>NC_042616.1:561544168-562144168 GCF_901001135.1 Rhinatrema bivittatum | reverse complement strand
TAGGAAGTGGAGTGCCTCAGGGCTCTGTACTGGGACATTTACTTTTCAATATATTTATAAATGATCTGGAAAGAAATATGAGTGAAGTAATCAAATTTGCAGATGATACAAAACTGTTCAGAGTAGTTAAATCACCAGCAGATTCTGATAAATTGCAGGAAGACCTTGTGATACTGGAAAACTGGGCATCCAAATGGCAGATGAAATTTAATGTGGATAAGTGCAAGGTGATGCATATAGGGAAAAATTACCTGTGCTATAGTTACACAATGTTAGGTTCCATATTCGGTGCTACTACCCAAGAAAGAGATCTAGGCATCGGTTCAGTGTGCTGCGGCAGTCAAAAAAGCAAACAGTCAAAAAAATAAACAGAATGTAGGGAATTATTAGAAAGGGAATGGTGAATAAAACGGAAAATAACATATTGCCTCTGTATCGCTCCAATGTGAGACCGCACCTTGAATACTGTGTACAATTCTGGTCGCCACATCTTAAAAAAGATATAATCGTAACGGAGAAGGTACAGAGAAGGGCAACCAAAATGATAAAGGGAATGGAACAGCTCCCCTATGAGGAAACACTAAAGAGGTTAGGACTTTTCAACTTGGAGAAGAGACGGCTGAGGCGGGATATGATAGAGGTGTTTAAAATCATGAGAGGTCTAGAACGGGTAAATATGAATCAGTTATTTACTCTTTCAGATAAAAGAAAGACTGGGGGCACTCCATGAAGTTAGCATGTGGCACATTTAAAACTAATTGGAGAAAGTTCTTTTTCACTCAACACACAATTAAACTCTGGAATTTGTTGTCAGAGGATGTGATTAGTGCAGTTAGTGTAGCTGTCTTTAAAAAAGGATTGGATAAGTTCTTGGAGGAGAAGTCCATTACCTGCTATTAATTAAGTTGACTTAGAAATTAGCCACTGCTATTATTAGCAACAGTAACATGGAATAGACTTAGTTTTTGGGTACTTGCCAGGTTCTTATGGCCTGGATTGGCCACTGTTGGAAACAGGATGCTAGGCTTGATGGACCCTTGGTCTGACCCATTATGGTATGTTCTTATCTTTATAAATGTGCAATATATATTTGAATTTTGCTCTTTCTGCAGTAGTCCATTATCCAGAATCTGGTTTCTCAGGCTTTACATTTTATTTTTATCTGCATGTTTCTGTTTCTAATTTGTGGTCCTTTATTCTGCATTCTGCAACTGAGGTGCAGTATTTCTGATGGAGTGAAGTTTCTCTGTAGGGATTTTTAGCAGGTTGACTTGCTCTGTTTCTCTGTTGGTGGTATATTATTTTTCTAGGCATGTTATAATATTTGCATTGGTGCCTTTTCATAGATATGTTGCTGCTGTTTGAGTCCTGAGATTTAGTGCTGATATGATAATATTGTATCACAAGGTACTAGGTGTTTTGTTTTTTGATTTTGCAGGGTATGACAGGATATATATCCAGGAACCTTGGATAGGGATGTGCAGCAGGGACGGATTAGTCCCATTTGGGATTCGGATTCGTAGGGGCCCAAATCTGTTGCCCCCGATCCGTTCATATGTAAAAAATACATCCGTTCCCCCAAAAAATCCCCACCCCAACCCTTTAAAGTTATTTATCTACAACCACCCCCCCCCCCCCTTCCCCAAGACTTGCCAAAAGTGCCTGGTGGTCCAGCGGGGTTCCTGGAGTGATCTCCTGCACTCGGGCTGTCGGCTGCCGGTATTCAAAATGGCGCCATATAGCCTTTGCCCTTACTATGTCACAGGGGCTATTGGCGCCATTGGTTGGTTGCTCCTACCATGTGACAGGGGCCGACTAATTGCACCGGTAGCCCCTGTGACATAGTAAGGGCAAAGGCTATCGGTGCCATTTTGAATACTGGCAGCCGACAACCCGAGTGCAGGAGATCACTCCAGGAACCCCGCTGGACCACCAGGAACTTTTGGCAAGTCTTGGAGGGGACTCCGCAATATATCTTGTTCTTCTAAGGCAAATTAGTACAAAACAGTCCCTTTGGTGATTTGCACTTTAGTTAGTTAGCCTAAGTGACTCACTACTATTCTGTTTAACAAATGTTGGCAACTATTCAAATCAATCACACTATTCTAACATCTTTATAAAGTCAGTAACTAACAGTTTTCAACTTTTTTATTTAGTTATACACAATTATGGGCTTGCTTTTTATAAGAAACACACAAACTGTAAGCTGTTTCCACACCCATTGGGATGTAAAATTTTAGCCAAGATGCATTGTTTGCCTGATCATTATCTTAAGGAACTTTGTGGACTATGATTAGAATTTTGAATAGATTATGCCAAACAAGAGATAGCCAGTGTGGGGAGATCAATACAGTTGATATATGATCTTTGAATTTAGCTCTAGTGAGGAATTTTGCTGCAGCATTCTGGAGGGTCTATAATCCTGCGAATGTGGAAGAAGATTCATTTATACCTGAAGATGAAGGCAAAGCCATCACCCCCGCCCCTCCTTGCAACAAAGCAGATGAGCTCTTATATCCTGGAAGACTGCGCATAAGGAAGTCCTGATGTTATCTGGCTACTGGTGTCTTTTCTTCTCCAGGGCTCAGATAAGCCTCTTTAGCCAGGAAGTGACTGGCGCCAAGAATGCCTGTTCCCTAGACTGCCTCTGAGACTTCCCCACAGAGACTACTCAAGGGTGAAATGGTAAGTAATCTCCTAAAGTTAAGGGGTATTTAGCTATCTACTTTTATTAATATTCTCCAAGCAAGTCAAAGTCACTGATATATTGAAGTTCACTAATGATGCAGAGCTTTATTCAGTATAAACCTATGCGGTGTTAAGGACTGTAGAGGGACGTATCTATTTTATTCTAACTGCTATTCATGAAAGGTCTGATCAATAAAAGTTTGATTCTGAGGCAAAACATGGTCTTTTCTTAGTTTTTTTGGTTGTATATATATATATATATATATATATATATGACAAATTGGTGTTCAGTTTCTGTAGTTCTACCCCCCCCCCCCCCCCACACACACACACACCCCAGAAACAAGGAAAGACAGGATGGGGGAAGAAGCTGGCAGCAAGCCATAGATAAAATATACCCTTATTTGTGAACTTCTCCAGGTAAAAGATGAAAGATACCAACTCTTAGTATTCATATAATCTTTGCATTCTGCCCGTGAATCAACCAATCCCCAATGAGAACATACTGATATGAAGAATTTATCCAGCTAACTAGCAGCCCCTGAACTTTCGATTAAGTTCAGTGGCATCTAAATAGATGGATAAGTCACTTATCCAGCTTTCTAGCTAGCTGGCCAAGTTGTGAGTAGGCATTGGGTGGATTGGGGTGGTGCTACTAATCCAGCTAAGATATCCAGCTAAGTACTGATATTAAGCCTTAGATGGATAACTTATCTGGCTAGGTTAGACCTGCTCAATAGCTGGTGTAAACTTGCATGCATAAGACTTTTCCATCTAAGTAGCACTTTCTATGGGGATATTCAGCAGCATCGACATATTGCTGAATATTGACATGTATGTGTATTTCTGCATTACAAATATTTGTGGAAACTAAAACATACATGAATACTTCTGGGGCAAAAATATGTGGTATTTTATAAGTTGTGAGGATCTTAGCACACAGTTTATAAAATATTAGAAATGTGCTTCATTTTTATCTACCAGGTTGGTCTTCGGATCGGGCGATCCATGGAAAACTTCATTTTCCAATGTGTCATTTTTTTTCTCGGCGATTTTCACTGAAAAAAATGGAAAAAAAAACCCAGCCCAACCCCCCACAAGCCTATTCACCCCCCCCCCCCCCAAGACTTACTAAAAGCCCTGGTGGTCCAGCGGAGTCCCAGGAGCTATCTCTCCCTCTTGGGCCATCGGCTGCCAGTAAGCAAAATGGCGCCGGTGGCCCTTTGTCCTTACCATGTGACAGGGGCTACTGGTGCCATTGGTCGTCCCCTGTCACATGGAAGGAGCAATGGATGGCCCTCACCATTTTCTAAGATAGTGTTGGCCGTCCATTGCTCCTACCATGTGACAGGGGCCGACCAATAGCACCAGTAGCCCCTATCACATGGTAAGGGCAAAGGGTCACTGGTGCCATTTTCTAGCTCAAATGTGTGATTAGTGAAGACAACATGATTTGTAATAGTCAATAAACTATGCCACGTGAACACATTTCCCTTTGAAAATCATAATTCCTAGTGGTGATGATGGTGGTGGGTGGGCGTGACAGCACCAACAGTGCCCAAGGGAGGCAAAATCATAAATCCATCACTGATTATAGATAAAAGGTGAGATGTGTCAATAAGCTTCTTTGAGGTAACTCATGTTCTTCATGCAATTTGAATTGGGTAATACTAATGGTATTCTTGTTAGATGGAAAATTTTCCCATTATTCTGTAACATTTCCCCCCCCCCCTGAAAAACCTTTTAAAGTTTGTGATGTTTTTTGAAGTATAAAGATCTCCGGTCATGATATTCCAGGAGTAGCAGAGTGTAAAATGAAACTTCCATGTTATAAAAACATATGGAATATTGATTGTGAATGAAAAGATCCTGCCTTACAGACAGTAGAAGTACACAGTCATAAACTTTTGGAGGGTTTTCTTTTTTGTTTGTTTTGTGTTTTTCCGATTCATTTCATGATTTTCTTGTTGGGGAGCACTAGGAGAGCAGTCCCACTTACCAAGAGATGTGTGTTCTTGGGCCACGGCTTGACCCCAGAGGAACTCCAAAGAGGTGCCATGGTAGACGAGGCATGACCGAGCATGGGCTGGCAGGAGCGAGGCTGGACTAGAGATACTGACCCTCCTCCGGACCTGCATGCTTCGGAAGACCAACAACGCAATATTGGTCTTATGAACAGTCCTCCGACCGTTCCAAGCCCTTTCAGACCTGCAGCAGGGTACGGCAAGAAGCGGCAGGCCGGATGGAGGCCAGGGCAGCAAAGACCAGAACTTGGAGATTCAGACAAGACTCAGGGACGAGGTACTTGGATGTGCAGACGTAGACTCAGGAATGAGGTTCTGGGAAGCACAGACGTAGACTCAGGCACAGACGAAGACTCAGGAATGAGGTACTTGGGTGCACAGACAAGACTTCGGGGTATATGGACAGTGGCGCGATCCCTCAGGGCGCCCTACTCAGCCAGTATTACTGGTCTGGTCATGGACCACCCTGTCCTACATCTGCAGGAGCGGAGCCAGCGCAGGAAGGAACGAGATACTTTGGCTTTCAGAAGACTCAGGAACAAGATACTTAGCTTTCAGAAGACTCAGGAACAAGGTACAAAGCTTGCATCATGAAGTGCCCTACTCAGACTGCCCGTGAGGCTGGTCGCGGACCATGAAATGGCTTGCTGCGGGTACCAAGCTTGCAGAACACTCAGGAACAAGGTACTTGGCTTTCAGGAAACTCAGGAACAAGATACTTAGCTTTCAGAAGACTCAGGAACAAGGTACAAGGCTTGCATCATGAAGCGCCCTACTCAGCCCGCCCATGGAGCTGATCGCGGACCACGACATGGCTTGACGCGGGGTACCAAGCTTACAGAAGACTCAGGAATGAGGAACCAGGGGTTCAGGAGAGCAAGACAGAATCATGGACTTCAGCATCAGGACCTGGCAACCTAGTTGGGTCATGGCATCAAGCCTGGGTCCAGGGTAATCCATGGCATCAGGATCAGGCCTCCAGGTCAGATAGAAGCCTTGGAATTGAGTAGGCTGATATTGCAGCAACCTACTGTGCCCTTGGCCTATGCAATGCCAAGGCTTCAGCCTGGTCTTAGGTCCTAGTGTAAGGACATGGCCTCTCGGTCAAGTTGTAGTATTGGGCCTAGGTCTGGGACAGTGGATCCTTGGGAGACCTCATTTTTGTTTTTTGGAATTTTTTTTTTTAAATTGTTTGATTCATTTTTTTCTCATGAATGAAAATGAATCAAACAATCCACAAACTGAAATTTGTGGAAAAAAGAACCTCCCAAAAATTAACCAAAAACCAAAACAATTTTTTTTTCTCCTGCACATGCCTAATAGTTGTATGAAAAGCCCAACTTAGTGACAGCACCAAAAAAGCAGCAAAGACAGCACCAACAGTGGCACGAACATCCTCAAAGGAACTGCAAAAAAGCAAAATTGTACCCATAATGGCAGGTGTTCTCTAGGGCACCATTTTAGAGCCAGGAGCTGGTGAGGTAGTAACAGTGGCAGCCTTAGACAGTAAGGTTTAGAACCAGAAATAAGGTGAGGTTTGAGGATAAATTTGTATATTTTTAAATGTGTTAATTTTTTTTCAGCGTAAAAACACTAGAGATGTGCATTCAATTTTGTTGAATTAGATAATTTCAACAAAATTGTCTAATTTGGCATGGTTCGGGGGCAATGAAATCCAAAAATAATTTTTCTGAAATTTCGGAAAAATTTGTATTTCGGGTTTGCGCGCACTAGCATTAAAATGTTAGTGCGCACTAACGGGAGTTAGCGTGCACTAATTCCGTTAGTGTGCACTAACCCAAAAATCGGGGGCCCACGGAAAAAAAAAACCTGAACCACGGGAAAAATAAAGTTTCCTGCGGTTCCCTGAAAATGAAGCCCAAAATAAAACTACAAAACAGTGCACATCTCTAGAAAATACCATATTATAACCAAGAAAGAAGAGGGAAGGGAGAACTGGGCTGGGATCCCAGAAGGCTACAAAATAATAAGGAAATACCTAGAAAAAAGAAGGGTTGAAGGAGAAACTTACATTTTTCTTTTTTTTTTTTCTTTTATATTGGGAGCAAAACAGTCCAGCATATCGAATTAAGAAATAGGGTGTGAGAATTTGTCTGGGATTTGAGAAGCAAAGAACACAGAGGCTGCAAGACCCCCAAGATATAGCATTAACAATAATAACATAGCAGCTAAACAGAGTATCAGCGAGACCTCCAAGGTGTAGTGTTAGAAGCATGGCAGCAAGGCAGAGCAGCAGCAAGACCCTCAAGATGCTTTCAGACATCCTGCCACTTGCATGGATACTCAAGGAATTCCAGCAAAGTAGATTGATTTTCAAGAAGACCAATTTCTGCATCAGATCTGATGACAGACTTGAATGATGAAGCATCACAATATCTCCTGCCATTGAGAATACATGTTCACTGGACCTGCTGGTTGGTGGGCAAGAAAAATAATATTGACCAACCTTGGCCAGATATGGCCAGATCATGGATTTAAGTGTTCTATCAATTAGAGATGTGAATCAGAACTGGATTCGGTTCGGATTCCGGTTCGGATTCACATTGTGATTTTTTTTCGTCTAGCCTGATCGTGATTTGTTTTCGTCCGGCCTAATCGGGATTTTTTTTATCGGCTGCACCCGAGCCGATAAACAAAAAACCCACCCTGACCTTTTAAAACTAATCCCTTAGCTTCACCCACCCCCCAAAAAAAACCTTTTACAGGTACCTTGTGGTCCAGTGGGGGTCCCAGGAGCGATCTCCCACTCTCGGGCTGTCGGCTGCCACTAATAAAAATGGCACCGATGGCCCTTTGCCCTTACCATGTGACAGGGTATCCGTGCCATTGGCCAGCCCCTATCACATGGTAGGAGCACTGGATGGCCCGCACCATTTTTAAAGATGGCGCCGGGCATCCAGTGACGCTGACTCCTCCTCTTCCAGGGCCGACTCCGCCCCCATTTTGGTATCGCACGCGAAAAGGGATATTTCATGTGCGAAACGTCCCTTACCGCGTGCGACACTTTTGGAAAATAAGGCCCTTAGAGAGCATGTGAAAAGCTTTTACTGTGAAATCCAGGAGGAAAAAAACCTGAATTTATTTGCACATGCTCACACCCTTCAGTGGGAGGAAGTCAGCATCACTTGGTCCAGATGCTATCTATAGCTTAGTTAAAAAAAAAAAAGTTTCTCCTAGATTTGTCCTTTGTCCTGTCTACTTTCCTAACTCTCCCCCCTCAGCATTGGTACTGCTTCACACAGGCAATGGTTGGTTGCTAAAGTCACCAGTCTCACTGCAGAAGTTTTCATAGATTTGAAAGGGAGACAGAAAGAAATAAAAATAAACTCCCTGTTCGTGTGTGCTAACAAAAGCCGTTAGATTTTGTAATTTGTTGTTACTTTTTGTTAGTTTCTGTTAGTGTGTGCTAACGGGAGTTAGCACGCACTAGTCCAAAAAATGAATTTTGGTGGAAAAATGGGAAAATCCCGATCATTTTTCGAGCCCCCCAAAACATGCCAATTTGGACAATTTCATTGTCCAATTCAGAAAAAATGAATTCACATCTCTAATATAGACTCCCCAACACAGATCCCTGTTTCATAGTATTGCATTGGGGATATTATTTTGGCATGACCACTATTGTCATCTACTCAGCAGACAGGAATCAAACTGTAATATAGTCTCTCTCTCAGTGGGACAATCATGAGACCAGAAACTATGTGAATTTAAATGAACAGTTAGTGCACACTAACTCAAAAAATGATTTTTCATGAAAAAAACCCTCCGAACCGCAAAAAAACAACATTTCCTGTGGCGGCTGAAAAACGAAGAATGACACGAACACAAAAAATGATTCACATCTCTAGTCTATATTGTATTTGGTCTAAGCTAAATTTAATATGCAAAATTTAAAAAAAGCAAAAAAAAGTTAAAAATGTGTTTATTCCTGTCTGATGATTAAATATAAGGCAAAAGAAGGTAAAATTGTACCAGACATGCCTATTATGATGGCCACATAGAGTGCACAATATTTTATCTTGGGATAATTATTGTTTAGCACTATATTTATGTCCTTCCTGTAGTATACCTGTCCTATATCATTTCAATTCATGGCATCTTCCATTCATTTTAGGGGTCTGCTGTTATGACCACCGGCTGCAGCAGTCCGCGACTGGGGCCGACTGTCATGGCTGCTGGCCGCGGCGGTCCGCTGCCGGGACCTAACACTTACCCGTGGCGTCGAGTCTCTGCAGAGGCTCCTGCAAGTGCAGGGAGCCCCCGACGGCATTCTCCGCGCGGCCTGGGCCGCTGCTTGGCCAGCCGCGGGACTCTGATCCATGCTGTGACTCCACCCCCTTCTCAGCTGCACTAGGGCCGCGCACGCGGCTGAAGACAGGATTTAAAGGGGCCACGACAAGAAGTGTCGTGTCTCCCTTCTGTAGCACTTCCTCCAGGGTTTTGTATTTAAAGGCAAGGTCTGCTCCTCAGACCTTGCCTTGGTATTGAGGTCTGTGCTCTGTTCCAGTGTTTGGTGTTCCTGATTCCGTGCTTCATCCTGCTTCTGCTTCTCCCGGTTGGATTGACTCTTGGACCCCTGACTTCGGACTGGTGGTGGTGTATTCTGGTATCGACTTGGACTGGCTCTGGACCCTTCTCCTTCTCAGCTCCTGGATCGGCTTCGGACCATTCTCCCGCCTGGTTCTGGACCGGCTTTCGACCTTTCTCTGGGCTTTGACCCTTGGACTGGATTAGGACTACTCTTCTGCTATACTCTCACGACCTGCTGCATGCGCCAGCCATCTGGAACCCACGACCTGCAGGAGGCGTCTGCATCCAGACCATCTTCATTCTTCTGGGAGTCGCCTAAGTCCCAGCGGCCGTGTCCCTACAGGCTCCTCCTGGGGGGATCACGAGCTTCCAGGGTGACATTGGTAGGTGAGAGAGAGAGAGATAAAGAGAGAACCTAGCCGTAATGCCCCAACACTAGATAGCTATTTATATCTCTATGGGAGGCCCACCTAGTAACTCGAGGTGAGGTTTAGGTATTAGTGTAGGGGTTAAGAGCCACTTTGACATTCAAAGTGAGACGTAGAAACAGAACAGTGCTCTCTTGTGTAGGGATGTGAATCGTTGTTTGATGATTTAAAATATCGTCCGATATATTTTAAATCGTCAAAAATCGTTAGGGCCACGATACAATACCAATTCCCCCGATTTATCGTCAAAAAATCGTAAATCGGGGGAAGGGGGAGGGCAGGAAAACCGGCACACTAAAACCCCCTAAAACCCACCCCGACCCTTTAAATTAAATCCCCCACCCTCCCGAACCCCCCCCCAAATGCCTTAAATTACCCTGGGGTCCAGCGGCGGTCCATAGCTAAATCGGGGGAAGGGGGAGGGCAGGAAAACTGGCACACTAAATCCCCCTAAAACCCACCCCGACCATTTAAATTAAATCCCCTCCCCCCCCAAATGCCTTAAATTACCCTGGGGTCCAGCGGCGGTCCATAGCTAAATCGGGGGAAGGGGGAGGGCAGGAAAACTGGCACACTAAATCCCCCTAAAACCCACCCCGACCATTTAAATTAAATCCCCTCCCCCCCCAAATGCCTTAAAGTCCCCTGGGGTCCAGCGGCAGTCCGAAACGGGCTCCTGCTGTTGAAGCTTGTTGTCTTCAGCCGGCGCCATTTTGCAAAATGGCCACCGCAAAATGGCGGCGGCCATAGACCAACACGATTCGACCGCAGGAGGGCGCTTACGGACCCCCGCTGGACTTTTGGCAAGTCTTGTGGGGGTCAGGAGGCCCCCCCAAGCTGGCCAAAAGTCTCTGGGGGTCCAGCGGGTGTCCGTGAGCGATCTCCTGCCGCAAATCGTTTTCCGTACGGATAATGGCGCCGGCAGGAGATCGACTGCAGGAGGTTCAGCGGAAGTCCGGAACCCTCGCTGAACGATCTCCTGCCGGTGCCATTTTCCGTACGGAAAACGATTCGCGGCAGGAGATCGCTCCCGGAAGCCCGCTGGACCCCCAGAGACTTTTGGCCAGCTTGGGGGGGCCTCCTGACCCCCACAAGACTTGCCAAAAGTCCAGCGGGGGTCCGGAAGCGACCTCCTGCGGTCGAATCGTGTTGGTCTATGGCCGCCGCCATTTTGCGGCGGCCATTTTGCAAAATGGCGCCGGCTGAAGACAACACGCTTCAACAGCAGGAGGCCATTTTGGACCACCGCTGGACCCCAGGGTACTTTAAGGCATTTGGGGGGGGGGTTCAGGAGGGG
Source organism: Rhinatrema bivittatum (assembly GCF_901001135.1). Classification (NCBI taxonomy): domain Eukaryota; kingdom Metazoa; phylum Chordata; class Amphibia; order Gymnophiona; family Rhinatrematidae; genus Rhinatrema; species Rhinatrema bivittatum. The sequence goes on along the minus strand of NC_042616.1, from coordinate 562,133,180 downwards.
GGGGATTTAATTTAAAGGGTCGGGGGTGGGTTTTAGGGGGATTTAGTGTGCCGGTTTTCCTACCCTCCCCCTTCCCCCGATTTAGCTATGGACCGCTGCTGGATCCTAGGGTAATTTAAGGCATTTGGGCTGGGGGATTTAATTTAAAGGGTCGGGGGTGGGTTTTAGGGAGTTTTAGTGTGCCGGTTCACGATTTTCACGATTTTCACGATATTCTAAACACCCAAACGGCAACGATACGATTCCCTCCCCCTCCCAGCCGAAATCGATCGTTAAGACGATCGAGGACACGATTCACATCTCTACTGTTGTGAAGGTTTGATGACCCTCGGAGTGAGGAAACTCACTCAAAGATGAGATTTGTGCAATGTTCTCTCAACCCGTACATCAAGCTAAGTTGAGAGAACATTGCACAAATCTCATCTTTCAGTCTTTCTTATTTTTTTTTTCATCTATAACATCTTATAAGGCAAAAAATCAAGAAATATTTCTCTACTATTTTGGATATTTTTCCTGATGAAACAATGACACCAACTTCTTGGTATACTGTATTTTACACACTCTATCATTGAAAAATGCTCTGGATGCTGCCGTTGAATTCTGTCTTGCTTATAATTATAATGGGGCGGATTTTAAGAGCCCTGCTCGCCTAAATCCGCCCAAATCGTTCAGCGAGGGTTCTGGACCCCGGCTGAACGACCTCCTGCAGTCGATCTCCTGCTGGCGCCATTTTCCGTACAGAAAACGATTGGCGGCAGGAAATCGCTCACGGACCCCCGCTGGACCCCCAGGAACTTTTGGCCAGCTTGGGGGGGCTTCCTGACCCCCACAAGACTTGCCAAAAGTCCAGCGGGGGTCCGGAACGACCTCCTGCGTTGAATCGTTTTGGTCTATGGCCGCCGTCATTTTGCGGCGGCCATTTTGCAAAATGGCGCCGGCTGAAGACTACACAATTTAGTGTGCCGCTTTTCCTGCTCTCCCTCTTCCCCCAATTTAGCTACGGACCGCCGCTATGGAGGTAATTTAAGGCTACGGACCCCCAGGTAATTTAAGGCATTTGGGGGGGTTCGGGAGGGTGGGGGATTTAATTTAAAGGGTCGGGGTGGGTTTTAGGGGGTTTTAGTGTGCCGTGTTTTAGTGTGCCGCTGGACCCCCAGGTAATTTAAGGCATTTGGTGGGGGGGGTTCGGGAGGGTGGGGGATTTAATTTAAAGGGTCGGGGGTGGGTTTTAGGGGGTTTTAGTGTGCTGGCTCACAATTTTAATGATTTTCACGATACTTTACACACCCAAATGGCAACAATATGATTCCCTCTCCCTCCCAGCCGAAATCGATCGTTAAGACGATCGAGGACACAATTCAAATGAGTATACATCATTGAAGATTTGATGTGATTTGGAATGAGGAAAGATAAAAAAAGATGAGATTTCTATAATGTACTCTCGCCCTAGCTTGATCTCTCTCTCTCTCTCTCTCTCTCTCTCACTGGGAATGTCTTTCTGGGCACTTCTCAGCTTGCAAGCTTGAAATGTTGTAGGTGTGATCATACAAAAGTTATAGTAAAATGATGAATCTATCCCATAAATTACAATAGCTATTTCAATTTACATTGTTTAATGAAAACCCACAACCCTATTGCCTCCAAAGAGAAAATAGCCAATGAGCTCCATATCCTCTTCTGTTGATATCAACATGTTCTTTCCTTCACTATAAGCACCACCCCATGCCCCAAGGAAAGATCCCCAATATATCAGCAACTCCTTTGTTAGTACTGTTCCAGTTTTTTGTAATTATGTTTTTCCGGTTAACACTGTTACATGTAAACCGGCATGATGTACCTACGAATGTCGGTATATAAAAAACCTTAAATAAATCAATATATAAATCATTAAATAAATCCTCCCCCTTCCCTCAAGACTCTCTACCTTCTGAGAAGAGCCTGACCCTAAAAAAGAGGTTAGACAGTTCAATTTTTAATTTGGTATTAGCAAATACCCTCTATAACCTCATTCTTTTTTGAAACGCCATCAGAATTGGAAAGCTTTGGGGTAACTAACTGGAGCTCCTCCAGGTGGTTATTTGATTGAGAGGAGTCTGGATGTTTCTGTGGTTATATTGGAGGGGGTAGAAATTGTTGTTGCTATTAGGGATATGTGTATATGTAGGAAATTGAAGCCGGAAGTCTTTGACCTGCATTAAATCTCAGAGGGCTCTTGATTTTGTTGTTGTTGTGGAGGGGAGAACAACTTGCCAAGGCTTAGAGAAAAACTTAACTAAATTAAAAAGGTATAGTTATGATTTGGTTATCCCAGCAAGTTATCAGAAATCATGTTATTTCATGCAATTTCCACTAATCTATATTAAATATGCCCAAACTGTTTAGCATGTATTTATATGTTATGCATGATGCAGCTCATTTGATATTTTTTGCATTAGACCATATTTATTCTGTATTAATGTGGTCTTACTCTAAATTTACCATTTACTAAGTTATTTTAAAGTGTGAGGTGTGTTACACACTTTAAAGGCTTGCAGCAGTATTAACACATTTTAATACATAAACCACCTGAGAATTTTTAAAACTGGAACAAAAGTTATTTCTATAACTACAAGAATGACCCTTCTCAGAACTGAAAAGTTATTGTTAACATGATACATTAGTAAATCTAATACTTTCTTGTAAAATTATTATTGCATGCAAAATATTTATGAATTACCAAAAAAAAAGAAAAAATTAAGTCCCAGACAGGATTGCCTCCAATTTAGCTAGAACAATGAAGTTGCCAAATGAGAACAAGAACAAAAATATTGCAAAATGAAAAACTAGATTGAAAATAGAAAAAAAAATTATTTCAAAGAAAAACTACAAAGTTGATGAGCAGAGAAACAAAGGTTAACATATAACTAAAAGCAATTTAATATATTTTGTAACATAACATATATATAATTATATATTCACATGCATACACACACACAAATTTATTACAGAATAGAACATAAAAAATGCATGCTGAATCTGGGTATAATGTAAAGCACACAGGAATGCATATTATATGTCATATATTTTATTATATTTATTTAAGAAAACATAAAATAAACCTCTAAAATATAATTTTAAAAAATTCAAGAAATATTACATAAAATTCTTCACCCTTACTTCGATATTGGAAAGCAGTCCTTAAATATATTATTTCTGACCAGTTGATCATTCTAGGAAAAGATATTTTCCTAGTACTTAATGACAACTCAAAGACCACTCTGATAGTTACAATAGAATCAAAACATCCTGCATTAGGAGTCAATTTTACATTTTAAGCAAAGTAGCATTCACATGGATTACAAGAATGGAATTATTAATGGTTTTCCATTAGATGCAGTGCTATTTCCATAAGTAAAATTTGGGAGAATACACTCATTTCTCAAGATAAAAAAAAAACTTAACCATCAGAGTAGATAAATCCTTTAATTTAAGGCATTGTATATGGATATAGATAAAAGATACTAACTAATGGAAAATGTAGCACTATCAATGATAAAAGGGATAATAGGGAGCTTTATTTACTTTATTTAAAAATGTATATATTGTTTTTCTCTCAGTGCTAGAACATTTTATAAAAAAAAATATATGTTTAAAGTAGGAAGCATTAAGTAGCTTTCTGATTTACTGTGAGCATATCCTAGCTGTGCCTACTTATTTCTACATCCCCTCAGGTTAGATATTGTTTTAATTCATTTCCAGGCCTCATTTGAGTCATCCCTAATCCCTCTCTAGCAGCTGCCAGTCAAATAGACCACATTCCAAAATCAGAATTATTGTTTTAGTCTTTCTATCTATTGGATTCTTTTTTTTTTTTTTTTTTTTAATAGTAAACATCTCAAATGCATAATAGATCATAGATATACACAAGAGAAAAATAGGTCCCACACTGTTATGCTCAGAGATGTGGACCCTTGGTCCGGCAATGACCGATTAGGGCACCGTCGGTAGGCGAGGCCGATCCTCGGAATTGCAGGTAGGAATGAAGAAGATCTGGATGCAGGCGCCTACTGCTGGTCGTGTAATCCAGAAGCTGGCACTTCCAGTGGGTTGAGACAACAATAGCTGATGCCTTCAGCGGGTCGAGGAGCCAACCCCGAGGATCTCTTAAGAAGTTCAGTCCAGTAGTCACGAGCCAGAGATGTCCGCGGCCAGTCCAGGAATCAAGAGCCAGAGATGTCCGCAGCCAGTCCAGGGGTCGAGAGCCAGGGATGTCTGCAGCCAGTCCAGGGGTCGAGAACCAGAGAGTATCGTCGCCAAGCCAGGGATCAAAGAACCAGAGGAAACGTCAGCCAGTCCAGGAACCAACACAGGAAGACAATCAGGAACCAGGAACAGAACAAACCCAGGAGCCAAGAAGTCAAGGCAAGGTCTGAGGGCACAGACCTTGCTTAAATAGTCCCAGCCAATCAGGATGCAGCAGGAAGGGGCTAACTCACATCGCCCGCGCGGCCCTAGCAGCTGTCAGGGGGCGGAGCTAAGCCGCGCGGGGAAAAACGCCGTGGTCATTTTGTAGCGACTGCTGCTGCTGAGGAACCCCGCTAGTGCCGACGCTCCGTCCGGCCCCTGGGGACAGCGGTAGGTCCCGGTTGTGGCTTGCCGCGGCCGGTATTTATAACACACACAAAGTAAGAAGATGGATATGGAGTGGAAAAAACAGGAGTGGAAACTCATAACCCTGCAAAATCATTTATATGAAAAAACAAAATTAAGGGAAAGCAGGATACCTTTTCTATCCTCCTGCCATTTAAGGATTGGATTTTCTAAGGTTGCAGATCTTAGAAAATCTGGTGGTAACCAACATCTAATGCAGCTGTTTCTATTTCAAACAAATTAAATCATGTCTGAATGAAGCAATTTTTTGAGTCAGGCCTGGGATTAAAACAAACATCCTTTTTAGAAAGATAGAGACATAGAAATGTGATAGAAGAAAGAGGTTATATGGCCTGTCTAGTCTGACTAGTACCCACACAATCTACTCAGTTCTACAATCCCTACCATTCACATAGAGATCCTCTGTGCTTATCCCATGCTTTCTTGAATTCAGATAATCTCTGTGTCTCCATCACCTCTACAAGACTGTTCCATGCATCCACTGCCATTTCAACTGTAGGTTCAGACTATCTTGCATCTGCTGTTGCCAGGGCTGGTAAAAGGGTCTGTAGCACTCTAGGCGGATCAATGTAACAGTGCCTCCCCCTTTGGCCCATTTCTTTTACATTTTGTAAATGGCACCCTTGCCAACTGACACCACCCTAGGTGACTGCCTTGTTCTCCCTAATGAATGATCGTGTTGGCACTGGCTTTTGCAAGGAGTCTATGAAGAGTAGCACATCTCTAGACAGTTCCTGTTCCTGCCAGAAGCCCTCTAACTTATTTTGAAGGATGTTGATAAAGTGGATCACCTCTCCCAGGGTTACTCTTGAAGAGCCAAATTCCTCCATTTCATCCCTAAAGGGCTTCTAGTCAAGTATCAACTCCGCTATATGTAGCATTCATGATGCTCCAGTGTACTATCTACACCTATATTGACTTCCAGAGCCAAATTTTGAAAGTCTTCCCATTGTTCTAGAAACTTCTGCAATATGAGATAGATGTAATTCCACCTATATGGTGCCTACATTCTGACTCAGCTGCTATACAGGCAACCCCACTAATTCCTGCAGATTCTGCTCACCCTTCGTGCTCTGGTGAAAATGCTCCATTATTTTCCTGCACTTTATCACTTAATCTTTTCAGGACTAAGCTGCCACCATGATCCTTATTGGCTTCTAGGACATCCTTTACTGCTAGGTGCTGTAGTTATACAAAACAATGGCACCTTTCATAACTCATATCTTCCACTGCCTTTTACATAGTTTGACCACTGTCATAAAAATACAAAATAAAACAAAAAGGAACAGAAGTCCTGTCTCGCTCCTTTATCTACTAGCCCTCCATCATTTTCGTTATTGCTATTAAGATACTGATTGATATGTGTCCAATATCCATTATCTGGGTGTGCAACACAGCCTACCAGTATCCTGCTGATCCACCCTCATTAGAGCTGCTTTCTGTCACTGCCTTGGATAGACAGCTGCTACCAATGTGCCATCAAGGAAAGATAGGCATATAAAGCATTCTGGCTGGCCCAATTGTTACTAGTAAAATGAATGCTGTCCCTTTCCACTTTGGCTAGCTGCACCTAGATGTGAGCTCAGCACTAAGTGTATAGACCAAGATAACCTGCCTGCTAAATGTTGTCTGGGAGGGCATAGTAATTAGAAGCTAACAATTTCAGCAGCCACTTAAAGCCCATGTTCTCTGCTATCTGAAAGTCTTGGGTCATCCATAGAAACATAGAAACATAGAAATGACGGCAGAAGAAGACCGAATGGCCCATCCAGTCTGCCCAGCAAGCCTCACACATTTTCTCTCTCATTCTTATCTGTTTCTCTTAGCTCCTTGTTCTATTCCCCTTCCACCCCCACCATTAATGTAGAGAGCAGTGATGGAGCTGCATCCAAGTGAAATATCTAGCTTGATTAGTTAGGGGTAGTAGGGGCAGTAACCGCCGCGATAAGCAAGCTACACCCATGCTTATTTGTTTTACCTAGACTATGTTGTACAGCCCTTGTTGGTTTTTTTTTTCTTCTCCCCTGCCGTTGAAGCAGAGAGCCATGCTGGATATGCATTGAAAGTGAAGTATCAGGCACATTTGGTTTGGGGTAGTAACCGCCGTAACAAGCCAGCTACTCCTCGCTTTGTGATTGCGAATCCTTTTTTTCTTCACCCCTGTCGTTGAAGCTATGCAGGATATGCGTGAAGCATCAGTTTTTTGTTTTTGTTTTTTTTTTTTCCCCTGCCGTTGAAGCAGAGAGCTATGCTGGAAATGCGTGATGTATCAGTCTTTCTCCCATGCCGATGAAGAAGAGAACCATGCTGGATATGCATGGAAAGTGAAGTATCAGGCACATTTGGTTTGGGGTAGTAACCGCCGTAACAAGCCAGCTACTCCCCGCTTTTTGAGTGCGAACCCTTTTTCTTCTCCCATGCCGTTGTAGCAGAGAGCTCTGCTGGATGTGTGAAGTATCAGTTATTCTTCTCCCCTGTCATTGAAGCAGAGAGCTATGCTGTATATGCATTGAAAGTGAAGTATCAGGCATATTTGGTTTTGGGGTAGTAACCGCCGTAACAAGCCAGCTACTCCCCTCTTTGTGAGTGCAAATCCTTTTTTCCATTACCTCTTGCTGTTGAAGCTTAGAGCGATGTAGGAGTCACAGTAAGCATGTGTATGTTTATTTAATAATAAGGGTATTGTGTCAATAGCCATCATTCTGGTGAGTCACCCACTCTTCATTGGCGGCCTCTTGACTTTATGGATCCGCAGTGTTTATCCCACGCCCCTTTGAAGTCTTTCACAGTTCTGGTCTTCACCACTTCCTCCGGAAGGGCATTCCAGGCATCCACCACCCTCTCCGTGAAGAAATACTTCCTGACATTGGTTCTGAATCTTCCTCCCTGGAGCCTCAAATCGTGACCCCTGGTTCTGCTGATTATTTTCCTATGGAAGAGGTTTGTCGTTGTTTTTGGATCATTAAAACCTTTCAAGTATCTGAAAGTCTGTATCATATCACCTCTGCTCCTCCTTTCCTCCAGGGTGTACATATTTAGATTCTTCAATCTCTCCTCGTACGTCATCCGATGAAGATCCTCCACCTTCCTGGTCGCCCTTCTCTGTACCGCTTCTATCTTGTCTTTGTCTTTTTGTAGATACGGTCTCCAGAACTGAACACAGTACTCCAGGTGAGGCCTCACTAAGGACCTGTACAAGGGAATAATCACTTCCCTTTTCTTACTCGATATTCCTCTCTCTATGCAGCCCAGCATTCTTCTGGCTTTTGCTATCGCCTTGTCGCATTGTTTCGCTGTCTTCACATCATTAGACACTATCACCCCAAGGTCCCTCTCCTGCTCCGTGCACATCAGCCTTTCCCCCCCCCATCAAGTACAGTTCATTCGGATTTCCACTCCCCATATGCATGACTTTGCACTTCTTGGCATTGAATCTCATCTGCCATATCTTCGACCACTCTTCCAGTTTCCTTAGATCCCGTCTCATTCTCTCCACTCCTTCCGGCGTGTCCACTCTGTTGCAGATCTTAGTGTCATCCGCAAAAAGACAAACCTTACCTTCTATCCCGTCCGCAATGTCGCTCACAAAGATATTGAACAGGACCGGTCCCAACACCGATCCTTGCGGTACACCACTTAAAACCGCTCTCTCTTCAGAGAAGGCTCCATTTACCATCACACATTGTCTTCTGTCCGTCAACCAATTTGCAATCCAGGTCACCACCTCGGCACTCACTCCCAAGCTTCTCATTTTATTCACCAGTCTCCTGTGCGGAACCGTATCAAAAGCTTTGCTGAAATCCAAGTAGATGACATCTAGTGCTCTTCCTTGATCCAATTCCTTGGATACCCAGTCAAAAAAGTCAATCAAATTTGTCTGACAGGATCTTCCCCTGGTGAATCCATGCTGCCTCTGGTCCATCAATTCTCCAGACTGTAGATAGTTCACTATTCTCTCTTTCAGCAGTGACTCCATTACTTTTCCCACCACCGAAGTGAGGCTAACCGGTCTGTAGTTGCCTGCCTCTTCCCTGTTCCCACTCTTGTGAAGCGGGACCACCACCGCTCTTCTCCAATCACTCGGCACCACTCCCGTTTCTAGGGATCTATTGAACAGGTCACACAGCGGACCCACCAGAACATCTCTGAGCTCCCTCAATATCCTTGGATGAATCCCATCAGGCCCCATGGCTTTGTCCACTTTCAGGTTCTTTAGTTCTTCCCACACATTTTCTACTGTAAAAGGATTTTCATCTATTCCCCTTCCCTCCAGTTTCTTGTTGTTTAGAGATGGTCCTTCTCCAGGGTCTTCTTTAGTGAACACAGAGCTGAAGTATTTGTTTAATATTTCTGCCATTTCTTCGTCTCTCTCCACACATTGATCATTACCACCTTTCAATTTCACTATACCACTTTGGACCTTTCTCTTTTCGCTTATGTATCTGAAAAATGTTTTGTCACCATTTTTTATCTCCTTGGCAATCCTCTCTTCTGCTTGACTCTTTGCCAACTTGATTAATCTCTTTGTCTCCCTCAGTTGATACAAATATTCTTCTTTGTGCTCCTCCCTTTGGGATCCTTTATATTTCTTGAATGCTGTTCTTTTAGCTTTAATTTTGTCAGCCACCTCCTTTGAGAACCAGATAGGTTTCAGTTTTCTTTTGCTTTTCTTTACATTTCTAACATATAGAGCAGTTGCCTTGGTGATTGCTCCTTTTAGATTGGTCCACTGCTGATCCACATCTCTCTCGTTCTCCCATCCTTTAAGTTCTTCCTCTAGGTAGTTCCCCATTTCCTCAAAGTCTGTGTTTTTGAACTGTAAAACTCGGGTCTTTGTGGTTCTTTTCCCTATTCTTTTAGTGATATTAAACCATACCGTTTGATGATCACTGCTGCTGAGGTGGGCGCCCACCTGGACATCTGAGACATTATCTGCATTAGTGAGCACTAAGTCGAGTATAGCTCCTTCTCTCGTGGGTTCCAACACCATTTGTTTGAACAAAGATACTTGCATGGCATCCACTATCGCTCTACTATTTTTAGTTTCTGCAGATGGGATTTTCCAGTCTACAACTGGCATACTGAAGTCACCCACGATCACCACTTCTCCCTTCTTACCTATCTTATGGATGTCTTCAACCAGATCTCTGTCCAGCTCTTCCTTTTGGTTTGGAGGCCTGTAAACCACTCCAATATAAATGGACGCTCCGTCATCTTTTTTTAGGTCGACCCATAGAGCTTCTTCAATACCCCAACTTCCTTGTAGCTCAGTTGCTTGGATGTTGTTTCTGACATAAAGAGCCACACCTCCCCCTTTTCTATCCTCTCTGTCCTTCCTTAACAAGTTGTAGCCTCCTATTGTTGTATCCCATTCATGAGATTCTGTGAACCATGTTTCTGTGATAGCAACAATGTCCAATTCTGCGTCAGCCATTAGGGCCTGCAGATCTGGGATTTTATTTCCCAAACTATGAGCATTTGTGGTCATAGCCTTCCAGGTACTCTCTTTACGGTTATTGCATTTCCTGGACTCCTTGTGAGATATTTGTTGAGATTTGTTATTCACTTCACTATTTCTTTTTGCGGTAGTGCCACTGTTGACAGAGTTATCCATCTCAATTAGATTTTTCTTTTGCTTATGGATCTTGAAATACTACATGCATTGTGTTTTCTCTCTCTTTTCTGGTAATACTGCAATGCTTTTCTCAAGAACTTCTTCAGTTTTTATTTTAGAGAAGGCTTGTTGTTCTTTTTGCATTTGGTACATTGTGTGTCTCCTCATCACAGGTCTAATTCTACCAGAGCCAACTGTATTCCTGGTTTTTAAAGAATTTCCTAATGACCTGTTTGAGTGGGGCGGTATACCTGTTGGCTGCTCTTCTGTCAAGAATGGGTGACTGTGGGTCCTACCTGAGCCTAATGGATCTCCTTTTCTTGACTCCTGGTTTGTTTGTGGTATTGGGGAATTATTTTCTGAGTAATGCAATGTGGGTGTAATTCTTTTAATTGAAGCTAATTGATCTTTAATCACAGTCAGCTCCATTTTCAAGGAAGAGAGTTGTGCACAAATTGGGCAAGCTCTAAGTTTCCAGATGCTTTCCCTCAGAATAAAGGCTCCACAGCAGTTACATTGGATAGTCCTCATCTTGGTAATTTGTGACTTTATTTCCTTGACTGTAACCAATGTACTAATTTATCTTGCTGCCAATGGTAATCTAGGCAGTCTTTATTAGAAACAAGCCCCAGAGGTAGGGTGGGAGGGAGTCAAACAGTTTAGCCTGGGACAAGCTGGGTAAAGCAGGGCACTACTGGACTGTTGTCTTTGCGTTTTGGTCAATTCTTTTTAAAAAAAACAGTCTTTATGCCCCAGTTTTTTAGTTTGTGCCAGCTAACCCCAAACTAGAGAGATTTTACCAGTTTAAAAGCTGATAGCTTTGCAGACAGGAAATAATCACAGAAGCTTTCTACACAAGCTTTCTACACAAAATGAAACAGACTATAAAGAAGTTAAAACACAGGCAGGAAATAATCACAGAAGCTTTCTACACAAGCTTTCTACACAACTTCAGATCAATAAGCAAAAATAAGTAAAAATAAGCAGAAAATACTTAGCCAGAATGAAGATTTTGCAATGCAGTAAACAGTTCCATCAGAGAAATCCCTTTAGCATGTGCTCAGGACAACAATGGCTAACAATGGCTCCCTTCCTTGCTCTGATTACCTTGCACAGGTCTGAGTCACACCCAATTTAGTTAGATTACGTCACTTCTGGACTGTTGTCTTTGCCTTTTGGTCAATTCTTTTTTTAAAAAAACAGTCTTTATGCCCCAGTTTTTTAGTTTGTGCCAGCTAACCCCAAACTAGAGGCTAACCCCATCCAGAGCAATCATTTCCCTGATGTATCGTATGACCATAGTTTATGCTACCCATCTCTTATACAGGACAGTGAGGGGGTGACACAATTCCTGGGTGGCTTGCCACTGATGATGGGTTGAGGGATGATTGACAGTTCCCTTACTGGAAAAAGAAGTTGATGGTCAGCTTGGGAAATTGGCTTCCCCTGTCCTAGAAGTTTCATGCTGCTGTGCTGCCTTCTTTGAATGACAGTTGAGTATCCACAGGCTAGTAGTGATACCCTCCTGTGAACAGCATATTAACAGATGATCTCTTCTCATGTGATGCAACATGCCACTGTTTTTAAGATGCCCTAGTATTTTTCCCTTACTGGTGGACTGGAAACAGTGAATGCACTCTACATGTCATGGGTCCCCACACCTTCACTTTATTCCAGGACTTCTTCTCTCTCTCACCAGGCTTGGGTTTGGTTGCTGCTGGAAGTGAGAAGTAAAAACAAAACAGGGCATCACTCAAATTCTTCAATATTCTCTTCCTGTGGGTGCTCTTATCCTGGCAGTATTGCTTTCTGGCTCATCTACTTGCCAATGCTGCTCAATAGAGGTCTTATAATATTGAAACTGTATGTATATGACGTATTCTTTGTAATATATATTCAAAATGACATCATGTATTACAGAATGCTGATACATTGTAGTCTCATTCGTGTAGCCAGAGAATCCTCATATAAAATGGTGGGCTTTATCTTTGGTAGCCCTAAACGCCACTGTTTGTGGTTATACGGTCACTGATAAATCATATGCCGTTATTCAGTATAATCATTGGTTTCTCCGGTGTGATTTTTTCTTTGTTTTTCAGTTTTTCTAGATTTCTTAGGGGCAGTAAAGTAGTAAAGTATTTTTAACTTATCGTAGCAGTGAAGGCAGCGGGAATATCAAATTCGGCGTTGGCCCGACACGGCTTGTGTTTCTGACAGCTTCTTCAGGGGCCGCAAAATGCCAATTCTAAATTAAAAAATATTACTTTGAAACAGCATTTAACTATAAAAGTGCCATTCATACTGCTATATATTGACATCATGTGATGTCAATATATAGCATATATATATATACCCGTAGCCTGGGCGTCCTCATTGACAACCAGCTCTCTTTCAAACCCTTCATTAAATCTATCCTAACTGACTGCTACTTCAAACTTCAAACTATCAAAAAACTCCGGCCCCTCTTATTCTTCACTGACTTTCGCACAGTACTACAGTCTATTATCTTTTCCAAAATAGACTACTGTAATGCACTCTTCCTTGGTCTCCCTGCAACACATACTAAGCCATTACAACTCCTACAGAACGCCTCAGCACGCATCCTCACCAATTCCAGGAAACGTGACCACATTACTCCTACCCTTATCGATCTCCACTGGCTCCCAATACAGTCTCGCATCCTGTTCAAAGTTCTCTCCCTCATTCATAAAAGCATCACCAATGAAAATACTGACTGGATCAACCCCCCACTGCTTTCTCGCACATCCACTAGACCGACTCGCACTGCCCTCCAAGGGACACTCCGTACCCCCTCTATCAAATCCACCAATCTTATTTCCACAATGAACAGAGCCTTTTCCCTTGCCGGCCCCACCCTGTGGAACTCTATGCCCCCAGACTTGCGCACTGAAACATCCACACCCAAATTCAAAAAAAACCTAAAGACCTGGCTATTCTTACAGGCCTACCCCTCCCTCAGCAATCATCCTCCTGATAACCCCCTAAGCTGTGTATAATGCATTCCCTGTATCACCTTTTACAATGTGCTTCTGCTGTCTTTATCTCTCAATTACCTTCTCCCCTATGACCTCTTGATTTGATTACAATGCTTTCCACGTACTACCGTCACTATGTGCTCTTGTTAATTTTCCCTCATCTGCTTCCAATTGAGGAACCTTCGTTCCCTGTAAATAGTTACCCAGTTACTGTTTGTTGATGTTTATTTCTTGTATGCAAAGTTTACTGTTCTATGTAATGGCAGTGCCAAAAGTTCTGTATAATGACACTGTCAAAAAGTTTTAGTTATCTGTAAACCGATACGATGTGCAAACGGCTATCGGTATATAAAAACCTATAAATAAATAAATAAATAAATAAATACGTACAATTCCCAAGTGTGCCCGAAACAGATTCTGCTTCGGAATCGTACAGAATACGTACGGAATCGTACGTATTCAATATATAGCAGTATGAATGGCACTTTTATAGTTAAATGCTGTTTCAAAGTAATATTTTTTTATTTTAGAATTGGCATTTTGCGGCCCCTGAAGAAGCTGTCAGAAACACGAGCCGTGTCAGGCCAACGCCAAATTTGATATTCCCGCTGCCTTCACTGCTACGATAAGTTAAAAATACTTTACTACTTTACTGCCCCTAAGAAATCTAGAAAAACTGAAAAACAAAGAAAAAATCACAAAGAGAAACCAATGATTATACTGAATAACGGCATATGATTTAGCTACAGAATGAGACTACATGGTATCAGCATTCTGTAATACATGATGTCATTTTGGCTCAATAGAGGTCAGCAATATCAATAACCCCAAAAATAGCTTGAAATGAGGAAAAACCACGAAATAAACAATTCAGCTATATATAGAGAACTCTTCTTAAGAATGGTATCTAGCAACCTTCATATAGAGCCACAAAATGCTTTTTAGGTTATGTGATAAAGCCCATGGAGCACTGGGCTTAACTAATCATAAGTTGCATTGACCTTAGGATATTCTTTGTCCAGAGATATATCACAAGAGCAGGCACTGTATGAAAAGACAAAACTAATGCGTGCACTTATCTCAATCCACTTGTATATTTAATTGCATATGCAGTCCTGAAGACCGTCCTCCGACACGGCAGTGTTTCGGAGTGTAATACTCCTTCTTCAGGGAGCTTCAGGAACCGTACTGTCGATGCACATTAAATGGCTGTGTGTGGTCAGTCCTTTAAAAATGGGAAACAGCGTATGCTTGAGCGGTGCGCTACCAAGATGCAGCCTGCCAGCAACCTGCTCCTCCTCCTGGTGGCAGGCGCTCTCTGGGTCTGACCAGAGGGCCGTACCAATCCTGTACCAGGCCAAGGGTCCACCTGCAGTGCAACACACTGCACTTCTGCATCTTCTATTCACTTTTCGGCATCCTAACCACAAGCTTCTTCTTCTAGTAAAACAGAGTGAAAAACTAGAAGACAAATAGTTCCTTTGACCTCTGGGTCACATGGGCTAGACAATATGTAAGAATCCAAATGAATGAGGAGGTTTTAGTCTGTTTTGTAATTGTAACTGCAAGCATTCCATTAGTACCAACATATCCTCTGCTCTCCATTACTTCTGCCAAAAGCCCTGCATCTTCTGCTACAGTATCTGCTGATCCTCTCACTTCTGAAGCATGAGGTAGGTGGAATTAAGTCTGATAACCACATCCTGAAGAAGATTAATCCAAGGTTCGCTAACTAATTTCTGCATCTGCCATACATTTATTTATTTATTTATTTAATTTCTTTTCCTATACCGATGCTCAAGACTAGGTCTTATCGTACCGGTTTACAATGTAACTGAGGGGAAACCAATTAACATCAAGGTAGAAAGTAAAGTTACATTAAACAGGGAGCATAAAACCTGGGCAATGGAAGACAGTACAGAGTTTAAACTAAGAAACAATTAGAGAGAGAAAAATATATAAATCAACAAAAACTGTAAGATACAAAAACATAGGTTTATCCTAGGCAGTTATTAGCCTGGTATGTCCAGAGGGAGAAGGAAAGGGTGAGGTTGGGTGGGGGGAAGGGATTGGGGAGGGGTGGGGGAGTGAGAGTCAGTGATGGTTGAGGAGATCCTTCAGCGGTAGGCTTCTGCGAAAAGCCAGGTTTTCAATTTCTTTCTGAAAGTTGAATGGCATTGTTCTTGGCGTAAGTCTTATGGAAGTGAATTCCAATGTAGTGGACCTGCTGTTGAAAGAGCTCGCTTGTGAATAGTGTTGTGGACCGATGATTTGTTGGGGGGGGCCTTGAGCGAACCTTTGTAGGCGGTTCTGATCGGTCTTGCGGAAGTATGTAATTCAAGTGGGAAGGTGAGTTGGAGAGTGGATTGCTGGTAGACTGATTTGTGGATGATGGTGAGAGCCTTGAAAAGTATTCTATATTGGATGGGCAGCCAGTGTAGAATTTTTAGTATTGGTGTGATATGGTCCTTGCAACATGCTGATCATCTTTAACTTGTGTCCCCCCCACATATCAAACACACAGACTTGCCCTTTGCAAACCTTCTCCCATCACATACATACCCCCAAAATCCATCCTCGTGGATGAGTGACCTATTCATTAAACCAGTAGCCTGAGACCAGGAAAGCCAGAGTTTATATCTCAGTAACACTCACAACTTTGGGCTAGGTATTACCGCAGAGTGCGATAACTTTTTCACACTTTGCAGTAAGTACCATAATTGTTACAATGAGAGAAAGAGAGAGAGAGAGAGATGGAGAGAGAGAGAGAGAGAGACTAGATATAAGGCCCTTATAGTAGATAGGTATGTTTACCTCTATATGGGGCCCATCTAGTAACTCGAGGTGAGGTTTAAGTAGTTATGTAAGGGTTAGGGGTCACTTTGACATGGACTAGTAGATTAGGAGAATATTGTACATATCTCATCTTTGTGTGAGTTTCCTTACTCCAAAGGTCATCAAATCTTCATAGGAGTGTACTGTTCTGTTCATACGTCTCACTCTGAATGTCAAAGTGGCCCCTAACCCCTACACTAATACCTAAACCTCACCTCGAGTTACTAGGTGGGCCTCCTATAGAGATATAAATACCTATCTAGGGTGCAAGCATTATGGCTAGTCTCTGTCTCTCTCTCTCTCTCTCTCTCTCTCTCTTTTTCTCCCAGCTAGGCTGGCTCTCTGGGAGCTTAGACTTACTTGTAGGAATTACAACAATTCTGGCACTTATCATATAATGCAAAAGAGTTAACACAATTTGCAGTAACTTAGTACTTCACATAGGTATAAGCGCAAATTGCAATAAACTGCCTATTACCATAAAACACACCCCTTTTCCTATCACATGCAATATTTAGTGCATTTTGATAAATCCAGGCCTAAGCCCCTTATATTTAAGCCTTTTGTAACTGAATGTAATTTGCCTTGAGTTATCAAAGAAATTATGTGAATTAAGTCTAAAAATAAAAAGCAGTGCAAATGGCTCCTTTTTTTTTTATCTGCCTCTCCTCTGTGAACAAAATTAGAAGTTCCCGTTTTATTTAAAAGAACAAATTAATTTCTTTATTTTTCCTTATTAACTGCATATTACATAATAGGGTGAATTTCTAAGGAAAAGGTAAATGTAACATTTTATCGTAGCAATTTTCAAAAGTGCACTTTTGAATATTACTACAATAGTGTTACATTTACATATTCAGATGAATGTTCAAAAGTGCTTTTAATGCAGGTAAAATCTATGGACAATTAAGTGGAATATATTGTAGAAATTTTCAAAAGCACACTTTCACAAGAGAAGTTCACTTACACATGAAAAACCCAGTATTAATTGTGTGTATGGTTTTGAAAATGAGGTCCTATTATATTTTTCTTTGTAAATTTCCCTCTATGTTATAGGATCTGATTTTTCATGTACTGTGAATGATTTTCACAAGTTGCCTAGATCTTATTAAAACATTAATTTTAAAATGTTTACTGTAATTATATAATTCATGCTGAATTACACAGAAATATATTCTTTCGTAAGTACTGAAGGAATGTCTCACAGAACAATCAAGCTGTTCACATTTCTTTATGATTTTCAACATGTGGAATGTTGGAGATCATTATGCAGAAGGCATCAGTGCCAGTTTCTCTGTGTGCAGACATAATAACTCTTCCAAAAAAGGACAAAATATCATTAAATTAGGTTCACTGTAGACTGGTGAGCCTGACTTCAGTGCAGGGAAATATCATAGAAGCTATTCTAAAGAACCAAATTAGAGAACATATAGAAATATGACAGAAGAGAAAGACTGTGTGTGTGTATGTGTGTGTGTGTGTGTGTGTGTGTGGCCCATCCAGTCTGCCCATCCATTCAATTAATTTAGCATTATAATTCACTTCACTTCCTTAGAGATCCCCATATCTATCCCATGCTTCCTTGAATTCAGATACCATTTTTGTTTCCACTACCTTCACTGGGAGGCTGTTCCATGCATCCATTACCCTTTCTATAAAGAAATATTTCCTAAGATTATTCATGAATGTACCCCCTTTCACCCTCATCTCATTCTAGAGCCTCTTTTCCATTGAAAATATCTCACTTCCTGTGCATGAAAACCTTTGAGATATTTGAATGCCTTTATCATATCTCTCCTAGCTTACCTTTCCTCTAGGGTATACATGTTTAGATATTTATGTCTATCCCCAAATCCTTTAGAATGAAGACCACTGACCATTTTAGTAGTCGCCCTCTGGACCAAATCCACCCTGTTTATATCCTTTTGAAGATGCAGTCTCCAGAACTGGACACAGTATTCCAAGTGAGGACACATCAAGGACCCATACAGGGGTAATGTGACCTCCCTTTGCCTGCTGACCATTCCTCTCTCTGTGCAGCCAAGTATCTTTCTGGCATTTACTACCACTTTATCCACCTATTTGGCTGCCTTAAGATCAACAGATACAATTAATTACCATGCCCCGGGCATTGGTGCTTAGGGAGAGCATCGGCGATGCAGGCCGATGACATCATTGGCCCTTTAAGGGGCCACGACAGAGGCCCGAGAACCCCCTTCTTTCCAGCAAGTGCCAAAAAAATCCCATCCTTCCACCCCCAGAAAAATTTCATCTCCAATATTATACCTTTCCCTTAAGGTTTTGCTTCCTAAATGCATTATATTGCATTTTTAGCATTAAATCTTAGCTGCCAGAACTTATACGGTTCCTTAAGCTTCTCCAGATCTTCCAGATGTTTTCCACTCCTTCCTGGTTGTCCTCTATTATACAGATTTTGGTATCATCAACAAAAATACAAACCTTTCCTGACAACCCTTCCATTATGACACAAAAATGTTGAAAAGAATTGATCTGACGACTGATCCCTGAGGCACACACTAAGAATAACACTCTCCTCAGAGAAAACTCCATTTACTACTATTCTGGGACACAGCCAGAATGGATTTATATAAGGGAAGTCTTGCTTTACCAATCTGCTACATTTTTTTCAATGGGTTAATAAACATGTGGATAATGGTGAGCCAGTGAATATAGCATATATGGATTTTCAGAAGGTGTTTGACAAAGTCCCCATGAGAGACTCCAGAGAAAAAATAAAAAATCATTGGATAGTAGGCAATGTCATGTTGTGTGTTTCAAACTGGTTAAAAGATAGCAAACAGAGAGTAAGACTAAATGGTCAGTTTTTTCAGTGAATAAAGTAAACAATGGAGTGCCTTAGGGATCTATGCTTTTTAAAATATGAATAAATGATCTTGGAAAGGGTATAATAATGAAATGATCAAATTTATTCAGCTTGTTAAATCAAAAGTAGATTGTGAGAAATTGCAGGAGGACCTTTAAAGACTTATAGAATGGGCATCCAAATAGCAGATAAAATTTAATGTGGATAATTGCAAAGTAATGTATATTGGGAAAAATAATCCATACTGTAATTATATGATGTTAGGTTCCATATTAAGAGTTACCACGCAGGAAAAGGACCTGGGCAATATCGTGGACAATACTTTGAAATCTTTGGCTAAGAGTATGGTGGAAATCAAGAAATCAAACAGAATGTTATGAATTATTAGGGATGGAATGGAAAATAAAATAAAGAATCTCATAATACCTCTGTATTGCTCCATGTTGAGACCATAATTAGAATACATTCTACTATTCTTGCCACTACATCTCAAAAAAAATATGGCTGAACTGGAAAACAAAGAAAGGCAACCATAATGAAAAAGGGGATGCAATGGCTATTTAGCTTTGAGAAGAGACTATTGAGGGGGGATATGATAGATGTCTATAAAATCATGAGTGGAACAGAGCAGGTAAATGCAAATTGGTTATTTACTAGGGATGTGAATCGTTTTTTGACAATTTAAAAAAATCGTCCGATATTTTTTTAAATCGTCAAAAATTGTTAGAGTGCGCAATACAATAGAAATTCCCCTGATTTATCGTGAAAAATCGTAAATAGGGGATTTGGGGGGAGGGCAGGAAAACCGGCACACCAAAACAACCCCTAAACCCACCCC
Organism: Rhinatrema bivittatum; assembly: GCF_901001135.1. Taxonomy (NCBI): domain Eukaryota; kingdom Metazoa; phylum Chordata; class Amphibia; order Gymnophiona; family Rhinatrematidae; genus Rhinatrema; species Rhinatrema bivittatum. Next base: position 562,113,402 of record NC_042616.1, on the reverse strand, counting down.
GACCCTTTAAAACTAAACCCTTACATTCCCCCACCCTCCCGTACCCCCCCCAGAACTTTTTACGAGTACCTGGTGGTCCAGTGGAAGCCCCGGGACCGATCTCCCGCTCTCGGGCCATCGGCGCCATTTTGATGCCACTAATAAAAATGGTGCTGATGGCCCGATAAAAAAAAAACCACCGACCCTTTAAAAATTGACCCCTTAGCTTCCCCCACCCTCCCGACCCCCCCAAAAATGTTTTAAAATTACCTGGTGGTCCAGTAGGGGGACCCGGGAGCAATCTTCCGCTCTCAGGCCATCGACTGCCACTAATAAAAATGGCGCCGATGGCCCTTTGCCCTTACTATGTGACAGGGTATCCGTGCCATTGGCCGGCCCCTGTCACATGGTAGGAGCACATGGTAGGAGCACTGGATGGCTCGGATCGAGTGCAGCCAATAAACAAAAACCCAATCGGGCCGGACAATAAAAATTTTAAGATTCGAATCGGACCCAGAACCGACCAGATTCCGGTTCCGATTCACATCCCTATTATTTACTCTTCCAAAAAATACAAAAACAAGGGGACATTCCTTGAAATTAGTAAATAGCACATTTAAAGCTAATCAGAGAAAATTATTTTTCACTCAACACACAGTTTAGCTCTGGAATTAATTGCAGGAGGATGTAGTAAGGTTAGTGTTGCTGGGTTTAAAATAGGTATAGATAAGTTATTGGAGCAAAAGTCTATAAACTGATACTAACAAGATATAGGTGGGCCTGCGCCTTCTGGCCAGAGCATACCCTTAACCAACATGCCGCCCCCCCCTTCCCCATGAAGGATGGCGACACGACGGAAAGGGGGGGAGAGATGTGTGGTGATGTAGACGTCAGCATCTGGCACGGGAACAGGCCTTCAGCCCCCCTGTGCACGTGAGTGTGATGCTGTGGCGCTAAGCCACGCCCCGGGCATTGGTACCTAGGGAGAGCATCGGTGACGCAGACCGATGACATCATTGGCCTTTTAAGGGGCCATGACGGAGGCCCGAGAACCTCCTTCTTTCCAGCATGCTCCAAAAAAATCCCAACCTCCCACCCCCAGAAATAAGTTTGCAGAAAAGTTGAGAATGTTTTTTAAAGATTGAACGAAATCGGAGCGGCCTTGGAGGGAACTTTTTCTCCTTAGACGCTAGATTTTGTAAATGAAAAAAAGAGTGCATGGGCATAATCAACACAGAGTGGCAGTTACTGCTATTAACAATTTGCTGAGCAGACTAGATGGATCATTTGGTCTTTATCTGCCATGATTACTATGTTGCTAGGTATATTAGGATACTGGACTTGATGGACTCTCAGTCTGACCCTGTATTGCAGTTTTTATGTTCTTAAGCATGCAGGAAAAAAATGGGAATTTCTTGAATGAGTTTGAAATCTTTAAGCATTGGGTCAATAATGTCAAAGTTTCCCACAAAATTCCCATTGCTTTCTATGAGTAACAGTTACAATCTACATAATCTTAACTAGTGATCTATTTCAAAAGCCTTTATCCCCAACCCTTAACTTCCTTATAGCTTTGGCAGAGCAATATAGGCAGACAGACTGGGTCATTCATCAAAATGTGTTAACGCAATGACGCATTTGTTATTGGAGAGGCAGGATCAGGGAGGAGTTTGGGTGGGATGGTACCCTAGCTTGATGGTACCCTGTTATAGAGTCCATCAAGCTAGGGTGAGAGAACATAGTAGAAATGTCATTTTTGTGAGACTTTACTCACTCCAAATGGTGTAAAATCTTCACCATGTTTTACTGTGCTGTTTGTACATCTCACTCAACATACAAAACTAGCCCCTAAACCCTAAACCACCATCAACACCTCACCTCGACTTATTAGATGGCCCTCCTATAGAGATATAAATAGGTGCACACAGTGAGGGTCTCTTTCTCTCTCCCCTTAGTTTACTGCACCATGCAGTAATACTAATGTAAAGTGATATGTTACCGCATGGTGTGGCAAATTCCCATAAATACACCCTTTTTTGTTATCAATGCATTAGTAATATGTTTTGATGAATCTAGCTGTGTGATAGAACATTGAAAAACAACAAGCAACTGGTGAAAAATAGCTCCAGAAGGCACATTCACCAAACATGTCATCATCCCCCATATACAAATATGGCCGCACATGCACACATATATACATCTACATGCTCCCATACCTCTTACAGACACTCTCCCTACCTATATACATGCATATCCTTCATAGATATATCCTACAGAACCCACCCAGACCCGCATACACACATTCAGTTCTTAATACATACATCCAAACTCACTTCCATGTACTTCAGTACACCTTTTATACACACTAGAGATGTGCATTGTTTTGATTTTTTTTTTCGGTTCGGGCTTCGTTTTCGGGACCCCGCAGGAAATTTCATTTTTCCCGTGGTTCGTTTTTTTTGTGGGTCCCGATTTTCATGTTAGTGCGCATTAGCTATGGTTAGCATGCACTAATGGGACTTATACAAACTACAAATTTTTCTGAAATTTTGGAAAAATTCAGTTTGTTTTTCAGTGTCCCTGAACCATGTTAAATTAGACAATTTTGTTGAAATTGTCTAATTCATGAAAACAAATGCACATGCCTAATACACAATTTCATTCCCCACACACTTCTATATCCACACACACCCAACACCCTATATCTTCCACACGAATATCCATACCACACACTCACAAGCACCATTCCCACACACACCAGACCCAATAAACATGTATACTCCTTCTCATATAAAACCTACACCAGCATACTTCTTAAACTTTTATCTCCTATACCTTTATCTCCTATACCAGCATGCCTTTATCTCCTACACCTACACCAGCATACCTTTATCTCCTCAGAGACTCCATCTCTCTCTCTCCATCACAATGGAGGGTTTAGGGCAAAAGTTCAAAACAACTATATAGAGTCTTCAATAAAATGTATACAAAATAACCCTGTCTCCTCTTTTCCAGCTGAGTGTTTTCTTGGTAATCAGACCACTAAGCATTCAATATGTCACAAGAATGAAAAAAAAAAACCAACAATGTAGCATGGTATGTACTCAAAATGTATTGTATGATATTCTACAAATCTATGTTGGAAATTATTTCCAAAATCATGATTCTGTGTGCTTTCCCTACTCATTTTTTTTCTCTGTCTTGCATTAACCTACCAGTAAAGGTAGTAGCAAATAAATTCATGAATTTAAACATGATTAGGTTAGACAGCCCAATGGTTAGGGTAGATGGATAGTAAGAGAAAGAATAACTAAGGGCATTCGGTTTTAATGTTTGATTAATCATATAAGCAGGACTTCATTTGGCAAAAGGCACACCATGCCTATCCTTAGGGCAGCAAAACTCTGTGCATGCCTGGCTAGCTGAAGATTTGCTGCCTCCCAGCTGATCTGAACCTCCTTCTGCTTCCCACCTACGCATGCACAATGAAAAGACGAGGTATAGTAAGGATAAAGCAGACAGCACAGAGCAAAGAAGAGCTACTTTGTGCCTTAATCCATCCTCTCATCTCCTGTCCTGTGCAGGAAATAGGAGAGGAAGGGTGAGTCTGAAGCAGACACCTCTGATTTAAGAAGAAATGCTCTGCTTCTTAATTCATTTTCTCCCTTCCTGATATTCAAGGACAAGAGGTGATGGGGAGATCCTCGATCAGACAGTAGAGAAAAGAAGAGCTATTTCACTTCCTAATCCAGTCCCTCCCATTATGTTCTGAGCTAAGGATGAGAGGGGTGTCATGGGAGTAGGGATGGTTGGGGAGAGACATGGGGAGAAAGAGATCATTGTAAGACATGAGAGGGAAATCAGGCATGAGAAAAGGAGGGGCTGGAGAAGAAAAGAGCGATGGTTTTGAAAAAGTTAAGATGCATTGAGAGGGGGATCATTGGGAGGGACTTGAGAAGTTAGGCTGGAGGATGAGAGGGGTCAGCTAGGGAACATGTGTCTGTGGTGAGAGAGAGGGGGCAATGTTTTCATATGTGAGAGAGAAGGAATCAATGCCACATGCAGATTGGATGGAAGATGATAAAAGGGATGGGGATGCAAGAGGAAGCAGGACAGGGACACATCCCTCCTCATCCACCACAATTTGGATCCTCCCTCCCTTGGTCTTGGATTTTATCCTCCAGATTTTGGAATTCCCTTCTTTCATACCTCTCCTTTGTCCCCAGAGTCTTTATCCTCACAACCCCTGATCCCAAATTATCACTCTTCTGATCCCCCTCCTCCCCTTTCTCAATTCCAGAACCTCCCTCTCTATTCTTAATCTTCTTTCATCCCAGATTCCTGAACACATCCTTCTTATTTGATTGACTTTGCACTATGATGCTCTCTCCTCCTTCATCCCATCATTTTTATACTTGACCTTACTTTTTCACTATTTGTTTTAGATTCCTTAATGCCTTGACTCTATTGCTTTATTATTGATGCTCAGCCTTATACTATGTCAATATTTAATTCTATTGATGCATTACTACTATTGCATAGTCTCTATGCCTGTAATTTAATTTTATTCCTTTTGATACATGGGTGTTTTTTTATACTGGTAAATTATTTAACAATTCTGAATCTCGCTCTGAGCCCTTTGGTACAAGGTGAAAAACAATCTTTGTAATAAAATAAATAAATAATGAACCATCCTCCTTTTTCCTCAAGCTTCTCCATCTCCCATCCTTCATATTCTTGGTTCTGATTCCCCAATCCCCAATCCCTCATCCCTAGTCCTCTCTCCTTCTCACCTTTTTCTTTCGATCCCCCCACCCCCTCATATTCTTCTCAACCTAGTCTTGGTCCTCCTCCCTTTCCTTCCCAGGTTTTCCTTCTCCTCTCCCTATCCCTGAGATCGCCTCTCAGTGCTGATATTTGAGATCCATTTTTCCTTATCTGGTAAAAGCATGATAAATTGTATAAGCACAAGAGTAGGAAACAAATTTATTTATATAATATAATGTAAAAGATGGAAATATTTGCCAATGTGCTTCAGAATTTTCTAATTCTTGCCACAGATGTTATCTCTGAGGTTGCCCCAGAATAGGGCTGCACCTTAGATCTCCTGGCTTCTTCTTGTCTGACTTTATGGGGGATGAGGGTGGGGGCACACAACTACCACTGCCTAGAGGTAGCAAAAAATTACATATGTACTCTAAATGAAAGTTTAACTTGCTAAGACAGGGTTAATATAAATCATCAATGGGCAGAGAGTTGCACTACAACTGCATAAGGCTTCCTAGAAGACTGGAGAATCTGCATTGAAATTCTTATCTCATCGATTTCTTCAGGTTGGTTTTGGTACAAGTTGAGTCTCATCATAATTCTTAGTGAAATGGTTTGAATGTTTGAAAATATTTATGAAATGTATTATCTTGAAAGTTGCAAAGGAATCATATAGACTTGGAAAAGGGCATAAGAAATACAAATTTTACAAGGTTTATGGTCCTCTCTAAAATAATTTTAATAGGCCAGAATAATATATATCAGCTCAACACCCAAATCTAAAATGTCAAATTCTTAATAACATTGTGAACCATGGCATATATTACTCTGAATTAAAATAAGCTTGTTACCCGCGGCTAGATTTAAAAAAAAAAAAAAAAAGTATTATATATGTATTAAATACTATTTGAGATTTAACTTTTGTTATTCCACTATATGTTATAATATCTATCAATATATCTACAGATTTTATTTATTTATTTATTTATTTATTTATTTTTGGTTTTTATATACCGGAAGTTCCTGTATACAATACATATCACTCCGGTTCACATTTAACAGAAATAACTATCGCCGGGGAGGCGGTTTACATGGAACATATCGAATATAATGAACGGATAATAATCAAGGTAAAATCTATTATGAAACAGCTAAGATCAACTTAGAGAACAACTTAGAAAACAACTTGAAACATATAACTGACACAATATGAACATTACAATAATGCTGTAAGACAAGGCTGAAAGTTTGTTCTTCTTGCTTTTAGCTCTCTGGGAAAGCTTGATGAAAAAGCCAAGTCTTGAATTTGAAAGTATTGGGCTGAATTTTCAAAGCCCTACGCACGTAAATCCAGACTATTTACGCGTGTAGGGGGGGGGGGGTGTTACGCACGCCGGGACTATTTTATAAAGGCCTGGCAATGCGCGTAAAGCCCCGGGATGCATCTAAGATCCCAGGGCTTCGAAAAAGGGGCTGTCCGGGGGTGAGGTGGGGCAGAGTAGGGTGGTCTGGGGGTGGGGCGGGACCAGAGGCCTCCGGCACAGCAGCCATTTGCCGCTGTTTCAGAGGATCGTGTGCAGGCAGGCTGCCGGCGCGCTTAACTTGCACCTGCCCGGAGGAAGGCGCAAAAGGTATGATAGAGGTCGGGGGGGGGGGGGTTAGAATAGGGCTAGGGGGTGGGAAGGTTAGGGGAAGGGTGGGAAGATAGAGTAGGGAGAAGGGAAGTTCACTCACAGGTCACTCCAAAATCGGAGCGGCCTGGGAGGGAACAGGTGAAGGCCATTGGCGTCGGTGCCTGCAGGGTGCACAATTGTGCACCCCCTTGTGTGAGCCGACCTTTGATTTTATAACATGCGTCACCTATGCGCAAATCGGGCGTCCATGTGTGCGCGCCGGGTAGCATGAGCACATGTACGCCTGCACGCTTCTTTTAAAATCAACCCCATTATATATAAGTTGTATTTTCTTTTAGTGAAAGCAATTTATTATTCAAAATAATAGTTGTTGATACCATTAGTTTGAAGGATTTTAGAAAAAAATGAATTCTTCCTTTCTTTTATTAGATAAGTTAATCAACAGAAAGCAACAATGTACTCAGAATTATCATCATCATCATCATTTGCATAGTTCACTAGTTCCCAAACTGGGGTCCACAAGAGCATCCCAGTGGATTCTCTAGAAGATATGCAAGAAAGTTTACCTTGGAAGAAGCATCCTTAAGATTAATAGAATTGCTGCCACAGACCAGGAGACTGAGAGTACGGCCTATTATGGCTCTAAAATATTTGCCCCACAATGTTGCAGACTAGAAGAAGGAGGTGCTTTAACCTGGCACTTCCAGGTTAAAGCACCTTAAGCTTTAACACATATTCTTTATTGTATTATATTATAATTACCTCCTGCCTTTACCTTTCTTCCAGCTATTTAAGCTTCCAAGTTTTTACTCCTTGTTAAATGTAACTTTGCCTTATTCACCTCTATTGTTAAATTACTTTATTTATTGCTTCAGTTATACCCTTGTTCTATGTAAACCGATCCGATATGGTTATTACTATGAAGGTCGGTATAAAAAAGTGTTAAATAAAATAAAATAAATAAATAAGAGCTGTTTGCACCCATTAGAAGTCTCAAATTGCACTGTTACATGTTTAGTGAAGGTGGGGAAGAGAGGGACCGATTGCAAACCTCAATAATTATTATCACCACTGTTGTACTTCGTGAAGATGTGAGGGAGAGTGGGTTCAATTTTGGCATTCAAAACCTTTGCGGCTTCTGAGGAAAGCAGAGGAAAACTGGGTTGTCTCAGTGGTAAGAATATGTCCTACAACTGCCAATTGTTCTGCCATTGGCTTGACAGAGAGAGTAAGGAGAGGAGAGATACACTGAAAAAGTGAGTAGAATGGCTTAAAGAAAGAAAGGAGGAAGTGGGACTGGTGTTGACAGTGTAAGGAGAGAAGGACTAAAGGAAGAAATGGAGGGAGACAGGAATCCATGAATGAAGTAGCTAAGGGGAATGAGAGTGGATGGCAGCCTATTAGTGGAGGGAAGGAAAAGATCCCCAGGAATCATGTTGGACAGAGGTAGAGCGAGAGGGAGGGAAAGAGAGCCACCATGGTCTAGTAGGAAAGAAGGGAAAGAAGGCCACCAGGGATCAAGGACAAGGGAGGACAAGACAACAGCCAGGCTTGGATATGACATTAAACATAAAAGTTATTTAGGGGGACACACAGACAGACATGGAGATCTCATTGGTCTTCCTCCCTTTTAAAAGCAGCCTATTGTTTTGCCTTTCTAAAATCTAAAATATTTTGTGACCATCATTTTCTCTATATGTTTTTAAGAACCATAAAACGAAAACAATAAATATCTATCTATCTATCTATATTAGCCTGAAAGGCTGGGGATAGGGTAACATTTTAAGGATGGTAGCTTTCAAAACTATGGATGTGCATTTATTTGTGACAAAATAGGAAATAGAGACGATATTTCCTATTTTGTCACTTTTTTTTTTTTTTTGGGGGGGGGGGATGAAACGATAAGAAACCCAGAACATTTCATGTGGTTTTCTTATCATTTTTTTTTGGGGGGGCAGAAAGGGCACTTGACAAAAAAACAAAACACAAACCCACCCCAACCTTTCAAATTTTATTAATTGCAACCCCCCACCCTCCTGACCCTGCAGGCCTTGCCCGACCCCTCCCCCCCAAGACTTACAAAAGTCTTTGGTGGTCCAGCAGGGTCCCAGGAGTGATCTCCCCTTCTCGGGCCATCGGCTGCCACTAATCAAAATGGCGCCGATGGCCCTTTGCCCTTACCATGTGACAGGGGCTATCAGTGCCATTGGTTGGCCCCTTTCACATGGTAGGAGCAATGGATGGCCTGAAACATTTCTATTTCTCCTACCATGTAACAGACGCCGGCCAGTGACACCAATAACCCCTGTCACACGGTAAGGGCAAAGGGCCATCGGAGCCATTTTGATTAGTGGCAGCCGATGGCCCGAAAGGGGGAGATCGCTCCCAGGATGCCGCTGGACCACCAAAGACTTTAGGTACATCTTGGTGGGTGTCGGGCAAGTCTTGGGGAGTTGGGAGGGTAGGGGGTCGCAATTAATTAAATTTGAAGGGTTGGGGTAGGTTTGGGTTTTTTTGTTTTTGTGTTTTTTACAACCCCCCATTGGACTTCATTAAGTCTGAAGGGTTGGGGCAGGTTTTGTGTATCTTTTTGGGGGCAGACGAAATAAAATCGGCCCAAACTGCGGGAAAACAAATTTTCCCGCAGCGGGCCGATAACGAAGGCCAAACCGAAAGGTTCAACTGGATCACATCTCTATTCAAAACTATGTCGATAAACATCTGCTTATCCACATTAAAAGGCCTTATGAAAATTACTATTCTCCACCACTGAGGGTGAACACCTACCTATGCTGCAAACAGCCTGCATATGTTTAGCTCTGGGGGAGGGGTGTGTGACGGAGCAGAGCTAGGATGGGGGAGGGAAAGTACATGCAGAGGTTTAATTGTGAAATCCATCTGGCACACTTTCACACATGCAATTTGCAACAGCTTCAAAGCAGATGAAAAGTACTCAGGAACAATAGGTCTGGTTTTCCCCTGCAACCCAGAGTTTTCAAAAGGAAACTCTGTGGGCTAGTTTCCCTTTGAAGATTTGATTGCAGGTCAGCTGGTACCAGGGATGATTTTCTGCCAGGTCATGCCAGGTTGCCATCCTGGAACATTTTTGAACTTGCTTCCTTTTCCTCATCACAGTTGGATTGGAAGGTGAAATGGCCTCAACCTTCAATTATGAAGGCAGATATTGAATAGCTTTTGAAATTTTCCTCCTTACTTATTTAGTTTAGATCAAAGTTTTATATATTATGAATGATTCTGGTGTGTATGTCATAATTTTTTTTTTTGTAGCATGCAAAAATTAAAGAGAAGTGTGTGAGGGTTTGTGAAACCTTTTGAAGCTGAAAAGGGGTCCGTGTTTCCTGAGAGGTTGAGAACTCCTGGTATAGTTCATGCCAGATGTACACAGCACTGTACATATGAACATAATTGACTCACTGCTTCTTGGACCATTCAATATAGTCAAAAACAAATAACAGGCTTTAAGTTTAAAAGGAATTCATGACTAGGGAAAAACATAAACTAGGTGGATCATAGATGAGAATAACTGATCAAGAGGTAATTTTGAGTAATGCCGCAAGGAATGTGGCTTCTTAAGAGTTTATACCATTTCTGGCATTTAACATTTTTGTAAAATTTCAGAAACTTTAAAATTTACTATGAAGTTTCACAATTTCTGCTGTCCCAAGCATATATACCAATGATGACAGCAATTATCAAACTGATTCAGTTAGTATAGGTTTATATAGTGTTTTCCATGCAAACAGAATTCCAGTCCAGTTCAAAGAATAATACTGCAAAGGATACAATATTATTTTGTGTCTGGAAAGATGTTTATAGGTGTTGATTTATAAAACAAACAAAAATTATAAATTAATTCAAAAACGTCCAGTGATAAGGTGTTACACAGCTCTAAGAAACCCTCAGTCATACACTATTCGGAATAAAATGGCATATCTGAAATACCAATTTGGTAAGGCAGTAAGGCATCAGTAAAAATGAATGTATTCAATAATTATTCTCCGTATACAAAATGATATACTAACATTGCCTTGCTTCTTCTTTCAAGTATTCTGTTCCCATCTACTCTTTTGTACTAAATACGCTGACAGTTCTGGACTTTAATAGTTACATTTCCAGATGACTGCAGAGACTACTCATATTTTATCACCTTCACTCGCTTTAAATTAATCTGACTGTACGAGATCATTAAACAGTCATATTAGAAAATAAAAAAAGCACAGCAAATTAACTTGAAACATTGAAAAAATGTTAAAAACAATGATTTTGTACTGCATGGAAATAGTGATTCCGTTTTCTACCCGCAGAATAATGTGCAACACTTTCAGTAACCTGTATATTAGAGTATATAGCAGCACAGAAGTCTGCAATGTCTCCTATGTGACAGTGCCCTGCCTTCGATAGCTTTTCAACTTTTATTGCCTTTCAGATCAAGGAGATAAAAAAATCAGAAAAGTACAACTTGCAATTTTATTGCTAGAGGTAATCAAAAGTTTACCAAGAGTCCCATCCAAGTCAATTATTTTTGTAAGTAATTAGAATCCTTAAATGAGACAAGTTAAACCATTCCCAATTTCAGGAGCAAGGAAAAAGGCATTTTGGCTTTCAGGAACTGTCTCTCCCATTTTAAATTTTTAAATTCTTTTTTTTTTTTTTGTTCTGTGCTGAGTCCTGATATCATGCTAATACTATTGATTTGGTTCTAACAAGAGTGTTTCAAATTAATGAAGAACAAATTAATATTGAATTATTAAATACTCACAGTAGTTGGCACTTCCAGGCCTCAGCAGTCATGCAGAAAAGTTAAGTATAAAAGTACAGATTAAAAGCTCATGAATAAAATGAATTAGCTCTTTTTAGTTCTCAGTTTAATCAGAAATCCTTGGGACTAGCAACTTCCTGCAAGTAAAGAACACTTGTGCTTTCTCTTCTGCAAAACCCTCAGTATGGTGCTGCTTACATCATGCTATTTTGGGTGCACTGAGTAACAAACTAGGAACACAAGCACTTTTGTCCAAAACATCATAAGACCTCTCTGATGTTCATTCATAGTACTGAATTAAAATGCAGACAGCTTCAGCAAGCCCAATACAAGCTCATTTTTGGGGTTGTTTGGGAGGGAGTCAGGGTAAAGTACTTACTGGCAAGTATGCAAGGTGGCAAGGAGATAATTTATCTTGTGTAAGCGTATTTAGCAAGTGAAAGGGACATGCCCTCTGATGGCCATTAGTCAGGAAAGAAATGATCGATTTAAAGAAGTTACAACAAAAAATGACATAAAAAAGAAATGAGTTATCCAGTTTGATTTTTGACCCTCTACTTTTCACTCTATCAATTCATTACTATTCCGGAATTAGATAAAGTATACTGTGAGAAAACCATGACCAATGGAGGCTTTATTTTTAAGTCTTATTAACATGTTATGAAATAAATCTAAATTTGGGATGACTTTCGGTTGTCTCATGAAAGTCATTTTGTCTTGTAAAGAGGATAAACACATGATTATTCAACATTTACCAGGAAAAGAGATTAAAGTAAAGACAGAATTTCTGGATTGATTGGAATTATGAATGAAAAACATTACAATTTAAAACAGTAACATTAAAAAGTCTATTATATCATAGATACAGGACAATCCTGGTGTCCCACCCACATGCCCTCCTAAAAATAGCATGCAATACACACAATAATGCATCTATAAAAGGCTTCAGACATAAACACAACTAGAGCCCAAAAAACAACATCGATACATTACCCCAAATCCCCCCTCCCCCCTCAGCTTTAGGCTAGCCATTCAGCCCACTATGGCTTCCCAGGATGCTCCAGCAGATCACCGACATATCTGAGCAGAAAAGATCTCAGAGCCCAAACGATGACTGCACCATCCTACTGCTGACCTGGATAGCTGCCGCCCCCACCCCACTCCATCCTCCCCCGCCCCCCAGTCTCCACGAACAGCCATTCCAATTGTACAGCAGAAGAACATAGCCAGTTTTATGCAGCTGATTTAAACTGAGCTTGGATCTCTGCTACTGTGGCAATGCAACTTATGATGAACATAAAAAACAAAAAATCAGGGGGAAGGTGGAACTCTTCAGGATACTTAAGAGGGGTGCAAAATGCCGCAGCCGGGACCCTGCATCTGTGGGGCCCGGACTGGCAGGGACCTCTCAAATTCCTGTGTGGCTCAAATCCCCACAAGGACAAACAAAGGAAGGGGAGGGAAGGGTAGAAAGGGAAGAATCATTGGGCACCAATCCCCCATTCCCTCCGTGCCCCTCAAGGCACCCCAGGCTTCACAAGGGCACAGCTCTCAGGGTAAAAGAGTCTACATGGGAAGAATGCCAGACCATCACCAAGTTAATGATGACAGGTCAGGACTTTGCCCTCTCCGCCTTTTACATAATTTGTGTAAAAAGGAACCCTAGAAGGATTATTTGTTAAGCTGTGTTAAACCTGACTGTCAACCTGTGTTAATGAACAATTTTTAACGTGGGCATTATCACCCAGTTAACACCTCAGATAAGAGATTCTGTAATCACATTTGTTTGGGTGCTTCCTTTTACTACAAAATCCCGTTTATCCAGGGTATTATATTGAAATCTTGGCATTTACTAACAGGTCACCCCGTTTTCCAGATCCCGCCGTGGTTTTGCTTTCCAAAGAGAGGAATTTTAAAAGCCACCCAGATGTGCGTGTATCTCCCGCTACGAGCACATTTCATGCAGTTTCAAAAATGTATGTGCCCTGGGCATGGTCTAGGTAGGGCATGGGTGTTTTGGGTCATAGCCAAGAGATGTGCGTGTAAATACTTACGCACCCCAGTGTGCCCACTTCCTCTTCCATGTAACTTTACTTCTGTTAAGGAGAAGATTTTTTTTTTTAATTTTTTATTTATCATCTTTTAACAATTATACAAAACAAAACTTTTGCATTGGAAATACAAAGAATCTCAATATAGGAAATAGTCCTGAAGTAAATAAACAAAGAAGTCATAGACCCTCTTAACTCAGAGAGTTTTAAATACTTCTTACTTAAATTCCTCTATTACATAGGAAAATGTGGAGAGAAAGGAAACATATAAGGAGTTTTTTTAGGAAACAAGAAAATACTTTAGCTCCTGATATCTACACCAAACTAACTCTCCCTTTATGGTTCACTAGGAAGTCTTCTCCCATTCAAAAAGGCCCGTAGTTGATCAGGTAGAAAAAATATATGCGTATTCCTGGCCAGTTTAATGATGCACTTACAGGGATAGCGCAGCATAAAGCTGGCTCCTAGTGCTAAGGCCTCAGGTCTCATTTGTATGAAAGCCTTCCTACGTTGCTGCGTAGGTTTAGCAAGATCCGGATACACACGCACTAAACCACCACAATATACTTCATTTACATTTTTAAAATAATTCTTCATTATCTTTGAAACACTAGCTTCATCAAAAAAGGAAACAAAAAGTATAGCCCTATCCACAATTTCAATGGTAGAATCTTCTAAATATTCGGTTAGGTTTTGAAAGTCCAACCTTTGAACATTAGAAACAGCTGGGTCTGGGTTATTCCTTTTAGGTAGAAAAAATAATTTCTTTACAGGAGGAATCTCTTCTTGAGGTATCTTTAGTATCTCTATTGCATATTTCTTAAAGGTTAACAACGGGATTTCCCCCATTGCAATAGGAAAATTTGTTAATCTTATTTTAGATGCCTCATTAAATTTTCTATTGATTCTAGTCTCCTCGACATATAAGTCCTTTCAGAAATCATAGTGGCATTTATGCTATGAAGATTTCTTATTTCCTCATTAGTTTTCTTGATTGCATCCTCATGTTCCACAAATTTCTGCTGGTTGTCGCGGTCTTGTATCACAATTCTTGCAGAAAACTCTTCAAACATTTCGGCCTGATTGTCTAGTTTATCCGACATCCTCACCATAAAGTCCCAGATAGTATCCAGGGTCACCACCGTTGGTTTAACAAATTTCAATGGGGAGGATCTTCTTACCCCAAATCCTGCAGACACGCTGCTTTCTCCCGATGTTGAAGGGATTTCAGCTGCTTCCTGCCCCTTTCCTCCTTGTACAGCAGCCATTTGGGGCCTCGGTTCTCCTCCCAACGCACCGGCAGCTTCTGGGCCACCCAGCCAAGCACTCTGAATGATCTCATCAACATGAGACTCGGCTCCTCTGTAGACGGTGCGTGGCAAGGCTTCCAGCGGTGTTTTCGGAGCGGGAGGGCTCAACGAAAGCTCCCCAGGGGAGTAAGGCTCTCCTCTCGCCGACTCACCAGCGGGGGTTGAAACCCTCAAAACGGGTGAAGAAGAGGTGAACTCAGATATCAATTGTTGCCCCGAGGTAAGGTCCGGGTCAGGTGGGTATAGCCGGACTTTACCTTTTCTCTTATGAGGCATTTTTTCCAGGGTTACTAGCCAAAGCAGTCACAAAAAATCTTGAGAACATGGAGCAAACAGAGTTACGTCCTCTCAGGGTGCCATCTTAGTTTCTCTCCGGGCAAAGAGAAGATTTAACTATAAAATGAAAGAAAACCAGCCATTTTAAGGGGTTTAAAGGGTCTTAGGTTACTGGGGGAGTACAGAGTATTAAACCAGGGTAGTTTGGAGGACCTAGCTCAACACTGGGTAACCTGGTGGACTAACTGGTGAAACTGGAAAAGGTGTGGACAAGCACCAATTTAAAAATACCCTGACTTACATGGTAGAAAGAAACTTGATTTACAAGCCTAGGCATGCGCACACTTAAAACTGTATGCAAATGTGCATGCTCACAGGCTATTTTATAAATGGTGTGCAAGTTATAAAACGGCTGCGTAGTTGGGTGCACGCCAGCATACACTTAACAAAGTGTGCCTGCGTGCCGGTTTGAAAGTTACCATCTTAATAATTTCATGTGTTTTGAAGTTTTGATTCATGTTATGATAGCTTTTAAAGGCCTAAGAATAAAGATGATAGAGGAAATGAGCTTTTGAAACTGCACAGGCTTTTTCTTCAGTTATTATTTTTCTGAAGGACATTTCAGCTCATCTGATCATCTAGTTTACAACACTGCATTCTGCTTTCTTACACTTAACATCCAGAAATTTAAAAACAATGTGGTAATTGCAGGTGTGTAATCAATTCAAAGTTAAATTCAAACCAGGTGGAATTTTTAGTCTTACCCTAGGTTTGACTTGAAAATCTAACTGAAAAAATCCAAACAATTACAAGTAAAATCAAAAAGTGACTTTTAGATTTTTGTAATTATGCAAAGTAATGGGGTTATTTTCTAAAGGCTTAGGGGTGGATTTTCAGAGCCCTGCTCGCGTAAATCCGCCCAAAACCGGGCGGATTTACGCGAGCAGGGCCCTGCGCGCCGGTAAGCCTATTTTACATAGGCCTACCAGCGCGCGCAGAGCCCCGGGACTCGCGTAAGTCCCGGGGTTTTCGGAGGGGGCGTGTCGGGGGCATGTCGGGGGCGGGCCCGAACCGCGTGGCGTTTTCGGGGCGTGTCGGGAGCGTTCCGGGGGCGGGTCCGGGGGTGTGGCTACGGCCCAGGGCGGCCCGGGGGCATGGCCGTGCCCTCCGGACCCGCCCCCAGGTCGCGTCCCAGCGCGCAGGAGGCCCGCTGACGCGCAGGGATTTACGCCTCCCTCCGGGAGGCGTAAATCCCCCGACAAAGGTAAGGGGGGGGTTTAGACAGGGCCAGGCGGGTGGGTTAGGTAGGGGAAGGGAGGGGAAGGTGAGGGGAGGGCAAAGGAAAGTTCCCTCCGAGGCCGCTCCGATTTCAGCGCGGCCTTGGAGGGAACGGGGGTAGGCTGCGCGGCTCGGCACGCGCCGGCTATACAAAATCCATAGCCTTGCGCGCGCCGATCCAGGTTTTTAGCAGATACGCGCGGCTCCGCGCGTATCTACTAAAATCCAGCGTACTTTTGTTTGCGCCTGGAGCGCATACAAAAGTAGGCTATTTGCGCTCCTTTTAAAATCCGCCCCTTATCGTACGCAATACGGCCGTGTCATGTGCAATAAGCCTCTATTGCACGCGAAAAGTCCCTTTTCGCGTGCGATAGCATGCAAACTCGAGTCGGGGCAGAGAAGGGGCAGCGAGGGGAGGAGTTGGGGCATCGAGGGGGCGGACTCGGCGGTGTCTTCATTGGCGGCGATAATGTTACTAACATTATCGTTTCCAGTATTGCGCCCAATAGCACCACCTTTCACAGTGGCGCTATTCGGTGCGAAAGATGGCAGCGAAGACACCGTGGTGGTGCGAAGGCTGCAGGCTTTCACAGGCTCGCCCTCCCCTTCGCCCCCGCAATTTCGCTGCATTCATCATTCTGCGATGAATGATGAATCCAGGCCTAAATTTGCAATTAGCAAAATCCATATTGAATTTTTCAAATATCTAAAGCAAAGTTTATTTATTTTACTTATTTATATAAAATATTTGTTATTCGCACCCTCCCTCCAAGGTTCGGGGCAGGGTACAAGTCAGAATGCATATAGGGGCAGATTTTCAAAAGGGTACGCGCGTACCCCCTGAAAACCTGCCCCACGTTCCCCCTGCGCATGCCGAGCCAATGTTGAATAGGCTCGGCGGCACGCGCAATTCCCGGGATGCGCGTAAGTCCCGGGGCTTTCCTAGGGGGGGTGTCGGGGGCGTGTCGCGGTGGTGCATCATCCGGGGGTGGGGTAGTGGGCGTGGTTACATCCCAGGGGCGTTTCAGGGGCATGGCCGAGGCCTCCGAAACTGCTCCCGGGCCGGGGAATCACGCAGCTGGTGCACGCGAGTTATGCCTGCCTCGGTCAGGCATAACTCTTCAAACAAAGGTAGGAGGGGTTTAGATAGGGCTGGGGGGGTGGGTTAGGTAGGGGAAGGGAGGGAAAGGTGTGGGGGGGGGGGTGGAAGGAAAGTTCCCTCCGAGGCCGCTCCGATTTCAGAGTGGCCTCAGAGGGAAAGAAGGCAGGCTGCGCGGTTCGGCAAGCGCAGGCTGCTGATTTTGCACAACCTTGCACGCACTGACCCTGGATTTTAAGGATATGCACGGCTACGCGTGTATCTATTAAAATCCGGCGTACTCTTGTTCGCACCTGGTGCGCGAACAAAAGTACGCGCGGGCGTTCTTTATTAAAATCTACCCCATAGTGTATGCATTCAGTAAAGGAAAGACCTCAAAAGGAAACATTAATCATTATGAAATGAACTGCATATTTGAAAATCTTCAGGTTCTTTTCAAAAGGATTTGATGAACCAATGTGCCAAATATTTTTAATTTTTTCAGGTTTGTCCAGTAGTCTGATTAACCTATTTAAAGATGTTTATACACCTTGTGTGGCAACTAATTACTGTCATCTACAGTATATCCACTGATACATAGTTTTGATACATAATAGTTTCCTGAATAGTTTTTGTAAATCTTTTCTTTAAAACTTTCCTGAAAATCAGTTGTTTAAAATATTTTGTTACAACTATAATAGCAAAACCATTTTTTACTGAGAAAAAGTAACACCTAAGGGTTGTGTTTTACATTTCCTTTCACACTCACAATATCTTGTACTAGAATATTCTATGTCTGATCTACAAGATAGTTCATTTTCAAGTACAGTGTTACAAGAAAAATGCTGTGCAGTACGCCAAGCCTAATGGGTAAAATGTCAATTTCAAAAGAAAGAAGTAAAATAAAGAAGCCACATTTTTGACATTTTCCCTAAATGTACTAGCATGGTGAATAAATGGAAGAAATATTACAATAAATATTATGCAGCTATGTATATTACATAATACTGCCATTTTTTGTACATTATTCATATTTCTCCAATTGATATTGTATTCAGAGACAGATTTAAGGTAATTTCCAAGCATTCCGCTTCTATAACAGATAAATGATAAATATTTGTTATTACTTAAGGCCACCAGGAATGTAGGGAACCCCTGGCATGTTATGAGTTGCTTGAGCAAAGTATGATTGTCACCACTGAAATCAATGGCATGGTAGTGGATTTTCCATGAGAGTCGCACACTATCAAATTGTCAGTAATATAAATTAGCTGGTACTGTATTTTACTGTTTGAGTAAACAAAAATATATTACCACTAAAAATCACATACACATGTTGCACTATCACTATGTAAAATAATAGTACATCATGCTGCATTTTTATTTATTAAATACATTCATGGGGTAATTTTCTAAAGGATTTACACACTGAAAACAGAATGTTACTTGCATAAATGTATTTTGGTGGGCTTTTTAAAATAGCTAAAATATATGCCATTAAATAGTCCTTAGGTTTTACATGCATGAGTGCACATAATGCAAGTAAATAGCTTTTGAAATTTCTAAGACAGTATGTTTCAGATAATGATTAACTCCTTTGAAAATTCACCTGTATATGTGGACACTTGAGTAGTATAAGGTACACATCATGTCAACCTTTGTTTTAACTAGTGAGTGACAGGTGGCTCAGCCAATCAGTGTTCAAATCCAATCCGATTCTGCCTCTTTCCTTGTCCCTAGCTCTGCCCCTTTGCTGACATCTGTCCTAGCCCCACCCATGCCCACCCCTTTTTATTCTTTCTTGATGATGTCACATCCAGACATGCCCCCTTTCTATCCCTAGTGGATGATGTAGACTGGAACTGGAAATACATTTTTAAAGCTGGTAGCAGCTGCTTAGGGACAAGAAATGACACACATTCAAGATGGTGGCTGTTGTGAAGAGGCCGGAAATGATGACACAATCGCACATGTGCAGTAAAATTAAAATAAAGTGCATTTGAATTGGGATGTTATGACCCATGTTTCAGGTAGCCATTTTGGAGTGATGTCACAGACCATGATACCACTTGAACGTATTCAGACATTTTGTTAATAGGGAAAGAGCATGGAGGTCAGCCATTTTCAAATGAATGACATCACTCCAGGAATGACATCAATCAATAAACAGCTGGGGTTTGAATGTGTAGTTAATATTAGTAGTTATAATTAAAATAAATCCTCCTCTTTTCTTTTGCCGCATACCATACATTTTTGTGTCAGATATTTTTTTTTACCATGTCCACACCTTCATTGCTGCATGAGAAAAAGAGAGAAAAGACCTTTAAAAAAAAAAAGCTCGTCTCTAGCTGTAAACTCATCTTAGCAGATAATTTCTGCCCGCCTTGTTGTTTTTGGTAACACAAAGAAAAGCAGCTTGGGTTTTACTACTATCCCCTTCCCCCATACTCACTGCAGTTAGCACAGAGAGCAGACTCCACCTCCACCCCCCAGAAAATGCAGTCTCTTTTCAGTGTAATCTAATTAGATAAATGAAGCTTGACCGACATGCCGCAAATGCGCAGTAGAGAGCAGCTCTACCGCGCATGTGCGGGCGAGCACGTCGGTCAAGTGGAGCGTCAGCTGTTAAAAAACATGGTGATGGCGAGGAGCTCTATCGGTGGTGAGGAGCGGCGGTGGCAACAACGAGGAGCGGCGGCGAACTCGGTGGTGTGGGAGGGAGGGGGCGGTGGCAGCAGCGAGGAGCAGCAAACTCGCTGGTGTGGGGAGGGGGGCGGCGAGGAGCAGTGAACTCGGTGGTGAGGAAGGGAGGGAGAGTGAGGGGCGGGGGTGGGGAGGAGCTGTGAACTCGGTGGTGAGTTAGGGAGGGTGAGAGTGGGAGAGGGAGGGGGAGGTGAGAGTGGGAGGGGGAGGTGAGGAGAGAGGAGGGGAGGTGAGAGGGGGTGGGGAGGGGAGGAGTGAGGGGGAGGTGAGAGAGGGAGGTGAGAGGGGGAGGTGAGAGGGAGAGAGGGAGGTGAGAGAGAGAGGGAGGTGAGAAGAGAGGGAGGTGAGGGGGGAGAGGGAGGTGAGAGGGGAGGGGGAGGGGAGGAGAGGGAGGTGAGAGGGGGAGAGGGGGCAGTTAGAGGGGGAGGGGGAGTTGAGGGGGAGGTGAGGAGAGAGGGAGGTGAGGGGGAAGGTGAGGAGGGAGGTGAGAGGGGGAGGTGAGGAGAGAGGGAGGGGGAGGGGGAGGTGAGAGGGGGAGAGGGAGGTGAGAGGGGGAGGGGGAGGTGAGGAGAGAGGGAGGTCAGAGGGGGAGGTGAGAGGGGCTGTGTTTGAAAATGGACTGAAAAAAAAATGTAATGTAGCCCGTTTTAACGAGCTTAACGGCTTGTATAGAAAGATAATAAGCAGTACCAGAAAAGTGTACCATATAGCAATTTTTCAGAAAAATAATTTGAAAAGGTATTTGGTTTCTAGTATTTGTATATCTCTTACTTTAAAGAGGAAAGTCTCCATGGATTTTAACTTCTCTGAAAGCTGTAAATTAATTAGTGTTGTTTTGCTAAAACATTCCAAGCTTATTTTCTTTGCTTTTCTGAGCAGGAAATGTTCGATATCACTCTTTCTTTGTTATCACCCCCACCATCCTATGTCAAAATAAACCTCATGTAGTTTTCAGCACAGCACATAACCTCCTCCTCCTTCAACTACAGCTCCACTATTTTTAATCAGGGCAGAACTTTCAGTTTTGATAGCAGTAGCTGAAACTAGCAAAGTCCCCAGGCCTTGGTGTACCAAACACACAGAAAAGAAAGATATTTTGAAAGCAGCACTGCTTTCAAAATGAGTGAAACATTTTATTAGCTGGGGTGCAGCATGTTCGGCCAGCCATGGCATCTGGAACAGTCAAGGAAGAAAGGTTTATTTACAGGACTTCAAAGAAAGAGCAAAAAAACCCCAGTAGCTTATCTTCCTTTAAATATCCAAAGCAGTTATACATACTCCGTACAGGCATACCATGGGATCAAAGCAGCTTCCCAGGGCCTTCCTAACCCTTCTGGGCCTTGGTACTTTGTCTGGAAGAGATCCTCCTGTGACTAGGAATCCTTTGCTGTTCTGTACCTTATGGTGCACCAGGAAAGATGGCTTTGCGTGTACTTTAAAGTGGTTTGAGGGAGTCATTTTTATACTTCACATACATTCCCATCAGATCACCCTTAACTGGGCGAGCATATGATTAGTGTCAGAGGCCCTTCTCTTGACAGAAAGTCAGCGTTGACGTTCTCCTTCCCAGCCCTATGCTGAATTTTATAACGGAAGGGCTGCGGGCTAGGAACCATCTCATCACCCTCACCCTGGAGTTATTGTACAGCTCTAACACTAAATTTTCAAAAGGGAAACTTTGATAAAATGAGTGAAATAGTTAGAAAAAAACTGAAAGGTACATCTGCAAAGGTTAAAAGTGTTCATCAGGCATGGACATTGTTTAAAAATACAATCCTAGATGTGCAGTCCAGATGTATTCCACGCATTAAAAAAGGTGGAAGGAAGACAAAACAATTACCGGGATGGTTAAAAGGTGAGGTGAAAGAGGCTATTTTAGCCAAAAAAAAATCCTTTAACAACTGGAAGAAGGAACCATCTGAAGAAAATAGGATAAAGTATAAGCATTGTCAAGTTAAGTGTAAAATATTGATAAGACAGGCAAAGAGAGAACTTGAAATGAAGTTGCCTGTAGAGGCAAAAACTCTCATAATAAATTTTTTTTAAAAATATATCCAAAGCAAGAAACCTGTGAGGGAGTCAGTTGGACTGTTAGATGAGCGAGGGGTTAAAGGGGCTCTTAGGGAAGATAAGGCCATTGCAGAAAGACTAAATTAATTATTTGCTTCCGTGTTTACTAATGAGGATGTTGGGGAGATACCAGTTCCAGAGATGGTTTTCAATGGTGATGAGTATGACAAAATGAACCAAATCACTGTGAACTGGAAGATGTAGTAGGCCAGATTGACAAACTAAAGAGTAGCAAATCACCTGGACTGAATGGTATGCATCCTAGGGTAATGAAGGAACTAAAAAAATGAAATTTCTGATCTATTAGTTAAAATGTATATCCTATCATTAAAATCATTCATTATACCTGGTGACCAATGTAACCCCAATATTTAAAAAGGGTTCCAGGGGCGATCCGGGAAACTATAGACCAGTGAGCCTGACTTTGGTGCCGGTAAAAATATTGGAAACTATTCTAAATATCAAAATCATAGAGCATATAGAAAGAAATGGTTTAATGGATCACAGTCAACGTGGATTTACCCAATGGAAGTCTTGCCTAACAAATCTGCTTCATTTTTTGAAGGAGTTAATAAACATGTGAATAAAGGTGAACCAGTAGATGTAGCATATTTGGACTTTCAGAAGGCAGTTGACAAAATCCCTCATGAGAGGCTTCTAAGAATACTAAAAAGTCATGGGATGGGAGGCAATGTTCTTTTGTGGATTACAAACTGGTTAAAATACAGGAAACAGAGAGTAGGATTAAATGGTCAATTTTCTCAGTGAAAAAGGGTAAATAGTGGAGTGCCTCAGGGATATGTACTTGGACTAGTGCTTTTCAATATATTTATAAATGATCTGGAAAGGAATACGACGAGTGAGGTTATCAAATTTGCACTTGATACAAAATAATTCAGTGTAGTTAAATCGCAAGTGAATTGTGATACATTATAGGACGACCTTGCAAGACTGGATGATTGGGCATCCAAACAGCAGTTGAAATTTAATGTGGACAAGTGCAAGGTGTTGCATATAGGGAAAAATAACCCTTGCTGTAGTTACACGATGTTAGGTTCCATAATAGGAGCTACCACCCAGGAAAAAGATCTAGGTATCATAGTGGATAATAGGGATGTGAATCGTTTTTCAACGATTAAAATTATCGTCCGATAATGTTTATATCGTCTTAAATCGTTATAGAACACGATACAATAGAAATTCTAACGATTTATCGTTAAAAATCGTTAAATTGTGTTAGTGCGCACTAAATCGAGTTAGTGCGCACTAACTCCCCGTTAGTGCGCACTAACTGAAAATGATACAAATAAACACTTTCCAGGTCACTGAAGGTCAGTTAGGAATGAATATGTGTTCCTATTGGCTGGCTGCCCTCTTATCTATTGATGTTACCAAGGTTACCACTGAGGTGATGGTTGGGGGGATGGGAAATGGAACTGGAAACTAACGAACACCAACAGAAAATGAAACAAAGTGTTCACACTTCCCAGGTCAGTAAAGGTCACTTAGGAATGAATATGTATGTATGTATTCCTATTGGCTGGCTGTGCTCTTATCTATTGATGTTACCAATATGGTTGGGGGGATGTGAAATGGAAACAGTTGGAAGCTTGACAAAAAAAGTAATGTAATGATCAGCACTCACGTGACTAGAACTTGTTTGTTTATTATTTTTGTTAGCAGGCACCTGAAATGCTAGTGCATGTTGAATTTGCCAATCACTGTGCATTTTAGAAAGGTGGTCCTGGCTGGAACTGTACACAGTTCAAATATATGTAATTGATTGTTGGTAAGTGTATTTTTTAAGTAGCCACACTGGCACCAGTATGTTTACTTTTCCTCCTACTTAACTCACTAGCTCAGCTTTGTAAGAAGGGCTTCTCTGCTTGTGTGTTGTTTTTGTTTGGTGTGAGGAGAGCAGAAACATCAGATCTTTATTCAATCTACTACAGTCATCTCTTACAGTGCCCTATCCCTATTAATACCAGGAGTGTTGTGATCTTCCTGCACACAGTGCCCTAACCCTGATACCAGTCTGAGACAGCACCCTCCCTGCATTACTAGTGAAAGGCTGGCTTCACAGACAGGGGGGAGCTGCCTGACCCTCACTCCTGACTTCCCCCATGTCCCAGCTAGTGAATGGTGTGTGGGTGAGGGGGGGGGGGAGGATGGTGAAGTCTGAGACAGCTCCCTCCCTGCATTACTAGTGAGAGGCTGGCTTCACAGACAGGGGGGAGCTGCCTGACCCTCACTCCTGACTTCCCCCATGTCCCAGCTAGTGAATGGTGTGTGGGTGAGGGGGGGGGGGGGAGGATGGTGAAGTCTGAGACAGCTCCCTCCCTGCATTACTAGTGAGAGGCTGGCTTCACAGACAGGGGGGAGCTGCCTGACCCTCACTCCTGACTTCCCCCATGTCCCAGCTAGTGAATGGTGTGTGGGTGAGGGGGGGGGGGAGGATGGTGAAGTCTGAGACAGCTCCCTCCCTGCATTACTAGTGAGAGGCTGGCTTCACAGACAGGGGGGAGCTGCCTGACCCTCACTCCTGACTTCCCCCATGTCCCAGCTAGTGAATGGTGTGTGGGTGAGGGGGGGGGGGGAGGATGGTGAAGTCTGAGACAGCTCCCTCCCTGCATTACTAGTGAGAGGCTGGCTTCACAGACAGGGGGGAGCTGCCTGACCCTCACTCCTGACTTCCCCCATGTCCCAGCTAGTGAATGGTGTGTGGGTGAGGGGGGGGGGAGGATGGTGAAGTCTGAGACAGCTCCCTCCCTGCATTACTAGTGAGAGGCTGGCTTCACAGACAGGGGGGAGCTGCCTGACCCTCACTCCTGACTTCCCCCATGTCCCAGCTAGTGAATGGTGTGTGGGTGAGGGGGGGGGAGGATGGTGAAGTCTGAGACAGCTCCCTCCCTGCATTACTAGTGAGAGGCTGGCTTCGCAGACAGGGGGGAGCTGCCTGACCCTCACTCCTGACTTCCCCCATGTCCCAGCTAGTGAATGGTGTGTGGGTGAGGGGGGGGGGGAGGATGGTGAAGTCTGAGACAGCTCCCTCCCTGCATTACTAGTGAGAGGCTGGCTTCACAGACAGGGGGGAGCTGCCTGACCCTCACTCCTGACTTCCCCCATGTCCCAGCTAGTGAATGGTGTGTGGGTGAGGGGGGGGGGGAGGATGGTGAAGTCTGAGACAGCTCCCTCCCTGCATTACTAGTGAGAGGCTGGCTTCACAGACAGGGGGGAGCTGCCTGACCCTCACTCCTGACTTCCCCCATGTCCCAGCTAGTGAATGGTGTGTGGGTGAGGGGGGGGGAGGATGGTGAAGTCTGAGACAGCTCCCTCCCTGCATTACTAGTGAGAGGCTGGCTTCACAGACAGGGGGGAGCTGCCTGACCCTCACTCCTGACTTCCCCCATGTCCCAGCTAGTGAATGGTGTGTGGGTGAGGGGGGGGGGGGGAGGATGGTGAAGTCTGAGACAGCTCCCTCCCTGCATTACTAGTGAGAGGCTGGCTTCACAGACAGGGGGGAGCTGCCTGACCCTCACTCCTGACTTCCCCCATGTCCCAGCTAGTGAATGGTGTGTGGGTGAGGGGGGGGGGGGAGGATGGTGAAGTCTGAGACAGCTCCCTCCCTGCATTACTAGTGAGAGGCTGGCTTCGCAGACAGGGGGGAGCTGCCTGACCCTCACTCCTGACTTCCCCCATGTCCCAGCTAGTGAATGGTGTGTGGGTGAGGGGGGGGGGGAGGATGGTGAAGTCTGAGACAGCTCCCTCCCTGCATTACTAGTGAGAGGCTGGCTTCACAGACAGGGGGGAGCTGCCTGACCCTCACTCCTGACTTCCCCCATGTCCCAGCTAGTGAATGGTGTGTGGGTGAGGGGGGGGGGGAGGATGGTGAAGTCTGAGACAGCTCCCTCCCTGCATTACTAGTGAGAGGCTGGCTTCACAGACAGGGGGGGGCTGCCTGTCCCTCACTCCTGACTTCCCCCATGTCCCAGCTAGTGAATGGTGTGTGGGTGAGGGGGGGGGGGGGGGGAGGATGGTGAAGTCTGAGACAGCTCCCTCCCTGCATTACTAGTGAGAGGCTGGCTTCACAGACAGGGGGGAGCTGCCTGTCCCTCACTCCTGACTTCCCCCATGTCCCAGCTAGTGAATGGTGTGTGGGTGAGGGGGGGGGGGGTGGATGGTGAAGTCTGAGACAGCTCCCTCCCTGCATTACTAGTGAGAGGCTGGCTTCACAGACAGGGGGGAGCTGCCTGACCCTCACTCCTGACTTCCCCCATGTCCCAGCTAGTGAATGGTGTGTGGGTAAGGGGGGGGGGGGAGGATGGTGAAGTCTGAGACAGCTCCCTCCCTGCATTACTAGTGAGAGGCTGGCTTCACAGACAGGAGGGAGCTGCCTGACCCTCACTCCTCCGGGGTATTGTGATCTTCCTGCACACAGTGCCCTATCCCTGATACCAGGGGTGTTGTGATCTTCCTGCATGCAGTGCCCTATCCCTATTAATACCAGGAGTGTTGTGATCTTCCTGCATGCAGTGCCCTATCCCTATTAACACCAGGAGTGTTGTGATCTTCCTGCATGCAGTGCCCTATCCCTGATATCGGGATGTGTGCAAGAAGATCACAACACCCCCGGTATCAGGAATAGGGCACTGTGTGCAGGAAGATCACAACACCCCCAGTATCAGGAATAGGGCACTGTGTGCAGGAAGATCACAACACCCCTGGTATTAGGGATAGGGCACTGTGTGCAGGAAGATCACAACACTCCTGGTATTAATAGGGATAGGGCACTGTGTGCAGGAAGATCACAATACCCCTGGTATCAGGGTTAGGGCACAAGTTCTAGTCACATTGACTGATCACATTACTTGTTTTGTCAAGCTACCAACTGTTTCCATTTCCCATCCCCCATATACTGTCAGTAGGAAACTTGGTAACATGAATAAATAAGAGGGCAGCCAATAGGAATACATATTCATTCCTAAACTGACCTTAACTGACCTGAAAAGTGTCAAATTGTATCATTTTCAGTTAGTGCGCACTAACTCCCAGTTAGTGCGCACTAATCGGAAAAAACGATTTTTAACGATTTTTTAACTAAAAAATCGTGCCTAAGACGATTTTCTTGCCCTGCCACACGATTTCTATCGTTAAGACGATATGGAAAACGATTCACATCCCTAGTGGATAATACTTTGAAATTATCGGCTCAGTGTGCTGCAGCAGTCAGAATAGCAAACAGAATATTATGAACTATTAGGTAGGGAATGGTTAATAAAATAGAAAATGCCATAATGCCTCTATATCGCTCCATGGAGAGACTGCACTTTGAATACTATGTACAATTCTGGTCGCCGAATCTCAAAAAAGATATAGTTGCGATGGAGAAGGTACAGAGAAGGGCAACAAAAATGATAAAGGGGATGGAACAGCTCCCCTATGAGGAAAGGCTGAAGAGGTTAGGGCTGTTCAGCTTGGAGAAGAGATGGCTGAGGGGGGACCTGGTAGAGATCTTTAAGATCTCTACCAGGTCCCCCTTGAATGAGTAGATGTGAATGAGTAGATGTGAATCAGTTATTTACACTTTCAGATAATAGAAGGACTAGGGGGTATTCCATGAAGTTAGCAAGTAGAACATTTAAGACTAATTGGAGAAAATTATTTTTCACTCAACTCACAATTAAGCTCTAGAATTTATTGCCAGAGGATGTGGTTACTGCAGAGAGTATAGCTGGGTTCAAAAAAATGTTTGGATAAGATCTTGGAAGTGAAGTCCATTAACTGCTATTAATCAAGGTGACTTAGGGAATAGCCACTACTTTTAATTGTATCAGTAGCATGTGATCCTCTTGGTGTTTGGGTACTTGCCAGGTTCTTGTGGCCTGGTTTGGACTCTGTTGGAAACAAGATGCTGAGCTTGATGGACCCTGGTCTGACCGAGCATGGCAATTTCTTATGTTCTTAAGAGTAATTCAGTTTTGTAAGGAACTGGGCAAATTTTTGGAGAAGGGGGAGGCTTTTCTGAAAGGACAGGCTCCACCTAAACCAGAGTAGAACCAGGCTGCTGGCACTAAGTTTTAAAAAAGAGGTAGAGCAGCTTTTAAACTAGAACAAGGGGGAAAGCTAACAGTCACTCAGCTGTGCATGGTTTGGAGGAAGGTTCCTTCAAAGGATACTAATGAAGCAGGAGAGTTAGAGTTACCCAAAAGAAAGGTTCCAATAAAAGCAAAAGTAGTCCATGTGCCTATAAGTAAAGAATCACCTGAGCTAAAGATTTTCCAAATTATCTCTGTCAACTGAAAAGTAGGTTGTCCATATAAACTAAAATCACACCTTGAAATGGTTGTATGCCAATGCCAGAAGTCTAAGAAGTAAGATGGGAAAATTAGAGTGAATGATGAGATGGACATAATTGACATCTCAGAGACTTGGTGGAAGGACTGGAGTATAACCAATGGGACAGTGCTATATCAGGATACAAATTATATCACAATGATACGGCGGATCAACTTGGTGGTTTTGAATAAAATGGAAAATGTCATAATGCCTCTGTATTGCTTCATGCTTAGACCACATCTTGAATACTGGTCACCGCATCTCAAGAGAGATATAGTTGCTCTGGAGAAGATATAGAGTGTTGTGATATTGAATCCTTGGACCAAGGGGTAGTTGGCGCAACCTGCAGGGAGGAGCTGGCAGAAGCAGAGGCCCAACTTGAGTTTTAACAGTACCATCCCTAGTTCCCCTTAGGTTGAGCCTTCAGGTGATGGGGCTGGTTGGACTTAAGTGCAGGCATCTGTGGAGGTGAAGATCCATAGCAGAGAAAATTATGTGGGTCAGCACAGGAAAAAGAAGCAGAGCTATATCAAGCAGCAGTCAGGGCAGGCAGCAGACAATCTGAGTCCAGTTCAGGTTAAGGTCTGTGGCGTGCAGAGTACACTGAAGGCAAGGTCCATGCAAAGGGTCAGGACAGGTAGAAGTCATGTGGAATCAAGTCCACGCCATGGTCAAAGCCAGAAGTCAAACTAAAAGGACGAGGAGCAACAGGAACAAGGAGGAACACAGGAAGGTGGATGAGGAGGACTGACCAGGAAGATGAGGACTCAGGACAAAGGCACAGAAAAACAGGAGCACAGCAGGAATCAGGAAGAGATGACAGGAGCAAGGAACACAGGCAAACCACCACTCCAAAAAGTCAAGGAGAGGCAGGAGAAGAGGCCTTATATAGACCCAGTCCAGTGATATCATCAGGCGGCACTGCAGGGAATTTCCTGCCGCGGTCCCATTAAATGCTAACAAGTCAGGTGTGCATGCACCTAAGAAATCCCTGCAGCATTGTTGGCGGTGGTGGTGGCATGGGTCTGGTTGCTCTACAATAGATGACCTTGCCTAACTGGGAAGGCCTGCCATGGGTTCAGGGAGGTGCACCCAAGGATCCGGGCTGGAGATAAGTGTGGAGGATCATGGGACGGACCCGCAGCTTGTGAAATACAACACAAAGAAGGGTGACCAAAATGATAAAAAGTATGGAACAGCTCCCCTAAAAGGAAAGGCTAAAGATCTTAGGGCTGTTCAGTTTGGAGAAGAGATGGCTGAGGGGCGATATGATAAAATCAGGAGAGGTCTAGAATGGGTAAATATGAATCAGTTATTTTCTCTTTCAGATAATAGAAGGACTCTAGGGCACTCCATAAAGTTAGCAAGAGGCACATTTAAACAAATTGTAGAAAATTATTTTTCACAATGCACAATTATGCTCTGGAATTTGATGCCAGAGGATGTGATTAGGACAAATAGTATTGGTGGATTTAAAAAGGTTTGGATAAGTTCCTGGAGATGGCCATTAACTGTTATTAATCAAATTGTTTTAGGAAATAGCCACTGCTATTACTGGCATTAGTTGCATGGGATCATCTTCATGTTTGGGTACTTGCCAGGTACTTGTAACCTGGATTGTCCTTTGTAGGAAAGAAGATGCTGGGCTTGATTGACCCTCGGTCTGACCCAGTATGGCAAATTAACTTCATATGTTCTTATGTAGCAAGAAGTCCCTGATAGCTCATAAGTGCAAGAGTTTTAGAACACAGGACACGTCTTTTAACAGGCACATCTCCTTTGAAAGTTGGGACTTTGTCACCTTTATGTGTAGGCAGGTTGATGAAAGGATTTTCAGATGGAAGCAGAGAGCCTTGTGGAGGTAAGCTAGGCCCTACCAGGCAAGATAGCCAGTGTAAATAGGGAAAAGTTTGGATTACTGCTATAGAGACATTAGACACCTGTAGTCATCCAGGTATACCTTCATCTCAGATGGGTAAGAGAGAAATTTTATTTCCTTCACATCTGAAGCTTTTGGGACATAAGAGTGAATATCTCAAACTATCTTCAGAAGCCAGCTTCAGGTGAATGTATTTCCAACTATCATATCTATATGAGTACTCTTCTCTGTTGTAAAATGTGTTGTAATAGAAAGTGCCATTTTGTGTTTGTTCCCTGTCACCCTGTGCTAGGGGTGTGCATTCGTATTGAACATAAATGTAAAACGCTACTTATTTTTTTTTTTAACTTAAAGTGATAAGACATAAACGATCGGATTTCCAACTTATTCAACATAGCTATGTTGAATAAGTTGGAAATCGCGATTGTTGATCCAAAATAAAAATTTAAACCCCTCACCTTCCTTAATCCCCCCCCAAAGACTTACCACAACTCCCTGGTGATCCAGCGAGGAGTGAGGACGCCATTTCTGAAAGCCTTTCCGAGGAGCACGTGACGTCAGCGCCACGTCGCAGTAACGCGGCATCACGTGATTCCCCGCGAGTTCCCTCCGGCACCCTCGTTCGGCCCAAAGGAACTTTTGGCCAGCTTGGGGGTGTCAGGAGGCCCCCCCAAGCTGGCCAAAAGTTCCTTTTGGGCCGAACGAGCGTTCCGGCGCGAACCCGCGGGGAATCACGTGACGCCGCGTCACTCCGACGTGACGCCGACTTCACGTGCTCCTTGCAAAGTTGGTCAGAAATGGCGTCCTGACCCCGCTGGACCACCAGGGAGTTGTGGTAAGTCTTGGGGGGGGGGGATTAAGGAGGGTGAGGGGTTTAAATTTTTATTTGCACATATGGACATATACTCAACTCATTGAATTCTGTTTATGTCCATATTGACCGCAAATGGGACCCCCTTTGGACATATGGACATATGAACTTAAACTTTTGCTCTGCACATCCCTACCCTGTGCAGTGTTTTTAGTAATGAGGAACATTTTTGCCTCTATAGACTATACCAGTGTTTGTGGCTAGGCTCCACTCATAAGATAGGAGCAAGGCCTGGTCAGTGCCATTTTGGAAAATAGCGCTGGCCGGGTCCAAGGGTAGAGGGCACCTTGGGTCCTGTCACTGACCACCAACGCCTTACTTTAGTTAATGGGAAGTAGGTAGGGATCTGGGAAGCTCCTGGAGTCCACTATACTGCTATCATTTAATTATTTTTTTAAGAAATGGGGATGGGAGGTGTATTTGGAGGGGGCCTCCAACCCCCAAGTCTTTGAATATTTTTTATGGAAAGATGAGGGCTAGGGGGTGGTGAGGTTACATCTTGTGGGTGCTTTAATCTTTGTGGATGGCATTGAGCCAGGAGGGAGGTCGATGCGTGACACATTAAATCTATTTTTTCACTTTACTTGCTGGGGCTACCTCGATTGGTGGCTGCATGGTTAGGAGGAGTCACATTAGACCCCTGGTAACATTTTTCAACTTTTCAGGCTAATGTTGATTTCAACCATAGGGACCTTTAGGATGATTGTGGCTGCATGTGTTAGTGCCATAATCACACTTTTTCAAGGCTTCTGCCAAATTGCTTTGTCTCGTGGACTTTTACCAAGAGACAAAACAATGTGACTATACTGCCATGATATTTTGTTGGGGTGGGGGGGGGGCAAAATATCATGAGAATACACCCCTGCAATATTGGGGCCCCCCCATTGCAGTTTAGTGAATCCAGGCCTACGTCAGATAGCTGGATAAGTCTAAAAAATGCTATGTCTCTAATAATCTGACTTAGGCACTCATTTACTAAGCCTGTTCTCCCATTCTTTGTTTATGGGAAAATTACTTAAAGGTGAATTTTAAAAGCCCAGCATGCACCAAAACCGGGAGATACATACACAAGCAGGGCTGGTGCATGCCGAGTGGATTCTAAAAGCCACCCATGTACGCATGTATCTCCCGCTATGTTCACAAATGAAAAGTTCTGAAAAATGGGCGAGACATAGGCATGGTCTGGTTGGGGCATGGGCATTCCTGCTGTGTACCTGTACCTTTTCTTCTGCTATGGATGGAATGTAAGTTGTAAAACAAAATAATATATATATTAGTGGGGTTTTAATATTCATGCTAACAGAGGAGAAGAGAAGCTATTAATCTAAGGGGGTTTGGAAGTCTTATTCCTTACCTACTTGAACTGGAAATGAACTAGTAAAACTGGTAATGGCGTTGGTGCACGTCTTTAAAAAAAAAAACAAAACACTTATGTTGTAGAAGCGAGATTTCCATGCATAGAGGTACATCCACTTAAAATTTGTGTGGACATATGCCCACATTCAGGCTATTTTATAACATGCTCACATATACTCACATATGTTATAAAATTGACATGTCCCTGGGTGCAGGCCAACAAATGAACACACATGTGTGCCCACACGGCTGTTTAAAATTGTCCATCCCTGTGAATTGAGTCCTTAGCTGAATAAATAGCACTTTTTAGACTTATCTGACTTAACCTGATAATTGGCGTTTTATCTGGCTAAGAAGTTGCTTTTCTGCTACTCAGCCAGATAAATCAGAACTTTGCCAGATCAGTGCCACTACTTAGCCAGATAAATTGGAATTTATCCAGATGAATGTGATATGTATTTGCTCAATTTTTTAACATGCATGTGTGCATTTTCTGGGGTGCATTTTTGTGTATTTTATAACCTGCGTATATCATATATATATGCAGGTAATAAAATGCAGGAGTTGGATTTTGCACTTCTATATACAGGCATATATGGGCACATATGCAGCTTTTATAATATTTATTCTCCCAGAGCATCTGGTGGAACTGAGGGAGACAAAGAAAGTAATCAAGACAGCAATAAGTCAAGTGGAAGAAAGGATTGCCAAAGAGGTAAAGTGAGGTGACAAAACATTTTTCAGATACATCAGAGAAAGGAGAAAAGTTCAAAGTGGTATAGTGAAATCGAAAGGTGAAAAGGATCAATGTGTTGAGAGAGACGAAGAAATGGCAGAAATATTAAACGAATACTTCAGCTCGGTGTTCACTAAAGAGGAGCCTGGAGAAGGACAGTCACTAGTTAACAAGTAACTGGAGGGGAGTAGAGTATATGTAATTCCATTTACAGAAGAGAATGAATGGGAAGAGCTAGGAAAACTGAAAGTGGACAAAGCCATTTGGCCTGATGAGGTTCATCCAAGGATACTCAGGGAGCTCAGAGATGTGCTGGCAGGTCCACTGTGTGACCTGTTCAATAGACCCCTAGAAACGGGAGTGGTGCCGAATGATTGGAGAAGAGCGGTGGTGGTTCCACTTCACAAGAGTAGGAGCAGAGAGGAGGCTGGAAACTGCAGGCCAGTTAGCCTCACCTCGGTGGTGGGAAAAGTATTGGAGTCGCTGCTGAAGGACAGAATAGTGAACTATCTACAGTCAGAAGAATTGCTGGACCAGAGGCAGCATGAATTCACCAGGGTAAGGTCCTGTCAGGCAAATCTGATTGACTTTTTTGATTGGGTGACTAGGGAATTAGATCAAGGAAGAGCGCTCGATGTCATCTACTTGGATTTCAGCAAACTTTTGATATGGTCCCGCACAGGAGGCTTGTGAATAAAATGAGAAGCTGAGGAGTGAGTGCTGAGCTGGTGGCATGGGTTGAAAACTGGTTGATGGACAGATGACAATGTGTGATGGTAAATTGAACTTACTCTGAAGAGAGAGCGATGTTAAGCAGAGTGCCGCAAGGATCGGTGTTGGGACCGGTCCTGTCAATATCTTTGTGAGCGACATTGCAGAAGAGATAGAAGGTATGGTTTTTCTTTTTGCAGATGATACTAAGATCTGCAACAGAGTAGACATGACGGAAAGAGTGGAGAGAATGAGATGGGATTTAAAAAAGCTGGAAGAGTGGTCGAAAATATGGCAGCTGAGATTCAATGCCAAGAAGTGCAGAGTCATGCATATGGGGTATGGAAATCCGAAAGAACTGTATTTGATGGGGGAGTGAAGGGCTGATGTGTACGGAGCAGGAGAGAGACCTTAGGGTGATAGTGTCTAATGTTCTAAAGTCGACAAAACAATGTGACAAGGCGATAGCTAAAGCCAGAAAAATTCTTGCTGCATAGAGAGAGAAATATCTAGTAAGAGAAAATAAGTGATGATCCCCCTGTACAGGGCCTTGGTGAGGCCTCACCTGGAGTACTGTGTTCAGTTCTGGAGACCGTATCTCTGAAGGGACAGAGCAGGATGGAGGCAGTCCAGAGAAGGGCAACCAAAAAGGTGGATGGTCTTCATAAAATGACTTATGAGGAGAGATTGAAGAACCTAAATACGTATACCCTGGAGGAGAGGAGGAACAGGGGTGATATGATGCAGACTTTCAGATACTTGAAAGGTTTTTAATGATCCATGGTCAACAACAAAACTTTTCCATTGGAAAAAAAAATCAGTAGAATTAGAGGTCATGATTTGAAGCTCCAGGGAGGAAGACTCAGAACCAATGTCAGGAAGTATTTCTTCACAGAGAGGGTGTTGGATGCCTGGAATGTCCTTCCGGAGGAAGTGGTGAAGACTAAAACTGTGAAGGATGTCAAAGGGGCATGGGATAAACACTATGGATCCATAAAGGCTAGAGGATGGGAATGAAGAGAAGAGCCATGGGGGTGGCTTTCTGGAATGGAGGCTACTACCTGGTGATTACTACCCTTACTCAATAAGCCTTCACATGGTTAATGCAACTCTATCATTGCTCTCTGCTTCAACGGCAAGGGAAATGTGGAAAAGAGGATTTGCATTCAGACAACAACCAACAAGGATTGAACTCCACAGTCTGGGTAAACAAATAAGCATGGGGGTAGCTTGCTTATTACAGCGGTTACTACCCTAAACCAATTAAGCCTGATACATCACTTTGAATGCATATACAGCAACTTGCTTGATGCTGTAGTTACTACCCTTAACCATTAAGCTTTATGCTCACCTTTGATGCAACTCCAACATTACTGTCTGCATCAGTGTCAGGTGATGGCAGGAAATTTGAATCAAACAGTTACCAACAAGAGCCCTGAACTTGGTGGATGGTGAAACAGATAAGTATGGGAAAATAAGTGTGGGAGTTTGCTGGACAGACTGGATGGGCCAATTGGTTTTTTCTGCCGTCATTTCTATGTTTCTATGTTTCTATATGTGGAAACCATGCCCCAACATGCCCTTTATACATTCACCTTTTTTGTGCATTCTTTTACTTGTTAATGTGCATATACACAAGTATGTGTCCTGTTTATAAAACATGGAGTACACGTGAATGTTTCACATTAGCTCATATATGTACTTTTATTCACAAATAACTTTTTGAAAATTCACCCCTGTGTGTATAGCAGAAAAAATAGAGAGAGTGAGACAGTTGCAGTTCTTCGTAATGTATCTTATTGAATGTTTCTTTGAGCTTTCAAATTTCCACAGTCCTCTATGGAGTTGTCCAGAGCTGAAATACACTTTATATTTCTGACCTTTTAAGTTCAATAATGTCAATCCTAGCTCGCTATTGTTGTTAGCAACCTAGTCTACAAAAGCTTTATTGATAAAACACTTGTTTGTCATTCCCACTAAATTCGTATTTCAGACTTTCAGTAGTGCTTTAATATATTTCATATAAAAATATAAACCAGAATGATCACCTACAGGATATTTTATTTGTTTCTTTTCCAGTCTGATATTTCTTCAATGGTTCTACCACTGTGGTTTACTATCACTTTTAAATATTTCTTCTCATTAGTTGTATAGACATTTCAAAAATGCTTTTGTCTGTCATCCACATTTCTTTTCCCTCACATCATGTAAATGTCAGTTTTACAGACTCTGAGGTATCTTTAGTTAGAACATTCAGAGTGCTTGAAACAATCCCAGGGTACAACAAGGCATTTTTGGCTGTAACCTTTCTATCTCCTCAGGTATGCTGACATCTTAGTAGTAGGTTGTAATTCTTGAACAGCAACACCATTTATTTGAAGTGTAGAAGAAAGAAATCATAGAGATAATAAAAATAAACACAAAAAAAATCCTTAAAGTTTGGGGAAAGTGACAGCACCTTTTCTGATAGCTGTGTAAGAAATGCAGTTCCATCACTTTTAAAATAAATCTAACTTCAGTTCACTTTTGACAATATTATTTTTTAAATTGTATTTTATTATTTTGTAATTTTAGTTAAGTATGTTATCAGGAGATATAAATCTATAGACCCTTACGGGGTTTTAATTCAATTATGTTCCATTTTAATTTAATTTTAATTTTATTTTATTATGAGTTTTTGGGACAAAGTATTAATGGCTTGTCCAACTTTTATGTAAGCCGATGTGAAATGTATACCATATGTTCAGTATATAAAAAATGCTTAAATAAATAGATAAATAACTTTGGAAATGTCTAGAAAATTTTATTCAGCCTTACCATTTTTTTAAACTTCAGACAAGACTTGAGGATGGGCCTCCCAACAAATATATTCTTCTTTCTGTCTGGTAAGTAAGAGTAAAACTGAAATATAATAAATATTTTAACAAAGATGATATGCTGTATTGGAAGAATGAATTAAGATCAAACCTTAAAATATAAAAATTAAAGATAGTTAATATGATTTTAAATGTCAGCTGTACTATTTATAAATAAGCTGATTAAATGAAGGGTACTAAGAAAAATTAGAGGATCAAGTAGAAATCATTGTTAATTAAAAAAAAACAAAAAACAGTATGTTGGCTCAATCTGAAGTTAACAATGAATGCATTATAGTAAGCTGATCTTCAATATTGAATGTGAAGAAAGAATCTTTGAGATTGGTGCATCCTGAAGACATCGAGCATGCAGATCCCATGCAATCTACACAGAATTGTTTGCAGAACATTATAAGGGCATCTTTGAAGAAAACAAGGGATGCTTAAGATTTATTTAAGGAGAGTCCCTTTGAAAATGTGGATAGGCGAGGACTGCAGTTATGAAAGTACCAGTGGACTTTGTATCTGCAAGTAGATAATACCAATGGTAAAACATGTGCTGGGATTTCAAAATGAAATCCTCATGTGTACTCATTCCTACTTTAATGCCACTCCTTTCCAATGCATGCAAAAGCTTGCACAGTCTTTTATACCATGCATATTTTTACCCCTTCTGAGAAGGGAGGGTGATATTTTCATACAGCCCCTTTTTAGACAAATTAATCCATTTTAAAACAATTAGATCCATTTGAAATTTTTTCTCCACATATCTAAAGTCAGACAAGTACTCATACTACTGCCACAAAAATAGAATACACAGAGCTCTGGGGAAGATTCTATCCATTAAACCTAAAGATTTGTTACTCTAATTAGACAAATACTTTCACAAGGAAAAAATAAACAGGAAATTTGCATCACTTTCTTTTGATGGCCATTGTAATATATTAATAACACAGATCTACTGCTATAGGGAAATATCAATCAATATTTGTATCCATATAAAGTGAAGCCTTTATATATTCAATGGTGTTCCAATTCTCACAGAAATTTAGTATTATAATCATTGCTCTCAAAGTCCTTTTCAAATTTTTCAATTTTGTGTCTGCTGTGAACATGCATATGAAAAGTCCCACTTATCTTTGATTATCAACTTAACGCTGATCAATATATTGAGGATATTTCTGCATCAGGGGAACTTGTCCAAAATGTCTTGTCATCAAAAGAACTGAATTTCCTGTGTCATTGTAGTCCCATTGGGTCCCAAAATTGAAAACAACTTTGAGACCAATGATTATAATACCAATTTTCAGTGAGAATTGGAAATCATTGAATATTTGATGGTCTCACTTTATAAGAATACAGATATTGAATGATATGTCTCTAGAGCAGTGTGTTTGGATCTTTTTGGACAATTGATATGGATATCTGGAAGTCATTATGAAAGAACTATGCGTAAAAATATTGTAATACAATAGGATATCATATGCATATGTGAAATAAAAAGAGGGGTGACCAAGTGAAGTTTGGAGGGTTACAGAATGCTATAATCCCTAATCAAGAGGAGAGTTCACTCTTTGGAGATTTTTTTTGTTTAGAAAGAAAAGGGAAGTTATGTTCCCCCAATTCAAGAAATATTGCTTTTTCAAATAAGAAAAATACTGGTTAGAATGAAAGGAGAAGTTTTGTTTTGCTGATGAAGCCATAAAGGTGAAATAACTAGGCCCATGGTTGGGATGACAGGAGGATACATAGAACCTTGCATGGTCACTGCTGTATGATCTAATAATTAAAAAAAACAATGTTATGAAATTCTTCATATATTTTAATGTATTGGATATTGTAATATAAATATGAGTGTATGTATGTGAGTGTGTGAGGATAGGGTATTGATGTATGGTGTATTTAAAAAAACAAACATGATGTTATGATGCTGTTATGATTTGTGTTATTTAAAAAATAAACTAAATATACACATATACAATACCATTGGGATACGGTGTTTTAAATAATTATGTAACTCTGGTTTGAA
The DNA here is from genome assembly GCF_901001135.1 of Rhinatrema bivittatum. Taxonomy (NCBI): domain Eukaryota; kingdom Metazoa; phylum Chordata; class Amphibia; order Gymnophiona; family Rhinatrematidae; genus Rhinatrema; species Rhinatrema bivittatum. Next base: position 562,074,703 of record NC_042616.1, on the reverse strand, counting down.
ATTGTATTCAGTGATGACTGATTTCTTTTTTTGTTAATATATTATTAATTGTAATCCTACTGACTGCAGGATATTTAGTTAGGTATTGCAATATATTAACATAAACTTGTCTAAGTTACTTGTTCTTAAGGGAAGTCACCGAGTTATATAACTGCAAGAAAATCAGATACCTTTGTCCCTTCCTTTTAAATTGCTTTTCTCAGTCAATGGGATTTTTGCTCAAACCCATGGGAAGGGTAAGGTCTGGTGGGTTTTCACTTAGATGGGTCTGACTTCATTGCTATTTCATTAGAACCTGGCATAATGAATACAGATGGCAGCGAGTCACTGAGAAAGGAAAGAGATTATGGAGAAACTCCCTGATGCCCACCTGACAGAGGTTCTGGCAGTACATGGAAATTATCGGTCTGCTAAACTGTTTGATTCTTTAAGTTCTTTTTGGGGAGTATTTCTAATAAATCACCTCAATAATTCTGGATGTCACATTCATCATATGCATGAATATTTGTAAGACTTTTTTTTTCCCTGCATTTCTTCACTGGTCAAATATAGTACAGAGAGTATCATGATAGAGATTTGTAATATCGTTCCATAAGTTTTGGACCATGTTTTGACATGTGGCTGCATGGGGACATACAAATCAATAAATGTACAATACTGTTGATAAATAAATAGAATCAATAAATGACAGAATCATATCATCAGGCTGCAGATAGCATACAATCAAGAAATAATATAATAAATATCATCAGTATATAAAGATGCACAGTCCAAAACAACTTCAAGTGGCAGAGAATGCCTGCAACACTTAGGGGGTCATTTTCCAAGTGGCTCGCACGCGATAAGGGACATTTTGCATGCGAAAAGTCCCTTATCGCGTGGATTACCAGGATGGGGGTGGAGTCAGCCCTGGAAGAGGAGGAGTCGGGGCATCACCGGGGCCGACTCCGTGAAGACGCCGCGGATGGCGAAAAGGTAAGGGCCTTTTTGCGTCCGAGTTCGCACCCAATAGCTATACCTTCTATGGTGGCGCTATTGGGTGCAAAACTGGCAGTGATCACACCGCGGAGGTGCGATCGCTGCTGGCTAGCACAGGACCGCCCCCCATTTCAGCTCCGCCCCTCATTACCTAAAGTATCACAGGCCTGTGATACTTTAGAAAATGAGGCCCCTAAAGAGCTATCATTGGTGAGAAATAAGAAAGAAACTAAAAAACATAGAAAACTGTCATGTGACACAGCTCATCCAATCCAAAAGCAATCAAACAGCAGTCATTCAGAACTACTAGCATGGATAAAAGAGAAAACAAATGAATGAAGAGGGTCAAGTGATCTTCAAATATTCAATAACTAAAAAGGAGAGCAGAGCTGTCAGAAAAAAAAACAACCCAAAAGCACACTGTTCTTCAACATGCAAACAGAAACATTAAACAAAAAAGTATAGCAGATGACCATAGACAGACAAATGAAAATGTTGGGCCACCTCATATGGAACTATTCCATCATGTAAAAAGTCTAAAGAAACATATCCAAAAGAACCCAAAAATATATATCAGCCAAGGATACAGGCAAAAAAGGGAGTCAAAATATTGACCACTTAATTTCATGATTGAGTCCTGCAGAAGCAAGCTTATTTAGAGTATATAATATATATATATATATATATATATATATATATATATATATATATATATATATATATATATATATATTCACCATTATTCACAGCAAATAAGCCTCTCACCAAAGTTACTGCTATGGTCTCAGCATTGTGGGACTTCAATAGCAAAATATCTCAGATTAGTAATGGAATGGTGAAATTCATGCCTGTGAACCAATAGCAGAGCCTTCTCACTAGATTTATGGATGCAAATTAAATGCTCAGAGATGCAGATCTTCAGCATGTGTGATGTCTTCCCGTCATATAGAATAGGCATAGACACATGATAATATAAACCACCCAATGAAGAAACATTCCTAAGAATGCATTAAAAAGAAGGATCATCCGATGGAAGAAAGGGTAATCTGTGAAAAGATACATGACAAAGCACACCCACTACAATATTCATACATGTAATGACCAGGAGTGAAAGCAGCAGGAGGATAGGATTCATGTAATATAGTTGAAACAAGCTGATCTCTGATATTCTTCCTGAGGAAAAAAAAAAAAACCAAAGTGAGGAAACTCACAAAAAATAGGATGTGGTAATAAAACAGTCCAGAAATGTCTAATGATAGGAAAGACCTGGCCTACCCTTGCAGAAAAGAGAAGAACACAAGTAAGTCTATCGGAATGTGGGTAAGACCATGGAGTCAAAAGGAGTTCATGAGGATTTTAAAATCCTCATGCCATGCATGACGCCGAGTCATGCGCATATCTCCAGGCTTTGGCACGTGTAGGGGTTTTAAACTCCTCCAGTTTAGCTATTAGTATGTTTTGATCAGCAGGACTTCTAATGCCATGAGCTTCTCTACAAGTATTTTACATACCATACCTTCAGAGTCAAGCTTTATCCCTAGGAATGTCTGGTGGAAGGGGGTTGTGACTTGTTGGTGGATAAGGAGATGCCAAAGTCACACTCATTTTCCTGGAAGAGCAGGAATAATTTGTCTAAGACCGCTGAACTACTTGGACCAATGAACAGTAAATCATCTAAACAGTGGGCTATCCTATCAGCTTCTCCTTAGTGAGCTACCATTCAGTGCACAAACAAGCTGAACGTTTCAAAATAGGTGCACAAGATGAACAACATATTGTCATGCATTTGTCAAAGTAGAAGGAATCTTTGAATTAAAATCCCAGGAGAGGGAAACAATCTGAGTGGACTGGCAGCAAGTGGAAGGCTGACTTGATGTCAGCCTCGGGCACATTTCCTCAAAATGTGGGATGAAGTCATTGACCAAGGAACTCTCGGGATATGAAAGTTGCATTACAATCTGAATTTCCCTAGTTCCTTCTAGCAAATGACCATGAGTGGAGAAATGATCATCTGTTGGAAGTTACATCTGAGGAAGGGGCCCCCTACAAGAATCAGTGGTATCTCCTTAGTCAGCTTATCTTGGATGATGGCTGCAAGATGGTAGGTGGACCTGGAGTTCAGGGGTTGAGCCCAGAGGGTAATCACTATAAGGGATTGTGAAAACCAAATTGAAACCAGCTAGCAGAATTGAGGCAGTCTGTTTGTCCAGGGTTCAATGAGAGCCAAGCTTAAATAGCCTCCCAATAGGGATGTGAATCGTTTTAGGATGATTAAAATTATCATCCGATAATTTTAATATCGTCTTAAACCGTTATGGAAAACAATACAATAGAGATTCTAACGATTTATCGTTATAAATCGTTAGAATCGTGAGCCGGCACACTAAAACCCCCTAAAACCCACCCCCGACCCTTTAAATTAAATCCCCCACCCTGCCGAACCCCCCCCAAATGAGTTAAATAACCTGCGGGTCCAGCGGCGGTCCGGAACGGCAGCGGTCCGGAACGGGCTCCTGCTCCTGAATCTTGTTGTCTTCAGCCGGCGCCATTTTCCAAAATGGCGCCGAAAAATGGCGGCGGCCATAGACGAACACGATTGGACGGCAGGAGGTCCTTCCGGACCCCCGCTGGACTTTTGGCAAGTCTCGTGGGGGTCAGGAGGCCCCCCACAAGCTGGCCAAAAGTTCCTGGAGGTCCAGCGGGGGTCAGGGAGCGATTTCCCGCCGCAAATCGTTTCCGTACGGAAAATGGCGCCGGCAGGAGATCGACTGCAGGAGGTCGTTCAGCGAGGCGCCGGAACCTAGAGGTGAAGACCTCCTGCAGTCGATCTCCTGCCGGCGCCATTTTCCATACGGAAAATGGCGCCGGCCATACGCGTATGGCCGGCGCCATTTTCCGTACGAAAACGATTCGCGGCGGGAAATCGCTCCCTGACCCCCGCTGGACCTCCAGGAACTTTTGGCCAGCTTGTGGGGGGCCTCCTGACCCCCACGAGACTTGCCAAAAGTCCAGCGGGGGTCCGGAAGGACCTCCTGCCGTCCAATCTTTTTCGTCTATGGCCGCCGCCATTTTTCGGCGCCATTTTGGAAAATGGCGCCGGCTGAAGACGACAAGATTCAGGAGCAGGAGCCCGTTCCGGACCGCTGCCGTTCCGGACCGCCGCTGGACCCGCAGGTTATTTAAGTTATTTGGGTGGGGGATTTAATTTAAAGGGTCGGGGGTGGGTTTTTAGGGGGTTTTAATGTGCCGGTTTTTCGATTTTTCGATTTTTAACGATTTTTAACGATTTTTCACGATATTTTACCCCCCCAAACGGCAACAATACGATTCCCTCCCCCTCCCAGCCGAAATCGATCGTTAAGACGATCGAGGACACGATTCACATCCCTATTGACTGCACTAAAATAATAGACTCAGGGCCTCATTTTCTAAAGTATCGCAGGCCTGCGATACTTCAGGGAATAAGGGGCTGAAATGGGGGGCAGGCCTGTGCTAGCCGGCAGCGATCGCACCGCGCTATTGGGTGCCGATTTCGCACCCAATAGCGCCACCATAGAAGGTGTAGCTATTGGGCGCGAACTCGGACGCGAAAAGGGCCTTACCTTTTCATCGTCCGTGGCGTCTTCGTGGAGTCGGCCCCAGTGACGCCCCGACTCCTCCTCTTCCGGGGCCGACTCCGCCCCCATTTTGGTATCGCACGCGATAAGGGACATTTTGTGTGTGATCCGATTAGAAAATGAGGCCCTCTGAGGCTGGGCAGGTCATGTGGGAGTTTACATAGCAACCAGCCCTCATGCCTATGACTCGTGTGAGGTCAGAGGACAATCTGGACATGTTGTCTAGGAATCCAGACTGACAAGACAAGGGAATATATCAGAGGGAAGCATTTTTCTAAATCAGTGAATCACTGAACTTTCCATCCTTTGCAATGCAATCCCTGATTGTTTCAGCTTGCAGTTGGATTCTATTTCTCATTCGTGGAGAATACATCCTGCTTTGCTATTGTCTTAGAATTTTGTATTACTACAGACTTCGCTATCAAGAGTGGTTTGGTTCAAGATTAGAAATATTCAATATGTTCTAATCCTGCTGTCACACTGTTAATTTGCACAGGTTTATAATTGTGTTGTTTTTTTATTAACATCTCACTGCTGTCCCTGCTACTGACAATATTCCCTTCCCTTTAGGGGGAAATCACTCCAGGCTGCCTGGCCTGCCTGGCTGCCACTGGATATTTTTGCAGTGATTTATTACATTTTAAACTTGTTGATACCAGTGTAGTACCAGTGATGTAGCTGAACTCTGCCACAGTATCCCACAGAGAGGCTGTTTTAACTCTCTGTGGGGCTGATGCAATATCATGCCCCTAAACAACTCGCGTCCAACCTGGATGCACGTTTTTTGAACACACGCACATCCCCTCTCTTAGGTGGATGATCTAATATTTTAATGATCTGGAGCGCTAAAAGGGACACACAATAGATAATTTGCGCGTCAATAGCACGTCCATGCCATCTAGTGCCCAGGAGAAGTGGCTGTACTCAGGTAAGGAAAATGGATTCTCAATTTTCTGAGCATCTGTTTTCCTTTTTTTTTTTTTAACTTTTTATTTCTGAATTTTCAAAAAAATAAAACAATGACAAAACATTATATTGTATACAGATATTGTAATATTCTAATATAATTACAAATATTTTAGAAATAATAATCATCATTTTCTGTATTTTCTCAAGGAATTACCAGGGAAGACAATTTTTACATGAGCGATTTAAAGGAATCTCATTATAGAGAAAAGTTAAACACTTTTCTCATTGTATTCAGAGATAGACAGCTTAGTCCTTTTATAATTGCCCTTCAACCAATTCCTACACTTGGGGAATGAGAATCCAGGAAAGATTGTAATTGGGATACCTCATAAAACACATATTTCTGTTCTAAATATTTTAAATTCACATCTACAGAGGAATTTCAGTATGAATCCAGCCCCCCTTGCAAGAATTTCTGGTTTTAACTTCAAAAACTCTTTCCTTCTTAATTGGGTTGTCCTTGAGAGGTCTGGGTATATCCATACTTGTTGTCCATGAAACCTCTCAAGACGATGCCTGAGAAATAATCAGAGAACAGTATCTCTCTCCTTTGAAAACAGAAAAGATACAAGAAGTATACCCCTAGTAGATGTATCAGTGTCAATTGATATTTCTATTACCTCAGTCAGGTTAATAGGCACCACTGGTTACAAATTTCCCAACATATTTTCTCTATTAGATCTTAAAGGTATGTAATAGGCCTTTGCTAAAGCTGGTAATGATTAATTTGGCATTTTTGAAATATATTGCATATATTCCTTAAACATTTCAGCAGGAGTTGTGAAATTCTGCAAAGGAAAATTCAGAACCCTAAGGGGCGGATTTTAAGAGCCCTGCTCGCGTAAATCCGCCCGGATTTACGCGAGCAGGGCCCTGCGCGCCAGTGCACCTATTTTACATAGGCCTACCGGCGCGCGCAGAGCCCCGGGACGCGCGTAAGTCCCGGGGTTCTCCGAGGGGGGCGTGTCGGGGGCGGTCCCGGTCGTCGCGGCGTTTTCGGGGCGTGTCGGCAGCGTTTTGGGGGCGGGTACGGGGGCGTGGCTACGGCCCGGGGCGGTCCGGGGGCATGGCCGCGCCCTCCGTACCCGCCCCCAGGTCGCGGCCCGGCGCGCAGGAGGCCCGCTGGCGCGCGGGGATTTACGTCTCCCTCCGGGAGGCGTAAATCCCCCAACAAAGGTAAGGGGGGGGTGTAGACAGGGCCGGGCGGGTGGGTTAGGTAGAGGAAGGGAGGGGAAGGTGAGGGGAGGGCGTTAGAGGATTCCCTCCAAGGCCGCTCCGATTTCGGAGCGGCCTTGGAGGGAACGGGGGTAGGCTGCGCGGCTCGGCGCGCGCCGGCTATACAAAATCGATAGCCTTGCGTGCGCCGATCCAGGTTTTTAGCAGATACGCGCGGCTCCGCGCGTATCTACTAAAATCCAGCGTACTTTTGTTTGCGCCTGGAGCGCAAACAAAAGTACGCGCTCGCGTATTTTTTAAAAATCTGCCCCTAAGATTACAGTATCTTAATGAATTCTCAAGAAATTCTAATTTATTTTCGTTGATTACTTCAGATTTAACCAAGGTTTTTTACATTGTTTCCACCTTTTCCAACCTATTTTCAGCTAAGACCACTTTATTATTACAAATAGAAACTGAATTTCCCACATTTAATATTCTCTGTTGAAAATTGGTAGTATTCAGAGTTAATTTAATTATTGCCTGTTCCAATGACTTAATTGCAGACTATAACGTGTCCATAGTAACCTCTGATTTGTAGAATAATCTCTGGTTCTGTCCTGGTTTCTTTCCTACCCCCTGCAGGAAGGTCTCCACTCCTCAAAAGTTCTTTCATGGTATTACTTATGTCCTCTGTGCCCTCATCTAACATAAGAGGGCCAGTAAGGTTTTTTAAATTTATGCATGGTGGGGAGGGAGTCACAGGAGCACCGGGGCTTAAAGAGATGGCTTCAGCCTGTAGATTTGCTCCTCGCTCTGAAGCATCATCTACTGTGGCTCCTTCCTCCGGTTTGTCAGCTGTTGCCATGAAGAAGGAGGATTTTTGAGGCTGAGATGGAATGGATAAGGGAGTCGATGTATGAATCTCCCTTAACTGCACCTATCTTTTAGTATGTGGCATATCTTATTATGATAACCATATAACAATTTCAAATTTTCCTTCCTTATTGAGCTCTATACTTTAATTATTTAAATCCCTGGATTGGGGGCTTGAGGAGAGAGATATTAAAAGTAATATTGTTACAAAGTCTTGCAAATCTGCTTCATCGATTTGAAAGTTCCTCCAATCCTTAAGGTTCCAGCAAAGCCTTCAGGGAAAATTCATTGTTCAGGTTAGTGCGTGGAGGGAGGGGCATATTTATTTAAAAAAAATAACCAAACCTACCCCAACCCTTCAAATTTAGTTAATTACAACCACCCCACCCTCCCTTAGAAAATGCCATGGGCCATCCATTGCTCCTTCCATCTGACAGGGGCTGACCAATAGCACCGGTAGCCCCTGTCACATGGTAAGGGTAAAGGGCTACTGGTGCCATTTTTTTTACTGGCAGCTGATGGCCCAAGAGCGGGAGATTGCTCCTGGGACCCCTCCTGGACCACCAGGAACTTTAGGCAAGTTTTTTGGGGGTCAGGAGGCTGGAGGGTTGTAATTAAATTTGAAGGGTTTGGGTGGGGGGTTTTTTCCATTTTTTTTCTGCGAAAATTGCTGGCTTCAACAGCACTTATTTTGAGAAGAAACAGATTATGTGTGTCAGTCACTGCAGATTCAGGAAGAAAAGTCCTGCTAGTCTTCCCAGTCTGTGCAGGATCTTATGCTTGCCCTCTCTCTATCCAGACAAGACTGGGTCTGCGCACAAAGTGCAGAAAATAATTCAGATCTTCCTACTTCAGTGGGCATTATTGTGCCAGCCTCACTGTTCACTCTGTGCCCTTTCATAGAGGCCCAAACTCAGGTAGCATTCTCCTGCTTCAACCCACAGCAGGAAGCAGAAACAAAGAAATAGTCTAGTAGCACTAAGAGCTGAAAACCTTGTTCTCAATTTCAAAAAAATCATTGTGGGGATCCCCAAACACAAAAATATAAAAAGCACTACAGTTAGCCATTGCTTGTCCAGGTCAGAGCCTCACTGCAGCCTCAATTTGCTCAACAATAGCAGCACTTGGGAATTTCTGGCTTAACTGATCACATCACACCGGCAACACATAGCTAACAATTTCATGATTCATAAATAAAATCTTAAAAGTGCATCAAACTTCATTTAAGAAAACAAAATATGAACAGAAACGGCTTCAGAACTGCTCTAGCCTGGGCAGCTGCATTAGAGAGTGGGGATGGCCAGGACAGAACTATGCTGGAAGCGGTCAGCCAGGCTCTGGAAGCGCTGGTGGTAGCCCCCATTCCAGTTCATTCACTGCTATAGGTTCCACATGTTTGGCAACGTCTTCGAAAACCTTGGATAACTTCTCAAGGCATGATTTCGCTGCGCACCACTGCCTCTTCTACAAAAAAACACCACTTAAGAATAACTTATCTTTTATTAGCCTGGCTTACTCCAACCCTAACCACTGAGGCCTGTCAGTTAAAGCCATGGCATGCCATTTTCAAACCCTCACCACTGAGGCCTGTAACTCACAGTTATAGCATGCCACATTACAACCATTACCAATGAGGCCTGTCACTTACAGGTATGGTATGCCATGATCCAACCATTACCAATGAGGTCTGTTATACCTATGGCATGCCTTTTTCCAACCCTAACCACCGAAACATGCCATGTTCAAATCATTGCCACTGAGGGCCTAGCCATAGATTGCATTACAAACTTACTGAAACACTCCTCAATATTTTAAGACCCTTCTTCACATTTCTGCCATTTCTTGCTCTTGCCATGGCTATTTATTCTTTTGCACACTTGTGGTACCTCTTCATGAACCATAACTGATTTCATGGCATACTAGCAGTTCCTCTATACTGTGCATTTAGGTACCTACCTACTACCTAGCTATGATGTGTGTGGCTTACTCCGTGACATAAACATATCCTACTGGACTGGTAAGTCCTGGTGCAACCATACTTTGACAGGAAGAGTCATCCACCCTCTCTATGGTTGTCTGCATGCTCCAATGGTATGACTGGTATCTCCCATGCCACTGTGGCTTAATTCTATGCCCCTCATCCTACACCTTCAGATCCTTGTGCTGCTCAGACTTGCTGCCATGCACAGATTTTGCACCTTTATATTCTTAACTTTTTTCTGCCTGTATCTTCCTGGAATACTCCAGCTCTTACACTTTGAAGACTTCTTGTCAACCTGGGGTGCTGCTATGCATCTCTCCCATGTTTTTTGAATTCTTTATCTTGATACCACTCTTTTTGATTCTTGTCCCTTTATCTATACCTTGGGATTTTTTCTGTTGTATGTTCTGCTTCATTCCCCCTTCATGTTGCCTTAGGATCCTGATTCCACTTTGCCTCTCGTGCTGCCACCAACTGCTCATAACACTGTTGTTGGGCAGACATCCTCTTTCTAAACCTTGAGGTGTTCTTCCTCTCTTACTGCTTCTTTGATTTACTTACATTGCAATAGATAACTCCTGCCAATCCTACAATCCTCGTATCCCTTTGCAGAGCCTTAGGCTAATTTATACCACATTTTTTATGCCATGTTGCCATTTTCTAAAGTACTGTGTGATTCTTTCCCCCTTTTGATTTCTTCTCCCAAGTTTCATTACAATTGATATAAAATTCACTATTCTAGAGCCTATTATAGACTGCAATATTTCTCCAATATGTTTTAATGGAAAACAAATGAAACAAATAATCAGACTTTTTTTTTTTTATTTGTTTTGAAACTAATGAAACAAATATGGGTCCCAATAAAATGAAAGAATGAACCAAAACACATTTTTTTGGTCTGCACATCTCTAGAGCTGGCATGGGCGCTCACATGCTCAAATCCATATAAAATTGTGCGCTTAGGTACATACATACAGCCAATTTTATAACATACATGCATATATACATGTCTATGATAAAAAATGGCCTCATCCATTGGCAAGAGCTGGCATACACATGTACATATAAGCCCGTGCAGCTGTTTAAAAGTTTACATCACTGTTTGCAAGTAGCATGCACTATTTACAAATAATACACCTCATTTGCAATGCTTTGCTGAAAACGCATAAAAAAAAATCTTTTTTTGAGGGGGCAAATTCATTTAATTTGATATGAAACAAAAACTAGTTCATTTGTCCTATTTTCTATTTTTATTTAACATATGAATGCACATCTCTAGAAACTGCACATATGGATTGCATTTTCAAGTCCCCATGCATACTTAATGCATGCTTTGAAGTAGATGCAAATGTTTACTTAATAAGTATACATGGAGACTTGAAAATTCAATCCTTGCAATGATTGTGGGGGAGGGGGCTTAACTTTCAGCAATACCTTTACCTGAGTAAATGGATATCTAGATATGTAACAAGTCCTGAAAATTCTTTTCCCCATTGTTTTTGTTTTTGTTTTTTTTTTCATTTTCTGGTTATTGTTAATGGGTAACACCTTTTTCTGCTCTGCTTTAGTGAAATTAGAGAATTACTTTATTTATGAATGTTTTTAAATCATATTGATAAAGTTTTAGCATCAAGCTTGAATTTTCTTTTTCTTCTCCAATATGAAACATAACAAGTAAAGGTCCAGACCTTGAATTGCAAAACTAAGAGGGAGAGGAACCTTGGAATAGTAACTATTAGACTGCAAATGGAAAAAACCCTGAGTGGATGAAATTATTTGACCCTGAATTGTCATGATATTCATGAGGTTGGTTTTCAGGGCTGAGTGGACTGCTTTAGTGTTCATAGATTGCATGGACTATAGCAGGCAAAATGCATTACAGACAAAGAAAGGGCACTAGAAAAATATAGATTGCAAATAAATGTGATAAAAGTCCAGGATTATACACTTAAATCAAGTGCATACCTCCCATAGAAAATACTTAGTGCCATGAATGGAGGAAGTATTGTATTTTCTGTGATCACTGTTTTCCTTTCTCTTTTACTGTTTGAAATACAGAGACAACAGAGTGAATAAACATATTCTACCGATGGGGGCTGTGAATGCTGATAGTGATCAGGTGCGGTCTTGCATGCTTTTGTCTTCTATGTACTTGCGCCTGGTGTCTCCATTTTATTTTTGAAGATTTAAATTGAATTCAGCATGTTTTCTGAGGAGGGTAGAGCATAAATATTCATCGGAGGGAAGAAATATTGGACTGGATGATTTTAAGAGACCTTAAAAGGCCTCATAATACTTTAAGTATATTCCAGTGATGTTCCTGTTAAAAAAAAAATAAAAAAACAATGTTTAGAAGATCTCTCTGTATTCATGAGTGAATTACTTGTCCTAAGTGAGAGCTGTGGAGAGGATTTTATATATTTCTTAACCTCTGTTCCATATGTCAAGAAATGGTTTTGATTACCCTAGGCAGTGCTAGAAAAAATATGCATCCATGACTTTCGAGAACCTTAAGGCACATGAGCAGATAATTGGCTTTTCTGACATTCTGAATAAATACAAAACAGTAACTCAAAGATTAGCTTAGTCATAATAATGAAGCATGGTGTGCTGGCAGTGTTCTGCTGACAGCCGCTCTTGAATAGACCTCGGGCTTCATCCAAAGCAAAGAAATGTACTCTATCGGTTCCATTCCAGCCAGTCTACTTATGCTACCAGCAGATAATTGCAGCATAATAATCACTTTAGAGCTTGATTTTTCAGCATTCCAGGTGCAAGCAATGAAGTCAAGTTATTCAGAACTACCTCCTCCCAATTAACAATATGTTGAAAAACATAATATGCAAGAAAATAATCACATTTCATCAAATGACCTTATTCTCTATAAATAAATGAAGATTCTAAAAGAAATATGTTTCAATATTTTATTACTGAGCGGAAAGAAAACAATACTCTTTTTACTGTTGTCCTTAGTTCACAAATTGGAATAAAAAAAATGCCTTCAGTATATTGCAACTTCTTTAGTTACCTAAAAATGTAATTAGCAGTGATTATGAAAAAAGAAATAGCAGTCATATAAATCTTTAAATTCAGAACTGTATCAATTTTATTCCAAGACAGGCAAAAAGAAATCCTTGACACTGTAGAAATGCAGAGAAACAACAAATCAGCTAATGAAAAATGTGGTTTAATGACAGAACTATATAAATTGAGCTTAATTTGTCCTTGTCATGGGTGTAGACTGCTATCTGTGCTAGCAGGCATCTGGCAGGATTCACTTTGGTTTACTCTGTTGAGTATTTCTACAGATGTAATGCCAGTTTTGCCAAGACCAGTGAAGAAGCAATTGTACTGTAATAAACTAAAAGGTCATTTATATGAAGAAAGGAAGAGTGTTTGGGTAGAATAAAAAACAGGAGGTGAAGCTTGCATTCCTTTTCAAAGATAAAGACTCCACTGGCAGGCTTAGCAACAAAGTAGTGGTTTGGTTGAGAATAAATAAAGACATGCATAAATAAGAAACCAAACCATTACAAAGAAGTAAGAAGCCCTGGCTAAGGTTAAGAGGTTTGTTTCTTTCTTGGTCTCTGAAAAAAAGCAGCACAACAAACAGTAGCAGATGTCACTCTAACAGGGAGAAGTGCCAAGTGGCCATTTCTGTTCTGGTTGTGACTTCTTTTCACTAGAGTCAAGCTGTTTTTTCCACTCCATTCAGCATGTTTGTGAACGCGTGATTTGCTTGGAAGACAAACAAGGGCAAGAGATCTGAAATTCAATAGAAGGTCAGGATGGAAAAAAAAATTTTTTTTGATGGGGTCCATCTTCCCTTTATTCTCTGACATCTGGCGCCCATTATGAACATACATTAGAGCAATTCAAACCACCAGCAGAGGAAAGAGCACTTGATCCTTTTTGTACAGCAGTGCTAGAAATTCAAGAAGAGTCATCAAGGCTCTTGACAATGTGATGTAGAAATAGATTTGCTTCACTTGTTGTATAGACATACCCTACAGTGAATGTAATCAGTGATTAAGTAAATGAGGTCTGTCCTTCATTCTGTCCTTCATAATAGAAGAAAACACATAATTTGGATGATGAGTTTGCACTTAATTTTCAGCATATAATGAGCAAACAGTTCAAATAATTTCAAGAGGGTCACATTATCACAATCTATAACATGCTTATGCCCATCTGCTACATTAACATTTGCAGTCTATAAAATTACTTTTTCCCTCAGTTTCATTAAGTGACAAACTAATGTATTCTCAATAAAAGTAATAGTTTAGTGCATAGGGATTTTTTTTTTTTTAATGATATGGTTAAATCATCTTGATCCCCAGTTTCAAAAGTTTCTTATTTTGTAATGTCTATGGTGAAGTTCTAATTTTTTTTAATAAGGTGATATATTTAGCTTTTTTTTTTTTATTGCATCAGAATTCTGATTGTGACTTTATGCCATTTTTCATGTCTTACATTTATGTTTTATTCATTAGCAGAAAAAGAAGAAAATATTCCTCCAACATGCATAAGCTCAACTACGAATTCAAAAGAAATCAATTATGACCTGGAGATTTTACAAAAATCAAAATAATATATACTGCAGGCTTCTTGAAACCATATTGATCCCTAGGAAAACAAACTGGCTGTGAAAGCTTCTATTGGTTTATATAACAAATTCTCAAATAAGATGCTGTGAATGAATTTTTGAGATCATCTTGATTGTGTTTTTAGATGTTACTTAGCATTTGCACACTTAAATCTGACATCACCATATTCTGAAACTTTTCAGTTAAATTACATCCACATTATTTAACCCTCATGCAAATACTTGGGGCAAAATCATCCTCTGGGTGTACTCTTTTTGACACAATGGGCACATTTTGTCCTTTAGAAGTTTGTCAACTGTACATTGGTAAAAAAATGTCTTCAAATTACAGTTAGTTACTATTTAGTTTTCTTTCTGTGAACAAAAAGTACCCGTGTCATCAAAAGATCCCAAGAATGTATTGACTTTGCTATCCATGAGATTTTTTTTTTTACCTGCCAGTGTAATACATGAATTTATTTATATAAAAAAAACTGATCCAAGGGTGCATTGATAAATTCTCTAGAGATTTACCCCCTCCTCTTTTCCATACAAAGAAAGCCTGATGACATTCTACAATTAACATGTTTGAAAGCATATGTATAGGAGCGGTGCCATGGCATTCGTGGACGCCACCGATAACCCGGTACCGCGCACCAGAGCTGGGGGGGCAGGGGCACACAGCCTCTCCCGCCTGCCACACAGGGCACCGTTGTTGTTCGGCATCGGTGCAGGCTGATGACGCAGTCGGCGCGACGACGTCACCCTCACACTTCCTCCCACCATTGCGGGCATGCGCAGCCCTTGCCATGGGACCCGTGGGCGAAACACGGGAGAAGGGAGGTCTGCGGGGATGCTCTGCCAAGGGGGGGGGGGGGGGCACGGCCAAGCGATATGGGATGGCTCATTGGGTGATTTGAAGCCCGGGACCATCCCAAGAGGCAGGGGTAGCCACGTGGGGGGAATCACCTGGCAGGAGCACAGTGCCCTGGCCCCTTTTGCTTCCTGTCCTCCATGTGGCTGCTTCTCAAGGGGAAAAGTTAGAGAAGAGGGCAAGGAACTGGGAAGACCATGGTTCAAGTCCCATGGTTCCTCTTTTTAGAGCACTGATTCTGCAACAGAGCAAACTCTGGTTCAAGATCAGGTTGGGCTCTTACCAAGTCAGTGGCTCAAGCTGCTTGGGAAAGATCCTCAGGCAGAAGCATCTTAAACAGCTGCTTAATAAAAAACAAAAACAAAAAACAGGAGGAAGAGGCAGCAATGGTATTGCAGCATTCCCTGTTCAGTGGCAGCACTTCGTCTCAGTGGGGACGGAGCTCGTTGAGGTGGTTTAAGCAGAGTGCATGTGTTTAACACAGAGGACCCTAGGACAACCCAACCAAGCTGCAGTGGAGATCTGGCCAGATCTTCAATAAGGTAGGTCCCATGTGGGATACCGTGCCTGGGTCTGTATTGGCTCTACCCCGGGGGAATGGAAGGGTTCGCTATACCATTCCAGTCATGCAACGTGGCCTCAGGGCTAGAGCTCTGATCCATCATCTGGTCCCATAGGGGAATCCAGAGGGCCTAGTACCACCTGGGGAGGAAGCAGAGTCCCAAGTCCCATCCTAGGGACCCAGTAGCCAACCCAGCAACCCAGTGGGTGGCAGGGTAGTGCATGGGAGGGGAACTGGGCAGCCTAGGGGTACTTTCCCTGCTGGGATAGTTGCGTGCCCATGCTTTGCATGCCGGCTCTCCAGCTGGTGAGTTGGGGAATGGGACAAGCAGCCAGGAACCCATGCGGGCTCACCCCTCGGGAGCAGCATGATTCGCAGCTGGGGGAGCCCGCCATACAGCTTCCCTGCATTCCCATATGGCCCACAGGTCCCAAGACAGAGGTCCACGGAGGTGGTACCACCACTATGGCCCACATGGCCAAACACAGGGCCTTTGATTTTCTTCCAGCCACCATCACTGGTGGTGTAGTGGTGAGCATGGCTGCTTTCGAAGCAGTTGATGCGGGTTCAATTCCTGGGTAATGCATCAATGCTGAACTGAAACATTGGTGCAGCCCAACTGCTTTAGCAGCCAGGTATTCCTCCTGGTAACACCCACTGGAATTCTGACTACTTTACAGGCACAATATATCGGAATCGCAGGAGCTCACAATGTCAGCTCCCTCTCCAATGGTCCCAACCTGTGCTTCACTAAGAATGCGAGTGGAGTTGTAGCCTAGTGGGCTCTGAACCAGGGAAGGCAGAGTTCAATTCCCACTCAGGGATTGCTAAAGACAATTACCTCTCCCACTGGCAAAAGAAAAGCAGTGAGTAAACTTTCCCATGCCCCAAACCACCTGAAGCTGCCTGCTGTCGGCTCTGGGCAAAGGCTGGCAGACATGAGTGCTGCTAGTCACCCTGTTACCAAGTGTGCTAAGAAAGCTCCTGGTGATAAAGGCAAGTAACCCTTATGCACAAGCCCTGACACCCATTAAGCATGCTACTCACAGGAGACATGTACAGTCCAACATGCTTCTTTTGGCAGCACAGTCAACCTCCTTACGGCAATGGAAGGGGTTCTCATGGCAAAGGTCGATATAAATGTCTTGTGGGGGTCAGGAGGCCCCCCCCAAGACATTTATATTTGCATCCGGATGGCTTCTTCTTACTAGTGCTTTACTTTGAGGGCATTTAATCCTTCGATGGATGCATGCCCATGTGGTGCACAGTTTCATGTATGCACTTAGAGACGTTCTGCACCTTCCTATACTGGGAGTTGTCCTGGCACATGGGTTTGACAGGCAGTGTCCACTAGGGATGTGAATCATTTTTTGACGATTTAAAAAAATTGTCAGATATTTTTTAAATCATCAAAAGTCGCGATACAATAGAAATTCCCCCGATTTATCATGAAAAATCGTAAATCGGGAGAGGGGGAGGGGGAGGGCGGGAAAACCGGCATACCAAAACAACCCTAAATCCCACCCCGACCTTTAAAACAAATCCCCCATCCTCCCGAATCCCCCCAAAATGTTTTAAATTACCTGGTGGTCCAGTGGGGGGGGGGGGGTCCTGGCGCAATCTCCCGCTCTCGGGCCATCGGCGCCATTTTGGCTACCACTAATATAAATGGCGCCGATAGCCCGATAAAAAAAAAACCCCACCCCAACCTTTAAAATTACCCCCTTAGCCTCCCCCACTCTCCCGACCCCCCCCCAAAAAAAACTTTTTACACATACCTGGTGGTCCAGGGGGGCCGCGGGGAGCGATCTCCCGTTCCCACGCTATCAGCTGCTCTAAAAAAAATGGCGCTGATGGCCCTTTGCCCTTACCATGTGACAGGGCAAAGGTAGCGCCAGCACCATTTTGAATATTGGCAATACGGCCCGCGTGCAGGAGATCGCTCCTGAACCCCTGCTGGACCCCCAGGGACTTTTGGCCAGCTTGCGGGGGCCTCCTGACCCCCACAAGACTTGTCAAAAGTCCAGCGGGGGTCCGGGAGCGACCTCCTGCACTCCGGCCATATTGCCAGTATTCAAAATGGCGCTGGCGCTACCTTTGCCCTCACTATGTCATAGGGGCCATGATGTGATCATTTGCTAGACTCCCTTAAATTTAAATGAGTTTCCTACAGATAAATTATATCTGGGTGAAAGGTTTTCAGATGCAACTATACTCTTTTATATTAAAATGGATTTCTTAACCCTTTACATTAATGGATAAAAATCTCACCAATTTTCCCATCATTGCTGGTAATATTATCACAGACATATAGGCAGAGCTTGGGAAGAAATGAAAACTGTTTAAGGAGAACATCAGGAAATGTATATCCAACTTCCACATTGCAGTCATCCCTAAGAACAGCCAAAATAAAAAAATCAGGGCAACAATGAACAGTTACACTCCATCCCCAACATACTCATGGCCTGAAGAGCAGCATAGAACCACTATCCCCTCACTCCCATACAAGCAGATACATTATAAGAACTCACTGTTAAATGCTGAACTATAAAGTGATCATACAACCTCATCCCCACAATGAATTTAATGACCCTCCACTATCCCTCCAGTTTCACCCCATTCCCAGCTACCCATTTCACTCAACACCCACCAATACTCTGTACTTCATCTGCACACTAAGGGGTGGATTTATCAAAATGCGGTAAATACCACATGCGATAGCAAAAGGGGCATGTTATATGCTAATATAGCATTTAGTGTTAATTACCTGTGTGAAGAGCTGAGAGAGAGAGAGAGAGAGAGAGAGTGTGCCTGGCCATAATATCATGGCCCATAGGTAGGTATTTGTATCCCTATGGTAGGCCCACCTAATAACTTGAGGTGGGGTTTAGGTAAGAGTGTAGGGTAGGGATGTGAATCGTTTTTTGAAAATTTAAAAAATCGTCCGATATATTTTAAATTGTCAAAAATCGTTAGAGGCACGATATAATAGGAATTCCCCCGATTTATCGTCAAAAATCGTAAATCGGGGAAGGGGGAGGGGAAGGGGGAGGGCGGGAAAACCGGCACACTAAAACAACCCTAAAACCCACCCCGACCCTTTAAAATAAATCCCCCACCCTCCCGAACCCCCCCAAAATGTTTTAAATTACCTGGGGTCCAGTGGGGGGGTCCCGGTGTGATCTTCTACTCTCGGGCCACGGCTGCGTTAATAGAAATGGCGCCGGCGCTACCTTTGCCCTGTCATAGGACAGGGCAAAGGTAGCGCCGGCGCCATTTTGGTTCCTGTCCCCCGATGTCACGAGCACAGGAGATCGCTCCCGGACCCCCGCTGGACCTCCAGGGATTTTTGGCCAGCTGGACCCCCAGGGACTTTTGGCCAGCTTGGGGGGGCCTCCTGACCCCCACAAGACTTGCCAAAAGTCCAGCAAGGGTCCGGGAGCGACCTCCTGCACTCGGGCCGTATTGCAAAATGGCGCCAGCCGTATTGCTGTATTGCAAAATGGCGCCGGCCACACAGTCACAGCAGCTATCACACAGCCTAACACAATCCAAAGAGGTGTAGTTAAAATCAGTGTTATGGCTGTGCAATAGCTCTTCACAGACAGGCTAACCCAGCCCACTCTCTGTCCCTAACTCCTCCTATTTGCATCACACCATACAATATGGTGTAATCCATGCAAAAACACCTTATCACATTTTGAAAAATGACCCCCTAAGTCAGAAAGCATTATATCCATGCATGCACCACAGACATAACTACTGATAATCAACTAACTTTACAGCTCAGAAGTAGTCCACAGCAAACATCTTCCCTTGCATTACAAACCACCAACTAAATAACCTATACCAATACAGGCCAAACCCAAGCAGTCCAACAGCACAGCTCAAATCTGACAATCACATCCACCAGACAGATAAGATCCACAAATGAATAACTATCTATCAGCACAAGTAAAGTCCACAACTGCTACCATTGTATAGGTTGTTAATGTACCAGATATCTAAATGAAATGTCCAGAACTTTAGCTCCTTTGTTCAGGTCAAGAATGCAGCAAATCATAAATGCAGTGATACTAGTAAAAAAATGTGAGCCAAAATAATATTCATTACTGTTCAGCCTTGATTATCTATAACCTGTAACTCTATCTTAGATAATAGGGGTGTGCATTTGTTTTCAACGTATTGGCAAACCTCAACATATATGTCCCTATTCGTTGAATTCGTGGAGTTACGAAACGTATAGCGAACCCCCACGAATACAACGTATCTAACGAATAAACCCCTACCTTCCTGACCCCACCAAGACTTACCAAAAGTCCCTGGTGGTCCAGCAGGGGTCCCAGAGCGATCTTCTGCACTCGGGCTGTTGGCTGCCGGTATTTAAAATGGCGCCGATAGCTAGGGATGTGAATCGTTTTTCAACGATTAAAATTATCGTCCGATAATGTTTATATCGTCTTAAATCGTTATAGAACACGATACAATAGAAATTCTAACGATTTATCGTTAAAAATCGTTAAATCGTGTTAGTGCGCACTAACTCGAGTTAGTGCGCACTAACTCCCCGTTAGTGCGCACTAACTCGATTTAGTGCGCACTAACTGAAAATGATACAAATAAACACTTTCCAGGTCACTGAAGGTCAGTTAGGAATGAATATGTGTTCCTATTGGCTGGCTGCCCTCTTATCTATTGATATTACCAAGGTTACCACTGAGGTGATGGTTGGGGGGATGGGAAATGGAACTGGAAACTAACGAACACCAACAGAAAATGAAACAAAGTGTTCACACTTCCCAGGTCAGTAAAGGTCACTTAGGAATGAATATGTATGTATGTATTCCTATTGGCTGGCTGTGCTCTTATCTATTGATGTTACCAATATGGTTGGGGGGATGTGAAATGGAAACAGTTGGAAGCTTGACAAAAAAAGTAATGTAATGATCAGCACTCACGTGACTAGAACTTGTTTGTTTATTATTTTTGTTAGCAGGCACCTGAAATGCTAGTGCATGTTGAATTTGCCAATCACTGTGCATTTTAGAAAGGTGGTCCTGGCTGGAACTGTACACAGTTCAAATATATGTAATTGATTGTTGGTAAGTGTATTTTTTAAGTAGCCACACTGGCACCAGTATGTTTACTTTTCCTCCTACTTAACTCACTAGCTCAGCTTTGTAAGAAGGGCTTCTCTGCTTGTGTGTTGTTTTTGTTTGGTGTGAGGAGAGCAGAAACATCAGATCTTTATTCAATCTACTACAGTCATCTCTTACAGTGCCCTATCCCTATTAATACCAGGAGTGTTGTGATCTTCCTGCACACAGTGCCCTAACCCTGATACCAGTCTGAGACAGCTCTGCATTACTAGTGAGAGGCTGGCTTCACAGACAGGGGGGAGCTGCCTGACCCTCACTCCTGACTTCCCCCATGTCCCAGCTAGTGAATGGTGTGTGGGTGAGGGGGGGGGGAGGATGGTGAAGTCTGAGACAGCTCCCTCCCTGCATTACTAGTGAGAGGCTGGCTTCACAGACAGGGGGGAGCTGCCTGACCCTCACTCCTGACTTCCCCCATGTCCCAGCTAGTGAATGGTGTGTGGGTGAGGGGGGGGGGGGATGGTGAAGTCTGAGACAGCTCCCTCCCTGCATTACTAGTGAGAGGCTGGCTTCACAGACAGGGGGGAGCTGCCTGACCCTCACTCCTGACTTCCCCCATGTCCCAGCTAGTGAATGGTGTGTGGGTGAGGGGGGGGGTGGGAGGATGGTGAAGTCTGAGACAGCTCCCTCCCTGCATTACTAGTGAGAGGCTGGCTTCGCAGACAGGGGGGAGCTGCCTGACCCTCACTCCTGACTTCCCCCATGTCCCAGCTAGTGAATGGTGTGTGGGTGGGGGGGGGGGGGGAGGATGGTGAAGTCTGAGACAGCTCCCTCCCTGCATTACTAGTGAGAGGCTGGCTTCACAGACAGGGGGGAGCTGCCTGACCCTCACTCCTGACTTCCCCCATGTCCCAGCTAGTGAATGGTGTGTGGGTGAGGGGGGGGGGGGGAGGATGGTGAAGTCTGAGACAGCTCCCTCCCTGCATTACTAGTGAGAGGCTGGCTTCACAGACAGGGGGGAGCTGCCTGTCCCTCACTCCTGACTTCCCCCATGTCCCAGCTAGTGAATGGTGTGTGGGTGAGGGGGGGGGGGGTGGATGGTGAAGTCTGAGACAGCTCCCTCCCTGCATTACTAGTGAGAGGCTGGCTTCACAGACAGGGGGGAGCTGCCTGACCCTCACTCCTCCGGGGTATTGTGATCTTCCTGCACACAGTGCCCTATCCCTGATACCAGGGGTGTTGTGATCTTCCTGCATGCAGTGCCCTATCCCTATTAATACCAGGAGTGTTGTGATCTTCCTGCATGCAGTGCCCTATCCCTATTAATACCAGGAGTGTTGTGATCTTCCTGCATGCAGTGCCCTATCCCTGATATCGGGATGTGTGCAAAAAGATCACAACACCCCCGGTATCAGGAATAGGGCACTGTGTGCAGGAAGATCACAACACCCCCAGTATCAGGAATAGGGCACTGTGTGCAGGAAGATCACAACACCCCTGGTATTAGGGATAGGGCACTGTGTGCAGGAAGATCACAACACTCCTGGTATTAATAGGGATAGGGCACTGTGTGCAGGAAGATCACAATACCCCTGGTATCAGGGTTAGGGCACAAGTTCTAGTCACATTGACTGATCACATTACTTGTTTTGTCAAGCTATCAACTGTTTCCATTTCCCATCCCCCATATACTGTCAGTAGGAAACTTGGTAACATGAATAAATAAGAGGGCAGCCAATAGGAATACATATTCATTCCTAAACTGACCTTAACTGACCTGAAAAGTGTCAAATTGTATCATTTTCAGTTAGTGCGCACTAACTCCCAGTTAGTGCGCACTAACTCCCGTTAGTGCGCACTAACTCGAGTTAGTGCGCACTAATCGGAAAAAACGATTTTTAACGATTTTTTAACTAAAAAATCGTGCCTAAGACGATTTTCTTGCCCTGCCACACAATTTCTATCGTTAAGACGATATGGAAAATGATTCACATCCCTACCGATAGCCTTTGAGGAGCAATGGATGGCCGGCACCATCTTGTGCTCCTACCATGTGACAGGGGCTGACCAATGGCACCGGTGTGACATAGTAAGGGCAAAGGCTATCGGTGCCATTTTGAATACTGGCAACCGACGGCTCAAGTGCAGGAAATCGCTCCGGGGCTGCCGCTGGACCACCAGGGACTTTTGGAAATTCTTGGGTGGTCAGGAGGGTGGGGGGTTTATTTATTAGATATGTTGTATTTGGCTGCCAGTATTCAAAATGGCACCGATAGCCTTTGCCCTTACTATGTCACAGGGGCTACAGGTGCCATTGGTCAGCCCCTGTCATATGGTAGGAGCACAAGATGTCACCAGCCATTCATTGCTCCTACCATGTGACAGGGGCCGACCAATCACACCGGTAGCCCCTGTGACATAGTGAGGGCAAAGGCTATAGGCGCCATTTTGAATACCGGCAGCTGACAGCCCGAGTGCAGGAGATCACGCCGGGACCCCAGCTGGATCACCAGGGACTTTTTGTAAGTCTTGGGGGGGGTCAGGAGGGGGGGGGTTTAGTTAATTAAATTTAAAGAGTTAGGATGTTTTTTTGGAGGGAAACGAATAAATATGTAACTAATGAACGGATGCAATGGATTTGGCTCCCCACTAATACGAATACCAAATGGGATGAATCCATCCCTGCTGCACATCCCTATTAGATAAGAACACAATACACAAAAATTGGCAGGCTAGCCTTAAACACCAAACACTCATGAAGAGAAGTAATTTAAATTATCTCTCATTACTAGAGTTTCTATTTAGGAAGGATTGAAGTTGTAGTGGATCCTCAAAACTTTTGGTAATGTTATTTATGATAAAACACATTCATGCAGGATAAAAATGACCATATTTTAACTGTTTCAACTAGCCCTGTAAGACTAAAATTTGTTTAAAAAATATAGTAGTTTTATTCAGATCTGCTTGTATATCATATGGGATCTGATCTTCTCTTTTTGTAAAATGCCTAATACCTGAGGATAGCGAAGAACCTTGAGGACAAATGGACATGGAAATTTGGGGGTTTGCAGCTAATAAGAAGGAAATCAGTGCACTCTCTCAATCTCAGATGGTAGAGATAAGTTCAAGTCTAGCAAACTGGGCAAGAAAGTTTGCAAAAAAAAAAAAAAATACAAAGAGAAGCCTTCCCTCAGCTCTTTCAGGTATACCCGGTATTTATTTATTTATGTATTTATTTATGTATTTATTTATTTATTTATTTATTTACATGTTTTATATACCGTCATTCCATGTGAGAATCACTACTGCACACCGGTTTACAGGTTAAACATTCATAAATAAAATGTGTGTTACAAATTTGATAGACTTGTTCTGAAATCTGTTGTGCTTAATAGAGATTTCAGTCGGCTCAGAATCCATAGCTGGTTGAAACCTGATCTAATCAGTTTGCTTATGAGGGCTTTCATTGTAAGATTGTTATCAATTTAGACCCCTAGATCTTTCACCTGGGTTGCAGGGGTTACTTGGCAACTTCCAAGATCTATCTCTGGGGGGTACAGATTTTTGTGGGTTGTGACTTAACCAAATTATTTCAGTTTTTTGGGAGTTCATCAAGAGTTTCCATTGAGCTAGTTTTTCTTTTAATTTAATCATATATTCATATATTAGAGATGTTTTTTCAAACAATTTAGTTAGAGGAATATAGAATTATAGATCATCCTCATATAGGACAAAGTTTAAACCCAGGTCTGTTAGTAATTTGCATATGGGCAGCATGCAGATATTAAATAAACTTGCTGATAGCACTGATCCTTATGGTACACCAGTTGTGCTTTGAAAGGTGTCGGACAAGTAATTGTCAAGTTTTACTTGGAATAATCTATATGTGAGAAAAGAAGTTAACCATTTTAGCACATTTCCATCAACCCCAATGTTTTTTCAACTGTTGGCATAGCAGGTTATGGTCAAAAGTGTCAAAGGCTGCTGTTAGATCAATTAGGACTAGGCAATATGATTTGTATGAGCCAAAACCTCGTAAAATAGAATCAGTTAAGGATTGAAGAAGAGTTTCTGTTGCGTGGTTTTTCCAGAATCCAAATTGGTTAGGATAAAGTATCTTATTATCTTCAAGATGATTTTCCAGTTGGGTAAGGACTGCTTTTTCAATTATTTTTGCAATGAAAGTTAAGTTAGAGATTGGACAGTAGTTATTCCAATCATCAGGACTTCCAGATTTATTTTTTAAAATTGGTTTTATAACATCCTCTTTTAGGCCTTGAGGCATATAACCTTCCTCAAGGGTGAGGTTGACTAGTGTTGTGATTGTAGGGGTTATTGTCTGGTTTGCTTGTTTTAGTACGGTGACTGGGTCAAGGGGATGTGTAGCAAGTTTGAATAATCATTATATGAAGTTTTTGTAAAATTGATGTTCACTGTATGATGTAAAGAAGTTTCTTAACTGTCTTAAACAAAAATATTGAGTTGAAAATTATTCCATGTATCTGTTTTGCATAATATTCTTTTTTTTATTTGTTCATTAGTATACTGTAATGTGATAGGTGAGATTTGTATGTTCTAAGTGATTCATCTGTAGGGGTTTTTCACCATCGTTTTTCTAGTTTTCTTAGTAGTTTTTTGGACTTTTTCATTATACCAGGGGTTCAATTTTCTCTGATTTCCTTTATTTTTGCTTATAGTTTTTGTTTGAATAGGACTATGCTCATTTGCAATTTCTTTGATCATATTTTTTGCATGAATAAAATGCATCATGGCAGTGGTTTAGGTTTAAATCATTCATTTTGATCTATAATGCTTTAGTTAGTGTTTTTATTTTTATTTTCTTTCTGAATGTTATTGTGTTTTTCATCTCAAGAGTTTTTAGATATTAGTTTTTTAGATATTATATCAGCTTTGATAAGATGGTGGTCACAGCATGGAATTGTCTTGTGTTTAGTACTTATATTGTAGTAATTAGAATTTGTGAATATTAAATCAAGTGTGTTGCCAGCTTTGTGTGTGGCTTCAGAGATGTGTTGAGTCCATCCTAAGGCCTCCATTGCATCAAGGAACAAGTCACAAGCTGGGGATCTTGCTGACACATTTACATGTAGATTGAAGACTCCTAAGATTATTGTTTCTGGAGTATGGAATTCTTTTATGAAGAGTTCAATAATGGGTGAGAAATCTTTTTGCAGTAAGCCAGGTGGGCATTATACCAATCCAATATTAATTTGTTTTGATTTTAATATAGCTACTTCATAAGAAGGGTAAATTTTGATTTTCTTTAGTGGTAATTTGACTTCTTTTTGCAGATTATTAGTAAGCTTCCACCTTTCCTTTTTTGTCATGGAAAATGAAATAGATCATAGTTAGGATGAGATAGTTGGTTTAAGAGTTACATTGTAGGGATGTGAATCGTGTCCTCGATCGTCTTAACGATCGATTTCAGCTGGGAGGGGGAGGGAATCGTATTGTTGCCGTTTGGGGGGGTAAAATATCGTGAAAAATCATGAAAAATCTAAAAATCTAAAAATCGCAAAACCGGCACATTAAAACCCCCTAAAACCCACCCCCGACCCTTTAAATTAAATCCCCCACCCTCCCGAACCCCCCCCAAATGAGTTAAATAACCTGCGGGTCCAGCGGCGGTCCGGAACGGCAGCGGTCCGGAACGGGCTCCTGCTCCTGAATCTTGTTGTCTTCAGCCGGCGCCATTTTCCAAAATGGCGCCGAAAAATGGCGGCGGCCATAGACGAACACGATTGGACGGCAGGAGGTCCTTCCGGACCCCCGCTGGACTTTTGGCAAGTCTCGTGGGGGTCAGGAGGCCCCCCACAAGCTGGCCAAAAGTTCCTGGAGGTCCAGCGGGGGTCAGGGAGCGATTTCCCGCCGCGAATCGTTTTCGTACGGAAAATGGCGCCGGCAGGAGATCGACTGCAGGAGGTCGTTCAGCGAGGGTTCCGGCGCCTCGCTGAACGACCTCCTGCAGTCGATCTCCTGCCGGCGCCATTTTCCGTACGAAAACGATTCGCGGTGGGAAATCGCTCCCTGACCCCCGCTGGACCTCCAGGAACTTTTGGCCAGCTTGTGGGGGGCCTCCTGACCCCACGAGACTTGCCAAAAGTCCAGCGGGGGTCCGGAAGGACCTCCTGCCGTCCAATCGTGTTCGTCTATGGCCGCCGCCAT
Source organism: Rhinatrema bivittatum (assembly GCF_901001135.1). Classification (NCBI taxonomy): domain Eukaryota; kingdom Metazoa; phylum Chordata; class Amphibia; order Gymnophiona; family Rhinatrematidae; genus Rhinatrema; species Rhinatrema bivittatum. Next base: position 562,047,824 of record NC_042616.1, on the reverse strand, counting down.
TTTTCGGCGCCATTTTGGAAAATGGCGCCGGCTGAAGACAACAAGATTCAGGTGCAGGAGCACGTTCCGGACCGCTGCCGTTCCGGACCGCCGCTGGACCCGCAGGTTATTTAACTCATTTGGGGGGGGGTCGGGAGGGTGGGGGATTTAATTTAAAGGGTCGGGGGTGGGTTTTAGGGGGTTTTAGTGTGCCGGCTCACGATTCTAACGATTTATAACGATAAATCGTTAGAATCTCTATTGTATTGTGTTCCATAACGGTTTAAGACGATATTAAAATTATCGGACGATAATTTTAATCGTCCTAAAACGATTCACATCCCTATTACATTGTCCTTGTCATTTAGCCAGGTTTCAGTTATACAAAAATTGTAGGATGTTGTTCCATATAATATCCTTGATAAGTGTTTTTTTTTAATTGATTGAGCTTTTAGTAGTAGGGTGAACAGTAAGCAGGTTTTGATGTTTTGGGTTTTGGAGATTGTTGTTCATTGTAGAAAGTTATCAACCTTGTTAAGGTATTGTTTTTGTTTTGATTAGGTCACCATTCTCTCCATTACCTATTTTTTAATCCATGATAGACAGTTATGATTCATAGATAAAATCAAAGTAGTGTCCTGGGGGGAGGGGGGCAGCACAGTGGTAATAACCTTGGGGTAGTCAACCAGTGGGGGATAGACAATGGAGGAAAATGGAGCAGATAAGATCAGATGGTTTCTAATGGTAGGGTAATTTGTGATGTCTTCAATTAGTAGTATCTTTGGGTGGTGTCCTTAGGTGGTGTCTTCATTCAGGTGGAGACTTTGTTTTGGTGGCAGTTAAATCAGGTGGTGATCTCAGGTTAAGAATTTCATGTGGCGGTGGCATCCATAGGTGGATTAATCATGATGTGTTCTGAGGTAGAGATTGTGGGTTTGTCAGGTGGGGGGTAAACCAATACTCACAGCCCTCATTACCCTCTATAGTAACTGATGTTGTGGGGTCATGGGTCTTTCCTGTTGCGCTCGGGGGTGGACCCCTGTCCTGTGGCAGTACAGGGACTGGCCACAGGGGGAGGAGCATGGAAGGAGACAGAGGTAGTGTAGATCTTCACCACTGGATGCCTGAGGTCCCCCCGGGAAGAGCCCGTAGGGACCCGGGCCGCTGGGACTTAGGTGGGCCTTGCAGGGTCTCCTGGGAGAGTCAGAGTCCGGTGTGCCCACAGATGCTGGGAGAGTGACATCGGGCTTGAAGCTGGAAACAGGTTGGAGGAGAGTGAAGCAGAATAGAGTTGGTGAGGACAAGGCTAGGGACAAAGCTAGAATCAAGCAAGGTCAGGTGAGCAGGGTCAAAGTCCAAGAATCAGTCCAAGGAGTGGTCAACGAAGCAAGGGTCAAGATCCAGAGGTCAGGCAAGGTCGAAGGGCAGGCTGAGGTCTTAGGCAGGCAGCAGGCAGGCAGACAGGTCAGGAACAAGCTGAGGTCTTAGGCAGGCAGCAGGTAGGCAGGCAGGTCAGGAACAAGCTGAGGTCTTTGGCAGGTGGCAGGCAGGCAGGCAGGTCAGGAACAAGCTGAGGTCTTTACCAGAAAGTCAGTCTGAGGTAAGACCAGGGAGACAAACAATGAACACAGGAACAAGCAGGACAAGGAAGCAGGTACAAGCAGGAATGGAACTGGAACAGAGGGATCCTGGAACGAGACTAGGAACAAGCAAGCAGGAACATGAGCAAGAGCAATCTCAGGAACAAACTGACCCGATTGCCAAGGCAAGGAAGTGAGGCCAGGAACTTCCTTATAACATGAGTTCAATCATGGTGCACCGCCGAACTAGGCCCCGCCCTGGAACCTACATCAGGGCGGCTGGTCTGCATGCATGCGCGTAGGGGCATGGCTAGCTTCTGAGACGCCGAGGCCTGGCGATAGGCCTGGCATGACTGAAGGCCCAGCGACCGCCACCGAGGGATGCTGGGCCTAGCCAGACTTGCAAGGGCTGCGAGGGAGACAGGACTGGGACTCATTGTGTGACCCTGAAGGGGAGCGGTCCCGTGCGCGGGACGACCGCGGGTGGGGTGCATAACATTTTCTCTTTTTCTTCTCAATTCAGGAGGTAAATTGACCTCTCCAGTCTCTTCTCACCTCACCTCAGTAGTTCAGTTGCTATCTCCTCTCTCTTGTCACTCTGAAGCTCAGTAGCTCTCTCTTCCCTCTTCTCACTTCAGCAAATAAATTGATCTTTCCTGCCTTTCTCACCTCACCACAGCAGCTCAGTTGCTCTCTCCTCCCTCTTCTCACCTCTGATCTTCTCCTTCATCTCACATCTTCTCTCCATTCTCTTCTCTCCTCTTTTATCACACCTCTTCTCATCTCCCTCTTCTCATGTCTTCTCTCCTCTTTCTTCTTACCTCTTCTCTCTTCTCTTTTCACAACTCTTCTCTCTTCCTCCTTTTCATAACAGCAGCAGCAATTGTGGTGGCTGAAGTACCTGACCTCCTGCCTTTTCTTTTCTTAGCAGTTTAGCTCACAGATCTCTCGGGCCCTGGGGCACACTGCACATAATCTCCTTTCTCTCTCTCAGCTGCCTCTCATCTCCAGCTGATGCTCCTTGTTCTGATCACCATGAGGAGGCTGTGGAAGGCAGTTTGTGTGAATGGGAGGATGGGAGAGCTGGCGCAAGATCTTCTGCAGTACATCATTCCCTAGGAGGAGGAAACCGCAGCAATCAGGCAGGCGAGTAGAAGGGCTGTAATGATCAGGAGTGAGGTTGAGCAGGCAGGAAGGAAGGCTAGAACAGTTGGGACTGACATCATGCAGGTGGTCAGGAAGGCCATGGTTAGCCACTCTTAGGGAGGAGGATGCCATGGCAGTCTGAAGTTTGGAGAGCGGGTAGGTTGTAGCAATTGAGAGGGAGGGTGGGCAGGCGGGCGGGATGGTCGCAGCCTGACGCCATCTGGGGGACATGTTCACGGAGGTCCAAAGTTCGGAGAATGGGCAGGCCTTGGCAGATGGGAGGGAGGGCAGGTTGGTGGAAATACCTTGTCAAATCGGGGTGGTCCAATGCTCAGGCGGGCAAGCAGTCACTTGGTCTCATGCTTTGTTCCTGGATTTTACCTTGGGGCTTCATCAGGAATCGGGATTCAAATTCAAGCCTTTGCTCTTCACTGCAGGAGTTATTCAAAGTCGCATTTAAGATGTAGTGGCCATCACTTTTACTTTATCAATATAATGGCACACTTTTAGGCAGTTGTTTACTAGAGGGAGAGTTCTCATCTGGTGAGAGCAATGAGGCTAGGCTACCATCTTAACCCATGACATCACCTGTATTTTGAAATTATTGCTTTGTGACTGGTTGTTTAAATCCCCAAGGTCTCTTTCCAGCATCACAATCCATTTCACTTGACATTGGATGTCTGTGATGCATTCTGCATTCTGTTCAATACACTCTTTAGCATGTCCTGACCTTTCTTTCAGTACGTGCATTTTGGCTTTAAATTCCAGTACATCTGAACAGATCTCTGCCATCGTGGATGAATTATCCTTCATCAGATCTTTAATTTGTGAGATCTCTGCTATTATGGTCTGAAACAAGATGTCAGACTCTCTGCTCAGCACCATCTTGGAGGAAGGAACTGTGAAATTAGATCTGTTCTTGAGAATTTAGAGGTTGTCGTAGTCCAGGACACTAGATTAATCAAAAATCCTATAGCTGAGGTGGCCAATATTAATGAATGGTGATAAATATAAAGCTTTATCCTGAGGAGCATAGGCACAATGGATTTAAGAAGCCATCTTTGAGCTATTTGCTAGCACCACCCCTTTCCCCCAAAGTGATTTGTATTTGCTGTGTCCAACTGGTCCAATAAGATTCAAACCAGGACAAAATAGTACCAACTAAACCTATTTTAGGTAAATTGGCAAGTGAAATTTGGTGATTCAAGGTATCGATGGCAGCTGAAATATCCAAAAGTTTCATAACCATCTCAGGTGTGACTGCCTCCTCTCACCTACCTCTGATTAATCCTCCTCACCCTACCCTTATCCCTACTCCCAATTTTCTTGTTACATTTGTAAGAGACAACTCTTCCTTGCCATTATTCTTAAGGAAGATCTTTAATGGATGGATAGGTCAATGCATAAACAATGCAATTACTAAACAATTAATAAAATTCATTTTATTATAAAAAATATCAATTACTAATATATTCTCTATCCCCAGGGGTGACTGAGCCTCACCTGCTGAATTTCTATTCACAAAATGTACCATAGGAACATGCTAGCATTATGTAGCACCATTTTGGGATGCAGGGCTGTCGAAGCCATGCTCCAAATCACAAGTACTTCATAGTATACTGCTACAGCAATATAATGCTGTTGGTGGATGCAGGGCCATTAAAACCTAACCCCTCAGGTTATCCTGCAATTTGATCCTAATTACTATCAAAGTTCTCTCAGTGCAATGAAATCCTGCTCCATAAAAGAGCAGATGTCACTCATTAAACATGCCAACACAATTTGGGTAGTACGCAGGCCAATCCTGCTGTCAAAGACAAAGACATGACATGCAACTCATCCTGCTGTCACCCACTGATGCAACGTAAGAGCAGGAATACCACACAACTTGGTATTCACTTCTCAGCCTGCTTTCTAGAACTGCACATGCCATGCACCTTGGGTGGTGGTCAATCCCCGATCCTATCACGCGACTGTTCAACAATCCTCCATACCCAACATGCTATATCAAAAATCATGTAAGCCAGCCCCAAGTGAGCAGGATGGGTTGGAAAACTGCCAAAATAAGAAGCTGAAGGGTGGGCCAGCCCACTCTTAAATTATGTTTGCTGGCCTAACTTCCAGCCTCTACTCCCCTTCCTTGCATTGGAGGTGGAGCACCTCCCTGGTTGTGGTGTCCCCGGTTTAGCTGGTCGTAGAATTACACATAATATAGAGAGCCCAACAATAATACGTGAAATACACAAAATTTATTTAAAGATATCACACAAATATACCTATATAGACAATAAAACTGAACTAGCACACTCACACATTCATACCCACAAATTAAAAAATATGTTGTATTGAGATACAATGTATAACTTTGTTTATATTGCCAATTAAGTTTACAAATAAAATTTCAATTGAAACTCAATAAATTATTGTAAACTTTAAATTGGAATTGTGTACTGTTTGTGTCCGACAAAAGCAGATGCAAGATCTCTTCGTTTCACCCCCGTCTTTTGGGGCTTCCTCAGGGACTGATGTAAATATACACTTTACAAGTGTATTACCACACTGCAAAGCACATATCAACAATTAATTACACAATTCAAAGAAACATACATTGTCTTAACTATTGCACTTCAAGAACATGTACCAACCCAAATTTTGCTAAAACCTGTAACCACTAACAAACACATATCCACAACGCCACTACCCCCTTCATTAATCACCACAAAAACTATTACCCACCACACATAAAAACAAAACACTTTTCTGTATATCTTGTCTCACTTTATTTTTCTTTTATTTAAATCCTAAAATCTTCTCCGCTTTTAATGACAACAAAAATATATCATTATTTCCTATACCGAAACCCAAATATATTTAATACAGGCTGTACCTACCTGAATCGCAACAATTTATTCAACCTCTTACGCTTCGAACTCCTTACAAAATTCCTTCAACACAGCGTTCCCCTATATTCATTAATCATGACTCTCGGCCATCTGAATTTAACGGCGTTTCTTTTAACCCTTATGGTTTTCTATACTTCCTTCCTTCTTACATGTCGATCAAATAGAAAACGCCAACCTATGATCTCAAGCCAAACATATTCTGCAACAATATAACCAAAAATTTGTTATAAGAAATAGAACAGTAAATCCTCCACCCCAAACTTCCAGGTTTACAGATATAAAGACTTTCAACACTCACGTCTGATCGGAAGTGACGTAACACGACATCACCCGCTGAGAAGTAAACTACTAAGCTTCCCACGAAGCTTATATAAGCAGAGCAATAAGCCGTCGAGTAATTGATTAAATTATTAAACCTTAACCAACATCATTCCAATCCCCATGTATCTCAAAAAATACTTTATAGAATTTACCCCTAAGGCTTACCACGGACCTTACTTAATAAACCTTGAATAAAATCCAAAGGATATCATATCCATCTGCTAATAAAATGCGTTCCACTCAATTGGTCCATTCAACCCCAAGGGGGCAATCGTGCGCCAACTATAAATGAATTGCTGTTCAATTTTCCTTAACCTTAGGGACAAATCTCCCCCATGTTGAAGCGTAACTTGTTTAATCACAAAAAACCTGATCTCTGCCACAGTGTGCTTATTCTCAACCCAATGTTTTACTAAGGGCGCGTTTTCACGCAAAGCATTAATACGACTCCTATGCTCAATAATCCTACATCGAATAGGGCGAATTGTTTGCCCTATATAAATTAAATTGCAAGGACATACAATGGCGTATACAACACCACTAGTACTACAATCAAACAGGCTAGGAATTGAATAAGGATATCTTAAATTGGGGTGACTAAACAACTGACACCGAAGTGTCAGCGAGCAAACTGAACAAGATCCACAAGGTATTTGTCCATGGAGAGGAACTGAATCCTCAGATTCCCTCCCACCCTTAAGTTTATTGTATAGAGATTGGCGTTTTTTAATGGCAAAAATCGGGTTTTCTACAAAACATGGCATCGTAGATAAGATGTGCCAGTGAGTCAAAATAATTTCCTTAATTTGAGTAGTTTTTGGAGTAAATGGAATGGTACAAATCATGCGATTTAAAGTTTCCTTTGTGGTATGAATCAATAAATTCTCCCTATTAGAATATAACGCCCGTTTGTAGGCTCTTTTTACCACAGACTTTGAATACCCTCTAGCTATAAATCTTTCCTGTAATTGAGACGCCTGGGTTTTAAATTCAGCAGTGGAGGTGCATAACCGACGATATCGTAGAAATTGGCCTATTGGTATATTGTCCTTAAGCTGTTTTGGATGATAACTCTGATAATGCAACAATGTATTTCTGTCCGTACTTTTTCTATACACCGTCGTGACCAATCTACTTTCATAAACATACACTTGCATGTCCAAAAAAGTTATTGAATGATGGCTCTTAGTGAAAGTAAACTGTAAATGTTCATCCCAAGTATTTATAACGGTTCATCCCAAGTATTTATAACGATTCAGGTAGGTACAGCCTGTATTAAATATATTTGGGTTTCGGTATAGGAAATAATGATATATTTTTGTTGTCATTAAAAGCGGAGAAGATTTTAGGATTTAAATAAAAGAAAAATAAAGTGAGACAAGATATACAGAAAAGTGTTTTGTTTTTATGTGTGGTGGGTAATAGTTTTTGTGGTGATTAATGAAGGGGGTAGTGACGTTGTGGATATGTGTTTGTTAGTGGTTACAGGTTTTAGCAAAATTTGGGTTGGTACATGTTCTTGAAGTGCAATAGTTAAGACAATGTATGTTTCTTTGAATTGTGTAATTAATTGTTGATATGTGCTTTGCAGTGTGGTAATACACTTGTAAAGTGTATATTTACATCAGTCCCTGAGGAAGCCCCAAAAGACGGGGGTGAAACGAAGAGATCTTGCATCTGCTTTTGTCGGACACAAACAGTACACAATTCCAATTTAAAGTTTATAATAATTTATTGAGTTTCAATTGAAATTTTATTTGTAAACTTAATTGGCAATATAAACAAAGTTATACATTGTATCTCAATACAACATATTTTTTAATTTGTGGGTATGAATGTGTGAGTGTGCTAGTTCAGTTTTATTGTCTATATAGGTATATTTGTGTGATATCTTTAAATAAATTTTGTGTATTTCACGTATTATTGTTGGGCTCTCTATATTATGTGTAATTCTACGACAAGTGGATAGAGAGTTGTAGTTATTTACCCTTTATGTATATTTACCCGGTTTAGCTGGGGCAGGTCAGCCCTTTTACATAAGTAAATTTTCTATCAAATCCACAACTAATTGTATCTAGACTGGACAATAACAGCATTTCAGTATCTGCTAGCCTTTAAATTCAGTAAAAAGGCTGAATGCAATTGGATAAAGGAGTCATGGCAAGATACTGTGAACTTCTCTACAACATTCATAAATGTGCATTGCATACTTTTTGTTCATTCATGGAATGAAAATGCTTATTATTGTGATTTGACATTTCACTTTTGTGAGGTGATGCTAGTGTGCCATGTGTGCAATCAATAAGAGTGTGCATGGCAATAATTTTTGTTTTGGTTTATGTTTGCTTTATTTTTAGTATATTTTTGTTTTGAATTTTTGTTTTGATTTCAAAGATTTTTCATTTTTTTAAATTTTCTTTTGTTTTCAATGCTCACTAAATTGAAATAGTGCACTCAAATTAATGTGCACTAATTCAAAATAATGTGCACTAATTTGACAAGCACTAAAAATTACAACATTTTTTTTACTGTTGTTTTATTCACAAAACAACATTAAATGAAAGCATATACTTAGCATTCAATAGGCTCATCACATTTGGTATGACAGCAATGTCATAGAATGCATGGTTCATGGTTTCACCAGCCATGCAGCCTCACCCTGCTTTGATGCTGTCCTCTGTGATACCTCCTCACCAGCAGAGTCCTCCAGTGAGCTTTTTATCTTAGCTACCTGAGTCATCTCCTCACTGGCCACCTGAATCGGCCTGTGCTGCAGACTCCTTTCCACCGGGATCTTCAGCCTTGCAAAGTTCCTCATCACTGTTCATACCACATCCAAGCTCCATCCCCATGTAGCTCTGCCTTGCCAAAATCTAGTCATCCTTGGCTCTCTGACTTGAATGTTCTTACTTTGCTCCATGACTTGTGGCCTTTGGACCTTCTATTACCTTGCTCCTTGTCTTGCAGCCTATATAAGCCTCTTCTTGTCTTGTGGCCTCCAGGTTTTCTTGTATCTTACTCCTTGTCTTGCAGCTGACTCAGGCCTTATCTTGCCTTGTGGCCTCTAGGACATCTGTCTTCTTGCACCTTGATCTATGTCCTACTCAAGCCTTAGTTCACCTTCTGGCCTTCGGGTCTGCTCTTACCTTAGACCTTGCTCTGTGGCCTACTCAAGCCTTTCCTCACCTTGTGGCCTCCAGGCCTTATGCTTAGAAGGCCTACAGGTCTTATGTATTATCCCCTTTGGGCCTCAGTATTCTTTGTTTTATGTTGTCTTTTCTTGTCTTTTTCCAGTCCTCTCCAGGTCTGTCTTGTATAGTCTTATCTTTGTCTGGTCTTGTCCTGCCTTGTCCATTCCAGTTTCTAGTATCCATTCCCTACCTTGGTATTGCCTTGCCTTACCCCAGTCTGTATCCAACCCAGTATCCTGCCCAAGCCTGTGCTCATATTCAATTCTCATCCTTGCTTAGTGTCTGGTTCAGCCTTTTCCAGCCTGCTCTAGTATCCAAACCTCAGCTCACTGCCTTTTCCATACCAAAAACTCTGTTTCTAGTCTATCTCTGCCCACAACTTCTAGCCTATGCTAGACCTCAGTTCCAGCTTGTACCTGCCATGCCTTGTCAAACTGATCCCACCTTGTCCAGCTTATTCAGTCTTTTCTGTCTTGTCTAGCCTCATATAGCTAAGCCCTACCAGAACCCAAGGCTCAACCTGAGGGGGAGGGGGCTGGATAGGCAGAAGAGAAGAAATGTTTCCAGCTGTGATCAGCCAAGATGTTCTGCCATCAAAGACAAGCCCTTCTGACCCCCATAACTGAAGGGCTTAACCTGTGGGGGAGGGGGCTGCTGGTCATAAGACCTGCTCTTGTCCATCCTTACAGTCCTGTACCACACCCGTGGGAGTGTATCTTAACCTCAGCCAGGCTCCCCATGATAGAATGCTTGAGGTTTTCCTATTGTGCTCTTTGTTGAGAGAATCAGATATATCTTCTCAGCTATTTTTCAATGGTTTTCAGTACCTGGTTGAAACATCCTGAAACAGAAATTTGATCCATTCTGCCAACTGCAGCCACATTGGTTTAAAAATAAAAATCACTGGTAAGATAATGTAACTGCCAAATAGTTTTAGAAGTACAAATATAACATGTAAGCTGACTAAATGAGGTTTAATAACATCATTATGATATTCATAGAAAGACAAAATGGTTCTTGAGCTCAAGCAGTATCTGCAGTCTTCCACTGTCTTCAAAATCACATTTGAATAGTAGAGATGTGCATTTTTTTTAAACAAATGGGTAAAACATTATAAATGAGTGATTTTTTAATTAATTAGTGGTCACCTTAAACAAATGGCGAGATCAAATGAATGAGACAAAAATTTTCATCTCATTTGTATTTTCCATTCAAGTCTTTGGCTACTGATGTCTATGACTGTGTATGGCTGAACAAAAAACCCCCAAAAAAACCCACAACTGGGAACTATAACAATCAACTCTTCCATGTGTGACCTCATAGCCGCAACAGAACCAATACAAATTAAATTGGCAAGGAAACCATACAGGAGACAAATCACATTGTAACATTCTTTTACCTAGCTTATAGCTGCTATTTAAACATGTACAGCAGAAAAAAAAATCATTTCATATAAAAATTAATTTTGTGGGGATCCCAATATATTTCTTTAGCATTGAAACAAACAAAAAAAAATTCATTTCATTCATTTTTTGGTTGCTGTTAAAATCAATGACGGAAACATTATAGCTATATTCGACTGCAGAATTGGGGTTTTCTAATCAATTCTCTTAGAACTTGTGGGAAGAAATAATCAGAAGGAGAAAAGAACTGAAAGGTACCTAGAAAAACTGTGCAAAGTGGTACAAAATGTGGTAGGGATGTGCAGAAGGGACGGATTTGTACGATTCGGTATTCATATTCGTCGGGACCCAAATATGTTGCATTCATTTTCATAGGGGGAAACCTGATTCGTACATTAGTTGAATTCGGAATTCGTTTTCCATTAAAGTTGGAAAAACAAAAAAAAAAAACAACCCTTCCCAACCCTTTAAATTTAGTTAACTACAAATCTCCACCCTCCTGACCCCCCAAGACTATCCAAAAGTCCCTGGTGGTTCAGCGGGGGTCCTGGAGTGATCTTCTGCACATGGGCCGTCAGCTCCCGGTATTCAAAATGGTGCCGATAGCCTTTGATCTTACTATGTCACAGGGGCTACCGTTGCCATTGGTCTGCCCCTGTCACATGGTAGGAGCACAGGATGGCACCAGCCGTCCATTGCTCCTACCATGTGACAGGGCTGACCAATGGCACCGGTAGCCCCTGTGACATAGTAAGGGCAAAGTCTATCAGTGCCATTTTGAAGGAGAGCACCAGCAAAAGTGACAGGAACCCTTGATGGCATCTCAAGTGGCAACTTTTCACCAAAAGTGGCATTAGCATCCTAAGGCACCTTGAAGGGGGAACATGCCAAACAGCGGAAAGAGTAGCTTCAAGACACCAATGCAAAATGATAGGTGTAAAGCAGCCACCCAGACTAGCAAGAACAACTCAAGGTTTAATGTCTGGGGTATGACAGAAAGGCACAGTGGCAAAGAGAATGCCAAGCAGTAAGGTCTGGGCATGGAAGCAAGGCTGAATAGTACAAGGACCACCAAGGTACTGGGTGGAGTTTTGATTTTCTTGTTAAACAGAAATCTCATTCAGAACATGCAAATACTTTCATAAATGGGTGTGGTTAGCTTTCACAGCAAATTGTGATGTTTTGGGTTTTTTTTTGTTTTTTTTTGGGGGGGGGTTAGAATTGTTTTCCCATATTCTCTAGCTGAGCTCAGGTTGTTCTGTTTCCCAATTTTCTGATTTTGCATGAAATCTCTCTTCTCTAATTATTATTGCATTCAGTACATGGTTTCTTTTGAGAATCATTTGACTTGTGTCTGTATTTCTTCCTTCTGAATAAGGGCTTTTAATGGAAAAACAACCCCAGTATAATCAACCATCATGCAGAGTGGTAGAGTCAAGCTCACATTGTGAAAGGATTGGAAAAAAGGAAGAACTGTAGAACAGATGCCATGTCATTGTAGTGAAACCTGTGTCTTATTATTTATTTATTTATTTTACATTTTTCAGATTTTTTTTTCTGAACAAAACACCCCAGTATAACAAACCAAAATGAAAGCAAGTGTAGGAAGAACAAGCCAAGGATCCAAAAGATGGAACCAGCAACAGTGGCATGAACCCTTGATGGCATCTCGAGTGACAACCTGGCACCAAAAGTGGCATCAGTATCCTAAGATTCCATGAAGGGGGAACAAAACAGAAAATATGGCAGAAGAACCCAAAGGCAGGCACTGATAAAAGATCCAAACAGTGGGAAGGAGAGAGAAGTGAGGTCAGTGTGCTGGGGAGAAAACACCTCCAAATTGTTTCCTAACTTCAAGTTTTGATCTGATACTAACTTTTTCTCGTTGAGGTGAGGAGGCCCAGATTGAGGGGGCGGGACCCAGAGTGAAATCATCGGGAGGTGCCTCTTGGGACTGAATAAAATTGAGGGCCCTGCAGCATGCTGACTGGGAGGAGAGAGAAGTGAGGTCAGCATGCTGGGGAGAAAACACCTCCAAATTGTTTCCTAACTTCAAGTTTCGATCTGATACTAACTTTTTCTCAGTGAGGTGAGGAGTCCTGGATCAAGGGGGTGGGATCCAGAGTGATGTCATTGGGAGGAGCCCCTTTGGACTGAATAAAATTGAGGGCCCTGTAGTGTGCAGCCGCTGGCGTGCAGCCGAAGCCATGTGCCAAAGGGGCATGCCCCTGAGAAAATAAAATATGGGAAGAAAACAAAAATTTAAAAATTATACTTCTTCACCTACAACCCCAGTGTTGAGAAGAGTGCATATGGGTGAGTCCAGTGATGGGGAAGTTGTAGAAGGAAACTCCCTACTGGGAGTTACCTTAAGCCCCAGGTCCTCACAACCCCCCTTACAACCCATAAGGGAAGGGTTACTAGAGACAAACATGGGTATAGAGCCTTCTGTAAGAGAAGTCCACACCAATATTGGTAGTGGAGATACCAGAGAGGGAAATATACATTTAAATGTAGTTTCTATGGGTGGTAAGGCTGCTACAAGAAATATTAGAGTCCCTTGTCCACAATCCTCAAATTAGATAATGAAGGAGAGGAAAATATTGTAGAACCTGAAAATGTATCATTATTGGATTTATGGAGACTAACAGCGAAAATAGATAAGAAATTGTCTAGTACTATTTCCAAAGTGTATACTTTCTCAGTAGAAACAAGAGAAAAATGTGTAGATTTAGAGGATAGGACTGATAAAATGGAACAGGCAGTAGCAAATTTGAACCCTGTAGTTAAAAATGTGCAGGCCACTAGCATATCTTCCATTAAAGATAATATGGTACTACATAGTAGAATTGAACAGTTAGAGAATGAAGTGAGATCATTTAACCTTTGTTTTATTACATTTTCCAATTTCTCAGTTAATGTCTGATTTCGAATTCTTTAAGAAATATGTAGTTGAAATTATTGCTTATGAGATGGAGAAAATCCCTAATATTTCCAAAATGTATTATTTGCCTAAAGGAAGAATGTTTCAAGTTGGTGAAGGGGGTATTGACACTTTAGTAAGCCCAGGAGTCTCGACTTTTTTAGAGGACTCGCTGGACAATATAGCATCTAGAGCAACATTGCTTGTTACTTTTTCACTAAAAAAGGATAAAGACCTGTTCTTTACCAAATACTTTCAAAATAAAAACTTCAATTTTTGTGGTCAAAAGATACAGATCTTTCCTGACGTTTCCTGTGCAACACAGGCACGGCGGAAACTTTTTTTTTATCTTTGAAACAAGCAGCTCTAGACATGGGAGCTACCTTTTTCTTGAAATTCCCATGTAAGTGCCAAATCATATATCAAATGCCCCTCACACTTGGGGCGTTTTCTTCAGGATACATCTCAGAATACTTAGAAGGTTTAAGGACAGGGCTGTATAAGTAATAAAAGACGCATGTTTTGAACACTACATCCCTACCTCTCCTAGATGTGGGCTAGACCAGAAGTTTTGCTTAGAAATAATGTAATGCTTGACTGAATGGTTTTTCATTGATTTGTAATCTGGGTCCTTGATTGTATCATTTATTGTAAATGTTATAATTGAATACATAATACATTAAAAAAAAAAAGATCCAAACAGTATAAAGAGTGGTTTCAAGACACCAAAACAAGATGAGAGATGCAAGGCAGCCCACAGACTGGCAAGAACAACTCAAAGTATAAGGTCTGGGGTGTGACAGCAAGCCACAGTGGCAAAAAGGATTCCAAGTTTAAGGTCTGAGCTTGGAAACATGGCATAGTGGAACAAAGATCCCCAAATGCTGGGTGGAATTTTGATTTTCATGTTAAATTGGATTTCCAAATGAAACTAATATCACATTTAGAAATTATAAATAGTTTCATAAATTAGTGTAAATAGATTTTACAGCAAGTTTTGAGTGTTGTGTTTTTTAGAACGTATCTTATATTCTGTAGCTCAACTCTTCAATTTCCTGATTTTGCGGTTTTCCATGACCTCTCTCTGCCTGACTGATAATTTTAACACATTCAGAACATGTAAATAATTTCTTTCCCCTATGCTTTTATTTCTGTCTCTATTTCTTCCTTAAGACTGAGGGCTTTTATGATGGTTAGGTATTATATTTGGAGTTACAACTCAGGAAAAAGATCTGGCCATCATAGTGGACATTACGTTGAAATCATTGGCTCAGTGTTCTGCAGCAGTCAAAAAACAAACAGAATATTAGAAATCATTAGGAAAGGAATGGAGAATAAAATGGAGATTGTCATAAAACATCTATATCACTCCACATTGAGACCACACCTTGAGTACTGTATGCAATTCTGGCTGCCACATCTCAAAAAATATATAGTTGCACTGGAGGTTCAGGCAAGGGCAACCAAAATGAAAAAGAGGATTGAACAGCTCCGCTATGAGGAAAGATTAAAGAGGTTAGGGTTGTTCAGCTTAGAGAAAACACAGCTGAGGGGGGATAGAGATCTATAAAATAATGAGAGGACTAGAATGGGTAACTGTGAATCAGTTATTTATTCTTTCAGATAACACAATGACTAGGGACTCTCCATGAATTTAGCAAGTAGTTTATTTAAAAAAAAATCTGTGAAAATTATTTTTCACACAACACACAATTAAGCTCTGGATTTAATTGCCAAATGAAGTTAGTGTAATGATATTAGTGTAGATAGGTTTAAAAAAGTTTTGGACAACATAAGAATGTAAAAACTTACTAGGTCAGACTGACAGTCCATCAAGTCCAGCCTCATGTTTCCAACAGTGGCCAATTTAGATTAAAGGACATGGCAAGTACCCAAACATTAAATGTATCCCATGCAACTAATGCTAGTAATAGCAGTGTCAATTCTCTATGAGGTAAAATTTCAAAGCGGTGTGCGGGAAACCAGGTGCATGCGGTTCCTGGTGGGTACACATGGACATGCTGATTTTTAGGGATGTGCATTCGTTTTCAACGCATGGGCATTCCACAACGCATAAGTCCCTATTCGTTGTATTCATGGTTTCACGAATCACATCGCGATCCCCCACAAATAAAACATATCATATTAGTCTCATTCTTTTGGCTCGCAGTGATGTCATAGTGGCCATTTGAAATTGGAGAAGGCCATGTGGGAGCATCCATAGAAAAAATAGCCCTATCCTGTGAGTCATAAGTGACCTCACAGCCCTGTCATAGAGTGGGTCAGACAGGTTGGCAAGGAGACCAGAATGCAGCCTATCAGAGCTAAGCATTTCTCTAATGCAGCCAATCGCTGCTCTCACTCAGTATTCTGTGATGCTATGCCTGATGACACTGCACTATTTATACATTAAGCACGCGGTGTGCCACGCTCTTTCTTTGTGGGGCTGGTCAAGGGAGGTAGTCCAGGGATGGTGGCTTTACTCATAGCTAGTCTGAGGGTCTGAAATCTGTATTCAATTGCTAGCTACCTTGATAGAATTTTCCATTGAAAAATATATTTATTTATTCGATTTTGCTGCAGTGCCGCCAGCTAGCCATGCTTTTTTTGGCCACACGTTTTTTTTTTTTATTGATCTCAGACGGTCTCTCTGTCTGTGCCACTGAGACAAGCTGCTAGCAGTGGCATTTTGCTGCTTATTTTTATAATTTACCCCCTGTGTTAGTTTGCAAGCAGGTTTTGAGTGTTGGGGGGGGGGGGGGGGGAGATATATTCAAGTTTTAGCTAGTTTGATAGAATTTTCCATTGAAAAATATATTTCTTCATTTTTGCTGCTATGCCAAGCAATGCTTCTTAATTAACTGCAGTTTTTTTTTTTATTGAACTCAGACTGTCTCTTTGTGCTCTTTTAAGCCAAGAAGGCAGTGCACTCACTGGGCATCAGTGGGCACTGGGCAGTTTTTCAGACTCACATATATTGGGACAACAGTGCTCTCTGAAGCCAAATCCCCAGTAGGCCTCTTTTGTAGTTACAAGTTTGGTGCGTGCACAAGCACATACAGCGGTCTGAGGGCAGTTTTGCAGACTCACATATATTGGGACAGCAGTGCTCTCTGAAGCCAAATCCCCAGTAGGCTTCTTTTGTAATTACAAGTTGGTGGGTGCACATAATATACAGCGGTCTGTGGGCAGTTTTGCAGACTCACATATATTGGGACAGCGGTGTTCTCTGAAGCCAAATCCCCAGAAGGCCTCTTTTGGAAATAATTCTTTCAATTGAAATCCCTAGTAGGCAGTGACATTAAATCCATAATGTCAGGGAAAGCTAGATGTTTCGAGTGATTGGGACTGGCAGAGGAGGCACTTCAAAAGGTAGTGCCCTTTCCCAATTAAAATTAAAAAGGGACCTGTTCCAATCTAAAATCTCTGGAGGGGCAGGCAGTTCCATCCGGAAAAAAATGAAATTTAAAGCTGATGCATTGCCACCATCTTATTCTGACCCTGTAGTTTTGGAGGTAAGGGAAGGGGAGGCTGAGTCATGCAAGACAAAATGGCAACACCCAAAAGCAGTGCGAGAGCAGACTCTACTTAGCATTGAAAATGTAGCTCAAGCACGGTTTGCTTCTGATTCCGATGAAGACTCA
Source organism: Rhinatrema bivittatum (assembly GCF_901001135.1). NCBI lineage: Eukaryota > Metazoa > Chordata > Amphibia > Gymnophiona > Rhinatrematidae > Rhinatrema > Rhinatrema bivittatum. The sequence goes on along the minus strand of NC_042616.1, from coordinate 562,030,734 downwards.
TCTTGTGTGGGATTCTCATCATCAGATATAGAAGAAGTAATAGCTGAAGAAGGTTTAGGAGGATTAGTTAGACCTGTCTTAGCCTCCACTTCAGTGCTGCAGGGGAGAGATGAAACTGATGATGAGGAGGAGGAAGATCAGTCAGCACAGGCACAGAGTGTGGCTGATGCACCTGGCATTGCTTCTCAGGGTGCACCCACTACTTCAGCTCCTGTGCCAGCATCTACCCTGAAGGCTATAGAGAAGGGATCATGAAATAAATATGCAATCTGGAGCCACTTTAAAGTGACGGAGGACCCAAGTTTTGCTCAGTGTAATTACTGTGCCAGGGCTATAAGCAGAGGCAAGCAAATGGGACATCTAACTAATTTTGGCATGATGCATCATATGCAGAAGCAACACCTAACAGTACTGCCATCTGGGGATGGTGGCAGTACCAGTCAGGGGACCCCTTTCTCCAGGCAGCGTAAAGTGGTTGAAAAGGAGTAGAGTCACCCCATGCCCTCAGCCCCTTCTAGTAGTCAGGTGGCAGGCCAGCAGCCCCCTGCCATGTGGCAGAAGCGACAACCCACCATGGAGGAAATGGGGTGATGTTCGGTAATGCTATCCTGGGGTAGGAGGCAGGCAGCCTTAAAAATTATAAACAGGAGCATTGGGGAAATGATTGCCCTTGATGACCAGCCCTTGCAGATAGTGGAGAATGTGGGTTTCAAGCATTTGCTGAAGATATAGTTCCAAATTACAAAGTCCTTTCCAGAACCACATTTAGCAGGAAGGTCATCCCCAGCCTGTACAACCAGTGTCGCAGTCACATCTAAGCGCTGCTAGCTAAGGCACAGGGGAGTGTTCATTTCACCTGCAATATCTGGACTGCCATGAATGCTACACACTCTACCATCTCCCTGACAGCACACTGGTGGGACCTGGCTGAGGCAGGGGCAGGCAGCAGCTCTATTAGAGAGCAAGTATCAGGGTAGAGGTGGGCTTTACTGCACACCCACCTGACGGACGAGGCCCATACCTCAGGCAATATTCTAGCATGCGTTAGGTAGATGCTGGCGGGCTGGCAGCTACACCAGTGTGCCAGGAATCTTCAGGCAGGGTTCTTTGTCACAGGCAATGGTGCAAACATGGTAAAGGCAATATGCAACGGGCACTTTCAGAACATCCAATATTTTGCACACACTCTGCACCTGGTAGTGAAGTCAGCTCTGGGGTTGGAGTCCAATCACCAAGAGAATGAATACCTGCATACATTAATACACAAGTGCAGGAACATAGCAGCACACTTCCACAGAAGTGTGAGGGAGGGGTAGGTTCTCTGAAAAAAGCAGACTGATTTGGACATGCCTCACAAGCTGTCTAATTCAAGACATTTCCATCCAGTGGAATTCCACCTATATGATGCTGCAGAAGTTAGTGGAGCAGCAGATACTCCTTCATGAACTTTCTGTGGCAATGGACATAGGTGTGCAGAATCCCCTAGAGCATCATGATTGGTTAGTCATGAATCAGCTGGTAAAAGACCTGTAGCCCTTCAAGTATGCCACGGAGGAGATGAGTTCCAGAAGTGCCACCTTGGCTGACATCATTCCTATAGTTAATTTTCTGGAGAAAGATTTGGATGGCTTTAAACAGGAAGAGGGAATGACAGCAGAGGTGCTGCATTGTCTAGACATTTTGTAGAAGCAGGTGCAAGAGAGATTAAGGCCTTTAACAGAAGACCAGACATACATGCTCTCCACAGTCTCTGATCCCAGTCTCTGATCCACAGTCTCTGATCCACAGTCTCTGATCCCAATGTGAAAGGGAAACTCACCATATAGCCAATTGTCTCACATTTGTGAAGTCCATAGGCAGAGACAGATTAGGCATGAAGCAGAGGAGAAAACAGCAGCAACTTCAGAGAGTAGTGCAAGCCGAAGCAGGAGCAGCACTGTGTCAGCAAAAACTAGTACTTCCTCCTCCTCCACTTCAGTATGCCAAAGTCATGTTGCCCATAAAGAATCATCTGTTCTGCTACGGACTAGAGAGAAAGCAGTTGGCATGAGTGACTCTCAGCCCACCCAAGCAATGGAGACACCAGCATAAATGTCAGTGACGCGGTATCTCACAGAGGACATGCAGACAGATCCACTGGCATATTGGGCATACAAGCCCACTGTCTGGCCACACCTAGCCAAAGTGGCTCAGCGATATCTATCATGTCCACCAACCAGTTGTTGCGTTCGTGCCTCTTCTTGCCCCTCGCTCCACCCTTTCTACCTTGGGAGCGACTCCCTTTGGCTCTGACGGACAACTGCGGCCGCAGCTTCTCCCTGCCTCTTGGTCCCGTTGTCCCTGGGCTGGCTTGATGCTACGAATCCACCATGTTCCTGATGATGTAAGGAGGCACACGTGCGCTCACTCCAGACTTTGTACCAGCAAGGCCGCGAACCTCTGGGGCGTTCCCCCGGAGTGATGTCATCCATTTTCACTTTAAAAGGTCTTTGTTTGCTAACCTCTAATGAGTTAGCAAGGAACTCCAACAGGACTTGCTTCGGCAGTCCACGATACTTGCAACAACGATTCGAGTCAGCAAGGGGAATCCTTTTCCACTGCTCGGCCTTTTCAAACTTTCCCGGAGTACCCGCTCCACGGGGGCTCCACTCTCTCTTCTTGATTTCAGATTGCCAGAATACTCAGAAGACTCTTCATTGCCTGGAAGCGATTGCAGACGTGAACACAGTGAGTTCTATTGTAGATAGGAATGAGTACTCACTCCACGAGGGCCTACATTCCTATAGCTCTGAAGACTCCTTTCCGTCCAAGACGTTATCGCAGGTATATTGGCAAGATTGCAGATAGGAACCGGTACTCATTCCACGAGGGCCCATGTTCCTAGAATCCTTTACAGACTCTCTTCTACTCTTGAAGCCATATCATACACAGCTATTGTGAGTTCTTAGTACAGATGGTTTAGAGGAACCAGTGCTCACCTACGGCTTCTGTTCCTGAATGTACTGAAGACTCTCTGTGGCATAGAGACCATTGCAGACATCTACTATTGTGAGTGTACCATCTTGTATCCAGTATACCCTGTCTACTCACTACTTCTAGTCTCTATCTACAGCTCAGCAACCCAGAGATTATATTCCAGTATCAGAAGGACTTCAACCCTACCGGACACATCGACTCACTACTGCCACCACTGGTTGTCCAGCTTCCAGCCTAATAAAGAACTATTTGTGTTTATTTCATATTTTAGCCTAGCTGGTGGTTCCTCTCAGGATCTCCTCCTGGGGCGCTGTCATCTGCCATCGGCCCAGGGATTCACCATTTCCTCCAAGTGGTCATTCCTTACACTACTGTCACTCTGTGGGAGCCAACCACTACCGACCACTAACACCGCTTACGGAAGTATTATATAGATAGCTAACTTTTCTTTCTATGGAACTTGCCAGCAGCCTATATATAACAGATTGCTACTCCGTAGTGGAGGCATGATAGATTGCTATCTCAATAGCGAAGTACAATATACCTATTGTTAGCTCCTCTCCTCAGAAGAGTATCATTGGACAGATTACCAACTCCTCTTCCCTGGGGAGTTGATCCATAACAGATTGCTACCTCCTTTCGTTACAGGAGCATCTAACAGCAGTTCGCTAACAGATTACTAACTCTGCCCTCCTGGCAGAGTAAGCACTACATATAGTTAACTGCTGCCCTCTGGAGGAGCAGATCATGACATATAGCTACCCCTCCCCCTTTCAGGAGAAAAGCAGAACAGATTGCTAACTCCTTCCCTCTGGAGGAGGAGAGCGTAACACCAGTGTGCCCAGTGAAAGTGTATTTTCAATGACAGGGCATATCATTAGCCCTCACCGCTCATGGCTGGCACCAGAGTTGATGGAAACGCTAGTGTTTTTGAAAATAAACATGCCTTTGCTTGGGTTTCCAAATTTTCCCTGTGAATGGCAAGATGAAAAAAAAGCAATTGAAAGCCTTGTAGCAGCTCCAGCTGCCTTATATCTCCCAGATAATATCAGCACATGTACCTGACCTCAACCGCTGTGCCTGTCTGTCCACTGTCCAGCCCTTATGTCACTACAAGGGCCTGACCTCAAATGCTGTGCCTGTCCGTCCACTGTCCAGGCCTTACGTCCCTATAAGGGCCTGACCTCAAATGCTTTGCCTGTCAAGTTTAGTTCTAGTATTTCTAATTTCAGTTTCATGTATTTTTGCATCAATTCTTTTCAGAATATTATTTTTCCTGTTTTACAACATTTGGAATGTAAGAACATAAAAAGCTGACTTCAGATGTTTAGAGCTTGCATATTTCATATGCTCAATAGTTTTCATGACTTTCATAATATGGGCCATTCTCCCTAAATCTTTCTTATGTGCCAACATTAATGTTTCTAGTACTATAGAAAACCGGTGGTAGTTGCACTCTAGTTCATCCCCTGTGTTCCCATAGTTTACAGAGGCACTATGTTAACTACAAAGTCAACATAGATTGATATTATAGATTTGGACTTGAGTAGCTGTTTCTTATTTCTGAGAGCTCTTCATGTTCCTTTGTCATCAGCTGAAGTGCATAAGTACAGTTAATTGCTTCTGGGTATTTACAAGGGCTTGACCTCTAATGCTTTTCCTGACCATCTAGGCCTTATGTCCCTACAAGGGCTTGACCTATAATGCGGTGCCTGTCCATCCAGACCATACGTCCCTACAGGGGCTTGACCTCTAATGCTGTACCTGTCTGTCCAGGATTACATCCCTACTAAGGCTTGACCTCTGATGCTGTGACTGTCCATCCAGGCCTTAAGTCCATACAAGGGCTTGACCTCTAACCCTGTGCCTGTCCATCCAGGCCTTATGTACCTACAAGGGATGATCTCTGACCACACTACCCTCGTGCAGGGCATCAGGGATGAGATGAGTGTGATGTCATTCCTCATGTTGTTGAGAAGCTGCCGGTTGGTCATTTCCCCCCAATTTGTTGCCTCGCAGGTCAATCATGAGTGCTTCAGGATGGGCTGATCTGACCTGCTGTTGTGTCAGAAGAGGGATGAGCTGGTTCCAAAGCATTCCTGTTCCACATAACCATCGCACCATCACTTAGCAGGGAATGAACCCCAGGTGCACACCCAGGGCACTCTTCTTATCATAATGCTCAGTCAAAAGGAAATCTGTCTGTCTTGATTCTCAGCTGTAAAATGTAAATTCAAGTTGCAGAAATTAAGCCAATCCAAAAAAGTTTTAAATTCATCAACCGTCCCCGCCACAAAATAAAAACATTGTCGATGTAATGCTTCCAAAGAATAAGATGTTGTGTAATGAATGTTCTGTTAGCCATTTTTCTTCAAACTTGTGCATAGAAAATTTGTTGCTATATGCCTACCTGATCTTCCATACCATTAGCATCAGCATAGGAAACTTGATGCGCAGCTGACATAACCCTACTACTACCATAGAGGTTTGCTGCCTGCTGTCTACCTGCCACGCTCCTGCTTCTAACATAGGGTACTTACTCTTTGATATCTAGTAGCCATGCATGTATTCTACCATGGGGGATTTGCTAGCACATACCTAACTACATTGCCCTTATAACACCATAGGGGCTTTCTGGAACATGCCTATCTGCCAGACCCTTTGTCACCAAAGGGGACTTACAAGTTGATACCACATGCTCAATGGCCATACCCCTTATACCACCACAGTGGCTTTATTATTACCAATCTACCTGCATGCCATGCCCCTTAAATCACCACAGAAGTCTTTGTTCTAATGCTCTGCTTACTTGCTAGGCCTACCTGGGAGTTTTGTGCCTCCATGTTGTTTTATGATGTTTGTTTCTTTTTTGTACTAAGGTATTTGCTTTTCCACAGAAAAAAAAGTAAAAATTTAAGAAATAAAATCTCACCTTTATCTATTTTATGGTTCTTTATTTTGTTCTGTCCCTCCATAGTGATCCCAGCCTGGTTCCCCACCTTGTTTATTTGTGGGAGAACTGGGGTGGTTTGTAATAAGAACAAGATGATCTTCATCGGAGTCAGAAGCAAACAGTGCCTGCACTACATTTTTAACACTAATTTGAGTCTGCTTTCACACTGCTGCTTTTTGGTGTCGCCATTTTGTCTTGCATGACTCAGCCTCCCCTTCCCTCACCTCCAAAACTACAGGGTCAGAAACAGGTGGTGGCAATGCATCATCTTTAAATTTTATTTTTTTCCAGATGGAACTGCCTGCCCCTCCAGAGATGTTAGATTGGAACAGGTCCCTTTTTAATTTTAATTTGGGAAAAGTCACTACCTTTTGAAGGGCCTCCTCTGCCAGTCCCAATCACTCAAAACATCTAGCTTTCCCTGACATTATGGATTTAATGTCACTGCCTATAAAGGATTTCAATTGAAATAATTATTTCCAAAAGAGGCCTTCTGGGATTTGGCTTCAGAGAGCACCACTGTCCCAATATATGTGAGTCTGCAAAACTGCCCACAGACCACTGTATGTGCTTGTGCATGCACCAAACTTGTAACTACAAAAGAGGCCCACTGGGGATTTTGCTTCAGAGAGCACCACTGTCCCAATATACGTGACTCTGCAAAACTGCCCACAGGCCCATGAGGCAATGCCTGGATGTACACTTCTACTGGGATCGCTGTATGAGCAAATACCAAGCTTGTAAGTACAAAAGAGGCCCACTGGGGATTTGGCTTCAGAGAGCACTGCTGTCCCAATATACGTGAGTCTTCAAAACTGCCCACAGGCCCACAAGGCAGTGCCTGGATGTACACTTCTACTGGGACCGCTGTATGTGTATACACCAAGCTTATAACTACAAAAGAGGCCCACTGAGGATTTGGCTTCAGAGAGCACTGCTGTCCCATTATAGGTGAGTCAACAAAACTGCCCACAGACCCCCACTGCACTGCCTTCTTGGCTTAAAAGAGCACAATTAAAAAAAAAAACTGCAGTTAAATAAAAATCCTGGCTTGGCACAGCAGCAAAAACGATGAAATATCATTTTCAATGGCAATTCTATCAAACTAGCTAGAAATTGAATATATCTCCCACCCACAACACCCAAATCCTGATTGCAACCTACCCCAGGGGGTAAAATGAGCAGCAAAATGCACTGCTAGCAGCTTCACTCAGTGGCACAGACAGAGAGACCGTCTCAGATCAATAAAAAAAAGTGCAGTCAAAAAAAACAAGGCTAGCTGGCACTATAGCCAAATCTAACAAATATCTTTTTCAATTGGAAAATTCTATCAAAGTAGCTAGCAAGTGAATATAGATTTGAGACACTCAGACTAGCTCTGAGTAAAGCCACCATCCCCGGACCACCTCCCCCAACCACTCCCAGAAAGAAAGTGCGTGGCACGCCGCATGTGTAAGGTATAAATAATGCCGCATGATCAGAAATAGCGTCACAGAGCACTGAGTGAGAGTAGCGATTGGCTGCATTAGAAAAATGCTTAGCTCTAATAGGGTGCATTCTCATCTCCTTGCCAACCTGTCTGACCCACCCTACGACAGGGCTGTAATTTCACTTATGACTCACAGGAAAGGGCTGGTTTTTGCTATGGATACTCCCTCATGACCTTCTCCTATTTCAAACGGCCACTAAGAAATCACTGCAAGCCAAAAGAATGAAACTAATATGATATGGTTTATTCATGGAGGATCACGATGCATTTTACAAACCTACGAATACAATGAATAGATCTTATGCGTTGCAGATTGCCCATGTGTTGAAAATGAATGCACATCCTTACTGCTTATCTACTTCAAGGGCAGCCTGTTAAGGCTCCATTACTTAGGTCTTTATTTGTTCAGTGTTCCTTTTAATGAAGCTGCAGCCAACTTGCAACAATTTGGATCTGGTTTGTGTTCTGTGCACTTAGATATGTGTGTACTGTTGTCAGCCCCTCCCCTTTGTGATGAACTTCTCCCAGCTACCTGGGTCATGCCTTGGAGAGCTCTTACCACAGTTGGTATAGTTTTGTCCCACTGTGGGTACTTGGGCTCTTCATGCTACTTTTGGTGTCATGTTGGCATGCCTTCATCCTTCTGATGATATTTTCTCACCAGTTTCATTAGACATGATTAGAAAATCCCAGTTTGCAAGCTCAGTATAGCCTGCATTGCTTCCCCCATTGACTATGATTGTTAATGTATGAATAAAACAAACAAATTAATTATTTTTTCAATTGAAACAAACCTAACAAATGATTTTGACCTTTGAAATAAATGAACAAACTGAAACATTTTTTTTGATCCTGCACACACCTATAGGAACTGGTCCTTGGTGGAAAGAGGTACAGCCTTTGTGGTCTTCTTTGGGTTTGGGGTTGGCTAACCTTCTCCTTCATCTTTTTCCTTCCATTCCTTTACCACATTCTCTTTCTTTTCTAGGTCTGCAGATTCAAGTTGTTGCGGTCCCGGTCCCGACCATCACGACTGGACCCTTACCTCTTCCCAGCGAGGGAGACGCCGGCCAGACCGCAGATCCCCCGGGCCTGCTTGGGCCTACATCGAGGCGTCCCCATGAGGGAGACGCTGCCGAACGCCATGATAGCCCCGCTCCTTAGTCTCACACGTGTGCAGAGGGAACCCTTTTAAAGGGCCTCTGGTGCGAAAGACAGAGCCAGCCCCCTCGCTGATGTCAGACGCCGAGGGAGATTTAAACTCGGCGTCTGACCCCTGTTCTTCGCCTTGCAACGCGGTCGACTCACTTGAGTGAAAAGTTGCTGATCCTGAGCCTGCCTGCTTGATCCCGATCCTGCCTGCCTGCTTGATCCTGCCTGCCTGCTTGATCCTGATCCTGCCTGCCTGAACCTGCCTACCTGATCCTGACCCAGCCTGATACTGATCCTGAGCCTGTTTCTCCCTGCTTGTTCCTGCCTGCCTAGTCTGCCTTCCCGTTCCAGTCCGTGGTGAGGAACCAATCTTCGGAGTGCCTTCTGGTCTTGATCCTGGTCTGTTCTCTCGTCTATGTCTTCAGCTGCCTGCCTTGATCCTGGTCTGTTCCCTCGTCCACGTCTTCAGCTGCCTGCCCTGAACCTGGTCTTTTCTCTCGTTGCTGCCTCTAGCTGCTTTCCTAAGTCCCAGCGGCCCGGGTCCCTAATGGCTCCTACTGGAGAGACCGCGGGCTTCTAGGGTGAAGCCACCTAAGTCCCAGCAGTTTGGGCCTCCACAGGACCCGCCTGGAGGGGCCACGGACTTCCAGGGTGAAGATCGTCAGCCTTCTGCAACGACACCGCCTTCTGACCTATTCCATCTGCAGAGAACTACTTCTTCCCTTCTTCGCCGGTCGGACCAAGGATCCACTTCCTGACTCACAACAGTTTACAAGGCCGTGGATCCAGCAGACCTTGCGGGTCTCCAGGCCATACCCGGAATAGCGCAGCGTATACAGCAGCAACAACACTGCTTTGACGCCTTGGCAGCCACCATGGAACGCTTGGGTAATTGATTAGATGCCGCACCCCCGGAACCGGCCCGGGAGCAAGTACCGCCCCCGGTGGTGACCATTCACGCCCTCACCCAGCTACTAGCCCCATCTCACTTTTCAGGGGAGTCGAAAGCCTGTCGGGGTTTTTTGAACCAGTGCTTCGTGCGGTTCTCCTTGCTACCCACACAGTTCCCCATGGACTTGGTCAAGGTGGCCTACATCCTCTCCCACTATGCAAATACCTTTCAGATGCAAACCTCACCTACTTCATCTATGCAGACGACATACAAATACTTCTCCCCATAAACAAGTCCATCCAACTCACCATGGAAAAATGGAACAACCTCAGCTCAAATCTATCCCAATTACTATCCCAACTATCACTATGCCTCAACCAAGCCAAAACAGAAATCCTTCACATCCACGATGACCGTCCCTCTTCTCCCCTCAAGTGCACCCTCTCCAACCACCCAGGAACCTCAATCAACACGAAAGTGCCACAGATCTCACAAATCTCACTCACTCCATCCACAAGAAACCTAGGAGTAACAATTGACAGCCAACTCAACTTTAAACGACACATCTCCAATACAATTAAGGATGGATTCTTCAAACTCCAAACCCTGAAAAAACTTAAACCCCTTCTCCAAGCGCACAACTTCCGAACAGTCCTTCAATCTATTATCCTCTCAAAACTCGACTACTGCAACTCCCTTCTCATCGGCCTACCAGAAATCCACATCAGACCCCTCCAAGTTCTACAAAATGCCGCCGCCAGAATCATCACCAACAACAAAAAATCCTCCCACATCACACCTACCCTCAAAGAACTCCACTGGCTACCCATCACACAAAGAATCCATTACAAAACACTCACCCTCATGCACAAAAAAATACACAACAACAAAATGAACTGGCTAAACAACGCAATACATCCACACCCCACACAAAGAACCCTCAGATCCACCAACACTGGCCTCCTAGCCATCCCCAATCTCAAATCTGCACACCTTAACGCTACCCGCAAACGAGCCATAACAATAGCGGGACCCACCCTATGGAACACCCTCCCCACCTTTCTCAGAAATGAACCATCACTGCAAACCTTCAAAAAACACCTTAAAACATGGCTGTTTTTAAAAGCCTTCCCACCCGACCCTTAACCTGCCCGAACGCAACACACCTCATCCCATACTCAGTCTTCTCACCCCCCTGAATCCCTCACTCCACTACCTCCCACCCCACCTTCCCCCCTCCCTTCCCTCACCCCCCCTCCCTCCTTTATTCCTAAATTACTTTACCAACAAGTCCCTAATCCTAAATATATTTTATCAACAACACATTCATGTACATATGTTATTCCTATAACCTTTTGGTATATCCTATAACCTTTTGCTCCATGTACTACTGTTATAATATGTTATAATTGTTTTTTGGTTACCATGTTATAATGTAAAATAGGGCGGACTACGCCCTATTCTCTTGGTTATCTGGAAACCGATGTGATATCTCGATTGAATGTCGGTATATAAAAGAAATAAATAATAATAATAATAATAATAATGGGCGTTGAACTGGGCATCTCCCATGTGGGAGCTGAATGACACCATGTTAAACGACCTCTCCCTGTTTGTGGAGAACTTCAAATTGGCGTTCAACGAACCTGCACGCGTGGCTTCCGCAACCTCGGAGTTGCTTCAGCTATGGCAGTAGGCTCGTCCCCTGGCGGAGTATGCCCTGGAATTTCGTACCCTGGCCCTGGAGGTTGGTTGGCGCGACGACACCCTGCGTGGAATATTTTTAGAAGGCCTCGCGGCAAGGATTAAGTATGAGTTAGCAGCCTGAGATCTTCCCGAAGACCTCAACGCGCTAATTGAGGTAGCAGGGCGCATAGATTGGCATCTCCAACAAAGGGCAAGGGAGGTGCGGCCTCCACGTCAGATGGCTCCTCTGGCTCCAACCTTTTCCAGGCCGCTGACACCTGCAACCAAGAACGTCTCTGCACCCCCGGAGCATCCTGCGGAGGAGCCCATGCAACTGGGGTGTACCTCTCTCTCTCCCGAGGAGAAGCGGCGTCGTTGAAACCTGGGATTATGCCTCTACTGTGGTGGGAAGGGCCACTTCCTGGCCCAGTGCAAGGAACGAGCAGAAAACACCCGAGCCTAGGTGAAACCGGGGAGCTACTCCTAGGCTGTGTCAATGCAGCTCCTCAATGTACTGTAACGATAACCCTGAAATATCCTGGAGGCTCTTTCAAGACTCTAGCCTTCATCGATTCCAGTGCAGGTGGGAATTTTATCCTTCACGAGTTAGTACAACAGCTTCAGATTCCCACACTATCTCGCAGGCCACCACTGCGGATCACATCCATCCATGGCACGGTACTCCCAGGAAGTATTTCAACTGTTACTGCTCCGCTCACTCTACAGACCGGAATTTTGCACTCGGAAGAGATCTCTTTTCTAATTCTTGAAAAAGCAGTACATCCGATGGTCCTCGGACTACTCTGGTTGCAATAGCATTTCCCGTTAATCCATTGGGACTCTTTGCACATCGCCTGGTGGAGTCCTCACTGCTTCCAAAACTGTATCAGAACGTCTCTGGTCCAACGAGTAACACTGGCACAGACTGACGTGCTACTACCGGCACCCTATGAAGAGTTCTTAGACGTGTTTTCAAAGGAAAAAGCCGAGATCCTGCCACAACATCGCCCATTCGATTGTGCGATAGAACTCTTACCCGGAACAACACCACCCCGGGGGAGAGTGTATCCCTTATCTCAACCTGAGACCCAGGCAATGTCTGAGTATATCACCGAGAACCTTGCCAAGGGGTTCATCTGTCCCTCCAAGTCCCCTGCCGGGGCAGGATTCTTTTTCGTAGGGAAAAAGGATGGGTCCCTGAGAACTTGTATCAATTACCGGGGGTTAAATGCCATTACCAAGAAGGACCGCTACCCACTTCCATTAATTCCTGAACTCTTGGACAAGCTGTAGGGAGCCAGAATTTTCACCAAATTGGACTTAAGAGGGGCATACAACCTGGTCAGAATCCGTCCCGGGGACGAATGGAAGACAGCCTTTAACACGCGGGACGGGCACTATGAGTACTTGGTAATGCCTTTTGGATTATGTAACGCACCAGCAGTCTTCCAGCACTTAATGAATGAAGTACTTCGCGAACTGTTGTATTCTTCGGTGATCGTATATTTAGATGATGTACTTATCTACTCCCGGGTCTTAACTTCCCACCGTCGGCACGTCAAACTAGTGCTGCAGATCCTCAGAGACAACCACCTGTACGCAAAGCTAGAGAAGTGCATATTTGAACGGGACTCGCCATTTTTGGGATACATCACCTTTGCAACGGGGTTCCACATGGACCCAGAGAAGGTATCAGCCATCAGGAATTGGCCTCTCCCACAGGCTTGAAGACCCTACAATGCTTTTTGGGTTTTGCAAACTTCTATAGACACTTCATACCTCAATATTCCCGATTAGTGGCGCCATTGACTGCCCTGACCAAGAAGGGGGTGGATGCTCGAGTCTGGCCAAACGAGGCTTGCCTGGCCTTCGAGAGGCTCAAAGAGGCCTTCCTGCTTGAGACTTGCTTACACCACCCAGATCTACTTCGACCATTCATTGTGGAGGTGGACGCGTCCAATGTAGCAGTCAGCGCGGTACTATGCCCAAGCTCAAGCACGGGACGACTACTACCCTGCTCATACTTATCCAAGAAGTTTACACCCGCAGAATGCAATTACAGTATTGGGGATAAAGAACTGCTGGCCATCAAGCTGGCATTTGAAGAATGGAGACAGTGGCTGGAGGGAGCCAGTCACCCCATCACAGTGTATACGGATCACAAAAACTTGGAGTTTCTATGCCGAGCTCAACGTTTAAACCCTAGGCAGGCTCGCTGGTCTCGGTTCTTCAATCAATTTGATTTTATACTCAGGTACCATCCAGCTTCTAAAAATGTCCGAGCAGATGCATTATCCCGTAACTCTATACTGGAAGAAAAGGACGACCTGCCACAGTACGTCATAGATCCTGCCAAGATCAACTTGTCCAGCACCACGGTAACTGCTCTTGGGAGAGTGGTTGTTCCTCACAGGAATCGCAAAAGAGTCTTAAGTTGGGCTCATGATTCCCTCACAAGCGGACACGCAGGTAGAGAGAGGACCCTCGACCTTCTCAACCGCTATTACTGGTAGACAACCGTGCGGCAAGATGTCTGGCTGTACGTGGATTCATGTCCTGTATGTGCCAGGCAGAAGCCATTAAGCGGCCGCCCCTGGGGCCTTTTACAACCCTTACCGGTGCCTGCAGAGCCCTGGACACATATAACCACCAATTTTGTGGTAGATCTGCCACCCTCCGAGGGAAACAAAGTAATTTGGGTCACAGTAGACCGCTTTTCTAAAATGGTTCACCTGGTGCCCCTGCCCAAGCTCCCATTGGCACCCGAACTGGCTCTGTTATTTTCACAACACATCTTCCGAGCCCATGGTCTTCCGTAAAGCATAGTATCTGACCGCGGGTCCCAGTTCACGGCCTGGTATTGGCGAGCACTATGCAAAACGTTTGGAGTACAGCTGAACCTATCCACAGCCTTCCACCCTCAGAGCAATGGGCAGACGGAGTGAATGAATCGCACATTGAAGACCTTTCTCCGCAGCTTTGCAACAGACAGAACAACTGGACGTCACTACTTCCATGGGCTGAGTTTTCTTATAACAATCACACCCACTCTGTTACTGGGAAATCCCCCTTTTGGATTGTTTTTGGTTGACAACTCAGGCCTCCAGTATCAGTGCCAATGCCTGTTCCTTCTCAGGTGGCTCAATCATCAGCCCTCCAGTTACATAATCTTTGGAGAACCATACAACAAAAACTCTCAACTGCGACCAGGATAGCACAGAGGGTGGCCGATCGACATCGGCGCCCTGCACCAGTTTTTCTACCTGCTGATAAAGTCTGGTTGAGCACTAAGGACCTTTATCTACGTGCGCCGTCCCGGGAGTTGGCACCAGGTACTGTGGCCCGTTTCGGGTGGCAGAAAGGATAGGCCTGGTATCCTACAGGCTTCGCCTACCATCCACAATGTGTGTCCACAAGTCTTCCACGTATCTTTGCTGAAATTGGTGGTGCTCTCTCGGTTCCATCGTCCAATACCTGACCCTGTCTCTTCTCCGATACAGGACAATGCTACCTATCAAGTGCGTGAAGTGCTGGACGTCCGCTTTCACCATCATCATTGGGAGTACCTTCTGGCCTGGGAGGGATGTGGTCCCGAGGACTACACCTGGGAGCCCGCTCGAAACATTCTGGATAAGTTTCACCAAGATAACCCTGGGAAGAGGAAGGGGTACTGTTGCAGTCCCAGTCGCGACCCTCGCGACCGGATCCTTACCTCTTCCTGGCGAGGGAGACGCCGGCTGGACCACAGATCCCCCAGGCCTGCTTGGGCCTACATTGCGGTGTCGCCACGAGGGAGACGCCGCCGAACGCCATGATAGCCCCGCCCCTTCGGCTCACGCGCTTGCAGAGGGAACCCTTTTAAAGGGCCTCTGGCGTGAAAGACAGAGCCAGCCCCCTCGCTGACGTCAGACGCCGAGGGAGATTTAAACTCGGCGTCTAACCCCTGTTCTTCGCCTTGCAACGCGGTCGACTCACTTGAGGGAAGAGTTGCTGATCCTGAGCCTGCCTGCTTGATCCCGATCCTGCCTGCCTGTTTGATCCTGCCTGCCTACCTGATCCTGACCCAGCCTGATACTGATCCTGAGCCTGTTTCACCCTGCCTGTTCCTGCCTGCCTAGTCCGCCTTCCCGTTCCAGTCCGTGGTGAAGAATCAATCTTCGGAGTGTCTTCTGGTCTTGATCCTGATAATTATTAATATTTTTAAAGTAAAAAGCTTTGAATGGAACCCTGAGAAATCAGACAATAATATGCATACTTATTGCATAACACATTTTAATTATTTTTTATTTACCCAACATCCTGGGATGTAAAGTGTTCACAATTCAAATTAAATTGGTGAACTCGAGGCAGTGGTAAATACAAGTATAAAATAAAATTTGACATCCTCATATTCAGTCCTATAGTACTCTGTGTATGTGATCTACATTGTGGCATGCCTTAGTCTTAGCTTGGAACTTGTGTGGCAGTAGGAAATATATCTGTGAACGAAACAGTTATATTTAATATTTTCCCCTCATTTTCTCCAAAAGGGCTCTTGTCAAATTTAGGATAGAATCATTTTCCTAAATATCAGCCAATCAAGCCTTCTCTCTGCATGTGTTATTCCAAGTATCCTTTACTTGATTATAAAGCCTGGTTTGATGGAGTACAATCACTCTTTTGTTCTCAATTAAACAGAGAATATTACTATCCTCAGAGCTCTATTTTGAGGATGGAAATGCCCTAGGAAATGGGTTGCCATGGTGATAGCTAAATTGACATGTCAGTACAAATATGATCGACATTTTACTAAACCCCCCTGTCCCTTCTCATTATAAAAAAGAAAACATGTTGCAACTGCTTGAAAGTAAGCAAATCAAATATCATAGCAAGACCAATTGTATAAAGTTTCAGGAAAGCAAAAATGAGTCTTTCTGCTTGTGCTTATCTCAATAGCAGCTTACCTAAAAACACATGCAGAAAAACAATGAAACATTGGAAAAACAATTAAGTAAACCATGTCTTATTACTAACCAGAATACTGTTTCACCTTTTGATGATTCATTTTTAAAGTAGCAACATTTTCAGTCATTAGGTTTCAAGAATATGAGAGTTCAGAACCATCTCTGGCACCTAGAAAGTTAAAGCGGTATAACATCAGTGATATTTTACTCATTTCCTGTCGACTCTGTTTCATTTGGTATGACATCTGATTTTCAGAATACTATTTAAGAAGCAGTTCCAGAGAGGTCCCCAGTAGCCCCTTCCAACAGATCAATAACATTAACAAAAATCTACAGATTATCATAACATTGGCCTTTTGGGACTAGAAATAATCATTCTAATGCACATTGCTGTAAATGTTATTCAAAATGCATTAATTACAGAAAACAAAATGTCACACCCCTATTATCCCTGCAGCACACTGCAGATACTAGCTCAGCAGAATATTTCTTGCTTGACACCGGTTTGTTTTTCTGTAATGGTCTTTCTTTCTGCACATTAAACTGAGATTGACTGAAGAAGATTGTATGATGCAGTGATCTTGACCTTTTGTATGCTATTTTGAATCTGTTCAACCTCCGGTCATCAAACTACCTAAAATAACTGCATTCTCTATGTGCGGAGACCCTGTTAAAGTAAAATCCATTGCACTGAATTTCCTTATATATTGAACTTTTGCTGACATTCCATTTCCTTTTAATATATTTCAAAAGAAATGAAACAACTGTCATGTTTTATAATTCCTCTTGCAGTGAAAATTCATTGGGTAGCATACATTTTGATAGAAGCAAAAACAATGAAACTTTTATTTGTTTTAGTGCATAATCCAATATGCAATAAGAACATAATTGGAAATTCCATCATAGCAGAAAGTGATAGAAGTGAAACAAGCATATGCCTAGTCAGTATTCAATGCAGTACTGTATATTAGGTGCTTCTTCTAGTTTTGTGATATCTGACAAATATTTATGTTTTCCCTTGCTAGTGGGAATATCCTGATGATTTATTTTTTAATATAACAATTTGTTCTAAGGTGATTCTACTGTATATGAGTTTGACATATGAGAGACTACAGAGGGGTTAGATTTTTTTTAAAAAGCGCGATCGCGTACTTTTGTTCGCGCAGCATGCGCGAACAAAAGTACGCAGGATTTTATAAGATACGTGCATAGTTGTGCGTATCTTATAAAATCCTGGATTGGCGCTCGCAAGGCTGCCGATTTTGGGCAGCCTGCGCACGCCGAGCCGCACAGCCTTCCTCCGTTCCCTCCGAGGCCGCTCCGAAATCAGAGCGGCCTCAGAGGGAACTTTCTTTCGCCCTCCCCTCCCCCTCCCTTCCCCTACCTAACCCACCCCCCCCCCTGCCCTATCTAAAACCCCCCCTTACCTTTCTCCCTAGATTTACGCCTGCGAGAAGCAGACGTAAATCTATGTGCGCCAGCGGACTGCTGGTGCGCCATCATCCGACCCGGGGGCTGGTCCGGAGGCCTAGACCACGCCCCTGGTCCCGCCCCCGAAATGCCACGTCCCGCCCCCGAAATGCCGCGTCGTTCTGCCCTGCTCCTGACACGCCCCAACACGCCTCCTTCAAAAAACCCCGGGACTTACGCATGTCCCGGGGCTCTGCACGCACCGGCGGCCTATGCAAAATAGGCACGCCGGCACGCGAGGGCCCTGCTCGCGTAAATCCGGGCGGATTTACGCGAGCAGGGCTTTTAAAATATGCCCGAGAATGAATATGAGGTGAGAAAGTACTTTGATTGTGTTTATTTATACAATTTGAAAACAACTCCTCCATAGCATTCCCCCAGTGATATATTATATATTAGGGATGTGCATTCGTTTTCAACAAAATAGGAAATAAAGACAATATTTCCTATTTCATTGCATTTCAGGGGCCTGACGAAATGAAAGGAAAACCCACACAATTTTCTGTGGTTTTCCTATCATTTTTTTTGGGGGGGAGAAAGGGCATATTTAAAAAAACAAAACCCCAAACCCACCCCAACCCATCAAATTTAATTAATTACAAACCCCCACCAACCCGACCCCCCCCCCAAGACAGAAAGTCCCTGGTGGTCCAGCGGGGGTCCAAGGAACGATCTCCCCCTCTCAGGCCATTGGCTGCCAGTAATCAAAACGGCTCTGGTGGCCCTTTGCCTTTACCATGTGACAAGGGCTATTGATGCCATTCTTCGGACCCTGTCACATGGTAGGAGCAATGAATGGCCCGTGCCATCTTAAAAAATGGTGCAGGTTATCCATTGCTCCTACCATGTGACAGGGGCCAACCAATGGCACCAGTAGCCCTGTCACATGGTAAGGGCAAAGGGCAACTGGCGCCATTTTGATTACTGGCAGCTGACGGCCTGAGAGGGGGAGATCGTTCCTGGGACCTCAACTGGACCACCAGGAACTTTCAGTCTTGGAGAGGTCAGGAGGGTGGGGGGATTAAAGGGATGTGTGAAGTGGATTTTCCCAAATTTTCGGGAAATTTCATTTTTTGGGGTGGCCAAAAACAATTGGCCCGCACCGCAGGAAAACAAAATTTCCCATGGCGGGCCCATAACAAAGGCTGAATCAAAAGGTTCGGCCGAATCACATCTCTACTATATATAGGGTCTTTGTTTTCAGTTTTAACCAATTTTCACCCACAATTTCCCAGATTTTTCCAAAAGTGATAATTAGTTTAAAGCAATGTTCACACTAATTTTAGAGGAGCTGTAGAGCAGTATATGAAGTAACTGAAGGCCTCAAGCAATTGCTGGAAGCCAGTGTGGACCAAAGCACCTGCAGCAAGTCCAGCTCCCCCCAGCAAAAGTGCTTGCTGTCATTCGTTTTCCCCAAATTAGGCAATTTCAATGAAATTTCCTAATTTGGTATGGTTCGGGGAAACCGAAATATGAATAGAATTTTTCAGAAATTTTGGAAAAAATTGTTTTTTGGGTTAGTGTACCTATTAGTGCGCACTATCAGGAGTTAGTGTGCACTAACCCAAAAATCAGGTCCCCCCAAAAAAGCAAAACCCTGAACCATGGGAAAAACAAAATTTCCCGTGGGAGGCCCCAAAACGAACCCTGAAATGATCGCAAAAAACGATGCATATCTCTAGTGTCTAGTGACTTCCCACCTCCCTCTCCCCCCAGGCCAACAGAATACCTGTTGCTTGGTGCCACCAATGTAGCATTTGAAGCTGGGCATGCCTATCAGAAGCACTTCCCAGCAGGTTCCCTGGCAATTCACAAAAGCAGAACTGCAGTGCTGCAGAAGAGCACAGGAGCCTCATTAAGCTACTGCTGAAGGAAAGAGAAGACTGAAGCCACCATTAACAAGGATGAATGCTGCTTCAATGAGTGGGGCAGGTAGAAGAGGGAGATTATCAGGAGTGTGGGGAGAGAAAAGGACATGCTAGAGGATAAGGGTAGAGAAAGGGATATTGCAGAGTGGACAAGTGGAAAAATCTCCTTAACGTTGTTTTGTTGTACTGGCTTCTGTCCAACAAAATAAACTTATTTTATTTATTTTATTTATTTAACGGCTTTTCTATACCGACATTAAAATACACATCATATTGGTTTACATTTTAACAAAAAGGTAGAAAATACAATAAACAGGGACGGGGGAGGTGGGTTAACAAAACAATAGAAAGACAGCTCTAATGGGGAGCTTGAGAGATAGGAACTAAACCGTGAGGGCAACTAAGGTTAGTGGGAAGAAACAATATTCAGTGGTAGGGAAATGTGCGAAGAGGCACTGACGAGGGAGGGAGGGAGGGGGAGAGGTAAAATTGCTCTAGGGGACCTAGTGGGAATGCCGGGGAAATAGTTGAGGGGGGGGGGAGGGGTAAGCAGGGAGAGCAAGGGTTCTTAATCTGGAAATGCCTGGCGGAAAAGCCATGTCTTTAGCAGTTTCCTGAATTTAAAAGGGCATGGTTCCATGCGGAGGTTGCATGGTAGCGAGTTCCAGGTAGTAGGGCCAGCTATTGAGAGAGCACGGTCTCTTGTTGCTGTGAGTCTGGCCTTCTTCAGGGGAGGGACTTGAAGAGTGCATTTGAGGTTTGTTCTGATGGGGCGATCGGCTTGCATGAGTTGGAACGGTTCACTGAGCCAGGTGGAGTTATTTTTGTAGATAGATTTGTGTATGATAGTGAGAGTTTTGAAGAGGATACGGGATGAGATAGGAAGCCAATGTAGCTCTTTGAGAATGGGGGTTATGTGGTCGGTTTTGTGTGCATTACTGATAATCCTTGCAGTAGCATTTTGCAGCATCTGTAGTGGTTTGATGGTAGAGATGGGGAGGCCTAAGTATAGGGAGTTGCAGTAGTCGAGTTTAGAAGATATAGTGGCTTGGATGACAGTTTTGAGGTCATGTGTGTGAAGGAGGGGTTTAAGATTTTTTATGATATTGAGTTTGTAGAAACCTCCTTTTAGGACGGAGTTGACATGGTTTTTGAGGTTCAAGTGGGGGTCGATAAGGACACCAAGGTTTCGTACAGGGGGTTGTGAGGTGAGAGGTATGGCAGAGGAATCATTAGGGGGAATGAGCTTAAAGGTTTGTTGGTTGTGGATGAGTAGGAGCTCGGTTTTAGATGAGTTGAGAGCAAGTTGCAGGGAGGTGAGTAGGGAGTTTATGGATGAAAGACATTTTTCCCAGACGTTGAGGGTAGCGGATAGAGACTCACGGAGTGGGAGGATGATTTGGACATCATCTGCATAGATGTAGAATTTGAGGCCTAATTCAGATAGATGCTGGCAGAGGGGTAGGAGGTAAATGTTGAAGAGGGTGGAGGAGAGGGAGGAGCCTTTGGGCACTCCTTGAGAAAGGGTGAGTTGAGTGGACTCTGACTTGCCTAGTTTGACCGAGAAGCATCTGTTGGATAGGTAGGAACTGAACCAGAGGAGGGCAAGACCAGAGATGCCAATATCGGTTAAGCGTGCCATGATAGGTTTGTGGCTTATCGTGTCAAACGCCGAAGAGATTTCGAGGAAGGCAATGAGAAAGTTTTGGCCTTGGTCGAGGCCAGTGAGGAGGAAATCTGAGAGGGAAAGGAGGAGGGTTTCTGTGCTGAGATTTTTACGGAAACCGAATTGGGAGGAATGAAGGATATTGTTTTCTTCGAGGTAGTCCATTAGCTGGGTGTTGACAACCTTTTCCAGGATTTTAGCGATGAGGGGGAGGTTAGAGATGGGGCGGTAGTTGGCAGGGTCATTGGGGTCGAGGGTGGGCTTCTTGAGAAGGGGTTTAACTACCACATGTTTTAGAGAATCAGGAACTGTACAGGTGGATAAAGAGCAGTTGATGATATTTGCTATAGTTTTAGCAATGGTGTTAGGGACTGAGAGGAGGGATTTAGTGGGGATGGTATCGGAAGGGTGGATGCAGGCTTCACCCTTTTAAGAATGGATTCAATCTCCTTAGAGGAGGTAGTGTCGATGGCGTCGAGTGAGTTTTTGGGTGTGGAGGGGTGATTGCTGGTTACTGGGGTGGTGGGCATGGGAGAGGTTGCTGGGGGGAATCTGAGAAGAAGGTTGGCGATCTTGTTTTGGAAGAAATGAGCTAGTTCTTCACATTTTGCGCTGGATTCATGTTCAGTGATGGTGTGTGTGGGAGGTTTGGTGAGAGCTGCAACATAGGAGAAGAGGGCTTTGGGGTTGTATGCATATTGGTGTATCTTGGAGGCGTAGTAATTGCGTTTAGTTTGATGAATGGTGAGGCGGTATGTGTGCAGGTATGATTTATAGGCAGAGGAGTGTTGTGTGGAAGGATGTCTGCGCCAGACTCTCTCTTTCATTCTGAGGTTATGCTTCATTTGGTGCAGTTCAGTTGTGTACCAAGGTTTGCTGTTGGAGGGAGTAGAGTGTTGAATGCGGGTGATGAGTGGGCATAGGTTGTTGGCAATGTCGAGGGTAATGTTATCCCAGGAATTGAGTGCAGCTTCGGGTGAAGAACAGTCAAGGTTAGTTAGGGATTGGGCGAGTTCTGTGGGGAGCTCTTCGGAAGAACAAGTTTTGCGGTAGGAGAAGGTGTTATTTTGCAGGTGATTGTGGGTGGTGATGGTGTTAATAGAGAGTCGAGTCTCGATAAGTGAGTGGTCAGACCATGGAACACGTGTACAGGTGGGGAGTGAAGTGACTTGAATGGGGGAATTGATGAGAATGAGGTCTAGTGTGTGCCCCGCTTTGTGTGTAGGGGCAGGGATGATTTGGGTGAAGCCTAGGGCCTGTAGTGCCACTAGGAAGGTATCACAGGATGATGATAGGGGGGTGGAATCTACGTGAAGATTGAAGTCTCCCAGTAGTTTGGCCGGTCTTTCATTATTGATGCTGTTGGATATAAGTTCGATGAGGGGGGAGGGATTATGTTCTAGGAGGCCTGGGGGGGCATAGACAAGGCAGATTTGGAGGTCAGAAAATTTAAAAAGGCCAACTTCCAGTTTTGGTGGACAGCAGATGTTTATGGGCTTCAGTTTGAGGTTCTTTTTGGCGGCCAGTAGGATGCCTCCCCCTCTTTTATTAGGTCTGGGGATGGAGAAAATTTCGTGGGAGAATGTGGGGAGTTGGTTCAGGATGACAGTGTCGGTATCCTTGAGCCAGGTTTCGATCACTGCACAAATTTCGGGATTGTAGTCTTGAAAGAGGTCTTCTAGGATATGGGTTTTTTTGGGAAGAGACTGGGCATTAAATAGCATGATGAATAGGGAGGTGAGGCCAAGGAGTTGGGTTAAAGGGGAGGTAAGGATAGGGAGGAGGGATTTGTGCTGGGGTTGGGGGTTTGCATGAGGGTGGGCATCGCAGAGTAAAGGTGGTCTGTGCGCTGGAGGGTGTTTACAGGGGATGGGGAGTGGAGAGGGGATGGGGCAAGAGAGGGGGTGCATGGCAGAGGATAGGTGTAATAGAGAGCAGTAGGGTTAAGCGGAAATGTGGAAAGAAGAGGGAGAGGATGGGGAGGGGGGAGGTGTGACAAGAGGCTATGGGAAAGGTTATAAAAGATGCATTAAGCAGCAAGAAAATCAGTGGATAACCGATACGGTGCAGTGTCAAGGCAATTTCAGGTAGCAGAACAATATCAGCGACCAAGGCAGTCAATATCAATCACAGAGAAAATCAGACAAATATCAGAAAATATCAGAACAGTAACAGATAATGGATAATTAATAAGGCACTGACTCATGAGGATTGATTCATGGGGTCATTGAAGGAAAGTCACAGAGGAGTGGCGTTAGAGCCACTCATAGAAAAATGAGTCACAATTTTGTACAGATTTTCTCATGTTTTTGTGCTTGTCATAATAAACCCTGATGAATTCCCAGGAAACTTTTTAAAATGAAAGTCCCTAAGTACACATATATATATATATATATATATATATATATATATATATATATATATATATATATATATATATACATACATATTAGTACGATTATTTTGATCATTAAAGTATTCTTGGTAAATTATATCATTGGTGGAAAATGAACAGTCAAGCAAACATATTAACAAATAGGTATAACAGAACAATCTTCTTAAAATCTTTAACTTTTTAAATTGTTTAGTATTATTATATTAAGTATCCCATAACTCTATTTTTAACCCAAAACAAAAAAGTCAAACATATGTCATGACACATAGTAAATTATATATTTGAACAGTTTTTGACTTTAAAATCTGATTTCCAGAGTAATGTATGATAAACAAAGAGCTGGGTTCTACTTTAGATGATTCAAAGATGGATAAATGAAATGATAAGTTTGTAGCAAAAATGTTTCTCATTCCTTGGCAAAGACCCCTGTTTCACTGGTAATTGGCTTCTTCAGGAGGAATAGGATATAAGCATGGGTGCAGCTCATCAGCAAGAGATTTTAGAGAAAGTAAATTAGTGTCATGGAATAATATCTTCATTATGTCATTGCCATACAAATCTTTTTAAATCTTGGAGCTTCCTTCTGCTATTTTCACCAATGGCAAGGAAGTCAACAAAAGGACATTGCCTCCTATCCTATGAAGTTTTAGTTTTCCTAGCAGCTTCTCATGAGGATCTTTGTGAAACAACTTCTAAAAAATCCAAATACACCACATCTACTAGTTCACATTTAATCAAATTCTTTTACAACCATTAAAAAAATGTAGCATATTTGTGAGGCAAGACCTCTCTTAAGTTAATCCATGCTGGCTGTGTCCCATTAAATCATGTCTATCTATATATTCTGTAATTTTATTCTTTATAATGATAAGGATGCTATTCCAGATATAGTAGCATTTGTATGTTCATTATTGTTAATATTTCAATAGTGTTATGAATCTACCTTACTGCTGGATTTATTGCACTAATATTACAGTAATTTATTACTGCAATTATGCAGTAAATGTGAGTAAATGATTTAGTTGGTCAGGCATAATTTTTTTCAAGAATGAGTAAATATTCAAAGAGATTTCTTTCAGCAATAGTCTCCTAGTTGCTTATATTTTTCCAAATCAATTAGTCAAATCTTGCTGTGATATCATACCAGCATTGTTCATGCAATTACTGAAAAAAACTCCAAATTCCACAGAGGTTACTTGCCATCTGATAGCTTGTGTTTCCAAAGTATAGGATTTGAAAAAAATGTCCATTTATAAGTCAGACATTCAGCACTTTGTGAGACCAACAGTTATTTTTGAAGTTTTTACAGTTTCAAATGTCCATTTTTGAAGAGTTGTTGACCACCGATGTATATTTCTGACAGTTTCCCACCCAACCCACCAACTGCCTTAAGAAAACTAGTCTTTCCCCTCTTCCTTACCTCACAGAACAGAAAAGTAGCAGGAACTTTAAGATAATAGACAATAAAGGTAAAAGGTCACCTGGACAGTAAAAACAGGGACTTCTGCTAGAAGTCAGCAGAATTCAAAAGATAAATGTAAAAAAAAAATAAATTAAATGGTCTACCTTATATATATATATATATATATATATATATATATATATATATATATATATATATAATAATAATAATTATTATTATTATTATTATTATTATTATTATAAGCACTAGATAGTACCACATATTGCCTGATTGTTTCTACTATAGGTAATTATATCTATCTATCTATCTATCTAGATAGATAGATAGATAGATAGATAGATAGATCTATCTATCTATCTATCTATATAATAACTATATAATAAAGAAACATATTAAAATTATTCCAAAAAGGAAATATATACTGACCCTTAAATTAAATTCTTCCTCACATGTGGCCTACAGGTCTCAAGAAAAAAATAAGAACATGTAGACACAGCAATTAAATGAAAGTATGCAGAACTTGAATTGCATAGTTAAAGCAGAGAACTTTAACCACAAGGGGCACATGCAAATAAATGAAATAGCTTAATTACAGCAAGAATAGCTGGAGTAAATAATAACACCATAATAGTTTGCTTCATAAATGCTTCATAAATGCAAGAAAACTTTGCCCAGTTGCTGAATAGCTGAACAGATATTTCCACAAGGAAATGTCCACTGTGTGCCTAATCTATTGAGTAATACCTTGTAGTTTTGCATTTATTACAAATATTGTTTTATTAAATTCTTCACTTTGGAGTAATAGGTCCAAAGTTTTAGATTCTAAAATTTGAGAAATGTTTGAAGTATAGGAATAAAAAGGAGCTTCTAAATATTAAATTATTAGCTGGAGAGTAATGTTCAGAGATAAAAACAGGGTAATAGGGCATTTGTACTCTTGAGTTCTACTGCAAATGTACCATTAATCTGGAGAAGACACTGTAGTCTCATTATACACAACAGGGACAGGTTGGGGGTTCAAAAGAATATAATAGAAGTACTGTAGATGTGCTTTAGTAACTGTTAGGTTTAAAGTAGAATCTAAGAAGAAAGGAGCTGCCATTCCAGCATTTTGGACTGAAGCATGGGATAAAGGGTGTGGAAAAGATACCAGAATGGAATTACACAAAAATATTCTGGATGGGAAAGAATAGGAATTATCTTAATACCTTCAGGCAATGGTCCATGATTCATCACATTATAACACAGAGAAGGAGTTGCTTTACTAGGACCAGTAAGGAGTTTGTTCATGGTCATTTTTCTATATTCAAGAATATGAGCTTTCTATAAAGAAGAAAACCTTACAAGAGGAAAGGGAGCTTTATTTAAATAGGGATTTAACAAAGGCGGCCAATGCTGTTGTTAAAAAGCAGAGAAAATAGAGGAATGATAATCTGAAAAAAGAGTTTGTACTCCAACACACTGCACATTCCATATAACATTTTTAGTCATGTCAGAGAAATATGGTTGAAAACCAGTATACTGATGTATAAAGTAGAACATTTTGTAACAGTTTCTGAAGCATTTTGTGTAGTCTCAGTCAAAACAACAGTACCCTCAGCTAGACTTGACAATTTATTAATCAACACTTGATTAATCTTTGTCAACACATCTCTGGTGTGTCTCCAGCCTATATCTTATTCTCAGAAATCTGTGGGAAAAGAACATTACTTAATGCTCACATTATGCCTTCCATAGGTAGGGTAATACCACTACAGTGCTCTGTTTTGTAACGAGACATTAACAGACCACTGATGTCAGAAGGATGTGGGTTTCTTTAAGAAGCCATACTTACATAGGATCAGCAACATTGAAAGACACAGTAAGGGAATAATTTTGCACAACGCCAATTATGGATTTATCTTCTTCAGAGACAGGTACATCAACAATAGGCAAGTGACCAATGGATCACCAACTGTCCATCAAATTCTTTGGTGACAAATGGTGTTATTTCCCTTTACTATTACTGAACCATTGTTCTTTCTGGTTTTACTGAAATTAGTGTAAGCCCGGTCCAAAAAAGCTGATTTGGGTAGTCTGTATTTCTAATACCTGCCTTCACAACTCTCTGGGACATGAGAGAATGTAAAGGGGCAATATGAGTTACTTCAGTGGGAATATTAATCAAATAAGACATTACACATATCTCTAAATATGTATTATTTGACCTAAGAACATTGTCTGTCACAATGTACTAGGGACTTTTCCTGGGACCCATTCGCCATCCTCTTTTTC
This sequence comes from Rhinatrema bivittatum, assembly GCF_901001135.1. Lineage (NCBI taxonomy): Eukaryota > Metazoa > Chordata > Amphibia > Gymnophiona > Rhinatrematidae > Rhinatrema > Rhinatrema bivittatum. The sequence continues at coordinate 562,003,547 of NC_042616.1, read as the reverse complement.
ACTCATACAGAGTTCATTCTTCCACATCATAAGAACATAAGAACATAAATTGCCATGCTGCATCAGACCAAGGGTCCATCAAGCCCAGCATCCTGTTTCCAACAGAGGCCAAAACCAGGCCACAAGAACCTGGCAATTACCCAAACAATAAGAAGAACCCATTAGAGATGTGAATCGTGTGATCGATCGTCTTAACAATCGATTTTGGCTGGGGGGGGGAGGGAATCGGATCGTCGCAGTTTTGTTTTTGTAAATATTGTGTAAATCGTAAATCGGGGGAGGGCGGGAAAACTGGCACAATAAAACATCCCTAAAACCCACCCCGACCCTTTAAAATAAATCCCCCACCCTCCCGAACCCCCCCAAAATGCCTTAAATTACCTGGGGTCCAGAGCGGGGGTCCCGGTGTGATCTTTTACTCTCGGGCCTGCGGTGCGTTGTAGAAATGGTGCTGATGCTACTTTTGCCCTGTCATATGACAGGTCAAAGGTAGCACCGGCGCCATTTTGTTTTTTGTCCCCCGACGTCAGGAGCTTGGGAGATCGCTCCCGGACCCCCGCTGGACCCCCAGGGACTTTTGGCCAGCTTGGGGGGGCCTCCTGACCCCCACAAGACTTGCCAAAAGTCCAGCGGGGGTCCGGAAGTGACCTCCTGCACTCGAATCGTTTTGCCGTACGGCCGGCGCCATTTTGCGCAAAATGGCGCCGGCCGTATGGCAACACGATTCGACTGCAGGAGGTCGTTCCGGACTCCCGCTCGACTTTTGGCAAGTCTTGTGGGACTCAGGAGGCCCCCCCAAGCTGGCCAAAAGTCCCTGGGGGTACAGCGGGGGTCCGGGAGCGATCTCCTATGCTCCAGACGTTGTTTTGCCGTACAAAATGGCGCCGGCCATACACCGTATGGCCGGCGCCATTTTGTACGGCAAAACGATTCGAGTGCAGGAGGTCGCTCCCGGACCCCCGCTGGACTTTTGGCAAGTCTTGTGGGGTCAGGAGGCCCCCCCCCAAGCTGGCCAAAAGTCCCTGGGGGTCCAGCGGGGGTCCGGGAGCGATCTCCTACGCTCCTGACATCGGGGGACAAAAAACAAAATGGCGCCGGCTCTACCTTTGATCTGTCATATGACAGGGCAAAGGTAGCGCCGGCACCATTTCTACAACGCACCACAGGCCAGAGAGTAAAAGGTCACACCGGGACGCCCACTCTGGACCCCAGGTAATTTAAGGCATTTTGGGGGGGTTCGGGAGGGTGGGGGATTTATTTTAAAGGGTCGGGGTGGGTTTTAGGGTTGTTTTAGTGTGCCGGTTTTCCGCCCTCCCCCTTCCCCTCCCCCTTCCCCCGATTTACGATTTTTGACAATAAATCGGGGGAATTCCTATTGTATCGCGCTTCTAACGATTTTTGACGATTTTAAATATATCGGACGATATTTTAAATCATCAAAAAACGATTCACATCCCTAGAACCCATGCTACTGATGCAATTAATAGCAGTGGCTATTTCCTAAGTATAATTGATTAATAGCCATTAATGGACTTCTCCTCCAAGAACTTATCCAAACTCTTTTTGAACCCAGCTACACTACCTGCACTAACCACATCCTCTGGCAACAAATTCCAGAGCTTTATTGTGCATTGAGTGAAAAATAATTTTCTCCGATTAGTCTTAAATGTGCTACTTGCTAACTTCATGGAATGTCTCCTAGTCCTTCTGTTATTCGAAAGTGTACATAACTGAGTCACATCTACTGAATAGATGTGACTTCAAATTCAGGGCTAGATTCATCAAACTATCACATGTGAAATAAAGAGGGGTGTGTTTTATGATAATAGCCTATTTATCGCAATGTGTGCTATCTTAGGCCTGGATTTATCAAAATGCACTAAATATCACATATGATAGGAAAAGGGATGTGTTTTATGGTAATAGGCAGTTTATTGCAATTTGTGCTAATACCTATGTGAAGTGCAAATTGTGATAACCTTTTTGTACTATGTGCCAGAATTGTATTTTCCTACATACAACCACTGGGAGGACCATGTTTAGTAGTTGTTAGTGCCTGGAGAACTAGCCATCAGGGCCCTTCTACAACCACAGGTGTGTGTGTGGGGGGGGGAAGAAAGAAGGAAGGAAAGGAGAGAGAGAGAGTGAGAAAGAGAGAAGCCATAATGACCTCATCCTAGTTAGGTATTTATATCTCTATAGGAGGCCCAACTAGAAACTTGAGGTGAGGTTTAGGTAGTGTAGGCATTAGGGGCCACTTTGACATTCAAAATGAGATGTACGAACAGTACAGTGCTCTCTTGTGAAGATTTGATGACCTGTGAAGTGAGGAAACTCACCCAAAGATGAGATTTGTGCAATGTTCTCTCAACCTAGCTTGATGGACTCTCTACCTGGGTAACATCAAGCTAGGTTGAGAGAACATTGCACATATCTCATCTTTGGGTGAGTTTCCTCTCTCCGAAGGTCATCAAATCTTCACAAGAGAGCTCTGTTCTGTTCGTAAGTCTCATTTTAAATGTAAAAGTGGCCCCTAACCCCTATACTAATACCTAAACCTCACCTCGAGTAATTAGGTGGGCCTCCTATAGAGATATATAATTAGCTACCTAGGATGAGGGCATTATGGCTAGGTTCTCTCTCTCTCTCTCACTCTCTCTCTCCAAGCCTATGTGGAATAGCCTCAGAAGGAACTTTCCTTCAGCCTTCCACTACCTAACCCCCCCCCCCCCCCAGCCCTATCTAAACAAAACCCCATACCTTTGTTGAAGAAGTTACATGCACCAGCTGACAGCAAATGGCTGCTGTGTCTGAAGGCTCCATGCCACACCCCTTTTTGCAAGCCCCGGGACATACGCACGTCCCAGAGCTTGCTCGCGCCGCCGAGCCTATGGAAGATAGGCTCGGCGCACACAGGGGCAGCTTTTCGGGGGTTACACACGTATGTTACCCTCATAACCCTTTGAAAATCTGCCCCAAAGTGCAAAACCAGCCCACTTTTCCCAAAATCCTACCCTCAACTCTTCCCCTTTTAAAAATGTGCATCGCACCATGCGTTATGGTGCTTTTTGCATACATTAAGGCATTTTTTGCATGCAAAAATGCTTTAACGCATGCAAAAAGGCCATAACGCGAGTTGGAAAATAACCCCCTCAATTTGTAAACAAGATCATTATTCCATTTTATCCAAAATGGCTGCTAGCTCTATCTTTCTTTTTTTTTTTTTTTACTTATTTATTCATTATTCAAATATCCATCAAGAATAATAATTACTTGACACAGAATGTTGAAGTCATTGAAACAGTACAAACTAAACAGTTTTTCAACCTAGCTTATAGGCAACAAATTATTATAACTTCAAACATAAGTCCTCAATATTGGGATCCAATTCTTAAAATTTATGCAACATAGAATAACAAAATTTAAGGAAAAATGTATGCATTTGCTAGCAGTTGGGCATAAACCTATAGTAAGGGATACACACAATCTGAGCCTAGAGAATTTTATGTTCCAGACACTATCTCTCCTTTCTCTTTTTCCTGCTCCTCTCTTTTACTAGAAAGAAATTGTGTCAATTGAGATGGTATAAAAAACAGATACTTATTACCCCTATAACTAAGTATACAGTGACAAGGGAATTTTAACAAAAAGGATGCTCCTAATTATAAAGCCAATGGCCTAAGTAACAAAAATTGCCTTCTCTTCTGTGTAGCCTTCGCAACGTCAGGAAAAATTCTAATTTGCATATTTAGAAATTTCAGCGTTCTGTTTTTAAAATACAACTTAAGCACCCAATTCCTACCGGGTTCCAGTGCAAAGCTTACTATCATCGTAGCTGGTTTTGTTGCACTTGGAGGTGGACCCTTGTCCTGGAGCAATGGAGAATGGCTCTCTGGTAGGGACCAGGAATCACCTGCCCCCAGAGGGCAGAGCACAGGAGGAGACGGAGGCTAGGATGAGCTTCACCACTGGAAGCCCAAGGTCCCCCTGGGTGGAGCCCGTAGGGACCAGGGCCACTTGGACTTAGGTGGGCCTTGCAGGGTCTCCCAGAGAGGTAGTAGAGAGGCATGCCCATGATCAGCAAGGGAGCACGGTTGGACTTCATGCTGTTGGCCTGGAGAGGCAAGGAAGGCCCAAACAGCTTAGGCGATGACAAAACAAGGGACAGAGCCAGAATCAGGAGATGTGGTCAATGGCAGCTGAGGTCAGATTCTGAGGATCAGTCCGAGGAGTAGTCAACAAGTCAGAGGTCAGGTTATGGTGGTCAGACGAGGTCACACAGCAGGCAGAGGTTGGGATGCAGGCAGTGGACAGGATGGTCAAGGAACAGGCCAAGGTCAGTACCAGAGAGACTGTCCAAGGGTACTACCTGGGAAGACAGACAGACAGATGCAGGAAGAGAAGGACGCTGGAACAGAAGGACGATGGAACATGGTTGGAACAGTAGGATACTGGAACAAGGCTGGAACAAGACTGGAACAAGATTGGAACAAGACTGTGAACGCGGAGGCAAACTAGAAAACAATACAGTGCCGACCCGATTGCCAAGGCAAGTAACTGTAGGCAGGGGCTTCCTTATATCGTTCTATCAATCAGTGCACGCCACGGAGCTAGGACCAGCTCCTGGACCAACAAGAGGCCGGGCAGTGCGCGCACGCATACGTAGGAGCTTGACCAATGCCACTGGAGATGCCGAACTCTGGCATGAGGCCTGGTGCGCAGTGGAAGGCCTGGTGGCCGCCGTCACGGGACACCATAGCCTAGAGGAGCTTGCAGCTGCCACTGGGGAGGCCAGCCTGTGACCTGCAGAGGAGCTAGCGAGGTGAACAGGCCCATGCGCAGACCGGGCACCCAGCAGTACTTGCCCTTCTAGGCCTCTCTCTACGCAGCCGTGACTTGTCAGGATTGGTTCTATGGAAGGCTTTAAGGAGTTCTTTGTTGAGAATGTTATTGGAGGGTTCCCATGAATTTTCCTCGGCCCCATAACCCTCCCAGGCTAAGAGGTATTCCCATCTAGGACCTCTCTTATCTGAATTGATAAGTCTGGTTCAATAGAGATCTGTGGAGGTGAAGGATCTCTACGAGAGGGCCAGGACAGGACCAAAAGCTTCAATATCGAGACATGTATGCCCATGGCACATGGTAACTGTAGCTGATAAGACACTGCTCCCACTCTTCAAAGCACTGGAAATGGACCAATGTACTTGGGAGCCAGGCGATGAGAAGGAAGTCTCAACCTTATGTGTCAGGTGCTTAACCACACCTTCTGACTAGGACGGAAGAGTGGAGTGGGACATCTGTGGGCATCAGAAGTACGCTTGCAGCGTTCAGCGGCCTTGGTAAGGTGTTCTTTGACTTGATTCCACACCTGACGAATGGTGTGGGCCATGAACTGTACTGCTGGGGAAGGAACACTCAAAGGAACTGGAAATGGCAGCCAAGGTTGTCGTCCGAATACCATGGAGAACGGAGATACATCGGTGGCAGCAGCAACATAATATAATAAATTATAGCAAAATAACAAATAAATAAATAAATAACATGGGTATTATGCGACAACTCAGCCCAGGGTAGCAAATCATACCAGTTGTCCTGCTGGTCATTTACGTAGGAACAGAGGAATGTTTTCAAGGGCCGGTTGGTCCTTTCAGTTTGACTATTGGCCTGTGGGTGATAGGCTGACGTGAAATTCAAGGCAATATTAAATTTCTTGCATAAGGAGCGCCAGTATCTGATGGCAAACTGTGGTCCTCGGTTGGATATTATTTCCTTTGGGAGTCCATGGAGATGGAAAATGTGTTTCAGTAGCAACTTGGCTAGTTCTGGAGCCGATGGGAGGCCTGGCAAGGGAATACAGTGACCCATTTTTGAAAAACGTTCAATGATGACCCAAATTACGGTATTGTTCTGGGACGGAGGCAGGTCTTTGATGAAGTCTGTTGAGATGCTGGACAATGTCTCGGTAGATGCTGGAAGTGGATGGAGTAGGCCCCAAGGCCGTCCAGTAGGTGGCTTCTGTTGGGCGCAGACGGGACATGAATCCACATAGTTATGAGAGTCTTGCACTATGTTGGTCCACCAGTAATATCTCTGCAATATCTCTAGAGTCCTGGCTGGGGCCAGTCTCAGATCCCATGGACTTTCTCTGGATCCATGGAGAAACCTCGATCAGATATGATATACCCTAGGAAGGGTAATCGATTTCACTCAAAGAGGCATTTTTCTAACTTGGCATATAGATGATTTTCTCTTAGATGTTGGAGGATGATCCAAACATGATCTCGATGGATTTGAGGTCTTTGGAAAAGATCAAGATGTCATCAAGATATACGACTATGAATGAGTACAAGAGGTTTCGGAGGATTTTGTTCATAAGGCATTTAAAGACTGCTGGGCATTGCATAGCCCAAAGAGCATCACGGTATATTCATAGTGACCATCCCTCGTATTGAATGAGGTTTTCCAGATATCTTCGGTTTGGATGTGTACCAGATTGTACGCATCTCTCAGATCCAACTTGGTGAAGATCCATGCTCCTTGAAGGTGGTCAAACAGCTCACTGATAAGGGGTAGGAGATAACGGTGTTTGTGGGTTATGACGTTGAGCCCTCTGTAATCAATACAAGGGCGAAGACCACCGTCCTTCTTCTTAACGAAGAAAAATCCCGCTCCAGCGGGAGAATCAGAGGGATGAATGAATCCTTTTTCTAGGTTCTCTTTGATATACTCAGACATGGGCAGGGTTTCTGGGTGAGACAATGGGTAAGTTCTGCCCTTGGGAGGTGTCGTGCCCAGCAGAAGCTCTATGGAGCATTTGAACTTGCATAACGGAGGCAAGGTATCCGCCTTCTGCTTCAAGAAGACGTCTTTGAACTCAACATACTGAGAAGGCAAACCAGATAGAGTGATAGACTTCATGACAGAGGCTGCTGGGGATACTTGATGTAGGCATGGCTTCTGGCATTTGGAACCCTACTGCACCAACTGCAGGGAGTGCCAATGGAGCTGGGGTTCGTGGACCTGGAGCCAAGCAGCCCCAGTATGACTGGATGTGTGGAACATTTTAACACATAGAAGGACATCTCCTCGTGCCCACAGTAAGATGGACAGCCACTGTTTGATGGGTGAAGAGCCCTGGAAGATGTTCTCCTTGAATGGAGGCGATGTGGAGGCTCACATCTACTAGCTGAAGAGGAATGTTCAGAAGCTTGATGATGTCATCCATGATGAAGTTGCCCATTGCTCTTGTATTGACCAGATCAGTGGTGGTGAGGTAAGGGGTGGGGGGTAATGGTGTTTGCGGGTTATGGCATTGAGCCCTCTGTAAAAAAGGTTCTGGGGCAATTCGGGTAACTATAGACCAGTGAGCCTAACTTCAGTGCCGGGAAAAATAGTGGAAACTATTCTCAAGATCAAAATTGTAGAGCATATAGAAAGACATGATTTAATGGAACACAGCCAACATGGATTTACCCAAGGGAAGTCTTGCCTAACAAATCTGCTTCATTTTTTTAAGGAGTTAATAAACATGTGGATAAAGGTGAACCAGTAGATGTAGTGTATTTGGATTTTCAGAAGGCGTTTAACAAAGTCCCTCATGAGAGGCTTCTACAAAAACTAAAAAGTCATGGGATAGGAGGCGATGTCCTTTCGTGGATTACAAACTGATTAAAAGACAGGAAACAGAGAGTAGGATTAAATGGTCAATTTTCTCAGTGGAAAAGGGTAAACAGTGGAGTGCCTCAAGAATCTGTACTTGGACCGGTGCTTTTCAATATATATATATAAATGATCTGGAAAGGAATACGCGAGTGAGGTTATCAAAGTTGCGAATGATACAAAATTATTCAGAGTAGTTAAATCACAAGCAGACTGTGATATATTACAGGAGGACCTTGCAAGACTGGAAGATTAGGCATCCAAATGGCAGATAAAATTTAATGTGGACAAGGGCAAGGTGTTGCATATAGGGAAAAATAAGCCTTGCTGTAGTTACACAATGTTAGGTTCCATATTAGGAGCTACCACCCGGGAAAAAGATCTAGGCATCATAGTGGATAATACTTTAAAATCGTCAGCTCAGTGTGCTACAGCAGTCAAAAAAGCAAACAGAATGTTAGGAATTATTAGGAAGGGAATGGTTAATAAAACGGAAAATATCATAATGTCTCTATATAGCTCCATGGTGAGACCACACCTTGAATACTGTGTACAATTCTGGTCACCGCATCTCAAAAAAGATATAGTTGCGATGGAGAAGGTACAGAGAAGGGCAACCTAAATGATAAAGGGGATGGAACAGCTCCCTTATGAGGAAAGGCTGAAGAGGTTAGGGCTGTTCAGCTTGGAGAAGAGACGGCTGAGGGGGGATATGATAGAGGTCTTTAAGATCATGAGAGGTCTTGAATGAGTAGATGTGACTCGGTTATTTACACTTTCGAATAATAGAAGGACTAGGGGGCATTCCATGAAGTTAGCAAGTAGCACATTTAAGACTAATCAGAGAAAATTCTTTTTCACTTAATGCACAATAAAGCTCTGGAATTTGTTGCCAGAGGATGTGGTTAGTGCAGTTAGTGTAGCTGGGTTCAAAAAAGGTTTGGATAAGTTCTTGGAGGAGGAGTCCATTAACGGCTATTAATCAACTTTACTTAGGGTATAGCCACTGCTATTAGTTGCATCAGTAGCATGGGATCTTCTTAGTGTTTGGTTAATTGCCAGGTTCTTGTGGCCTGGTTTGGCCTCTGTTGGAAACAGGATGCTGGGCTTGATGGACCCTTGGTCTGACCCAGCATGGCAATTTCTTATGTTCTTATGTTCTTAAGGAGTGGGCCTGGATGCCCAGGGAGACTGGAAGCAGGAGTTGGGAGCCAGTGACAGTAGCACCTAAGCTCGGGAACCCCACCGGGCTCAGGCATTGCCGTTTTCTGGATGGACTGGACAGAACTGCTGAAGATGTCCAGAAGTTGCACAGTAAAAGCAAAGGCCCTCCTTCCTCCGATGGAGACGTTCAGTTGGAGACAATTGCCCATGGTTCACCTCCATAGTTTCCACCATGGGAGAAAGTGGTGGTGTTGGAATCTTAGCTGGAGGAATCCAGACATGCGTGGGACGTGGTGTATGAGAGCAGGAAGCCTTTATTTCTAGGCGCCTTTGCCAGAGATGGTGGTCGATCTTCCTGGTGAAGGAAATCAGGTCCTCTAGAGACGTGGAGGTCTCACGGATGGAGAGTTCATCTTTGAGAGCGCTGGAGAGTCCATATAGGAAGTTGGCTTGCAGACATTCTTCTTGCTACACAAGCTCAGTAGCCAGGGTCCTGAACTGCACTGTATACTCAGAGAGTGTCCAAGACCCTTGACGGAGGTGGAGTAGATTATGGCTGGCTACAGCTTGGTGGCTTGAGTCTCCGAAAGTCTGCTTGACAAGAGCAACAAACTCAGGTAGCTTGGAAAGCATAGGATCAGAGCATTCCCATAAGGGAGAGGCCCATGCCAGAACCTTCTCTTCCAGGCAGGAAATGATGAAGGTCACTTTGGTTGATTCCTTTGGAAACAAGGATGGTTATAGTGCAAATTGCATGAAGCAGTGATTGAGGAAGCCACGACAGAGCGTGGATCCTCGATGTATCGAGGAGGTTCAGGGAGTGCCAGCAATGCTTTGGGTAGCATAGAGGCTGATAGGCCCCACAGGATTGGCCATAGCTATATCTCGCAGCTGGGAATGAAGCTCTTCCACCGAAGAGGCTAGCGATTCCAAAGCCCTGCGATGTTCTTGGACTGTGGCGGTGAAACCCGGTAGGACCCTAGAGGCAGGAGACTCCGCCGAGTTCATGGCCTTGGCAACCTGTTGTGCTTGGAGGTGGACCATTGTCCTGGAGCAGTGGAGAATGGCTCCCTGGTAGGGACCAGGAAGCACCTGCCCCCAGGGGGCGGAGCACAGGAGGAGACATAGGCTAGGGTGAGCTTCACCACTGGAAGCCTGAGGTCCTCTTGGGTGGAGCCCATAGGGACCCGGGCCGCTGGAACTTAGGTGGGCCTCACAGGGTCTCCCGGAGAGGTAGTAGAGATGCATGCCCATGATCAGCAAGGGAGCATGGTAGGACTTCACACTGTTGTCATGGAGAGGCAAGGAAGGCCCAAACAGCGTAGGCGATGACAAGACAAGGGACAGAGCCAGAATCAGGAGATGTGGTCAAAGGCAGCCGAGGTCAGAATCTGAGGATCAGTCTGAGGAGTAGTCAACAAGGCAGAGGTCAGGTTCCAGAGGTAGACGAGGTCACAAGGCAGGCAGAGGTCAGGATACAGGCAGTGGACAGGATGGTCAAGGAACAGGTTGAGGTCAGTACCAGAGAGACAGTCCGAGGGTACTACCTGGGAAGACGGACAGACAGACAGAGGAACAGAAGGATGCTGGAAGAGAAAGACGCTGGATCAAGGCTGGAACAGTAGGATACTGGCACAAGGCTGGAATAAGACTGGAACAAGATTGGAACAAGACTGTGAACTCAGAGGCAAACTAGAACACAATACAGTGCTGACCCGATTGCCAAGACAAGGAACTGCAGGCAGAGACTTCCTTATATTGTTCCATCAATCAGGGCATGCCGCAGAGCTAGGACCTGCCCCTGGCTCTATAAGAGGCCGGGCGGTCTGCTGCATGTAGGGGCATGGCCGACGCCACTGGAGATGCCGAACTCCAGCGTGAGGTCTGGTGCGCAGTGGAAGGCACGGCGACAGTCATCATGGGACGCTGAAGCCTAGAGGAGCTCGCGGCTGCAGCTGGGGAGGCCGACCCGTGACCTGCAGAGGAGCTAGCGAGGTGAGCAGGCCCATGCACAGTCGAGGCACAGACGGGCGCGCAACAGGTTTATCCTGTTCAGAATCCGAAATTTCCAATAATGCAGAAACATCAAGTACAGGTTCCATTTTTTCCTTCTCCCCCTCTCCCTTTGTTATTTCCTCCCTAGGGCTAGTACTTCTTAAAATGTCTTTCACTTTATATGGTATATAAAATACCTGTGTAACTGGTGTAATATTTTCGTCTGCAATTTTTAACACTTCTTTCATGTAGCGCTTATACATTTCTTTGGGAGATACGAGGGGTAGTGTGGGGAAATTAACAAATCTCAAGTTTCTCCCCTTCAAAACATTCTCTAAATTTTCCAACTTCACATTCAAATTCATATTATCCTTTACAAAACTTCTTGCATGTTTTTATTCACTTCTAAGGCATTCTTTATTTCTACAGTTCGACTTGACATACTAACCATCAAATTCTCTAATGTTAATATGCGAGTATCTTGTTCCTGTGATTTTTGCGCGAATAATCTTATTTGACCTTGGGCAAGTCACTTTACCCTCCATTGCCTCCATTGCCTCAGGTACAAAAACTTAGATTGTAAGCCCTCTGGGGATAGAGAAATACAGTACTTGAATGTAAACCGGTGTGATATCTCAATTGAGATCGAATGTCGGTATATAAAAATAATAATAAAGCGGATCCTCTGTCAATTTTTGCCCTCCTCGAATGATGTGTGAGTCCATCGGTCCAGTCTGGATGGGATCCAGAGTTGCTCCAGGGTCAGCTCTCTCCTTAGCCCATCTTTTCCTAGCAATATGTGGCATAATCCTTGAAAGGAAGGAAAATTTCTCGCAGGTAATCAGGATCCTCCACATCTAGCGTTTGCACTATGCAGCCATCTTGGATCCCCAAACTATCTTTTCAGCTGTATCTTTCTTTATTTTAAGATGACCTTGAGCTGTCCATAGAATCTGTCCTGGGATGCTTGTGGTTATAACCTTTGGTGGATGAGCAGGAAATAGTGGGGTAAAATAAACTCTAGGTGTCTGAACATTTTGCAATCGAGAAGCTAGACAATTTTCTTTAAATGCATATAAAAGTGTTTCTCCTTCTAACACATTCTGTCACATTTACTGAGGTTTCTGCATAAGAGCTAGCATATTTATTTATTTATTTAGGAACTTTTAATATACCGACATTTATAGGACACATCATGCCGGTTTACAAATAACTGAAGCAGGCAGAAATTACAATGAACGCGGAGGGGGGAGAGAATGGAGCAGGCAAGAAAGAGGGGGAGGGGGGCAAGAGCATCAGGAGGAAAGAGGGCAGCAAGAGTATCAGGAGGAAAGAGGGCAGCAGTGACAGGAATAAAACAATAAAATAAGCAATAAACAACCAAATACAGTAAATGGTAAAAGAAAAACAAATAAATAAAAAATATATCTGCAGTAAATTTCTTAAATGACAAAATATAGGCGAGGTGCATATCAAGATCTGCCCCACAAAGTCCATTTTTTCTCAGTCATTCACACAAATCTACTAAAGAGATTAGGATACAAGTGAAAAGCAAAAAAAGGAAAATATTCATTTCCCTCACTAGAACAAATAAAGGAAACAAAAAGAAGTACAGAGGTAAGACACAAAGATAAACAAATAAAAAAAAAATACAGAAAGAAAACAGCTGCTTCTGGTGGCACTGAGAATCCATTCAGTTATTTTATCTCACAAGGATTTCATCGGCTTCGTCTGGGACACATGAATAAACTTCACCACAGGATCAGGTTTCTCTGTTAAACAATGCTAAAAACATTAGGTCCTACAGTGTATGCAATGAAAAATGGACCTTTCCACTTGTCCTACAAAACATGAATTTTAGGGTCAAACATTTCCATCTAACAAGATCACCCATGTGATATGAGCATCAGGCATGGCTTCTTTCAAGCAGGATATTTCTAGTGTTGTTAGTGTGTTCTTGTCCCAAGATAACAATTTAACATGCTTCAGAAAATCTACTACTGTCAAAGCTCATTCTCTCTCAGATTTTACATTCTCAAAAAATGTATAGTTGCACACTAAGGGGCGGATTTTCAGAGCCCTGCTCGCGTAAATCCGCCCAAAACCGGGCGGATTTACGCGAGCAGGGCCCTGCGCGCCGGGAAGCCTATTTTACATAGGCCTCCCGGCGCGCGCAGAGCCCCGGGACTCGCGTACGTCCCGGGGTTCTCGGAGGGGGGCGTGTCGGGGGGCGGGGCCGGAGCGCGCGGCGTTGCGGGGGGGCGTGTCGGCAGCGTTTTGGGGGCGGGTACGGGGCGTGGCTACGGCCCGGGGGCGTGGCCGCGCCCTCCGTACCCGCCTCCAGGTCGCGGCCCGGCGCGCAGCAGGCCCGCTGGCGCGCGGGGATTTACGTCTCCCTCCGGGAGGCGTAAATCCCCCGACAAAGGTAAGGGGGGGGTGTAGACAGGGCCGGGTGGGTGGGTTAGGTAGGGGAAGGGAGGGTAAGGTGAGGGGAGGGCAAAGGAAAGTTCCCTCCGAGGCCGCTCCGATTTCGGAGCGGCCTTGGAGGGAACGGGGGGAGGCAGCGCGGCTCGGCGCGCGCAGGCTATACAAAATCGATAGCCTTGCGCGCGCCGATCCAGGATTTTAGTGGATACGCGCGGCTCCGCGCGTATCTACTAAAATCCAGCGTACTTTTGCTTGAGTCTGATGCGCAAGCAAAAGTAGGCTGATCGCGCTTCTTTTAAAATCTACCCCTAAAGGCATGTCCTGAACAAACAAACACATGGAAGGGGATTAGCCACCTTGAGTTGGCTGAGAAGTAGCTCTCAAACTTGCCAAAATTGTGCTTAGACTGCCAGACCAATTTTTACCTTCTTTACCTGCCAGCTTCCAAAGTCCTTCTTTGACAGAATGATTACATCGCTCCACCACATCTGAAGATTGAGAATGCCAAGGAGTATGCACTTTTTGTTCAATACTTAGCATATGCAAAAGAGATTGAACATTTTCCCCAACAAAAGCTGGACCTCTGTCTGAATCTGTATATTGTGCGGTACCAAATCTACAGCTAACTTGATTGTACAGCATTTTTTCAGCTGTAGAAGCATCAGGTTTTTTGCTTAGAAATTGTTCTGGTCATCCACTAAATGCATCCACAATAGCAAGAATATATTGATATCCTTCCCAAGATCTAGGAAGACCTTCTATAAAATCAATTTGCAGTCTGTTGCAGAAGGGGAATTTTGTGAGTTGTGTGACTTGCATTGTTTTTTAAATGGGGCAAACAACTATCAATAAACTCCTCAACTTGCTGTTTCTGATCAGATTAATGTCCCATCAGTTTCAGACTTCTCAGTGTTTCCAGTTTCCCAACATGACCAAAATTATGGGCTTGTCTAATCAGTTCCCATTTCTCACATCTGTGAACTGTGTTTCCTGTGTAATATCTGTAACTTCCTTATCGGTACCTGCAGAATTGCTAGGGACTTGATATGCGCTCTGAGCTTCACTTTGCACTTCATTCTGTTTCTTAATGCACTCTAGTAATATCATGCACTGGCTAAACAGCATGTTTTTTATCATCTGCTGCTTTTTAAATCGTGACTAGGATATCACATTGCTATATGACTCTTAACATGTACTATGTGCAGAGCATTGTTCTGCAAATTTTGTAAAACTCCTGCTATAAGATACCATAAATGTATGTATCACAGGGCTAGTATATGTTGTTGGAAAAAGTTGCTTGGAGCTGGAATTAACCCTTTGTCTACCCAATATCTGAGTCCATTAGTCATTGCTTTTAAAACATACCTGGAATCAGATATTATAACTTTAGTTTGATCTCCCCTTTCTGTTTTTTCCCATGCTTATATCAATGCAAGCATAGCTCCTACTTCTGCCTGACTCAATGAGATCAATGGAATTTCACTGTTAGTAACTAACATATTCATATTGTCTGCAGAAACAGCCACTGCAGCAGATATTCTTGTATCTGACATTAGAAGAACTGTCGTCAATTCCCTCTACATGTTTTGCATCAAGCTAACCCACTAACTCCAAAGCCTTATCAAAAGCAATTTCTGTTGTTCCACAGCATTGTAAAAATCTGGTCCCTGAAATCGCCACACTGATAAATACCCTTTTCTTCTGAAACCATTGAAGGTAGCAATGGAGCAAAAGGTAGAGGGACAATCTTAGAATCACAGAAAGTCTACTGAGCTAAATGTGCTCCTGAAATAGTTCTGTGTTTTTCTAATATACAATACTTTGAATAAGATGCTTAAGGGCAATATGTCCACTCTGAATTGTTACTGGAGGAAAAACCTGTAATAGCCTCTGGGGTAGATTTTCAAAGGTGTGCGTGTGCGTCCAGGTGCGTGTTCGCTTCCTGGTGCATACACATGGACGTGCTGAATTTATAACATGCATGCGCCGGTGCACGTATGTGTGAGTGGCATGCGCAAGGAGGGGGGGACATTCGGCAATTTCTGCGCGCTGATGCAATCTGGACTTCCGCAGTTCTCTCCCAGTCTGCTCCAATTAAGAGGCGGACTGGGAGGGCTCTTTCCTATCCTCCCTACCTTTACTCCCCCCCTCTTCGTCTCTCCTCCCACCCCCTAAATCCTTCCTTATCTTTCCTTTTTTTTTTGTTTCATAACTTAATTCAGCTCCCGAACTGAAGTAAGTTGTGCATGTCGGCCGGCTGCCAGCACACGAGTCTTCGGGACAGCTATCAATGGCACTGTCCCAGCCCACCCCCCACCATGCCCCTCCCCTCCCAGAACATATCCCCCTGGCCTGCCCCTTTGAAGATGCCCAGCACTTATGCACGTGCTGAGGTTTACGAGTGTGGCCGGGCCCCTTTGAAAATTTGCCTAGACAATGGTTCATGTGTCGGGCCACAGTCTATTTCTAGGTGAGGGTCCAGCCTCGGGTCTATGACTAGGCCCAGGCCCCAGCGTCACTCTCTGGCCTAGGCCGAGTCCCTTGCTTTGGGTTTCATCATATTCTATAGGTGAGAATCTGGCTTTGAACCTGGACTTCAGCCCGATGAATCAAATTTGTTTTAAAAAAAACCAATAAAATTTCATCATATTTTCAATCCTTTTGCCTTTTTTAATTAAATTAAATGAAATAGGACATTTCATCTAATTTCCTATTGCTTTTCTCCTAAATGCACATCCCTAATATAGATTGAGCATGCGGGCCGGCTGCCGGCGCGCCATGTTCTGGTCTGGGGGCCGGCCCAGAGACCACAGCCATGCCCCCGGAACGCCCCCGATGACGCGCCAGCCGTGACACTCCCCCGACACGCCCCCCCCAGGAAAGTCCCGGGACTTACATGTGTCCCGGGGCTTGCGCGTGCCGCCGAGCCTATGCAACATAGGCTTGGCGCGTGCACGGGGTAGAAGTGGCAGCTTTTTGGGGGTTACGTGCGTACCTCTTTGAAAATCTGCCCCTTTATTTGCAAGCAAACATTTTTAAAATTGAGACTATTGATTATAATGGGTAATCATGAGCAATGAAGTCCAATGATTCATTCTATGAAGGTCTACAAACACATTTATTCTAGTTAAGGTTTCCTCAATAGGTTTGCATGTTTTAGTAGATCTTGTTATTGTGATAAAATAAATTTCTACTAACTGTGGTTCAGTGATAAAGAATTATCTTTTTCTTGACCGATTGATGCAAGAGTCAAATATAAAACACTCTGTTTGATTCATAAAGCAACTTATGCTGAACAAATTGACTGGCTGAATGCAATGTTGCGGATACAGACCCCCCAATGTAATTTAAGTTCCACTACTAAAGGATTTCTTGTTGTTCCTTCCGTGGCAAGTGCCAAACTAACTACTGTCAGAGAAAGAGCTGTCTCGTTGGCGGGCCCAAAACTGTGGAACTCTATGCTACCTGAATTGAGGCTACAAAGAGATATGAAACTGTTTAGAAAGGTGCTAAAAATGTGACTTTTTAATCAAGCATTTGATATAGAACTGAGCAAATGATTTTATCTTTATTTTAATTTCATTTTAATCCATTTATTGTAAGTGATTTTATTTATGAACTAATTAATGTTTATTTCAGTTTTATTTTAAGACCAAATTGTATTTTAATTTGTGTAATTTGATTTAAGTATCATGTCTGTTCTTTTTAAAATTTTTACAATGTAAACAATTGTGAAGGTTGAAAAACTATACATCAATATATAAAACCAAATACATAAAAACAAGAGGTTTTTTCCCAAAAAATCTTTATTAGGTCTTTTTCTTTATTTGTTTAGTCTGTGAAACAGAAGTAGAAGGCTTGATTTACTTAGGATTTCTCCCATGCTGTGTCTATGGGGAAAAATAAGGCTCAGAGTAAGAAAAAAAGCAAGCAAACATTCTCACTGGGATACTTGTTTATATTTTTAAAACAGGAAAATATATGAATCAAATTCTGATTCATCTATATCTGATCATAAAAGGTTATTAATTTATTAAATATCCTACAACTACCTAACAGCTACATATGAGTTCAGAAACTTAGTGACATTCTTCTATTGTCCTCTGAATCAGGTTTGTCTCTTGTGGGTACCTTTAAACACTTAGACATTTTCAAAATAGAAAAATAATTCAGAACCTAACTTAACTATTTCAAATATAATGACAAATAATGGGTAAGAATTATGAAAGTCACTTTACCTAGCTACTTTGTTATCCAAAACTTATAGCCATGCTCAAATTTTTAACTCAGTCTCATACGTTCAGAACCGAATCTATGTTATCAAAATTGAAGATTTTAACAGCTCTGTTCAATGATGGGTATTAAAATTGTCATTAATATGAACATTAAACAATTATGTTAACATAGGGGTAGATTTTAAAAACATACGCATGCGGCGCCATGTACGCGCACTACCCAGCGCGCACACACGGAGGTGTGATTTTATTATGCACTCGGGGGGAAGGGGTAGATTTGGCCAATTTATGCATGGTGATGAGATCGGGCCTCCCCCAGTTCCCTCCCTGTCCACTCCAATTAAGGAGCGGACTGGGAGGGTACTTTCATACCACCCCTACCTACCCTCCCTCCCTCTTCCCCTCTCCTCCCTGACCCCTTAAGACTTCATACCTTTTTAATTTTTTTTGTTTCTGAAATTATGCCAGCTCCTGAGTTGTGCCTCCAGCTTTGCCCCGCCCCATCCCCTGGACCACCTGTCCCCACACCCCGGACTGCCCCTTTGTCGAGGACCGGCTCTTGTGCGCATAACCCCTGATTTTTATGCGAGCCTGCCATTTAAAATCAAGCCGTTAGAACATTGACACATATTCACGTAAAATAAAATGTTTAATAGAAATGTATAATGATTATGGCACCTGTTTAAGAGTTAGAATTCTAAACCCTTTATACAACATAGTTTTTGTGCCTTTTTGTGAACCGTTCTGATGGCGCCCGCTTAACAACGGTATAGAAAACATTTTAAATAAGTAAATAAATAAGTAAATAAGTAAATAAACTTGGCACATAAAATAGCTGTAGTAAATCTACTTGCAACTTAATGGCACCTGTTAGAATGTACTATAGTACGCTTACTCCAAACTGACTTATGTGCCTACATGTAAACCGTTGTGATGGTATATAACTTAGCGACGGTATAGAAAAGACTTTAAATAAAATAAATAAATAAAATAAATAAATAAATAAATAAAGTGTTGATGAAGTTCATGCGTAAGTCACTTTTAAAATAGTGACTGATGCACATACTTGCAAACCATGCCTTGATACATTACTAAGACGACTACATTTTTCATGCATATTTTTACTTGTGACCCATTTAGAAAATATGGGGTACATGCGTATGCGACCCTTTAGAAAATGAGGGGATTGCCAGATGTTTCACATACACTCATATGTATGTTTCATTTTATATGCATACAATTTTGAAAATTCTTCCCAAAAAGTTCAGTACCTTGGAGCAGCCCTGGAATTGTCAATAGGCACACATTATGCCTGTGCCTAGGTTGGTAAACATCTAGGGGCAGCAGGTTGGCTAAGATTTGCTTCCATCCAGCTCTGCTGAATCTCATTCAGCAGTGAACAGCCTTTGGCTACCCTGTAACAGACCCTTGGAGGAGGTGGGGTGGTGGAAATACCAAAAGTACAACATTCTAGGGATGTGAATTGTGTCCTCGATCGTCTTAACGATCGATTTCGGCTGGGAGGGGGAGGGAATCGTATTGTTGCCATTTGGGGGGGTAAAATATCGTGAAAAATCGTGAAAAATCGTGAAAAATCAAAAAAACGTAAAATCGCAAAACCGGCACATTAAAACCCCCTAAAACCCACCCCCGACCCTTTAAATTAAATCCCCCACCCTCCCGAACCCCCCCCAAATGACTTAAATAACCTGCGGGTCCAGCGGCGGTCCGGAACGGCAGCGGTCCGGAACGGGCTCCTGCTACTGAATCTTGTTGTCTTCAGCCGGCGCCATTTTCCAAAATGGCGATGAAAAATGGCGGCGGCCATAGACGAACACGATTGGACGGCAGGAGGTCCTTCCGGACCCCCGCTGGACTTTTGGCAAGTCTTGTGGGGGTCAGGAGGCCCCCCCCCAAGCTGGCCAAAAGTTCCTGGAGGTCCAGCGGGGGTCAGGGAGCGATTTCCCGCCGCGAATCGTTTTCATACGGAAAATGGCGCCGGCAGGAGATCGACTGCAGGAGGTCGTTCAGCGAGGCGCCGGAACCCTCGCTGAACGACCTCCTGCAGTCGATCTCCTGCCGGCGCCATTTTCCGTACGAAAACGATTCGCGGCGGGAAATCGCTCCCTGACCCCCGCTGGACCTCCAGGAACTTTTGGCCAGCTTGCGGGGGGCCTCCTGACCCCCACAAGACTTGCCAAAAGTCCAGCGGGGGTCCGGAAGGACCTCCTGCCGTCCAATCGTGTTCGTCTATGGCCGCCGCCATTTTTCGGCGCCATTTTGGAAAATGGCGCCGGCTGAAGACAACAAGATTCAGTAGCAGGAGCCCGTTCCGGACCGCTGCCGTTCCGGACCGCCGCTGGACCCGCAGGTTATTTAAGTCATTGGGTGGGGGATTTAATTTAAAGGGTCGGGGGTGGGTTTTAGGGGGTTTTAGTGTGCCGGCTCACGATTCTAACGATTTATAACAATAAATCGTTAGAATCTCTATTGTATTGTGTTCCATAACGGTTTAAGACGATATTAAAATTATCGGACGATAATTTTAATCGTCCTAAAACGATTCACATCCCTACAACATTCTAATCTATCCCTGCCTTGAAGCAGGGTCCAGAATGACTTTCTTCTTCTGGAGTACTGTTCTTATAATACTACTTGCTCAAGAAATATCTCTACAATTTGCAATTGGTTCAAAACACAGTGGTGTATATCATAATTCTATTAACAAACAGAATACAAACTGCTTTAAAAGAGTCTGTGACAAGTTCTCAGTGACATGAAGGGAGCCTATGAGAGTTTTTAATAATGGGAACTCTGACAAGAATAAATAACATTAAAACCATTTTTGATGGCACTGCCTGATAAAGCTAGTCCAGGGCTTTAAAATGAGCCCTTATTCAAGTTTCTAGATTATTTAAGGATTATATTTTGTGTTTAGGAATAATATACATATTTGCAGTACTACTCTGTACTCACAAAAGCTAAAACTAATATAGGAGAAAGCTAAAACTAATATAGGAGAAAGAGGAGCTGGTGATACGATTAGGTGATGACTCCTTTGACATCATCTACTATATGCTGGAAGGACCCCTGAGCACCCTCCATCAAACTCGCACCAATCCTGTGGGGTTTAAACAACTGAAGATTATTTGCTACTCTTCAAAACATGGCAAGCTGTCACTTCATAGGTCGCTAGACCACCATGACCCACTGGCTTCTGAAATTCTGGTAAAGGCTCAAATAGCCCACAAGCCTTGCCTCCATTGTGGCGCTTCTCTTGTCGTCCAGCTGCGACTGTTTCTGTTGCCATCTATGCTCCTATGAGTGATGCTTCTTGAGCCACAGTTGTGACTCTCAGCACACTGCCAGACCAAGCATTCATAAAGCCAATACTGCTACACAGTACAGCAAAACTGCAGCAGCCACTGTGGCTGTTGTTTGGCCATTACCCCTATTATTTGTTATTGCGCTGGAGCTATGACTAATCCAGCCTCTTTCTGGCTTCTGTCACCTATTTAGCTTTCTTTGCAGGCTTATGATGAGGTTGTAAATGTTGCTGCTGTCTACCCAGTTCTAGTATGATGATCCTGCACTGCCTGACTTCCCCTCATTCACTGCTGGAGCATCAGACATAGCCCCCCAGGTACCCTGTCACTGCTATTGCCTTATGCTTGGTCAAATTGGCTTAGTTTTGGGTCTCCTGCCCAAAAAGAATGGCACTCTTTAACTGCCCAAAGCCAGGATCTTGCAGCCTTCTCTTATCCATGCAGCAGCTCTTAAAGGGACAGCAGCCTACTAACTCAAAGAAAGCAAAAATGTAATAAATAAAAGCTTCAACAGCCAACTGGCTACATTATATCAGAAAAGAAGAAAAAGTTAATTTACCTAGATTTACTTTTGCAATTTTTAATTTCTTTAATATAATCATTATATAATTTCTTGATTATAATGGAACAGTTCTAATTTTACTGAATAAAAGATTATTTCATTTGTTTTTGCTAAGGTGGTATATTTCTTATTAAAATTTATCTGTTAATGGAATACAAACATATCTAATTTTGTTTCCCCTTCATGTTATTTTTTTTCTTATTTGAAACTAGTTTGAATATTGTCTAGAAATTCTACTAAACTCATGCAGAAGTTTTTCAGTTGTTTTTTGCATTATTCTAGAACTCTGTACACAAAATCTAAACAATTGAGCTACATAAACACTTATATATGTAATATTTAGCTAAGTAATAAGTCACACAATATATGGCACACATTTGTTAACTTTCCATTTTTTCATGAAAGCATAAGTCAACCTCATTTTGGGACTGCTGTATTAAAGTATGATCAATTTGGTGGGTTTCTGTGGTTAACACAATAATTATCATGTAATAAAAATTGTCAGATATTATGTTATGTATTAAGTTAAGCAAATGCAATAATATTGAATGGTATAGTTACTGCATTATAATGTGATAATTTACTTGCAAAGCAAAAATTCTATATTTCCAAGAAATTAAGCATTGTGATTTGACCAAGTAACAGTTGTTGAGCACCCCATCTGTGTCCGGCCCGCGCACGGGCCTCCTTACCTCTCTGGTTCCACGGTAGGTCCCGGGTCAGACTCCCTAGTGGCAGCTGTGAGCTCTTCCAGGCCTCAGTGTCCCGCAGTGGCGGTCGCCGGGCCTTCCACCGCATACCAGGCCTCATGTCAGAGTTTGGCACCTTCCATGGTGTTGGCCATGCCCCTACGCTTGCACACGCGCGGACCACTCGATCTCTTGTAGGGCCAGGGGGACGGGTCCCAGCTCTGCGGTGGGCCCTGATTGATTGCCTAATATATGGAAGTCCCTGCCTGCACTTCCTTGCCTTGGCAATCGGGTTAGTATTGTTCTAGATTGTCACTGCATTCTGAGCCTTGTTCCAGTCTCATTCCAAGATCCTTCTGTTGCAGTCTTGTTCCAGCCTTGTCCCTGCATCCTTCCATTCTAGTGTCCTCTTGTTCCTGTGTTCATCTGTCGTCTCCCAGGTAGTACCTCCGGACTGTCTCACTGGTACTGACCATGGCCTGTTCCTTGACCCTCCTGCCTGCTGCCTGCCATCTGTCCTCAACTTGCTCCTTGACTACTCTGCTTTGTTGATCACTCCTCGAACTGATCCTCAGATTCTGACCTCTGCCTGATTGACCACATTGCCAGATTCTGGCTCTGCTCCTTGCCTTGTCATCGCCTACGCTGTTCTGGTCCTCCTTGATCCATCTGACCTCCAGTCTCACCCGATCATGTTCATCTCCTGTCTGTGGGCATGTCTGTCTATCATCTCTCCAGGAGACCCTGTGAGGTCCACCTAGGTCCAAGCGGCCCAGGTACCTATGGGCTCCACCCAGGGGGACCGCGGACTTCCAGTGGTGAAGCTCATCCTAGCCTCTGTCTCCTCCAGTGCTCCACCCCCCTGGGGGAAGGTGCTTCCTGGTCCCTACCAGGGAGCCATTCTCCACTGCTCCAGGACAAGGGTCCACCCATGAGCAACAGTCGCTATCTAACTAGGGCTAAACTATCAACTCTGGATAAATATTAAAACCTGGCAATCAAAGTGACTTGGAGAAATTATTGCTAGAATTATTGCTCGATGAAGAAGAAGAAGAAGAAGAAGGACAAGTAAGTAGAGAAAATAGAGGGAGTTTATGAGAAGAAGGGGTAGAAAAGACAAAAGAGGAGTTAGGGGAGAGGGAGAATATGACAAGGATTATTTTGAACTGCTGGATATGCAAGCATTATCAATAGCAACACAGAGCATAAGGACACTGTCACCAAGACTCTGGGTCCACCACTTCCTTTTCAGCATTAAGGAGCATGATCTTCCTTTCCACCAGAAAATATTATTCCTCTTTAAAAAGACTGCAGGAGACCCACAGTGGCAAAGTATATGTTGTGGAAGATGTCCACAAACATCACTTGTTTGTGGGGTTCCTGAATATTGTGGACCACTGCAAGAAGTGGTATAGAGACAGCAGATGGCAACACTGGTAGATAGCATACAAGATATTGACTCACCC
This sequence comes from Rhinatrema bivittatum, assembly GCF_901001135.1. Lineage (NCBI taxonomy): Eukaryota > Metazoa > Chordata > Amphibia > Gymnophiona > Rhinatrematidae > Rhinatrema > Rhinatrema bivittatum. The sequence continues at coordinate 561,980,024 of NC_042616.1, read as the reverse complement.
AACCAAGACTGGAGGATGCAGACCATGCTCCAGTCAGTTCTGTGCCATGAAGGAAAAGCTGAAGTAACATGTTGAAGAAAGGGTACAGTGATCTTAGGGCTAGAAAACATGACTCTGTATGGATTGAAATGGTTTCTCACCTGTCTTCTATTACTGTAACTAAATTATTTCCTCCTTTTAATTTTTACATTACTTCCTTCTGACATGTTGATTTAGTGAATAATTTTGTTCTTTATGAGAGAGAAATACAGTTATAAAGTTATGATTTGTTTATAATGAGTTCGCTATTCCATGCATTTTTGTGTTTTGTGTTCACTGAGTGCATACTAGGGATGTGCATTCATTTTCAATGGTTGTGCAATCCACAACGCATAAGTCCCTGTTCGTTTGATTTGTGGGTTCGCAGTGATTTCTTAGCGGCCATTTGAAATAGGAGAAGGCCATGAGGGAGTATCCATAGCAAAAACCAGCCCTTTCTTGTGAGTCATAAGTGACCTCACAGCCCTATCATAGAGAGGGTCAGACAGGTTGGCAAGGAGATGAGAATGCAACCTATCAGAGCTATGCATTTTTCTAATGCAGCCAATCACCGCTCTCAATCAGTGCTCTGTGACACTGTTCCTGATGATGCTGTACTATTTATACCTTAAGCACGCACCATGCCAAACACTTTCTTTTTGGGTTGTGCCTGAAAAGGTTGTTGCTTCTGAGCTCTCTCTGAGTGTTTCAAATCTGTATTCAATTGCTAGCTACTTTGATAGAATTTTCCATTGAAAAATATATTTGTTCATTTTTGCTACTGTGCCAGCCAGACTTTTATTGACTGCACATTTTTTATTGAACTCAGACTGTCTCTCTGTCTCTCCCACTGAGACAAGCTGCCAGCAGTGACATTTTGCTGCTGATCTTACCCCCCTGGGGTAGGTTAGTGCAGGTACAGGCAGGATTTGGGTGGTGTGGGAGCAGAGCAGAGCAAAGACGTAGGAGCAGAGGGGACAAAAATCTCACCCGTTTTAACGGGCTTAACGGCTTGGACTAAATATTTTACGATTCCATTTCAATATTTCCAATTGCATTGTTAAATTGAATTTTCATAGATTTTGATTTATTTTCATTTTGATTTAATTATTTTGTGTGACATTGCGTTGGAATTGAGCTGTGTCATTTACCATACCATTCATTTAGTGAGTATAGTTTATGTTTTTTCTTTTTTTCATTCTTTTCATTTCTAGAATTATGCGGTTTACATCTAGACACAGATTGCTTCTCACATGGACAATTATATGTTACGTGTTCTAGAGTCGGCAAACCAGACAATCTCTATATCTGCACAGACAATGGAACAACATAAAATATTGTATACCCACAAGTTTTGTGAAATTATCCCTATTCGAAACGTGCACTTTCTCTTTTCTTTCTTTTCCATTTAACCAGACTGAGCCACAGCAATGCGTGGCTGGGTACAGCTAGTAAATAAATAAATAAATACATGCTTTCCCAGCCCAGGAAGCACATGTCATGGTATAAAGAAAATGTACTGTGCATTTTTAGATTGATTCAGCCCTGTGCTGCTCAATGGTCCAGCTCAGTCAGATGCTAGCTGAATGGGAGAATCAGAGGCAGCAGACTGCATATGGCATAGTGCTAATGTAAAGCAGACTGTGGTACTGTGCACTTTTGACTTGGCTGGGTCTAGAGGCGTGGTACTGCTGTAGCAAAGGTAGCTTTAGATCAGAAGGCACAGGCAGCAGGCTTGCAGGGATAGAGAAGGACAGAGTCAGCATGCTTTCCTCTTCCATATCCCACCTACCTTCAACAGGGGGCAGGGCCTGGAAGAGGAGTTGGTGCAGATTCCGACCCTGTCTCGTCTCTGCGAGTCTGCTGCCTGTGCCTTCTGTTCTAAAGCTGATTTCCCACTAAGCACTGAAGTGAATTGTGGGACCAGAGGTTTTGAAGAGGTCCTGGAGCCCTGCTTGGCTGAGGTCTGTAAGATGCCCTGGAGTGATTTGCAGTGTTGGGCAGGGGAGAATCAGAAGCAAAGGAGTCACAGTTAGTCTGAAGGCTGTAGGTCAGCAGAAAATCCAGCAGTTACATAAACTGATGGCTTCCATTTCTGGTCTGCTGACCACCGGGTTTCCTTTAAAACTAACAGCCCAACCAGCTAAATGCTAGAGATGTGCATCGTTTTTTGTGTTCATCTCGTTCTTCATTTTTCGGCCACCATGGAAAATGTCTTTTTTTTTTTTGCGAAAAATCGATTTTTAGTTAGTGTGCGCTAACTCCCCATTAGTGCGCGCTAACTCCCCGTTAGCGCGCACTAACTCCTGTTAGTGCGCACCATCAAAAACCGTTAGATTGTGTTACTTTTTGTTACTTTTTGTTATTTTTTGTTAGCGCGCACTAACGGGAGTTAGCGCGCACTAACGGGGAGTTAGCGCGCACTGACTCCCATTAGTGCGCACTAATCGGAAAAACGAATTTTTGCGAAAAAATTGGAAAATCCTGATTTTTTTCGGGCTCCCTGAAACATGCCAAATTGGACAATTTCGTTGCAATTTTCCAATTCGGCAAAAACGAAGGCACATCTCTACTAAATGTCGACTAGAATGGCCAAATACCAGCCAGTTTGTAACCCTATGTTTGAGCAGGACAGGTTGAAGCACTAGGCAGTTGCCTTCAAACTTGTGGCCCTCTATGCGGCCTCCTAGTCCACCTAATCCTTCCAGTGTCTCTGATCCTGTTAAAAATTTGCAATCACTTCAAGTACATATAGAATCAGACCAAATGATACCAGGCTTACCTCATAAAAATGCCACCCTTATTCTTATTTTTATATCTATGGTGTAATCATTTATTTTGCACCATTTGTCATATCTTTAAAATATGTATTTATGGTATTTTATTTCAATATTTAACCCTATACCTGTTGTAACAGTTGTTTGCTACACGATTTACTCTTGTACTGAACTTGGCCATTTCTACTGTATTGTCTCACTTTATATCCTATGGTTGACCACACCTACTTTATTTACTATATTTTTACCTTTGCTGTAAAAAGAAACCTGCTGCAGTACTCTTTGAACTCTCGAGCTGGAAAAACATGATATATAAATGATAATCTTAATGAGGGATAGGGATGTGCATTCCTTGGAATGCACATATTTCCTATTTCATTTCTTTACATTTCCAAAATGAAATGATAGAAAATTAGAAAAAAAAAATATTGGTTTTCACATTTCATTTTGAAAAAATATGTCACCTGTCAGGCATAGGGCCAGGTTTGAGGTCGGGGGCTTGCTTAGGGATCGGCCGAGGTCCAAAGCAGGGACCATGTTACACCCCCATGCAGCATGCCAGTGCCTCACCCTAGGCCTAAGTCCAAGGCTGTAGCATTGCTTAGACATAAGCCCAGGCTCAAAGCAGAGACAGTAACCTATGTCCAGGCACAAAGCTGGGGTCTTAGACTAAGCCCCAAGCCTGATGCCAGGGCCTCAGCTGAGGCTTGGACCAAGGATGAGACTTGGAATAAGTTTGACAAGATTAGAAAACTTCCCGGTCCCCTCTTACCATGTCCATTGGGTCCCAGTGCCCAGAGGCCAGAGGCCAGAGATCAGGTCGTACAACAAAATGGCACCATCTGATGAGGAGTAAGGTGCCAGAGTTAGTTTACACCGGTGCGTCCTCAAGCAGATGATGTCATATTAAGAAGACAGAAGAAAGAAGAGGAGTTCTGCGGCCTGAACTCTGGCCTCTGGTCCTGGGTCTGGGCCAAGGCAGTGGCATCAGGACCCGGCCTTTGGGCTGGGCCCCGTTGTCAGTCCTGGTCTGGTCAGAGGCCCAGGCATCACGACCTAGACTCCAGGCCAGGTCTGGCATCAAACCTGGTTTTAGGCCAAGATCATGGCCTAGCATCCAGCCTAGGCCCAAGCATTGGACCTAGGCTGAGGCTTTGGGACCAGGCCTCCAAACCAGGCCCTGACATGGGCCTGTACTGTAGTTAAGGCATCCTCCTGGGGTCTAGGACTACACAAGGCTGAGGCTTTGGCCTGGCCTAGGTCTCGTCATCTGATCCCCTCCCAGACCAGGTAATTGGGGACTGAAGAGAATCCTGGCCTTGGCATTTTTTCAGGGTTGATGAGATAGGCTATAGGAAGGCCTCAGGAGGCCCTGTTTCTTTCTTAAGTCTATTTTTTTCTTTCTTAAGTCTATTTTTTTAATTCAGTTTTGTAAGCTTAAGAAAACAAAAATAAACATTGAATGAAACTAAATTTGTGGGAAACAAAACCCAATAACAAAATTAAAAAATGATACAATTTTTTTTTCAGCACATCCCTAATCATGATGATAATTTATCCAGGTAGATTTAATTGGTTATATTCAGTGGAGTAGTTATCTGGCTGTGTTCTGCTGAATATTGAAGTGAAGTTACCTGGGTAATTTTACTGCTTACTAGCCTGCTATATATCAACCTCTAAACCTGCTTTTTTTTGGGAGGGAGTACAGGAGGAACAGATTCTGAAATGGAGCCTGGTTGCTCTGAATATCTTTATTAGGATCCCTATAATAACTTTATTAGGATCCCTATAAATACCTTTTTCACACACTGAATTCTAGATGATTACTAACTGGATATATGTGAAAAAAACATGATACATGGCTGATTTTCACATCCCAAATTCCAAAATCACAAAGGATAAATCAACCCTTTAGATCTTATTGCAAATTCAGAACATGTTTTTTGTTTGGTTTTTTTCAAAGCTAAAAATAAAATATTGATGGTATTGTTCTGTGTTTTAAATATTTTGTAAAAAGATTTCGTAGCATTATATAATTTGCAATGAAAAAAAGAGAGCATCATATGACCTGATATAAAATCAAGTGATTTTTTATATCAACATTGCTAACATAATTGGTTAATAACAATAAGACAAAACACAACATTTAAAATCAGAACAACAGACTGCTGTTTTGAAAATGACATTTTGAAGGCAACAAAGCTCTGGAACATATGCTGAAATAAGCAGACATTAAACCATTTCTGAAGTCTTCCATTTGACATATGTTCCCTCTATAAAAAGTCTGCTACATTCTGGAGGAAATGCCATTTTGAATGTGAGTTTGAAAACAGTATGCATACTCAAACTGTTTAGACTTTCCACTTTTATTACCATTTTATTGGTGTTGAGAAATTATAACAAAATGTTAACTTTAATTTTTATCTTATCCCTGAAAGTGTCATCACTCATAAATGTAAAAAATGCATTCAATGTTGCCATTTTTTCATTTTAACATATCAAACTATATTGGCATCATGGAAAGACAGAAGAAATTGGATATATCAATGATACATAAAAATGAAAAACAAGAAGTATTTTGATTTTCTATCAGAAAAGATAGCATCTGAATTTCAAATCCTGTGATGCCCCACTAATAAATTCATATACATATTATACTGTAGATCTCTCAAGGAAAAAGAAGATTGGTCAGAGCTACATATGGGATGTTACATGACAATCTTAAGAAAATAGAATTTGTCTTCATTAATCTCAGCACTGATGAATAAAGTAACCATTAGCAGGTCACAGTGCCATGTCTACTGAGTGTAGAAAAGTTGTAAATCTTTTATAGTTATTGTAGTATGACAGTATTTAATGTATTCAACTTTATCTTATCTATATAAATAAAAATGTTAATGTTCATTTGTTAAAAATCTTAAATCTCTGAAAGTTCTTCACCGATCGCTTTGAAATTTTGACACAATGTTGCGTTCGAATACACGCGTGTTTTTATATACCTATATTATATAGATGTCACACCTGTGGCAGGTAAAAACATGCTTTTTTGGAAAAACAGAACCATCTGTTGGACGTACAAGCAACACACGCTATCTACAATATAAATGGGCTCTGACCCATGGCCCGCATATGCGCAGTAGAGAGCAGCTCTACCGCGCATGTGCAGACCATTGAGCTCTGCGCTATGTGCTGGGTGTCACAGAGGGGAGGAGGAAAGGGCAGATGAGTCGCCGCTCCGAGAAATGGCTCAGCCTGTTCCTCCCCCGCTGGGGAAAGGGGGAGGGAGTAGGGACTGCCGGACAGTTACACACAGGAGGAGGAAAGGGTAGAAGAGTCAACGAGCCAGTCCATCCACCGCCGGGCAAGGGGGGGAGGGAGTTGGGACAGCCGGAGCAGAGCAAATGCAGTAGAAAGTGGCTGTGAAGAGATCACATGCAGCTGCAGCCTGCAACAGCTAAAGCGCAAAGAGCTGAACAGAGAACAGGTCGCCCTCCTCACCCGCCCCCTGAGTCCCGCAGATAAGGAGAAGCCAAGTAAATATCTCGCAACTGCAGGGGGGAGGAGGGGAAGGCAGTGCTGTCAGCATGTCCGTGGGTCTCAGCCGCCATGGGAAGAGTTTACATGGGCATTGCTCCACTCCCACTCCCAGCAAAGCACCGTGACGAAAGTGAAAGCCAGAGCCCTGCTCCCTCCTCCCTCTCAAGCCCCTGATCGGATTTCTTAAAGGCACAGGTATGCCAGAAAGAGCAAAGTAAGCTAGGCAACGTGTCCCAAATCTGTTGCAGTGCCTGCCACCTGCCATTTGCGAGGGGGGGACGGAGTGTTTTTCTCTCTCTCCCAGACACAACTGGCATGGGAACTTTGCAAGCTCTTGCGAGTGCAGAGCAAAGAATTAGTTGGGGAGGGGACAAAAATCCTGCCCATTTTAACTGTGTGAGAGAGAAGTGTGGTAATGTGCGCTGAAGGCGAGTGTGAGTGCCATAGAGAAAGGGAGACGACATGAGGGATTGTGTATGTGTGTGCGAGGGATTGGGCGTGCGTATGTGAGGGACAGAGGGAGAGTGTATGTACAAGAGAGAGAGAGAGAGAGGAAACCTATGTAGGGGGCTGTATGAGAGAGAGATTCTCTACCCCCCCAGCTCTCCACTTATAGGTTACAGTGGAAGGGGTTCAGTGTAGAGGGGAATGGGAGAGCAAAGGAGTTGGGGCCTGTAAGAATAGAGAGAAATGGGTCTGAGCCTTTCCCTCCGCTACTGGGGAAGGGGGAGGGAGTTGGGATGGCAGGACCATTTCACCTCGCGAGATCCCCCTCGGTCACTGCTGCAGCTCCTACCACCGCCGCCACCTCTGGCCCTTCTGGTGCTGGGGGGGGGGGAGCGGAGCAGAGCAAAGACGTAGGAGGAGAGGGGACAAAAATCTCGCCCATTTTAATGGGCTTAACGGCTTGGGCTAAATATTTTTTGGTGTGCATTCGTTTTCGCCGTATTGGCGATCCGCAACGTATACTGCACTATTCGTAGTATTCGTGGGGAAGCGAAACGTATAGTGATTCCCCACGAATACACGAATATTCGCCAAATTATACGGCCTCCTAAATAAAAATTTAAACAACACCCCCACCCTCCTGAACCCCCCCCAAGACTTACCAAAACTCCCTGGTGGTCCAGCAGGGCATTCGGCAGCCATGCCCTGCACTCACACCCTCGGTGCCGGGTTCATCATGGCGCCGATAGCCTTTGTCATAGGGGCTACCGGTGCCATTGGTCAGCCCCTGTCACATGGCCATCGGCGCCATCTTGTGCTACTACCATGTGACAGGGGCTGACCAATGGCACCGGTAGCCCCTGTGACATAGTGAGGGCAAAGGTGATCGGCTCCATTTTGAGTCCTGGCATCGGATGGCCGGCATGCAGGAGGTCGCTCCCGGACCCCCGCTGGAATTTTGGCACGTCTTGTGGGGGTCAGGAGGCCCCTCCCCCAAGCTTGCCAAAAGTCCCTGGGGGTCCAACGGGGGTGCCAGCTTGGCACTTCTGGACATCGTCTGCAGTTTTGCCCCATCCATCCAGGAAACTGCAACGCCTGAGCCTGGCGGGGGTCCCGACCTTGGGCGCAACTGTTTCTGGCCCTCAACTCTTGCCTCCTGTATCCCTGGGCATCAAGGCCCACACCTTTTTGACCACTGCTCTCATCGATACCAGAGCGAGCGGTAGTTTCATTACGGACGACATTGTCAAACTCTTGAAGATACCTCTCCAACGCCTAGAGGTGAGTCTCCATATTGCTCCAGTCAGGGGGAACATCTTCCAGGTCTCATTTCTCACCAGACAGTGGCTATCCATCTCATTGTAGGTACCCTCCATGAGGAAGAGATACCTTTCTATGTCCTAAAATGCTCAACCCATTCGGAAATCCTGGGGTTACCTTGGCTCCAGGTCCATGAACCCCAGTTCAATTGGACGTCCCTGCAGTTGGTACAGTGGGGCCCAAAATTCCAAAAGACTTGTTTGCACCCGGTATCCTCCGTGATACCTGTCTTGAAATCAGGTACCCTTCCAGGGTTACCTCTGCAATAGTCTGACTTCAGCGATGTGTTCTCTAATCAGAAAGCAGATACCTTGCCTCCATTACGCAAGTTCAACTGTCCTTTTGAACTGCTGCCGGGCACTACGCCTCCCAAAGACAAACCTATCCATTTATGATGGGGTCACTATGCCAGTCCGGGTAGGTAGAATAAAGCCAGGAACAAATACTCCCTGGAACCAAAGTCCTAGAAGGAGGGGGAAGAAAACCCAGGCGACACAGAGTCAAGGATATACACTGGTGGCTTCCCCTGTAACCATAGAGACAAACTCACAGGTGTGGGAGGTTAAGGGTGGGACTTCCCCGGAGCCAATCAGCTGGAAGAGGAGGAGGAATTACAGAGTATGAAAGACTCCCTAACCAAGCAGTTTCAGGCTCCTGCCAGGGACTGAAGGAGAAGGACCATGCTACCCATTGCTCTGCAAGACTGGAGCTTTGGTGCTCCTGCTTAGATGGAAAACGGACAGCTGGCGTGACTTCCAGGAAGGTGAGCCGGGAGCTAAAGACTGTTTTACTATCCAGATGTGCCTACTTAAGGATATTGTTTGAGAGACTACCAGCGGGTAGTTGTATCTGAAGGGACAAGGAAAATATCCTGAGGGATACTGTGGGAGGTGGCAGTTAGGCCCATTGGTGATTAACACGAACACAAGAGACAGAGAGCAGGAATTTAATTAGTCCAAATCTTTGTTACTGTAAAGTAAGAATTTATTAAACTTCAAAGCGGCTACTCCAGAGAGCTTTTAAAACAAACAGGACCTGAGTGAAGTATTTGGAATAATACACTGTACTCAGTCCTTCCCGACGCAGCTCTGGGCGAAACACAGTCCGTGTCGGGGGACCGGATGGAAAACCTGTATGCGTTCTTGGAGTTTGTGGAGTAGCCACTTTGAAGTTTAATAAATTCTTACTTTACAGTAACGAAGATTTGGACAAATTAAATTCCTGCTCTCTGTCTCTTGTGTTCGAGTTAGGCCATTGGGCCAGACTTTTGAACTTTGGATTTGATGATGTTTGGATACTCATGAATGACCTAGAGGAAAGAAAGCAAAGGTTAGAGACTTAAGATGAACCTCCTGCTGCTCAACACACCACCCTCCAACATTACCGTCTCGCAACATGCACGTAGCCTCAGCATCACCCTCGACAATCAAGTCAACCTAAAAAAGTTAATCAATGCCACTTGAAAGGACTGTTTCTTCAAACCACACACGTTAAAAAAACTCAAACCTCTTCTACATCTCAATTACTTTCGCACAATACTTCAATCTATTATACTGTTGAAAATTGACTACTGCAATGCTATTCTTCTAGGCCTCCCCAAAAATCTCCAAATGCTCCAAAATGCCACCGTCCATATCCTTACCAATGTCCACAGAAATGATCATATTACCCCTGTCCTCAAACAGTTACATTGGCTAACTATCACATCCCGGATCATTTACAAGACTCTCACTCTCATTCACAAATCACTTCACAACCAAAATATGCACTGGTTCAAAGAGTACCTCTTATTTTGCACCCCTGCCAAATCCACCAGAAACCAATACCTGGCAACAATACACACTCCTTCACTAAACCTATGTCCACCAAAGACCGTGCCCTTTCAATAGCAGGGCCCACTCTATGGAACAACATGCCCTCTAATCTCTGCCAAGAATCATGCCCTAAGAAATTTAAACATTTTTTAAAGGCTCGGGTGTTTTTTTTTTTTTTAGGATCGGAACAGCCGAAAAAAAAAACTGGTCAGAACCGAGGGAAACAACATTTCCCATGGTTCTACGAAAATGGAACCGGAACCGATTGCCGGTATGATATACATCTCTAATATTTATAGCAAAATGTTAATTCTAGGCCTTAGAGCCCTATTACTAAGCATTTTTCCAATTGACACAAAATGTGAGAACAACTTTTAGTAAATGATGCCCTTAGAAACCTATTTACTATGGGCCTAATTTTCAAAAGCATTTACATACTTAAAATTGGTTTTTGCATGTGTAATTGAATTTAACCCATGAAAATGGGCTTTTGAAAATTGCTACAATATTTACCATTGAATTGTTCATAAGATTTACCTTTGTAAGTGTACTTTACATGTGCAACTCCTTTTGAAAATTACCCCCTAAATGTTTTCTCCCATGTTTTGTCTATGGAAAATATGCTTAGTAAATCTGGTCAGATGTGGGTTGCTTCAGATGTAAATGGATTAGTGGATAGATAGAATACTTCTTTGACTGCAGCATATGATAATGTTGTAGCCCTGTATGAGGTTAGGTTGAGAGAAAATAAATATGCCCCTTGGTTTAATTTGGATTTAATACTTTGTCAAAGACTTTTGAGGAAATTGGAAAGAAGTTGAAGGATCAAAGTGATGTTAATAGGGTGCAATATAATAAACAATTGTATGAATAAAGAAAACAATGTAAATTGGTACGGGGTAATTATCATGCCGAAAAGATTGAATCAGCAATTAGTCATCCATTAGAACTTTTTGTGACTGTGTAGAAATTAGCTAATCATTCTAATTTGGAAACACTGTTACACCCTACATGTGAGGGTTTTTCAGGGTATTTTGAAAAAAAGATTTAGGATATAAGGCAACAAACTGATCCTGGAGTGATTTGATGTAACTGTTGAGTCTGGTAGACAGTTGGTTAAATGGTCTGTTTTTAGGGAAGAATTCCAGAGAGAGTTCCTAGGTAACATTGGGAGGGTAAAGTCATCATCAGTTCATTTAGGTCCCTGTCCTTTTTTTGTTATAAGGAACATAAGATTTGAAACTTTTGAAGTTTTGAGGATGATAGTTACTGATTCCCTCACTGAGGGTCATCTTTTAATTCAATTAAAGGAAGCATTGTGAAGCCGTTTAATTAAAGATAATAAAGATTCAGTACTAGAGATAAACAATTACTGACCAATCTCACAGCTTCCAACTTTATCTAAGGTTATTGAGAGATGTGTTTTGGTGCAACTTGAGGATTTTATGAAGAAAAATTTAATTTTGGATATAAAACATTTTGGGTTTCGAAAGGACCACAATACAGATCATCTTTTGTTGTCTCTAACAGATAAATGGTATCAAAGATTGGATAAAGGTTTTATCTGGTATGGTACATTTGGAAATTGCATCTGCATTTGATATGGTAAATCATCAAATTATGATTTCTCAATTGAGAAGTTTTGGAATTGGTAGAGTTGTGTTGCAATGGTTTAGTCTTTCTTGGAAGAAAGGAAGCAGCAGATCTCAAGGGGTGGAATTCGGTCTTCATGGAGATCTGTTTCAGGGGTACTTTCACAGATTTATGCACTATCTGCAGTATTATTTAATTTATACATGCCCCCTCCCTGGGAGTGGTGATTGATTCAACTGGAGTGTATCATTATATGTATGCTGACGATATCCAGTTGTATATTCCTTGTAATATGGACAGTTCCTTACCTCATATACTTTTTGTAATTGTTTGGATACCATCAAAGATTGGCTGAATAGTAGAGAGCTGTTATTAAATGTTAAGAAGACAAAAATCCTCTGGGTTAGTAAACTGATTTGTGTTAATAACCAGATTAGTATTTAGTATCATAATGAAATGTTAAAATTGTACTCTCAGGTTCAGAACCTAGGTATATTCTAGAACTCACAATTATATTTTAAGTCTCTGGTATAAAATCTTGTTAAGAGCTATTTTTTATAATCCACTTAATCCACTGAGATATTTTTTGAAGCCTGCATTATTTAGTACAGTTTTGCAGTCATTGGTTTTGGGGAGTTTGGACTGTTGTAGTAGTCTATCAGCTGGCCTTCCAACCAAACTTCTCTGGGCCTTGCAGTTGGTTTAACATGCTGCAGTTAGAACCATATATCCCCTGTTTCTTTTTTCTTTTCATTGGTTGCCATTTCATTGGAGATACCAATTTAGAATTTTAGTTATTTTACACAAGCTTCTGTATGCTCAGACAGGGTGTATGTTGGCACACCAATTAAGCTGGTATGTTCCATCTCAAGATTTGAGGTCAAAAGGGTTATTTTTATTAAACTTACCAATTGCAGAGTTATATAAATTATAGACCTCTCATAAGCAAACTTTTTTATATATTGGTCCTAGTTTATCAGTTAATCTCCCAATAGAAATACAATCCCAGAGAGATCTTAAGCTTTTTAGAAAGATAATTCAGACTCATTATTTTAAGATGGCATTTAAATAGTACTTAATGTATTTGTTTGTGATAATCGTGTGGATATATCTTATCTAATCCTCACTGGACTTACTAAAGGATGTTGTGGAATATTAAAAATGTCAAAATAAATAAGTAAACATCATCCTTAAAGTGCAAAAGATGATGAAAGAATGAAAATAAAATGCTTAAAAACACAATCCAACACTTTTGAACGAACATATAATTAATGCGAAAGATAAGTATAAAATAAATATTTCCCAATATGTAAGTCTTCATTCATCAGTGAGCCAAAGAGATGTTCAATGGCATTGTGTTTATGTACAGATGAGAAACTTGGTTCAAATCTGTATACCCAAGAAATTTCAATGAAGCTCAGACCCAAGAAGACTTCACAACAGTTTGGATCAAACTTAATCCAAGACAAGACCACCTTCATTGATGCACAAACTACACTAGAACCTGATTAAACCAGAACATGATTTCATGCACTGTGATGTCAATTGTTGCCTGTGAAAAAAAATAGATGTAATTATTCTATTCATAATCAATAAGCAATTATTTTTCATATTGCCTACAACTGTGGAATTTCTCTTTCTAAAGGATCAAAACCACTGTGGGAATTTAAGACTTGTTAGGGTCCTCTACGTCACACACTGTCAGCCAACCATAGAAGGTAGGTTCAAAAGGGAGCCTGCCTCTGTGAGCCCATTCAAAAGTTTTTCATGAAGGGTGTTTACAAAAATCCATGTGAATAATCATGGTCAATACACACAAACATCTCTATAGGCTGCTTTTTGTTCTCAGAGGTATATTCAGCACTTACATGGGTTCAGAACCAAGAAAAAAAAAATGAAACTATATAGAGTTATGAAATGGCAAATTGCAAATGACAGACAAAGAAAGATAGTGTAAAAATACCCCTTATGGGAAAACTAGTAAATAAACAGCAAATATTAAAAAAAAAAAGAAGGGGAGGTGGGTACAATAAATACCACAGATGTAGTGAGAGTTGATTTTTAAAAATATCCAAACATAAATATTACAAGATAATTAATTAAAAACAAAACAAAACACTTTGAAAATATATATGCCAGTCAATTTCAGTGTTTAGACCTTTTGGAGAAATGATGTTGAGTGTAAATATCAATTTTGTTCAGCCCTCAGCAAGTGAAAATCAAAATCTTCTCCACACCAGTCACTTGATCCTTGAAGACATGTCTAGCTTGTGCGGTCTGGTAAATCATTGAAGTTTTAATCTTCGTAAACCATAAACTGTGCTCCACCAGTCTAGTTCTGAACTTCCTCTTATGTTTTCTAATACAGAGTAACAACTGCAAACAGAAAATGCCATAGACCATATATATGAAATTATATTTCATAAAGGACTTCTAAGTTATACATTTTCCAGTATTTAGGTTTTTAAAGGTCTTGGTTTCTGGCATCTGTGCACACAGTAAACATGAGCTGCAATGATGACAACCTTTTAAGGAAGAATCAGAATTAGACTCATTGGTGCATTACATTACATTTTCAAAATGTTGCCTTCCTCCAATAAGTACCCACTGCTGCTTATAATATTAACCTCATCAAAAGACATCAACAAAACACAATAGCATATAAATAAAATACAATTGCATATACTTCAAATACATCAAATAATACTTTATATACATATAAGACAATAACTATCCCTCCCTCTCACACGAGGTCAGGACAACTAACATTCAATATCATTTCTACCCAACTGCTACCCCCAAAAATATCTTAACCCTTCTACTCCCTCCCAGCTGCTCCCAAAGAAGTTCCTAAATGAACAACCCCTTTGGTATTATAGTTTTGGAAGTGACCTGTCCGGGATTACATTCTCCCTTCAGTGAACTGGCTTTTATGGGCAGCCCACAATGATATTAGTAGGTGAGTATGGGGCCATCACATGCTGAGGCATCATAGGCATTGCTAGATACTGAAAAGATCCAGGGCATGGGACCATAAGACCTCCCCTTCCTTCTCCTCTTGAGATATTGATAATCAAACAACTGAATCATGATCAGAAGCTTCCCCTCCTCCCAAGAACAATCCTGTGAAAACACATAATTGACAATATACCAGAAACTACCACGTTACAAAGAATGAGAAGTTGAAGACCTTCATATGACCAGACATTAGCGAAGTCGAGAGACATTCCAATTTTACTTAAATTTGCTCCGGCGCTGTAATTCTTGGTCTGATATGTTTAATCATTAGTCTTCAAAGTACATTTTTTAAAAGTTTTTTTAAATTGCACATAAAATAAGCACATGGAATAGGCATAATCAATAATCAGTGAGGGACTTATCTTTTAATAAATTAAATAATTTATTCTGTATGCAGCTTAAAAAGATAAAAACAGAAACATCACCATTCCTGCTTAAACATCAAACAATACAATCAAGAAATATAAAACATGATCCATACCAATTAAAAGAATATTTCAAAACAACTGACAAATAGGGCATTTGTTAATATGAGTTTAAAATATTGGAAAAATATCCAATAATTAAAATATATTAATATTTTTTTAACATTTTCCAAACACTAATAAAATATTTCAAAACAGCAGGTCCATCAAATATCACCCAATGCTTAAACTAATAAGGATATTTTTTAAAAAAATCTTCTACTCTCCATAAGTGGGAACCTTTTATCTCCAGTAACCCTGAGATTGTTGTGGATTAGTGGAGGAAGGGGAGGGGGCACAAACATTATTGTCTCTCTCTCTCTCATATGCACATACTCACTAAAACACATATTCATTCTCCCTCTCACATGTACTGACACACTGACAGATATTCTCTTTTATGCACACATACACACTCATACACACATGCTCATTCAAACACACCTACACACCTACACATACAGAGTAAATCTCGCACTCTCTGACTATTAAACATACATGCTTTAATAGCCGTTTATTATACTACTAGCTGTTTATTATATTGTACAGTGTTATATATAGTATTATATACTAGTTTACTAGCCGTTTATTATATTGTACAGTGACACCCATATATGCCCCTCTGTTCCATGATATCAGTTTGGTGCAATACATGGTTGCGTCAACCCCTAGTTTTCTGCTACTTAGTTCAAGACCTAAGACTCTGCTATCACGTGTGTATTATATTTACTCTCCCCGAGACACTGTTTTCCATACAAATGTTAAATGTTATCTGCTTGTTGTATTGGTTAATAATACATTTTATTATTGGAATCCTTTAGTTCTTTTGTAATTGTTCTCTTTTGAAGCTTTGTTAATGTTCAATGTAATTGCTTTCATTTACTGAAGCACTGGTTCTGTTCAATGTAAACCGAACTGATTTGCAACCCCTTACAAGAATTTCGGTATATAAAACTGTTAAATAAATAAATGCTCTTTTTCTCTCTCTCTCACACACATAAACACAATCTGGCGCTTACACATATACTGGCTCACACATACAAAGGATCTCTTTCTCGTACACAAACATTGGTTCTCACACACACACACACACACACACACACTGGCATTGTCTCTCTCACACACATTTTTAAACTCACATAACATAAATAAATACACATATATGCACACAGAAACTCTCACACACACATACAGGATCCTCCTAACTCACACATTGCCCGTATGCTCTCACAAACTCACACACACACATAAGTTCTTTCTGATAAACACCCACACTCAATGACTCTCTGTCATTCACACATAAACAGACTTTCTCTATCTCTCTCATAGGCTTTCTCTCACAACACAGAAAGTGGCTCTCCTATCTCTCTCTCTCTCTCTCTCTCTCACACACACACACACATAGGCTCTCTCTTTGTTATACATATTAGTTTTCCCTCCCTCACTGGTATTCTTTCCAACATACACACAAACAAAAACACAAGCTCTAAATCTCACACATAGACTCTTTCTTCTCATAGACTCTATCACACAGGGTCTGACTCACTCCTGGCTTCAACTTCAGCCTCCGGTAGGAGGGAATATAATGGCAGACCCACTGGACCTCTTCTTCTATCACTGGCAGTAAGAGGCATGCTAACTGATCTACTGGGCCTCTTTGGCTGGCAGCAGAATGGGATCTTCCGCAGGTTTGCTGGGCCTCTTTATCAGCCGTGGCCCTGCACAGCTTCTTCTTCATATGCTAGTGGGAGGGGATCCACCAGTGACTCGGCACATTGAGAAGGAAACTCAAAGCAACGACCCTGTGTACCCCAACTAATGTCGCCCCAGAGGCATGACCCAATGACTCCAGGAGCATGGGGAGAATACAATTGGCAAGCATCGCTCCCCAGTAATACCCATTATAATTACATTATAGAACTTCTCTCCAGCAGCAGGCCAGCTTTCATAGATGACCTGCAAGGGACGCACAGCAGAAAGCACTTCTAAATCTTTGGTATTCTTACCAAGGTAGAATCCATTGATAGGTGGTTGGGAAAATATTTCTTTAAATATTATGACAAATATCTGTGGATAAAGATGAATACTGTAAAGTGCTCTTATTTTTCACCCTCTGGGATTTATTTCAGGATAAGTTACTTCTTTGTTTTAGAGTTTGGACCAGGTAAAGCTTGTGATTCTATATGACATCACTGCCCTAGAGTAAAGTATGCTCTAGGATATCTGAAATAGTGTATGTTTGACTTAGTGACACCAGGGTGGTTGTTCAGTCCATTCTTAAACTTAGCATCACGATAGGTTGGAGGGTGTCAGCAGAGGTGATCCTTAGTGTACAGCTACTTCATTGTAACTAGACTGCCACTGACCAGATGGATGGATAAGTTCAACAGAGGACTTAGGCTTGGGCTAGTAGCCCCAACAAGGTTAAGCAATTGATAATAGACCTATGCTAAACCTCAGGAAGGGTCTCTGGAGGAGATGTGTCAACTTCAAATCTTTATGATTTTGTAATGTTGTTGATTTTAATAAAGTTATAGCCTACATTTTTCACAAGCAATTTTTATGCTGGATTATTGGTTCTGTGTAGTTATTCTTTTGAGAGAAGTCTAATGTGCTGATGTTATGCTTCTTGCCTGAGACTAGTCATTCCATGCATCTTAAATTATTCAAAGTAAATGAATGTACAGCATAGAAAGGAGAAATACATTTTTTTAATATAAAAGGGCATACAATTCTTATTTTTAATGATTTCTCTGCTAAAGTTTCAGCCAGCTGTATATAACTAGCTCCTATTTGCAAGACATTTTTTTCAGAAGGGAATACAGATTGTTTTAACATTTCTGCTAAACCATGTGCATTTCCTGAGGAGGCAAGAAAAAGTTTTATATTCCAGGGGAAAAAAAAGTTGGTGATTTTATGGAATAACTGCAGAATCAGGAGTGGTTTGAGCTGTGTACTTGCAAAGATGCTTATTATTTCTATAATATTCTCTTTGCATAATGGAGGAAGTGGAGGAGTAGCCTAATGGGAGAAGAAGCCTCATGTGGGCCATATAAAAGTTGAATTTCTGACACATTCATTCAGGAAGGCATCCTCTTCGGTAATACCCTCAAACAGGGAGCTAACCTTCATATTTGCCATGCATAGCAGGACCTAACAAACTTGGCTAGTACAGTTTCCACCCACATTTCTAAAGTCACCAAATATAAGAAACTTTCTTTCCTCCTGCTTGCTCTGTTCTGTTTGGAATACAGTAAACAGTAAGACATGTTGGGAAGCATGGTATGTTAAAATGAATTGACGCATCTAGTGCCAATACAGTGAGAGTTGTCACTTGCTAATCCTGTTCTTTCTGCATTTCATGCTTATTAATCCTTTTGAAAAATAGACCATAAAGAAGGGAATATATCACCATCAACAGTGGCATGAATACCAAATGCAATGTGAGAAGAGCATAATGGTTTCAGAAGTGGGAGGAGTTCCCCCAATCACCATGAAATGGGGCAGGAACAGAATAAACAGTGACGGTAGCAGAACAGCACAGGATGGCACTGACAAGGAGAGAAACAGAGTAGAAGGAGAAGGATTTTATGTATTCTTTTAAAATGTTTATTGGAGCAAGTTAAAACATCTCAGTATAAACAAGAAAGAGACAGTATGGGAGGTGCAAGTACAGACAGTAACAGGTCTTCACCTATACCAGCCGCATTCTCTGCAGGTTAGAGCAGGCCAAGGTCAGGGTGGGCAGTGAGCAAACGGCATTGAAGTCCAGGCCAAGGTAGGGCAGGTGGAGATCAGGCAGTGTCGAGGTCCAAGCTGGGCTCAGGTCAGGTGACAGTCCAAAGGTGTAGTTAGGGTCCAAAACCAGGGTTAAAACCAGAAGTCGGCAGAGACAGATATACAGACAAGGATAGCGGACCGAGACATGGCAAGCACAATTAAACTCTGGAATGCACAATTAAACTCTGGAATTTGTTGCCAGCGAATGTGGTTAGTGCAGTTAGTATAGCTGTGTTTAAAAAAGGATTGGATAAGTTCTTGGAGGAGAAGTCCATTACCTGCTATTAAGTTCACTTAGAGAATAGCCACTGCCATTAGCAATGGTAGCATGGAATAGACCTAATTTTTGGGTACTTGCCAGGTTCTTATGGCCTGGATTGGCCACTGTTGGAAACAGGATGCTGGGCTTGATGGACCCTTGGTCTGACCCAGTATGGCATTTTCTTATGTTCTTATGTTCTTAATAAGGCAAGTCAGAACAAGGTACATAGAGACAGGGTAAGAGGCAGAACAAATAGGAAAGGAGAAAAACAAGGCAAGGCAAACATGAGCAGCAAAATAGCAATATACACTTCAGAAGCAGGAGGAACTGTTGCTGAGACACCAATCAGGAGAATAGCTGGGGTTTAAATCCCCAGTTGGCTCTGACATCATCTTCCAGAGTCACTGAGTTATCCCATCATGGGGTTCTTAAAGCGTGGTCAGAAGCACATGTGCATGCCTAAGGGGTCAGGCTGCAGGTGTTGGCAGTGTCTCGGCCATGAGAAGCAGATGCTGGTGTCCTGGGGGTGAGTGTGGCTGGCTGTGGAACATCTTGCAGCTAGCCAAAACATAATGGTACCCTCCCCTACTATGCCCCCTTCCCAAGGCCTTGGGCTTAGGCTTACATCAGAAGAAATGATGGAACTCTTGAGTAAGTTGAAGAGCTAGAACATCAGAAGCAGGTACCCAAGAGTTCTTTTCGGAGCCAAATCCCTTCCAGGAGATAAAGTAGTGGAGCTTGTTTTGGATGCATTTGGAGTTAAGTGTTGTGTCCATTGGTCTCAGATGGCTTCGACCTCTGTGCCTCACCTTTCTTCCATCTCTCTCCTCAAGCCTGGGAAGATGGCTGCTGTCGCATCTTCATGCCGCTCTCTCCGGTGTCCCCGGATCAGCAACGACAATGCTGTTCACCATGATTTTCCTGAGGGCCTCCTAGGGTGCGCGTGCGCACGCCACTCACGTCTTTATCCATATCATGGCGGGAACCTCGGGGGCGTCCCCTCCGAGTGACATCATCACATTCTGGCATTTAGCCTGCCCTTCATTTGCTAACAAACTGAGTTAACAAAGATTGGATTTCCTCCGGTCTAAGCTGCTCTGCCGCTTCCCAGCTGCCACAGGAAGCTCTGTCTGCCCTTCGGGGTAATTCTTCACTAACCTGGGTACCCGCTCCTTGGGGGCCCTTCTACTCTATTTCAAGTACCTATCTTGGGATACCGGGTAATCGCTGCTCGAGGGCCTGCTCTCCCTAATCTGGTGCCTGCCACTGAACAACATCTGCCTGCCAAGACCTTCAACTATACAGCTGTCTGCTTCAGTGAGTATTAACTCTTTCAGTCTGTCTCACCTTCAACTTCAGCATTCTGTGTCTACATCCGGGACCTGTCCCTGCTACGCCATGCTGCCTATCACCTACTCGAGTGTGAGACTGGTCTCCTCTGCTGAGGACTCCCTGGACTACTTCACTGGGTTACCTTCACTGCTGCCCGCAGTAACCAAGAATTCAATCCAACACCACATAACCATAACAGATTGCTAACTCCATGGATTCGGCTCAGCTCACTGCTTTGCAGGCCATTCCAGGCCTGGCCCAGCGAATCTCTGAACAACAGAATTCATTAGACAACTTGATTGTTACCTTTATTCAGCTACACACACAGATGAAAGCACCGCCTGCCGCAGGCAAAGAAGTTACACCGCCAGAAGTGACGGTCAAATTTACAGTGCCTCTATCTGCTCCGACACACTTCACGGGTGAAGTTTGGAAGTGTAGAGGATTTATTAATCAATGTTGCATGCACTTTTCTCTGCAACCTAACCATTTCCCTACAGAGTTTGCCAAGACCACCTATATCCTTTTGAATCTGGATGGAAGAGCACTGGCTTGGGCCACAACACTGTGGGAGCGCAATGACCTTATCCTGATTGCTCTTGCCGGGTTTCTTGAACTGTTTAAGTCAGTATTTGATGACCCTGTCCAGTACTCGATAGCAGGATCAGCTTTGGTTCTTCTAAAACAAGGTAACAAACCTTTACCAAACTTCGCCATTGAATTCAAGACATTGGCTTCTGAATTACATTGGGACCCTAGGTACCTGAAAACCCTATTTTTTGAAGGTCTGAACTCCCGGTTGAAAGATGAACTGGTGACTCGAGGGATGCCCGAGACCTTAGCGGAACTTATGCAGTTGGCAGCAAAGATTGATCACTGAATTTGCGACAAAGTTCAAGAGGTCAAGAGTCCCAGAAGAGCACTCCAGGGAGAGATTTGTGTCAAGTCTGTACCCAGACCTACACTCCCAGGGCCTGTTTCTGGCGAAGAAGAACCAATGCAATTGGGCCGCAGTCATTTGACTTCTAAAGACAGACGATTCCGAGACCTAAGTCCTGTGGGAAGACTCTTCTTAGGTCTAACTGCACCCTCTCCTCCACTCTTTCTTCCAGTGTCTTTAATCTGCGGGCCTTTGGAATATCAGACCCTTTCCTTAGTAGACTCTGGGGCAGGGGGAAATTTCATTTTGAAACATCTAGTTTCAAAATGAACATTTGCGGATCCCTACCACTACTATGATGCCTCCATTACTATTGTCCTCTATTCATAGCGAGCCCTTACCGTGTGAAGTAACCTTGCTTACAGAACCAGTGAGCTTGCGTATCGGTGCTCTTCATACAGAGACTATTTCCCTCTTTGTGCTAGAGAAGGCCATTCACTCTTTGGTACTTGGGCTACCGTGGCTGCAGAAACACATGCCACAATTAAACTGGACCACTTTGGAGATTTCACGTTGGGGTCCAGACTGTCATGGCAAATGCTTAATGGAAGTCTCTCCAATACCATGCATGCCAACTACCCCGTTGTTGCCTGGGTTGCTGCCTCAATATGCATCTTACCAAGATGTATTCTCAAAAGAAGCTGCTGATGTGCTCCACACAGATCATATGACTGCGCAATTAATCTGAAGCCAAATGCAGAACCACCCAAAGGAAGTATCTACCCCCTCTCCATAGTGGAGAATAAGGCGATGTCAGAGTATATCCAGGAGAATCTCCAGAAAGGCTTCATAAGACCTTCTAAGTCTCCTGCGGCGCAGGATTTTTCTTCGTGGGGAAAAAGGACGGAACATTACGTCTTTTGCGGTCTGGTCCGTGAAGCTCACGTCCCAGTCCTTACCTTGAGGGTTCCTGCCGGCTGACAATGAAGCAGAGTTGGGATCTGGGCGTCCCCGCGGGGGAGATGCCATTGCTGGCCTGCCTCTAAGTGCGCGTGCGCGGACGCCCCGTGCTTATCTAGACAGTTTCCCACTTGAGGGTGGCTCCGCCCCTAGTCTGACGTCAGACGCTGCGGCCTACTTAGGGCCACCGCGGACACCCGATCAGTGCCTTGCAACAGGGTTCCTTCGGTCCCCCATTGCCTTGAGCTCCGGAGTCTGCCAGTGTCCTGGCTACTCCGTTCCTGCCTGCCTGTCTGCCTGCCTGCCGGTTCCTGTCTGCATACAGTCCATGCCGGTTCCTGCCTGCCTGCCAATTCCTGCCTGCCTACAGTCTGTGCCGGTTCCTGCCTGTCTTCAGTCCAAGCCGGAATCCTGCCAGCCAGTCCAAGCTGGGCCCCTGCCAGCCAGCCCAAGCCGGCTTCCTACCAGTCAGCCCAAGCCAGGTTCCTGCCTGCCTACAGCCCAAATCGGGTTCCTGCTTGCCTACAGCCCAAACCGAGCTCTTGCCTGTCTTCAGCCCAAGCCGGGCCCCAGCCTGTCTACAACCCTTGCTGGATTCCTGCCTGCCTCAGCCAAGCCTGATTCTCGTCTGCTTCCTCTCTATCGACCGCCTCGCCTAAGTCCCAGCGGTTGGGCCCCTACAGGCTCCTCCTTGGGGGGCTCCGACTTCCAGGGTGAATCTCCCAAGTCCCAGCGGCTGGACTCCCAAGGGCTCCTCCTGGGGGAGTACCAGCTTCCAGGGTGAAGCCGTTTCTACCTGCCCACCAGGAGTCTGCCTCCCGGCCTGTTCAGTCAAGACCAGTGAAGTCCTTCCGAAGTCTCCTGTAGGCCGGCCCAAGTGTCCACTATCCCCGTACTCACAACAGATTGCAAGGCCATGGACTCGGCAGATGCCCCACCATCCCAGGATCGTCCTGGGCTACGTCAACAATTGCAGCAACAACAGCAGTATCTGGACGCCCTTGCCGGCTATCTGGGGCAACTAACCGCCAGAATGGATGCATTAGATGCCCCTTCCCGGCCTGTGGCGGACGCAGGTTCTGTCTTGACCGCCACCTCGGCGACCCAGCTGCCAGCACCCTCACGCTATGCCGGAGATATCAGGACTTGTTGAGCATTTTTAAATCAATGTTTTATCTGCTTCTCGTTACTGCCCCGACAGTTCCCTGCCGATTCAGTCAAGATCACATATATCCTGTCCCTACTCGATGGGAGGGCCCTGGTTTGGGCCTCTCCCCTGTGGGAGAATAATGACCCCGCACTAAATGACCTACAGCGCTTCATTCTCATCTTTAAGCAGGCATTTGATGAACCTGCCCGCCGGGCCAATGCCTCCTCTGACCTCCTGCAGCTGCGTCAAGGGACTCGTCCCTTGGCCGAGTATGCCTTTGGAATTTAGAACCCTCGCCCAAGAGGTGGGGTGGCAGGACAGTAGTCTCCGGGCAATCTTTCTGGAAGGTCTTTCTGGACGAATTAAGGACGAGATCGCAGTCCGAGAGATCCCCGAAGACCTCAATGCCCTGATAGAGATGGCCGCCCGGGTCAACCGACGCTTGCAACAAAAGGCACAGGAATCCCGCAAGAGGAGATCTAGCCCACCCCGCACTTCGTCTCAGCTACCTCCACCACCGAGGGTTTCTCGCCCTGAGGTTCCTGCCCCTGAGCCCATGCAACTGGGCCGGGCCCCGCTCTCCGAGGAGGAGAGACAACGTCGACGCTCGCTAGCTTATGTTTGTACTATGGCCAAAAGGGTCACTTTTTGGCACGTTGCCAAGAGCGGGCAAAAAACGCCAAGGCCTAGGAGGTCGGGGGGAGCTCCTCCTAGGTTGTACTACTGCTCCCACTGTACTTTGCCGGTCATCCTGGAATACCCAGGAGGGACTTTGGAGACTTCAGCCTTCCTGGATTCGGATGCCAAAGGCAACATAATTCAGGAACAACTAGTTACCCAGCTGGGGATTCCAACCGTGGAACGAGAGGTTTCTTTACAGATTACTTCCATTCAAGGTACTTGTCTACCGGGACAAATCCTGACCTCCACGGTCCTGCTGACGGTCCACACCGGGTCGACCCATGTGGAGGAGATAGCCTTCTTAGTACTGGAAAAGGCTATCCACCCCCTGGTGCTCGGGCTACCCTGGCTTCGATGACACTCGCCTACCATCCTGTGGTCTACTATGCAGATTACCGACTGGAGTCCCTTCTGTATTGAACATTGCATGAAACTCCCTAGGCCGCCCACTCGTCGGATTTCGCCTGCTACACCAGCTACTCCTGCTATTTGTGAGGAAGTCACGGATGCCTCCTTCAAGACTGAAGCAGACAGGTCATTGCACTATCACCCCAGGGACCTTCGGCCAGGTGCTATCCCTGGCCGGGGACATGAGTGCCCCCTGTCTTGACCGTCAGAGCCTACAGAATCCTTGGGAACTCTCCGGTCTATCCTGGAACCCCAGAAGGTCATCTTAGCTTCCACGACGAAGCATCCCGAACCCAAGACAGTGGTCCCTCAGAGGTCCTGCCAGGCAGTCTTGTCTTGGGCTCACAAGTCCTTCACCGGAGGTCACGCTGGTCGAGCTGCCACCCTGGACCTAGTCACCCGTTTCTACTGGTTACTGACGGCCAGAAGGGATGTGCGCCTTTTTTTTTACTCCTGCCCTGTTTGCGCACTGCAGAAGCCACAGGCAGGTAAATCCCGAGGGCTTCTCCAGCCATTGCCCATCCCGGTGGAGCCGTGGATGCATATCTCCACCGATTTCATCACAGATCTTCCTACGTCTAAAGGAAACTCAGTCCTATGGGTCACCGTCGACCGTTTTTCTAAAATGGCTCATTTTGTTCCCCTGCCAGCTCTGCCATCTGCCCCGGAACTTGCCAAGCTTTTCACCCAACACATATATTTAGGCTTCATGGCCTCCCTCAAGATATCATATCGGATCGAGGTCTGCAATTCACCACCCGCTATTGGAGAGCCTTATGTAAACACTTCCATGTTCAGCTTAGCCAGTCCACCGCGTTTCACCCTCAAAGCAACGGGCAGACGGAATGCACGAATCGCACGCTCAAGAGCTTCTTATGTTCTTTCGTGAACGAGAAACAGGATAACTGGGTTGAGCTGCTCCCATGGGCAGAATTCTCCTATAACAACCATGTCTACTCTGCCACGGGAAGCTCCCCCTTCCTGCTAGTTTATGGGAGGCAACCCCGGCCTCCTCTGCCCTCACCGGATCCTAGCTCTTTGCCTGCCATACAACTCTCTGCTCACCAGCTGCATTCCTTATGGCCTTTAACACAAAGGATTTTAAAGAAAGCCGCCCTTGCTACCCGACGGTGGGTCAATAAACATCGCCAGCCAGCTCCTGTCTTCTTACCCGGGGATCGGGTATGGTTGAGTACCAGGAACCTGCAGCTCTGGCTCCGTCTCGCAGACTTGCCCCGCAGTTCTGTGGTCCCTTCCGAGTGGCCGAGCGCATCGGAGCCGTCTCTTACCAGCTACGCCTGCCCCCCTCCATGCGTTTCCATAACGTTTTTCACGTTTCCCTCTTGAAGCCTCTTGTCCTCTCTAGGTACCACTCGAAGGCGCCCGACTCATCTGATCCCTCGGTGCCAGGGGAGATAACTTACCAAGTCCGAGAGATCCTCGATGTCCGGTTTAATCAGCATCGATGGGAATATCTGATCTCCTGGGAGAACTGCGGCCCCGAGGATAATACCTGGGAGCCAGCCCGCAACATCCTGGATAAGGATCTGCTCAAAACTTTTCATCGAGAAAATCCAGGTAAACACGAGCCTGCTAAGAGGGGGTGTAAAGGAGGGGGTACTGTTGCGGTCCGGCCCGTGAAGCTCACGTCCCGGTCCTTACCCCAACGGTTCCTGCCGGCTGAGAACAAAGCAGAGTCGGGATCTGGGCAACCCCACAGGGGAGATGCCATTGCTGGCCTGCCTCTAGGCGCATGCGCGGATGCCCCACGCTTATCTAGGCAGTTTCCCGCCTGAGGGTGGCTCCGCCCCTAGTCTGATGTCAGACGCCACGGCCTACTTAGGGCCACAGCGGACAACCGATCAGTGCCTTGCCTCAGGGTTCCTTTGGTCCCATGTTGCCTTGAGCTCCGGAGTCTGTCAGTGTCCTGGCTACTCCGTTCCTGCCTGCCTGCCTGCCGGTTCCCGCCTGCCTACAGTCCATGCCGATTCCCGCCTGCCTACAGTCTGTGTTGGTTCCTGCCTGTCTTCAGCCCAAGCCGGGTTCCTGCCTGTCAGCCTAAGCTGGGTTCCTGCCTGTCAGCCCAAGCCGGACCCCTCCCAGCCAGCCCAAGTCGGGTTTCTGCCAGCCAGCCCAAGCTGGGTTCCTGCCTGCCTACAGCCCAAATTGGGTTCCTGCTTGCCTACAGCCCAAACCAAGCTCCTGCCTGTCTTCAGCCCAAGCTGGGCCCCAGCCTGTCTACAACCCTTGCCGGATTCCTGCCTCCCTCAGCCAAGCCTGATACTCATCTGCTTCCTCTCTATCGACCGCCTCGCCTAAGTCCCAGCAGCTGGGCCCCTACAGGCTTCTCCCGGGGGGGCTCCGACTTCCATGGTGAATCTCCTAAGTCCCAGCGGCTGGACTCCCAAGGGCTCCTCCCGGGGGAGTACCAGCTTCCAGGGTGAAGCCGTTTCTACCTGCCCGCCAGGAGTCTGCCTCCCGGCCTGTTCAGTCGAGACCAGTGAGGTCCTTCCCCAGTCTCCTGTAGGCCGGCCCAAGGGTCCACTAGCCCTGTACTCACAACAACGTCCATGAATTGACTACAGAGCTCTGAATGAGATCACCATAAAGGACCGCTACTCTTTACCACTCATCTCAGAGCTATTTGATAGGTTACGGGGAGCCAAGATATTCTCCAAGCTTGGCCTTAAAGGAGAGTATAATTTGGTTCGCATCCACTCTGGCGATGAATGGAAGATGGCTTTTAATACCCGGGAGAGACACTTTGAATACCTGGTGATGCCCTTCGGCTTGTGCAACGCCCCGGCTGTCTTCCAAAACGTGATGAACGATATTCTGCGTGATTTACTCTACCAATGTGTCGTTGTCTACTTAGACGACTTCTTGATATTTTCTCAGGACCTGCAATCCCAACAGGAAGATGTCAAACGAGTTTTGCAGAGACTTTGCAAGAACTGCTTGTACGCCAAATTGTCTAAATGTGAATTTCATAAAGAATCCGTGCTCTTCTTAGGTTACATTGTCTCAAACAACGGTTTCCAAATGGACCCTCAGAAGTTTGAGAGTATTCAAAAATGGCCACAACCAACAGGCCTAAAAGCTCTAAGACAATTTTTGGGATTTACCAATTATTACCGGACCTTTATTAAAAATTACTCTTCATTGACTGTTCCATTGACAGCAATGACTAAGAAGGGAGCCAATGCTGCTATTTGGTCTATGGAAGCTGTGACTGCATTCCAGAAGTTAAAAGAAGCCTTTCAAAGCAAACCATGTCTCCGCCATCTGGACCCTACTCGACCCTTCATTGTGGAAGTCGATGCCTCTGATGTAGGTATAGGGGCCGTGCTAAGCCAGACCGGTGATTCAAAGATCTTGCACCCCTGATCATTCTTTTCCTGACACTTCTCACCAGCAGAGAAGAACTACAGCATTGGGGATAAAGAACTGTAGGCAATAAAAATGGCATTTGAAGAATGGCGCCCCTGGCTTGAGGGTGCACAACATCAGATTACTGTTTACACTGATCACAAAAATCTGGAGTACCTCCATCACGCTCAATGCCTCAACCATAGACAGGCCAGGTGGTCCCTGTTCTTCAACAGATTTGACTTTTTGCTGAAATATCGCCCTGGTGACAAGAATGTCAGAGCAGACGCATTATCTCGCTCTTTCCTCTCAGAGGACGTACATGATGAACCCCAGCATATTATTGACCCAAAGAGAGTGGTTCTCTCAGCTACATATCCGGTACCCCCGGGCAAGACCATTGTACCCTGCAATCTAAGAAAGAAATTGCTAAGAAAGGCTCATGATTCAAAACTGGCTGGACACCCTGGTCAATGGCAAACAGTAGCCAAACTACAAAAATACTATTGGTAGCCAACCATGAAAGAAAACACTCTAGCTTACGTAGCCTCCTGTTCCAATTGTGCCAGACAGAAACCTCTGCCCAGATGTCCTTGGGGCCTCCTTCAACCCTTGCCAGCACCGAATGAGCCCTGGACCCATATTGCAACAGATTTTGTGGTGGACCTGCCACTTTCCGGAGGTAACAATACCATTTGGGGTACAGTGGATCGATTTTCAAAGATGGCTCACTTTGTGGCTCTCCCTGGATTGCCATCAGCCATGGAACTTGCTAAGTTATTCATCAGTCACATCTTTCGCCTATATGGTATTCCTAAACATATTGTTTCTGACAGAGGAGCTCAATTTACAGCAAAGTTCTGGAAAGCCTTGTGTAAGAAATTTGACATCACACTTGACTTCACCTCTGCGTATCATCCGCAGTCGAATGGCCAACTGAGAAAATAAATAGAACTCTCAAACAGTTCCTCCACGCCTAGGTCGGTTCACAACATAATGACTGGGCTGAACTGTTGCCCTGGGCTGAATTTTCCATCAATTCACATCCAGCGTCATCTACTGGATCTACTCCATTTGAAGTGGTCTATGGACGACAACCTTTACCACCTTTACCACTTCCACTTTCTGTGTCATCCCCGGCAGCTCAATCTACTGCCAAAGATATATAGCAGCTCTGGAGAAAGACTAAAGAGATGCTCCAAAAAGCAGGACAAAGAGCAAAGTAAGGCTATGATGGTCTCCGAAGCAAGGTTCCTGAATTCCAGCCTGGAGATAAAGTTTGGCTTTCTACTAAACATCTGAGACTTAAGCTTCCATCTGCTCAATTTGCTCCAAGCTTTGTTGGACCCTTTCCTATTCTCCAACAGTTGGGCTCACTCACTTATAGTCTGAGACTCCCTCCAGCTATGAAGATTCACAATGCATTCTATGTTGTGCTGCTGAAACCACTTGTTCTTAGCGAGTTTTCCACGAAGTCACCTGAACCTACACCAGTTGATGCAGAAGAAGACATCGAATATAAGGTTGATGCCATCCTTGATGTAAGGAAGAGAGGCAGAGTTTGGGAATACCTCCTGTCATGGGAGGGGTACGGACTAGAAGAAAACTCTTGGGAACCATTGGCTAATATCATGGACAAAGAGATGCTTCGTCAATTTCATCGATCGAATCCTCAAAAACCTAGACCAGGTAGGGGGTCTAGAGGGGGCCCTTTGAAGGGAGGTACTGTTGTGTCTGTCGGTCTCAGACTGCTTCGACCTCTGGGCCTCACCTTCCTTCTCTCTCCTCAAGCCTTGGGAAGATGGCTGCTGCCAAGTCTTCATGCCACTCTCTTTGGTGTCCCCAGATTGGCAACGGTGACGGTGTTTGCCATTATTTTCCTGAGGGCCTCCTAGAGTGTGCGCGCACACCACCCATGTCTTTATCCATGTCATGGCAGGAACCTCGGGGGCGTCCCCTCCGAGTGACATCATCACATCCTGGTATTTATCCTGCCCTTCATTTGCTAACAAACTGAGTTAGCAAGGATTGGATTGCCTCCGGTCTAAGCTGCTCTGCTGCTTCCCATCTGCCTCAGGAAGCTCTCTCTGCCCTTTAAGGTAATTCTTCACTAAAATGGGTACCTGCTCCTTGGGGGCCCTTCTGTTCTATGTCAGGTACCTATCTTGGGATACCAGGTACTTGCTCCTCGAGGGCCTGCTCTCCCTAAACTGGTGCCTGCCACTGAACAACGTCTGCCTGCCAAGACCTTCAGCTATACAGCTGTCTGCTTCAGTGAGTACTAACCCTTTCAGTCTGTCTCACCTTCAGTTTCAGCGCTCTGTGTCTACATCCGGTACCTGTCCATGCTACGCCGCGCTGCCTATCACCTACTCGAGTGTGAGACTGGTCTCCTCTGCTGAGGACCCCCTGGACTACTTCACTGGGTTACCTTCACTGCTGCCTGCTCCCCGGGCAGTACCATTGAGCTGTACAATAAATACAACTTCTCTGTGTCTGCGTGTATTGAGTCTAGCCTAGTACTGCAGTTCCTCATGGGGCTCCTCCCCATAGGAGTGGCCATCACCGCAGTACCCAAGAATCCACTCCAAAACTTCATCACCATAACATTAAGGATATCTTGAACTTCATACTTTCTGTCCTGTTCTGAGGTTGGTTTAGGAATGAATTGTGAAGGCTAAGGCAAAAGTAGAGCTTTAAGGAGAGACACATGGAGAACATTGTGGAGCTTGAGAGTAGGTGCCAGTTTCAGTTGGAATGTAACTGCCCTAATCTGATGAATAACAAGGAATGGAGCAATGAAACATGTTAAAAACTTTATAGATGTGTTTTTCATTTAGAGTTTGTGTGAATTTAGCCATGACAAATCTCCAGACTTGAAGTGAGGCGCTGGCCAGCATCTTTTGTCAGCTTGCCTCTTATACTTTTCAGCAACTCTAGTGAGAAGTTGGCGGGCCTTTGCATAATTCCTCAAGATTTTGGCACATTACATAAGCTGTATGGCATGGGATTCTCACCGGAATGAGAAGTGGCACCAGTGTGTGTTTACTTATGAGATATGGAATTGGGCAGGACGCTGCAAAATCTCTGACATGATTATTATGGCAGAATTTTGCCCAGGGAAGGTGAAATGCTAAATCTTCTTTCCATTCATTCACATAGGCCATGAGAAAACCCTTGATAATTTGATTGGTTATTTTCATCTGCCCATTAGTTTGTGGGTGCTACGCTGAAGAGAAATCCATTGTGATTCTGAATTTCTTCACAGATTTCTCCAGAATCTTGCTAGTGAAACCCATCTCCAAGGGAGAGGGGTAGAAAGAGCATGCTACCAGTTAAGTGAATTATAGCAGAGTTAAAAAGGGCAATGCAGCTATGTAACATGAGCCACCAGACCGGGAAAGCCAGAGCATGATGTTAAAGGTTGCCAGATCCCTTACTGTGAAGGTGCATAAATGACCATTGCATATGAGTGAGATTCAGGTAGGGGATTTGCATGTCACAGCCCTCTTGGCTACTGCTGATAATTTACAGTGAAACATCACTTTAAAAAGATGGCAAAATCCTAAATTATAGAACTTTGACTGATTTGTTTTAAAGGGTCGGGGTGGGTTTAGGGGTTGTTTTGGTGTGCCGGTTTTCCCGCCCTCCCCTCCCCCCTGATTTACGATTTTTCACGATAAATCGGGGGAATTTGTATTGTATCGCGACTAACGATTTTTGACGATTTAAAAAATATCTGACAATTTTTTTAAATCGTCAAAAAACGATTCACATTCCTACTAATGAAGGAGAGTCAAGAAAAAATCTGGAAAACAGTTGCTTGTTCCCATCTGAACCATCCACTTTTGTGATGCAACAGGGGCAGAAGAAAGCATATTCACTAAGGAGTGGGATAAGCAGAGAGGGAGTCAGTGTCATGAAGACTGGAGAAGCCAAAAACAGTACAGTGCAAATTCTCACTTCCATTCCCTTAGAGGACTATCTGAAGAAGGTCTTTAAAGAATGTTGTGATTCAGATGAATCATGTGTGGTATTTTCATGTCAGAAGTTATTGAAGATCTAATAGATGAGGGGAATTTGGGGATTCTAGTTACTAGTGTACTATCCAGCAAGCAATCAAAAGAGGCAGTGAGTGACACTGTCAGAACAAAGTGTTACATGCCCCGCCCGCGGCCATCCCTGCATAGTAGGGATGTGAATCGGGCTTCGGACGATTGAAAATATCGGATGATATTTTCAAAATCGTCAGAAATCGGGGGCTCCCCCAAAATGATAGGAAAACCCCACGATATTGATCGTGGGTGTTCTCTTATCGTTTTGGGGGAGGGCGGGAAAAACGGCACACAAAAATAACCCCTAAACCCACCCCGACCCTTTAAAACTAATCCCTTAGCTTCCCCCACCCTCCCAACCCCACAAAAACTTTTTACAGGTACCTGGTGGTCCAGTGGGGGTCCCTGGAGCGATCTCCTGCTCCCGGGCCGTCGGCTGCCACTAATAAAAATGGAGCCGATGGCCCTTTGCCCTTACCATGTGACAGGGTAACCGTGCCATTGGCAAGATCCTGTCACATGGTAGGAGCACTGGATGGCCGGCGCCATATTGTGCTCCTACCATGTGACAGGGGCTGACCAATGGCACTGGTAGCCCCTGTGACATTGAAAGGGCAAAGGCTATCGACACCATTTTGAATACTGGCAGCTGACGGTCCGAGTGCAGGAGGTCGTTCCCGGACCCCTGCTGGATTTTGGCAAGTCTTGTGGGGGTCAGGAGGGTCCCCCAAGACTTGTCAAAAGCCCCTGGTGGTCCAGCGGGAGTCTGGGAGTGATCTTCTGCACTCTGGCCATCGGCTGCCAGTAATCAAAATGGTGCCGATAGCCTTTGCCCTTACTATGTCACAGGGGCTACCGGTGCCATTGGTCAGCCCCTGTCACTTGGTAGGAGCACAAGATGGCGTGGGCCATCCAGTAGGGATGTGTATTGTGTGCCCGATCGTTTTAACAATCGGGTTCGGCTGATAAAGATGGCGCCGATGGCCCTTTGCCCTTACCATGTGACAGGGTATCCATGCCATTGGCCGACCCTGTCACATGGTAGGAGCACTGGATGGCCGTATTGCCAATATTCAAAATGGTGCCGGCGCTACCTTTGCCCTCACTATGTCATAGGGGCTGACGGTCAGCCGACGGTCGGCCCCTGTGACATAGTGAGGGCAAAGGTAGCGCCGGCGCCATTTTGACTACTGGCAATACGGCCCAAGTGCAGGAGGTCGCTCCCGGACCCCCGCTGGACCCCCAGGGACTTTTGGCCAGCTTGGGGGGACCTCCTGACCCCCACAAGACTTGCCAAAAGTCCAGCGGGGGTCCGGGAGCGAACTCCTGCACTCAGGCCGTATTGCCAGTAGCCAAAATGGCGCCGGCGCTACCTTTGCCCTCACTATGACACAGGGGCCGACCGTCGGCCGACCGTCGGCCCCTATGACATAGTGAGGGCAAAGGTAGCACCGGCACCATTTTAAATATTGGCAATACGGCCATCCAGTGCTCCTACCATGTGACTGGGTCGGCCAATGGCACGGATACCCTGTCACATGGTAAGGGCAAAGGGCTATCGGCGCCGTTTTGATTAGTGGCAGCCGATGGCCCGGGAGCGGGAGATCACTCCAGGGACCCCCACTGGACCACCAGGTACCTGTAAAATTTTTTTTGGGGGGTCGGGATGGTGGGGGAAGCTTAAGTATTAGTTTTAAAGGGTCGGGGTGGGTTTTTTGTTTATCGGCTCGGGCGCAGCCGATAAACAAAACCGCGATCGGGCCCGATGAAAAAAAAACCACATGTGAATCGGAACCGGAATCTGAACCGATTCCGGTTCCGATTCACATCTCTACTGCATAATTCCTCAGCGGGTCCTGGGACGACCTCCCTTGCAGTGGTTGCCAGTCCAGCTAGGCCCCCGGCAGTCCGCGGCGGCGGTCGCCGGGGACTGCCGCCACTGTGTGCCAGGCCTCACGCCGAGGTTTGGCGTCTTCCTCCATGTTAGCCACGCCCATACGCGCATGCGCGCAGCCTGCCTCGAGACTTGTAGGGCCGAGGGCGGGACCGGGTTCCACGGCATGCCCTGATTGAGCTACGATATAAGGAAATTCCTGAGAGCGCTTCTTTGCCTTGGCATGTGGTGCAGTGCCTAAGGTGAAGAGATCTTGATCCAAAGGGTGTGGGTTCAAGTCCCACTCTCAGTGCTTCCTAGAATTGATTCCTTATTCATGGGTCCCAGCTCCCAAGTCCCTGAATCTAAGAGCATTTGTTTCCAATCTTGTGGGTCCCAGCTCCCACTTCAAGAATTCCAAGAACATCTATGATAACTGGAATATCTCTGTCTTGTTCAGCTGCTTCCTGCACCTTGCTCCTGTTGATTGGTTCTGTTCCTGCTGATTGCTGGAGATGTGGCCTGGCAGGATGAAGATTGAGCACTGCATTGGGTTAGTACTCTGCTAGATTGTCTTGGTGCTTGTTCCTGTGTTTGTCTATCTGCCTTCCTAGGTAGTACCCTTGGACTGACTTCTGGTACTGACCTTCGCTTATTCCTGACTTGTCTGTCTACTGTCTGCCTCAAGTCCCAGCTTGTTCCTGTTCTGCTCATCTGTCTGCTGCCTGCCTCAAGGACCTCTGATTGTATCTGACCTTTGCTTCAGTGATCACTCTTCAGAATGATCTATGGACATTGACCTTTTGCCTGCCTGACCATGCTTCCAGATTCTGGCTCTGTTCCTCGCCTTGTCGTCATCAACACTGTTCTGATTCTCATTGCTCCAGCTTGAACCTGACCGCATTCCTTCTGTGTCTGTGGGCATGCTGGACTATCGCTCTCCCAGGAGACCCCGCGAGGCCCACATAAGTCCAAGTGGCTTGGGGCTCTATGGGCTCCTCCCAGGGGGTACCTCGGACTTCCAGTGGTGAAGCTCTACCTAGCCTCTGTTTCCTTCAGTGCACTGCCCCCTGGGGCCAGTTACCTCCTGTTTCCTTTCAGGAGCCATTCCACCCTTGCCCCAGGCCAAGGGTCCACTCCTGAGTGCAACACAAAGACCATCCTCCAGGATGAATAGAAAATATAATAGATTCCTCTGGCTTTTTCCCTCTGGTTTACCCTAAACCCCAGCCCCAGCAGCAGTATTCTAGGATCCAAAGAGAGAAAGCAGATTCCATAGGGCTGAATTTTCAAAAGGTTTTATGTACGTAGATGGACTTTACATGTATAAATGATTTTTTTTGAAAAAAATGTTACAATATATGCTACTTTTGTGCACATAACTCCTTTAAAAATTCATTGCTATACCTTCAATTAGTGGTGCTGTGTTGAAAGTGAACACTACAGCGATCATTTGAATGCAAGGGATTGTATACTGTAAACAAAATAATAGAATACAATTTAATGTATGACCTGATTTCCAAATCATAAAAGTCTCCACAAAATTAAACTTTTCTGACCAATTCAAAATATAAATGACATTTTCAGCACCATTGGTTTCATAAGTACCCATGTCTTGAATATTCACAGCTCTTGACAAATATTTTGAGTTCTATGTCTACAACAGGGAAAAGTAGATCTGAAAAATGTGGCACTCTTTTCACACACTAAAGCTTACAAAGAATGTTAAAAAGCAGATTGCCTAAAAAATATGTTACTTTAGTTGAAAACTCTGTGGCTTTATGGAATAAGAAAAAGCAAGATGTCCAGCAGTACATTGATTAATCACTGAGAAGAATCAGTAGTGTCTATTCCTTATTGCAGAAACTATAATTTGTGGTTCCAATGAAATAGCATTCAGGGAAAGTGCTGATTCTAGCCCAACTGAATTTTGTAGACCAGAAAGTGAGCTCTAAATGATGGAAACTTCCTATCATTGGTATAATGATCTCTACAAGTCTAAAGATATAAAAAGAAACAATAAACATAGTTCCTTTTGCAAGACATTACTATAAAGAATGTAAATGTGCCATTGTATTTCATTGTGTTGGCTAAAAAGACTGCAGACACTTATTTTAAGGAAAACAATAGTAATTGTATCATTTGTGAAAAACTCTGAAATTTGTTCCAATACATTATCTGTCAGCTCATAGGATAGATGATATTAATTAAAACAACATCAACAACAACAACAATGGAAATCTTTTGAGGGCAAAACTGCAATGAGGTGGTGCTTCATGGTCATGCAGGATACAAACCGAGAAATGTTTTTGAGCACTTCACATTCATTGCAGTAACCATTCTTACAATTTTCCTCTTTGGCACTTGTGTAAGCTTCAGACTACATTGGCACAATAATGTCTGCAAGAAATTTCATAAGGTCATTGGTGTTAACAGCCATTATACATAGAGAAAAATACGATCAGAAATACCAAATACCAGTTCTCATACCTTAATAGCAATGTGTCATACCAGATGGGAAAATTATGCCATGTTATTATATTTATTGATATTTTCAAATCAATAGTATTCACCCTTAAGTACTTTTAAGATAACCCTATGTCAAAACTACATCAAAATAAAACTCGATGTCATAACCTCATCAAAAAATAGTCAACTTTTGAGAAATGTAGAAAAAATTAATGTATGGTTCAGCTGATTGCAACAAAGGACATTTTCTCTTTAACACTGCAATTCAGCAAACATTTGCAATAAGTTTGTTGTTAATAGTTGCAAATATGTAGAGGAATACAGAACATGTTCTTGAAGTGGTTTCAAGGAGGCATGAAAATGCTGATGACCCTTTGCCAATCTATCACACACTGTAAATGTGTCAGTCATTTCAGATTCTGTTTATTATGATTTCAGTATTGTTTTTAACTTTGCACTATTACCATTAAATATAGATGCCGTTGAACCATAGGAATACTTCAAGAATTCTGCTTACTACTATGATAGAGGTCGTTAAGATCATGAGAGGTATTGAACGAGTAGATGTGAATCAGTTATTTACACTTTCGGATAATAGAAGGACTAAGGGGCATTCCATGAAGTTAGCTTGTAGCACAATTAAGACTGATTGGAGAAAATTATTTTTCACTCAATGCACAATTAAGCTCTGGAATTTGTTGCTAGAGGATGTGGTTAGTGCAGTTAATGTAGCTGAGTTCAAACAAGGTTTGCATAAGTTCTTGGAGAAGTCCATTAACTGCTATTAATCAAGTTTACTTAGGGAATAGCCACTGCTATTAATTGCATCAGTAGCATGGGATCTTCTTGGTGTTTGGTAATTGCCAGGTTCTTGTGGCCTGGTTTGGCCTCTGTTGGAAACAGGATGCTGGGCTTGATGGACCCTTGGTCTGACCCAGCATGGCAATTTCTTATGTTCTTATCTTCTTATTTCTCAATGTCATTGAATCTCATTACAGATTTGGAAAGAGCTCCACACTGTATTTATCATGAAGCCCACCTGGCTGTCCATGTCTAATCTCCTACTTTGGCTCCTCGCAGATAACTGGCAAAGTGGCAATGAACCAAAGGAAAGGGCTCCAAGTCTAGCTTAAATGAAGCTGGCAGCAGTATGCTGCCTCTTTCTGCATTTATAAATAGCCAGAGAAGAATCTTCCGACACCTGATCTACAGTAATGACCAGCAAAGCCTGTAGCCTAGGATCCTTCATTGTCATTGATTCCTTGGTTAACACATTTCATTAGCTTTTCTTTTGCTCCTTGGCCAGCCTGCATGCCATCAGGCAAACAATCCCCTAGATTCATCATTCTGCTATATTTATAGCAGAATGAGCCACAAAAAAAAAATGGGTGGGGGGCGATAGTGGGCAGCCAGCCACATCGTGGCAGTGCAGTTTCACCCGCCATGGTGCAGTCGCACTGCAAACTATTATCCCCATTGCGCCACGGAAAAAGGTGTTGTTATTTCCTTGGTACTGCCGCTGATAATGTGAAAAACATTATTGCCCACACCACCGCTGGGAGATAACTCCACCCAAACCCCACCCACACGCTTCCCTGTCACCTAATTTTAATAATACCTCTGCAATATGGCACATTGCAAAATAATGAATGACATTAAAAGAAAGGGAAAAAGAATAGAGAGACTCAAAGTACATAGGGTGACAGGTATGGGAAGGGAATAAGCCATAATCATCATACAATAAGGAGTAATTCAGACAGTTAAATGATAGTTCAGATAATGAAAAGTGTAGGGCGGTATCTCATGACTGCATACTGTGTAAAGTTGTCTCCTAGGTGTGTGCCTGTCAGATGGAGTAGGGGAAATGATTGGGGAATGGGGGACATACACAGGTATATTTCTCTGATAATAAGAATTAGGGATGTGCAATTGTTTAGGATGAATTAGGCAATTTCAATGAAAATTGCCCAATTCGTCCTGGTTCGGGGAACCTAAAAACTGAACTGAAATTTCAGGAAAATTTGGTTTTTGGGTTAGTGCACCCTAACCTGAAATTCGGGTCCCTCGAATTTCAAAGGCCCGAACCACGGGAAATACGAAATTGGATTGGAAGAAGGATAATGAGAAGGAAATTCTGAGAATTATTAAATCTTTTAATAATTGCATACTGGCGTTCCATATTTTAAATAATATATCTGAGGGCCTTGAAGGGAGAGAGAATTGAGCTCATTTGGAGCCCTCCAAGCACTCGTGGTAAGCCCTGATTGAAATCAGCTGCTGCAGCTAGGGCTTCTGCAGATAGACTATCAGCTGGACTGGGGCTTTAAAACCCCGGGTGAAGTGGCGTATTGACGGGGCCTTGAAGGGAGAGAGAAGGGAGCTCAGTTGGAGCCCTCCAAGAACTTGTGGTAAGCCCTGATTGAAATTAGCTGCTGCAGCTAGGGCTCCCGCACAGAGACTATCAGCTGAACTGGGACTTTAAAACCCCGTGTATGGCCTAGACTGGCTTTGACTGTCTTCTGATTGCTGTATTTTATTTTGCAATTGTTTTGGGATATATGGGGCGCAAGAGGAAGGCCAAGATCATCACCTCCTCTCCAGCTACTTTAAGATTTGGTCCGATGGATGCTCATCTAAGTAGGCTCAACTTGCCAAGAGAGGACAGTGTTAGAGACATATTAGATGTCTCTTTAAGTCCTGGTGCTGGACCAACTCCTATACAGCTCCCAGGATTTACAGAGGAGGGCAATTCCATTGAAAATGAAGCAGCAAGTGTGAGTTTTGCAAATGTAGGTGAGTTATATGTAGATTCAGCAGCTTCACAACCCTTGAATATTCATCAACAGGGAGTAAATGGAAGCCCCTCTGAAAACATTGGTGGCATACAGGCGACTGCTGTAGATACCACCAATGTTACTCTGGGTGACTTGTAGAGAATGCTGCAGAAACTACCGTGTTTCCCCGAAAATAAGACAGTGTCTTATATTAATTTTTGCTACCAAAGATGCACTAGGCCTTATTTTCAGGGGATGTCTTATTTTTCCATGAAGAAGAATTCACATATATTGTTGAACAAAAAAATGAACATTTATTACATTCTGAATAGTTGTCTGGTTATGCTGGTTTGTGATGACAACTAACTGTGAATCCTGCAGGGTAAAAAAATCACAGCTGCATGCTCTGGTGTTCTGTGCGACGGGCATGCTCCCATATAAAAACTTTGCTAGGTCTTACTTTCGGGGGAGGTCTTATATTTAGCAATTCAGCAAAACCTTTACTAGGTCTTATTTTCGGGGGATGTCTTATTTTCGGGGAAACAGGGTAGATACTAATGTAATACAAATGAATTTATCCTTTTCAGCTATGGTAGGTGGAAATAGATCAATGATTAAAGATCAGAGGAAAAAAATAACTGAATTGGAATCTAAGGGAAATAGTTTATCATTGAAAATTCAGAACGTTCAAAGTGTTGAATTTAACTGTATTTCAGATAATATAGTGTTACATAATGAGTTAGAGAATTTGGAGAATTGTTTAAAAGTTAAAAACTTGCGGTTTGTAAATTTTCCTTATACAAGACTTTTGTCTCCTTATGAGATGTTTGTAAAATATTTTAAGGAAAATTTAGCATATAAAGATAATGAGATTCCAATCATTTCTAAGATCTATTATTTTCCTCTCCAATTAAGAGACACTCCTGGGAATCAGGGAGACCTACAATCCCTAGGAGTGTCTACTTTTTTGGAAGAATCTATTGATATCATAAATAAGAGAGCTACTCTTCTTGTATCTTTTTCCCTAGAAAAGGATAAAGAGTTTATTTTTGAAAAATCTCTAAAAAATAGGGAACTATTATTTTGTGGTCAAAAAATGTATGTTTTTCCAGATGTTTCAAGGGCCACTCAAGTGCATAGGAAACAGTTTTTGGTTTTGAAAAGTAAGACTATTGAATTGGGTGCAACTTTTTATTTAAGGTTCCCATGTAGATGTTTAGTTAATTATCAAGGCAAGAAATTTATTTTTAGTATGCCACAACATCTAGAAAGTTTTTTGAGAGATAAAGAGTTAGTAAAGGAAAATCAGGTTGAAGCAGCAGAAACAGATCTGTAAAAATAAAGACTTCTACCCCTCTCCTCCTTGTTAATTGTATTATGTAAGTTTTCTTTACCGTATAAAGACCCTCATTTATTGGATAAATGTGACAATAAAATTTACTTTTGACTGTATTACTCCTTTTGTAATAAGTTTGCCTGAATTGTTCACTGTTTATTGCCTTTTATGTTAATTGTATTTATTGTTTTGAATTTAAAAATTGAATAAAGTATAAATTATAAAATAATAATAATAATAATATATCTGGGAGAAGAGGTCATGTCTGTGTTATGCACTGTGGTGATATACAAAGAAGAAGATCATATGGGTGCAAAGGAAATGTGAGTATTAGGCTTTGTTAAGTTATGACAAGTATCAAATAGACATGTGCAGCAGAAAAAAATGTGTTTTGTTTCCAAATTATTTTCCTGGGTATACCAATTAGTTTCTTTAGTTTCAAAACCAAAAAAAAATGTTGTTATAGTTTATTTTGTTTGCCATTAAAGTCAATGGGGGAATCATTACAGGAAACAATTTACAGCTTATTTTGGACTCCAGAATAGCAGTTTTCTAATCAATTGTCTTAAAGACTGAGGAGACTGGAAAGTGGCACCAAAAGTGGCAAGAATAGTTTACAACTCCTTAAAGGGGCCAAGGGGTACTAGCATTGGCAAGATTTCATCAAGTCACTGTGAGAGGAACAAAAAAGCAGAAAATGTGGGAAGAACACCCCAAGGCTCCAAAATAAAGCACCAGCAAGAGTGACATGAGCCCTTGATGGCATCTCAAGTGGCAGTGGCAAACTGCCACTCAATGTGGCATTAGCAGCCTAAGACAGCATGAAGGGAGAACAAAGCAGAATACACAGCAGAAGAACCTCCAAGGCAGGCACTTGTAGAGGGTCCAAGCAGCACAAAGTGTGGC
Organism: Rhinatrema bivittatum; assembly: GCF_901001135.1. NCBI lineage: Eukaryota > Metazoa > Chordata > Amphibia > Gymnophiona > Rhinatrematidae > Rhinatrema > Rhinatrema bivittatum. The sequence goes on along the minus strand of NC_042616.1, from coordinate 561,938,801 downwards.
TTCAAGACTCCAAAGCACCACGAGAGTTCTATAGCAGCCTCCCCTAGATTGGGAAGGGATTAGGTCTCAGATATGAGAGCAAGGGACAGTGGCAAAGAGACCTGCAAGGTGTAAAGTTTGGGCATGAAAACAAGGCTGAGTGGCAGAAAGACCACAATAGTACAGGTAGAATTTATATTTTCTTATAGAATGGGCTTTCCAAATGTAAAGGATATCACATTCAATGTATGGAAATGGTTTCCCTAATAACTGAGGTGTGCATTTCCCAAATCATTTATCTACCCTCATCCTGTTTAATTTCCTGATTTTCTTGTTTTCCATGAAATCTCTGGCACTACTCTAAGTGTTATCACATAAAGAACACTGAAATTGTTATTCTTGGGTATCTTTTGCCTTGTGCCAGTATTTTGTTCTTTAGATTGAGGACATTTTGAGCAAAAATATTTCCCATATCCTGTACGTGAACACTGGCTGTTGCACTTCCTGAATAAGTGGTTTTGCATGAGTTCTTTCCTACTACTTTAACCTTATAATATTCAGTAAAGGAAGTTGTTTCACTTGTGTATCTTTTGAATGGTGCCAGTGGTTCTTCCTTTGAATGAGGGCTTTTTTGGACAAACCACCTCAGTGTAATCAACCATAAAACAGGGTGGGAGTACAGATTGAGATTGTTGGAGGAAAGGAAGAACTATAGAACAGGTTCTAAGCTATGGTAGTGAAACGTCTTTTTATTTACTTTTTAAAAATTTATTTATTTATTTATCAGGTTTTATATACTGTCATTAAGAAAAAAGTTCCATCACAACAGTTTACAAAATACTTAAAATTCAAAAAGAATAATAATAAAAGAATAAATAAATACATCTTATCAATAACAGTACTTCATAACATTCAGACATATTAGGAATTAGAAATATAAAACATTAAAAAACCCCATAAAATAATCAAAATACAAGTGTAAGACAGTTAAAAACTAAATAAAATAAAAGCAAAACAAAATAAGATTAATATCAACTCAACTGTTCTGGTCTTACTGGATTTGTTCAAGCCAGAACATCCCAGTATTACAAACCAAGAAGAAATCAAGTCTGAAAAGAACACCCCAATGCTCCAAAGAGTGCACTAGCAACATTATGGCAGGTTGGCATGTGACAGCAAGTTCTTTACGGTGGTATGGCAGCTAGGTAGGTAGGTAGCTTTGAGACATGAAGTCCATGGAAAGAGAACATTATTTATTTTGACTTTTTTTCTCATGTTTTAATTTGTAGACAAAACAGTCCTATGGAAACAAACAACAAAATAAAAACAGGGTATGAAAAGCGGCTGTTGAGTTAGAACAAAACAAAGAACTGAAAATAGGTAGAAAGAAGGAGAAATATTTTTCCAAAATTTTTCACCTCTTTTTCTGGAGAACAGCAAACACCCCAGCACACCTAGGAAACAAAGACAAGCAAACAACACAGAGGTACCAAAACTCCCACACTTATATATTTTAATAGACAGGCATAGCAGGTAGGTAAAGCAATACCACCAAGACCCCATGGTGGTATAAAGGATATGGCAGATAGACATGTGCCAGCAAGACCTCTCTGGTAGTATAAGAGGCATGGTAGGTAGGCATGTACCATCAAAACTTCCATGGTGATCTAAGGAGCATGGTAGCTAGACATGAGGCAGCAGGTCCCCTATACTGGTACTAGGGGTATTCAAATTATGAATCACAAAAGTGAGAAAACATATACATATATATACTAGAATAACAATCTATCCTATACCGGCATAACATTTTTACAAAAAATGATTATGAAAGCATTTGATCATCATATCTCGGCACTTATACTGCATGGAGTAATTCGATGACTTATACCCAATATTATGCTCTATGGGGTTATAATCATTGGTCGTGAGGGGTGTAAAACTGTATTGCTAATATCCATTTTTTATAGAAATGTTATGCTCCCCACCCATGGCCGTCCCGCACACGGGCATGCTCATCTTCATGGTTCCACAGCAGGTCCCGGGATGGTCTCCCTCGCGGTAGTTGCCAGTACTGCTAGGCCCCCACGTCCCTCGGCGGTGGTTGCCGGGCCTTCCACTGAGCATTGGGCCTCACGCTGAGGTTTGGCGTCCTCGGCCATGTTGGCCACACCCATACGTGCACGCGCGCGGACTGCCCGGACTCATGTAGGGCCAAGGGCGGTTCCTAGCTCTGCATCGCACCCTGATTGATTCCCCGATATAAGGAAGTTCCTGTCTCTGTTTCCTTGCCTTGTCATTGGGTCGGTTTGTTCTAAGATTGCCTCTGCGTTTGTACCTGTTCCTGCTTGTTCCTAGTCTCGTTCCAAGATCCTTCTGTTCCAGTTCTGTTCCTGACTCGTCCCTGCATCCTAGTTCATGTATCCTGCTCGTTCCTGTGTTCGTCTGTCTGTCTAACCAGGTAGTATCCTCGGACTGACTTTTTGGTACTGAACTCTGCCTGTTCTTGGCCTGCCTGCCTACCTCAAAGACCACAGCCTGTTCCTGACCTGCCTGCCTGCCAGCCACCTGCCTCAAGACCTCAGCCTGTCTTTGACCTCATCTGACCTCCGGTACCTGACCTCTGCTTTGCTGACCACTCCTTGGACTGACATCTGGACATTGACCTTTGCCTGTCTGACCTTGTCTCCAGATTCTGGCTCTGTTCCTCGCCTTGTCATCATCAACACTGTTCTGGTTCTCCCTGTTCCAACCAGCAGCCACCTTTGAACCCGATCATACTCCTCCTGACTCTGTGGGCACACTGGACTTTCACTCTCCTAGGAGACCCTGCAAGGCCCACTTAAGTCCAAGCAGCCCGGGTCCCTACTGGCTCCTCCCAGGGGGACCTCGGGTTTCCAGTGGTGAAGTTCTTCCTAGCCTCTGTCTCCTCCAGTGCTCCTCCCCCTGGGGGCAGCTATCTCCTGTTCCCTTTCAGAAGGCATTTCACCTCTGCCCCATGACAAGGGTCCACCCCCGAGCGCAACAAGAAATTTGTTATGCAAATAAAACTTCATTCAGGGTTTCTTTCTGATGTCAAATCCAAGATCTCCAAGAGCATGGCACATAAATTTAAAAATCAGTCCACTCAAACAGGAATGCTTGAAGTATATAATGCAAACAATAGTCACTTATCTCATTAATGGAATGACCAATGAGGGGTTAACTCAAAAAGTATTCAGCATGTGGATAATTGGAGCACCAACCTGACACTGCTGCATTTCAAGAAGTTTTTCTTCATCAGGGGTATCTCAATATTAGATAGCCATTCTTAAAATCATCCTGAAGGAAGGGGCTTCCATTTAAAACAGGGTTTGAGAGATATTATTGATAAAAGGAAATGCTGCTGTCTTCAGTTGCAATGGAAACAGTATATAATATATCCTGATGGTATTAAATTGCATATGCAGAAAGCTTAACAAACTAATTATATTAAAATGCAGCTATCAGACCACAAAAATATCAACAGTGTTTTCTTAATGCATTGCCGGAGGACCAGTAAGCATGGCTAGCTGCAGCAGCCATTTTATAAGGTAAAACATGGGAGTTCAACTGTCAATCAAATCATGTAATCAGCAAGTTGGCAACTTGAAAAACTGTAGAAATACTCTCATCTAATCTCATGTATCAGGCTTGCACACCTTTAAAATTAAGTATGTAAATGTGGGGAAAATAAATAATAATTACCTGCCAAGTGGTGGGCATAGAGAAGCTCATGAGATGTAGCTCAATGACGTTCTGGGACGGGGAGGCTCAAGAAAAGTTCACCCTTTTTTTTTTTTTTTTTTTTTAAATTGTGGGCCATGGAGAGGAGCAGCATGACCCTGAAGTCAGTGGCTCTGGGCCGTGATAAAATGAAAACAGCTGGCAGCCACAATTGTGGAGCGGTGCCCTGGGGATTTGTAAGCTCACAGTAGAGGTTTGGAGGTGCCCGCAATAAGAGGCAGCCTCCTGCCTCCAGTGTCAACAGGCGCATTTGAAAGAAAAGCAGCAGTGAGAGGGAAAATGGCCGCTCCCGGGATTCCCCTCATCTTGATGCGATGTTGGGCCGCAAAAGAAATTAAAAACAGCAGGTGAGCTGTGAGCAGAGGGGCCGGATGCTCTGGTGATTCTCTCCCCCATCCATCGAAGCAAGCCCACGATCAAAATTAAAGTGGCAATTGGCCGTGGGAGAGCCATGGGACTGAGGGAGCCTTGGGAGCTCCCGGTGGCCTGAAGAGAGACAGGACACATGTGGTGGGAGTAAGAATTGCTGCTGCTTCCATTCCAACCCCCAACGTCAGCTAGTGTTGCAAGCATTTTTTTAATAAAGTAGTGCCGCTTCAATGTGGCTGAGCGGATTAGGCAGCGACATCACTGGGGATACTGCCACTGCAAAATTAAAGAGCAACACAGCATCGGGGCTCAAATCAAAGCCCTGTCACTATCAAAATGCAGGCCTAGGGGGTCCTCGCTGATGTCAACAAGTGACGTCAGTGAGAGGCTGCCCCAGGGAGTGCCTGAGGGCAATTTTAAAGTTTAAAAGTTCAATAAAAATTTAACTACCTACTCCAAAATTTCAAAAAGTGGCGATTTTGGTTGGGATCATAGAGAGAGGCTCATACAGAAGTTACAGCCCCCCCGGAAGCACTCTGATGAACCCAGCACCAATAAATGTAATAAACTTTTGCTTCTAATCCCCACCCCTCTGACATACATTGGTGACTCTCCTGCAGTGTAGAATAAGGTGGCAGGTGACTAAGGGGTTTCAGTTCTTATCCAAGGAGCCACTAAGTATAAACAACAAGAGAGGAAGAATAGAAGGAAAAGGGAATCTCCTCCCCATTGGGCCTCCTGTATAATGGAAAAGGGGTCTGGAACCCACCCAGTAAGTATCCCAGGGGAAGGGAGGGTAGACAGTACCCAAGCAAATAAAATAAATGTTGTTAAAAATATATGTTTTGCTTAAATTAACAGATGAAATCACTTTAAGCAATATAATCACAGCAAGAAGGATCTATTTTATTAACAGACAAAAAGTGTCATGTATTTTCATTAAGTAATGATATAACACATTTTAACAAATTTGTTAATAGCTGTAAACTACTAAGAGCTCTTTTCTATTTATTCTAGCTCAAAAGATTAATAGAACCCATTGTGAGGAAATATATGAAATATATATCGAGTCAACTATTAGATAAACATTTCTAGTAGTCCTTTCCTGGTGTTGACGTGACAATATTTGTAGTAATTTAGATCAATAGATATATCAAGAATGTTAATCTTTTTATACTTTACGTTAAAGGTAAGCTAATCCAAACATCAGATGAAGGTTGTTCTGACTCAGACCTTAAGAGGACTACTCTGGTAAGTATGTGTTCCCTGTACCTACCTGGGTCAGTCCAGACTCCTGGGTTTTGCCTCCCCACCAGCAGATGGAGACAGAGAAGTTCTGGCTGGCCCTGTCCTATACCCTAAGGTGCCACCTAAAGTCCGTCAGTATTTCTCTGTCTCCAGCAGATGGTGGAGGTGCAAATCCTACAGTCCGGACTTAGTTAAAAAAATAATAATCTTAGATTAGACAAACGGGCGGATTTTAAATGCCCTGCTCGCGTAAATCCACCCGGATTTACGCGAGCAGGGCCCTCACACGCCGACGCGCCTATTTTGCATAGGCCGCCGGCGCGCGCAGAGCCCCGGGACGCGCGTAAGCCCCAGGGTTTTTTTAAGGGGGCGTGTCGAGGGTGGGGCCAAATGACGTGGCATTTTGGGGGCGGGACGCAGCATTTCGGGGGCGGGACCGGGGGCGTGGAGCCGGCCCGGGGGCGTGGTCGAGGCCTCCGGACCAGCCCCCGGGTCGGATGACGGCAGGGGCTGGTCCGGAGGCTGGTCCGGAGGTCCGGTGGCCCATCATCCTGTTTCCAACAGGATGATGGGCCACATCATCCTGGCCACAAGAACCTGGCAATTATCCAAACACTAAGAAGATCCCATGCTACTGATGCAATTAATAGAAGTGGCTATTCCCTAAGTAAACTTGATTAATAGCTGTTAATGGACTTCTCCTCCAAGAACTTATCCAAACCTTTTTTGAACCCAGCTACACTAACTGCACTAACCACATCCTTTGCCAACAAATTCCAGAGCTTTATTGTGCATTGAGTGAAAAATAATTTTCTCCGATTAGTCTTAAATGTGCTACTTGCTAACTTCATGGAATGCCCCCTAGTCCTTCTATTATTCAAAAGTGTAAATAACCGAGTTACATCTACTCATTCAAGACCTCTCATGATCTTAAAGACCTCTATCATATCCCCCCTCAGCCGTCTCTTCTCCAAGCTGAACAGCCCTAACCTCTTCAGCCTTTCCTCATAGGGGAGCTGTTCCATCCCCTTTATCATTTTGGTTGCCCTTCTCTGTACCTTCTCCATCGCAACTATATCTTTTTTGAGATGCGGTGAACAGTATTCAAGGTGTGGTCTCAACATGGAGCGATATAGAGAAACTATGACATTTTCCATTTTATTAACCATTCCCTTCCTAATAATTCCTAACATTCTGTTTTCTTTTCTGACTGCTGCAGCACACTGAGACGACAATTTTAAAGTATTATCCACTATGATGCCTAGATCTTTTTCCTGGGTGGTAGCTGCTAATATAGAACCTAACATCGTGTAACTACAGCAAGGGTTATTTTTCCCTATATGCAACACCTTGCACTTGTCCACATTAAATTTCATCTGCCATTTGGATGCCCAATCTACACCAATTATTTCAGAGTATTTATTTTGCACTCTCTCACCCATATTAAGGACACTTATCTTCCCCAAGGGAGTACAAAAGATCAAAATGAATATATAGAAAGGACGCCCCTGTCACATCGGGTTCTGGAAGTGTATCTCCCCCCCTCCCCCCACACACCTACAAAGGACCAGGCCCTGGGAGTAAGAGGGAATGTAAAAAACTAGCTGGTGAGAGGTTTCAGCTAGAAGAGTAACACATTTTTTATCATGATTATATTTTATGAAAACATGTTTCTCCTGCAGCACTAAGGAAAAACTGCTACTGGAATTTCTCAGCATTTTTTTTATTTTATTTATGCATTTTTATATGACTTACAAGCATCCACTTGTTAATGAAATTTCTAAAATACAGAAATGCAAAATATATTAAAAGAAAATTAATCATATTCACAACATTTTCATCTGTATTATAATCAAATAGAAGAAATACGAGGAGATCATGCAATTAGAGCGATCAATTCAATATAAATCTATCAGAAAATTATCTGGTGATCTGAACAGTCCCTCCACTATTTAAACTACACATCAAACAGCAGGTTTATATGGGACTAGAGTGAGTGTCCTGAAATGATCTAAGCTGTATTGGGTGGAAAAATACATATCGCTGTCCCTGAAAAAGCACTCAACACTTGCACAGAAATTGTAATTTGAAGGTTGCTCCCTTATGTACTACTTCCTCCTTCATGTTTAGAAATGTTTTTCTTCTTAATTGGGTCTGCTTCACCAAATCTCTGTAACACCACACTTTTTGACTGAAGGAAAGGGCTTGATTATTCCTAAAATATTGTTTGAAAATATTATTCTTGTCCATCAGAAAAGCGAATGTGACTAATAAAGGTCTATGATGTGTTACTGTCAATTTCTGTGATGAATCCAATAAAGTTGTTAAATCTGGAATATCTTGATCTTCTATATTATCATGGTTGTTTTCAGTAGGATATAAGTAATACGTCTTTGTAATGACTGGTTTAAGTTCTTCCGGAACTTTAAGAATTTGAGACATAATAACTTGAACAAGACTAACGGAGCAATATTTCTTATCACAGGAAAATTTAGAAATCTTAAGTTGTGAGCTCTTAATGTGTTCTCACTCTTTTCTAACCTTTTGTTTGCTTCATTATCGTTCAAAATTATGGCAGATTGAATTATCTCAACCTCCACACATCTTGTTTCCAATTTTTTTAAATTGCACAGCTATTTCAGTGGCATTATACTTTACTTGTTGTTTAACTTCCATAACCTCTTTTGTTAAACCCAGTATTGCTTTTTCCAAAGATTGGAGGGCATTCCAAATGGAGGATAGTGTTATCTCAGGTCCAGACATTAGCAATTTCCCTTGCTTAGAGAATTCCTGATTCACTTCTCTTCCCACACCCACTGCTAGGCCATCGCCATTTCCAAGGCTCGAGGATCCTAAGAATGCTACAAAGTCCAGCCCTTCTCCCCCAACTGCTCCACCGTGTCTACCTTGTCTTTTTCCTGCATGGTAAGTCCTTGTGATGGTTCACCTTGTCTGTCTACTCCTGCCTCACTCCGGATTACCTCCGATGGGCTCATAGTTCCCCATGTCTTCAGTTCCTCATCTCGTCCTGGTGGCGCAGGTCTTACTGGTGATCCGGGGCTCAATGATGTCTCGGTCATGGAAGCAAGCTCTCGCTCCACAGCTTGCTCCCCAGAGACCCAATCTCCCAGCGTTAGTGGGGGAACAGTGGCAAAGAAGCTCCCAATCCTGGGTTGCCATGTTTCCAGCAGTGTGGTGGAGCTTTCTCCACACCAAACCCGGGCTTTCCATTTTGTGTGGGGCATATCAGAAACAGGTAAGAATGAAAAAAAACAGGAGCTCTTCACAGCTTGACTGTTCAGGTTGCCGTCTTGGAAGGCTCTCCCCCATTTTTCAGCATTCTAATGGGATATCCATCATTTTCAGTGCAAGGATTTTGTAATCATCTAGTTTCCTGCATTATTTTCATTTTTATTGATTTTAAATTATTTTCTGTTTCTCTATTTTCTTTGTGCTGAAGTATCCAATGTATTCTTTACATTAAAGTCCATCTGTATGTTAAGCAGAATTGGCAGATTTCTATCATACTTTTGAAAATATTCAATATGTTTTTTTATAATTTCTTGGAAAAAATGTTTCTATATATGCATTCAATTTCTAATGCATGTGTTATGCGTGCCATCCGCGGCAGACCCGCGGCACAGCCCACTCACCTTTCCACAAGGATTCCAGCCTCTGGTTCCTCCTTGCTGACGGCAGTGGGCCGCCATCTCCGTCCTTGGGCCTCCCCCGGTGCCTCCGGCCCTGCCACAGCGCCTGGTGTTCCCGATCCTAATGCCACTGCTCATCGGGCCTATCCGTGTGGCCCACAGAGAGACGACACCACCCGCACCTCATCCCTCCCTAGGCACGCAAGCATCGCTGATCCTTATGTAAGTACCGTGGCGGAAACCTAGTTGTAGCCCCGGATGATGATGTCAACCTACTCATAGTATTTAAGCTCAGGCTCCGCTCCATAGCGTTGCCTTTGCAACAAGTCTCCTCGCTGGTCCAGTACTCATTGCTACTAAGAGATTTGTTTATTCCCTGCATTCCTGTTCCTGGTTCCTGTTTCCTTGTTCCTGTCTTGCTTATGCTTCGGATTGACTACACGGACTTTGACTTTGCTTCGCCTGACTATGTTACAGCCTATCTCCAGACACAGACCTCTGCTTCGCCTGACCACGCTACAGCCTATCTCCAGCCCCAGACTTCTGCTTCTCAACTATGTATTGCCTATCTCCAGAGCCTTACCTTTGCTTCATCCGACTATGCTCTTGACTATCTCCGTGATCGGACCGCAACCTTGCTTGCCACTGCCTCTGGATCGCCGCCAGCTCTTACTCAAGCCTACCATTGGACTCCTCTTTTGACTACTCCCTAGATATGGATTCATTAGGCTTCAGCCTACCTTTGCTTGAGCGCCCTCTGTCTGCCTTCATTCCATTGGCACCCGAGTTTCCAGGACATTATCCAGTCCAGAGTAGAATTGTTCCATCTCTCCCCTGCTGTCTCTGGGCTGAACCAACTTCTCCAGCAACTTTAAACAGAGGCCCACCTAAGTCCTGCTGGCCCTGGCACCCAAAGACTCAACCCGCGGGGAACGAAGGCTGGTATAGGTGAAGCTCCAGCGGCCTCTGCCTTTCAGCCCACTCCACCTGCCAACGGTGGGGACCATAGGTCCTTACCTACAAGTTGCGTCAACCCCACCTCGGCCCACGGGTCCACTTCCAACACAACAGCATGTTATCTAAACTTTTTACTATGAGTAATTGAAATACAGTATGGAAAATATTAGTAAACTGTTTTAGCAACCTTAGGGGCCGATGCAATATAGTGTGCTCAGCCGAGCACACTCAGCCGAGCACACTGTATAACCTGCAGTCGGACGTGGGATAAATAGACGCTAATCCACCCCCTAATGCAATAGGGGGATTTGCACCTATTTAACATGCGTCCGACACGGAGTGAATGAGATAGTAGTCATCACATTCAAGTGCATGTGAATGAGCCTATTACTCATTCACTCCGCATGCAAAAAAATGAATGTGCATCTCGGATGCACATTTATTGCTCAAATATTAACGCCTGCCTGGAACAGACATTAATAGCTGAGGCATTGAAAAGAAGTACAGAAAAGCAGAAAAAACTGCTTTTCTGTACTTATTTAAAGTAAAAAAATAAAATAACTTGGCAGACCGCCGAGTTATGAAGACCGATGCCAGTAAACTCGGCATTGGTTTTCATAACCGGCCGTCTGCCAATAATGAGAATGGCCACCGACGGTTGGCCCCTGTGACATAGTGAGGGCAAAGGTGATCGGCGCCATTTTGAGTACTGGCATCCGACGGCCGGAGTGCAGGAGGTCGCTCCTGCACCCCCACTGGACTTTTGGTAAGTCTTGTGGGGGTCAGGAGGCCCCCCCAAGCTAGCCAAAAATTCCTGAGGGTCCACGGGGGTCCCGGAGTGATCTCCTGCCCTCAGGCCATCGGCTGCCAGTAATCAAAATAGCACCAATAGCCTTTGCCCATACCATGTCACAGGGGCTACCGGTGCCATTGGTCAGCCCCTGTCACATGGCCATCGGCACCATCTTGTACTCCTACCATGTGACAGGGGCTGACCAATGGCACCAGTAGCCCCTGTGACATATTAGTTCAAAGGCTATCGGTGCCATGATGAAACCGGCACCGAGGGTGTGAGAGTTCAGGGGTTTGGCTCCTGCACCCCCCGCTAGACCACCAGGGAGTTTTGGTAAGTCTTGGGGGGGAGGTCAGGAGGGTGGGAGGTTGTAGTTAATTTTAATTTTAGCTGGGACACGTATAGAAATCGTCGTATTAACTCATCAGGGTGCCATAAGGCCGAATGCAACGTATCTGCTCCCCGACGAATCCGAATCCCAAATGCAATGTATGGCGTCCTTCTGCACATCCCTAGTATTTCCTATACCTATGCAGAAAGGTGGGGGTTAATTAATTAAAAAAAGAACTTAAATTAGTACCCTACAAAGAAGAGATTAATTCTCCCTATGAGGTAGCAATTCTAAAACATCTTCAACTAAATCTAGGACTAGTCTAATGTCCTCCTGGTATTCGAAAAAAGATGGTTCACCACTGATTGAATTATTTACCAAGGTTTTTCCATCACCAGAATCTACTTTAATCATAGGAGTCTTTAACTCCAGGTAGATAAGAAACCTAGAATTGTAGCCTGTGAAATGTTCTGAGAGGCAATGGATGCTTTAGGGTGGTCTAAATTTATCTCGAAAGCTACCCATAAAGCAGGACATACTCTAGACCTAATATTTGCTAATATCAGTACCTGTCTAATTAATACTGATCACACCATATTGCCTTGGTCTGACCACCAATTAGTAAAAGCTGAAATAACTTTCATTAACCCTCTGACTAAAAGGAAAGATCAAAAACTAGGGATGTGAATCGTTTTAGGACGATTAAAATTATCGTCCGATAATTTTAATATCGTCTTAAACCGTTATGGAACACAATACAATAGAGATTCTAACGATTTATCGTTATAAATCGTTAGAATCGTGAGCCGGCACACTAAAACCCCCTAAAACCCACCCCCGACCCTTTAAATTAAATCCCCCACCCTCCCGAACCCCCCCCAAATGACTTAAATAACCTGCGGGTCCAGCGGCGGTCCGGAACGGCAGTGGTCCGGAACGGGCTCCTGCTCCTGAATCTTGTTGTCTTCAGCCGGCGCCATTTTCCAAAATGGCGCCGAAAAATGGCGGCGGCCATAGACGAACACGATTGGACGGCAGGAGGTCCTTCCGGACCCCCGCTGGACTTTTGGCAAGTCTCGTGGGGGTCAGGAGGCCCCCCACAAGCTGGCCAAAAGTTCCTGGAGGTCCAGCGGGGGTCAGGGAGCGATTTCCCGCCGCGAATCATTTTCGTACGGAAAATGGCGCCGACAGGAGATCGACTGCAGGAGGTTGTTCAGCGAGGGGGATTTAATTTAAAGGGTCGGGGGTGGGTTTTAGGGGGTTTTATTGTGCCGGTTTTGCGATTTTTCGATTTTTCGATTTTTCACGATTTTTCACGATTTTTCACGATATTTTACCCCCCCAAACGGCAACAATACGATTCCCTCCCCCTCCCAGCCGAAATCGATCGTTAAGACGATCGAGGACACGATTCACATCCCTATCAAAAACAAGTCTTTACTTTCAGGTAAAAGATAGATAAGGAGATACTTTCAGAATCAATAGAAAATAAGCTCCCTGAACTAAATCAAGCTAAAGCTACCTCATCCTTTGATTCCTGGGAAAAGATTGTCAATGACATAGCTGATGATCTCAGTCCTGTCCTAACGAGAACCATTAATAAAGAAAATAAGACTCCCAGTCTGAAAAAGCCATGGTACAATGATAATTTAAGATGTACCAAACAGACCCTCAGAAAATCTGAGAAACACTGGTGGAAATGTCCTTCTCCAGAATCACTTGGAAAAAAATAGGTCTCTCTTAACTAAATACCGTGCATTAGCTGATAAAGCAAAAAAAGATTACTATGCTAAACAGATCCATGAAGTACTATTTAATTCTCAATTACTCTTTGATGTTGTTAAAAATGGAATTAAGGACCCCTCATCTTTCTTTCTGAGAAAGGCTTCTTAAAACTCTCCTGTAATGAATATGTTATAAAATCGGGGGTCGGCATGTGCAAGAGTGTGTACACTAGTTTATCTTGCGCACACCGATGCCCACAGCCTTCCCCTGTTTCCTCCCCCCTATTCTAACCTTCCCACCCCTTCCCCTAACTTTTCCACCCCATAGCCCTATTCTAACCCCCGACCTCTATCTTACCTTTTGCGCCTGCCTCCAGTCAGGCGCAAGTTGTGTACACTGGCAGCCTGCAGGCACGCAATCCTCTGACACAGCAGCAAATGGCCACTGTGCCGGAGGCCTTTGACCCCGCCTCGCCCCAGGACTGCTACACTCCACCACGTTCCACCCCCGGACCACCCCTTTTGTAAAGCCTTGGGACTTAGATGTGTCCCGGTGCTTTACGTGCATCACCGGGCCTTTATAAAATAGGCCTGGTGTGCTTAACCCAGTCTACGTGCATAAATCCACTGGATTTACATGCTAGGAGCTTTCAAAATCTGGCCCTTAACATTGGTATACTAATCTGTTAATGCTAATGCTCCTTGATATCTATTTGAGTTATTTGGTAGATATACTCTCTCATGCAGTCTGCGCTCTGGGGTAATGAATTATCTTGTGAATCTTTATGAGAAAGAGGCACATTTACAGGAAACCCAAAGTAGAGCTTTTCTGATCATTGGTCCAGTTCTGTGGAACATGTTACCTGAGGAAATACATTACATATTGGATCTTGCCATCTTTCACAAGTATTTAAAGGCATATTTATTTCAGAAGTCATTTGCCAACATTTAGTTTAAGGTGTAGAGAGTAGCTGAGTATGCAAAATGTAATGTTTGAATTTTCAACATAAAATTTCATAAAATTTCATTTTATGTTTTATCTGTTTATATTTATTTTTTATATTATATTATGAATGTATAATTGTACTTCCCTTAGCAGAATTTGCCTACTATGAATGAATAAAAATATTTTAAAATAAAAAAAATATATATTATTATCTTTATCATGTAAGATTGGGGTTAGATTATATTACATTGGTTTATTTTTAATTTAAATACTTTTACTATTTCTGATTTATTTTCCATTGATATTTCTTTCTTTTTATGTTCATTCCAAGGCTCTTTGGACAGAATGCCACGTACATACTGAAGTTATTATTATTATAAAACAACTAAAAAGTCTCATTCATTTGTAAACTTTATTTTGCCTAATTGCCTTGTCAGTATCCCTCCATGTTAAGGAGGAACAATCATTTACAAAAAATCAGCCTCTGCTCTATATCCTTGCTAGCATAGGATGCCATGAAAGCTGAGAATGAACAATATAAAATGTTTCTGAAGCAGCTCAAAGCCAATTTATTTTAAATAATTTTATTAAAGATGTTTGCCATATTATTAAGAATTCTGTATTAAAATGCTGTTATTGTACACCGCTTAGCATGATATTCTCTCTTTATAGAAGGAATAAAAATGATTGCAAATGAATAAATAAACTTGCACAGAAAGCTTAGAGTAATGTTGAAAGGGATATTCATCTGTCTCACATAGGAAAACCATCTTTGGCTTTCAACAGTCTACTGCCAGAAACATAACCTAGGCATCTGTAACCAGATCATCGCAAAGGTGTTTGGGGAGGGGACAATGCTGTGAACAAACTACACACACCACTCACGCCACAAGGATTGGAATAATTAGGTTACATCATTTGTTATTAATATCCATAAGATTACAGCAATGACTTAGGCACCCGAGCAATAATATTTCTTACTAACCAACGGGTGTACACCTCTACAGGGCAAGGGCAGGCAGTGCAAAACTTCTGGACTTCGGGGCTTGCTGCTGCCAAGCAAAGTCCATCCTCGCAAGAGGCACTCGCTTCTCGTGAGTGCTCCAGTCAGCTCACCACACACAAGCAAGGTGACAGCCCACTTGTATAGGACATCTGGTCTGCCATCAAATGGGGCCACCTGGCCCTGATGTCAGATAAGTCCTAGCATCTAGGTACCCTGTACTGGTGATACTGTGTACTGCCTCCCTTCAACAAGTGATACACCCCCCCCCCCCTTTTTGACTCGGGAACCCACCCCAAAGCTGCAACAGTGTAAATAGAATACAAAAGTGTCGTTAACTTCCTAACATAAAATACTGACTATGCTACCAATTGAAAGAATGGATGGGTGGTCGGGAATGAAGAAGACGTCCATACAGCACAAGGAGCCAGAGCAAAAAGAGCAAGGAAATCCAACGCTCTTCAGCTCCCTCCCTGCGATGAAGCACATACAACCTTGGCCCACCCAGTCATTTCAAATGATCCAATATGATGCCCCGGGCAACCCACAGGCAACGCGATTCTCCCAATGCCCCCCTCACATGACTCCCAACTCCACCCTTCAGGAAGGTGTGGTCCTTGAGCTGCGGCACCGGCTCAATGACATCAGCATTGAGCCGGAGTCATGCCAGTGATGCACAACGCACATTGGAGTGTCAAGGACTTTTTTTTGTATATTATAAATCTCCCATAAATCATACTCACAAGTTAGAAAATACTTGCATATATATGTTTGAGTCTATATATGTAAATGAAAATCCTGAAATAATATAATGAGTGGATGAGCTCAAAGAGACCTCATATTTAAATGCCAGCAGGCTAAGCTAATGTAAGCTTTTAATAGCATTCAATCAATTTTTAATCATTGGTCTCAATGGGCTGAATTTCAAGGGCGCGGAAAGCTGCCCGTTTATGCACATTGAAAACTGAAAGTACTTGTAAACCGGATTGCTGTCGCTTAAATCCGAAAATGTACTTATCTTGCCTTATCCGTCAGTGAGCCTGGTGATGACAAACTTGGTGGACTCCGACGTTGCCCCGACACTGAGTGTTTCGGAGTAGACCTCCTTCTTCAGGGGGCCGGGTACCACTGGGAACGGCTCTGTTGATGCTCGGAGAACCTTAACAGACTAAGGGTGAAGTAAATGCAAGAGACAATGTGCATAAGTAATACCACTCAATTTAAAGGAATGGCGCCGAAATGCTGGAGAACACTTACTGGTGCAAGATTGATTATTGGTGCAGCAGCATCGATAGCGTTTCTATTTCGCTCTGCAAACATAACATAATGCTGTCTATAAGAGATAAAGTTCAAAGTATGAACTTGTATTATAAATAAATACCTGTTCTTCTTATAATACTGACTTTTACAATGCTGGACTGGAGGTAATGCGCTCGGCCGTGATCCTTCTATCGGCGGCGGCAGACAGAAAGTGAACGCTGACCTTTAAAGAGGCAAAAAAGGCGCCAAGTCAAAGTATGTGTCCATAAATGGGTATCTACGTCATGGGGAGTGCCATATAAGGGAAATGACGTTTGTCAGACGCCATGTTGAATTACTCTCTTGTTCAAGGGCTACCCCGAGGATAGCCAAAAAAGGACACCTACGTCACTGACAACATCATATCGAAAAAGACAGCACTCCCCGGGATGGCGTCTCCGGGGCTGGAACCGCGGTTAGATGAGAGTGTACCACTCAATTTTCTCATTTAACCCGTGTGGTTCCACCGATCTGAGACGATGAATCCATTGCTGTTCCTTAAAATTCAAAGAGGAAATTCTGTCCCCGCCTCTCCATGATGGGGCAACATGTTCTATAATGAGCCACTGGAGATGCTCAAAGGTGTGTTGGTGTGTGATGCAATGTTGTACAATCGGTGCTTTGATGTCAAGATTTTTCATGCGGCTCCGATGCTCCGTCAGGCGGGTCCTAATTTTTCATTTAGTTCTGCCCACGTATACCTTTTGGCATGGGCATAAAATGCCATAGATGACAAAGTCAGAATTACAATCAACTGAGTGTCTGCGTGTGATTGGCATCTGAGTATTGGGATCTTGCCACGTGATCCCTGTAATAGCTTGAGCGCAAAAACTACAGTGACCACATTGTGTTTGTCCACAGGGGCCAGGAATACAGTCACCATCTTGTGTGGCACGGACCACCTGTTGTTTAATATTAGTACCCCTGCTGAATGCAAACATCGGTAATGCATTAAAGATTTGATGTGGACTGAGAACATGCCAGTTACGTTGGATGGATTGTCTGATGTATTGGGTGAAATCAGTATGTTCCAATACACAGGTAAGTCCCGGAGCTTGTTTCTTGCTCCTATATTGTAAGAGTGATTCACGTGGGGAAAACTTGGCCCTCTTAAAAGCTTTTCTGATGACTTGGATGGGGTATCCTCTCTCACGGAACCTGTCACTCAAAGTGGCACTTTGTTGCAGGAAATCTTGTGGATCAGAGCATATCCTACGGATACGAAAGAACTGGCCCACAGGTAGGCCCTCTTTAAACCTACGGGGGTGATGACTCTCAAATTTTAAAAAGTTATTTCTGTCCGTGGGTTTCCTGAATAGAGATGTTTGAATAGTGCCTGAATGCTTGATGATCAAAATATCCAAAAAGGATAATTGTTCCTTATCAAATGTCATGGAAAATTTAAGATGAGGGTTAGCTGAATTTAACCACTTTAAAGGTCAGCGTTCACTTTCTGTCTGCCGCCGCCGATAGAAGGATCACGGCCGAGCGCATTACCTCCAGTCCAGCATTGTAAAAGTCAGTATTATAAGAAGAACAGGTATTTATTTATAATACAAGTTCATACTTTGAACTTTATCTCTTATAGACGGCATTATGTTATGTTTGCAGAGCGAAATAGAAACGCTATCGATGCTGCTGCACCAATAATCAATCTTGCACCAGTAAGTGTTCTCCAGCATTTCGGCGCCATTCCTTTAAATTGAGTGGTATTACTTATGCACATTGTCTCTTGCATTTACTTCACCCTTAGTCTGTTAAGGTTCTCCGAGCATCAACAGAGCCGTTCCCAGTGGTACCCGGCCCCCTGAAAAAGGAGGTCTACTCCGAAACACTCAGTGTCGGGGCAACGTCGGAGTCCACCAAGTTTGTCATCACCAGGCTCACTGACGGATAAGGCAAGATAAGTACATTTTCGGATTTAAGCGACAGCAATCCGGTTTACAAGTACTTTCAGTTTTCAATGTGCATAAACGGGCAGCTTTCCGCGCCCTTGAAATTCAGCCCATTGAGACCAATGATTAAAAATTGATTGAATGCTATTAAAAGCTTACATTAGCTTAGCCTGCTGGCATTTAAATATGAGGTCTCTTTGAGCTCATCCACTCATTATATTATTTCAGGATTTTCATTTACGTAGTTTTTACTAGTTATTTCCTGTATATGTGGATTTTTCACGTGGTGTATTGAGTCTATATATGTACATATATGCCACTATGCACATTTGTTTTGAACATTATCTGTTATGATTCCTGCCCGTGGAGCTACTCTCTGTGAGCAGGCCTCTCCACCTACTAACCGCTAGGGATGTGAATCGTGTCCTCGATCGTCTTAACGATCGATTTCGGCTGGGAGGGGGAGGGAATCGTATTGTTGCCGTTTGGGGGGGGTAAAATATTGTGAAAAATCGTTAAAAATCGTTAAAAATCGAAAAATCGAAAAATCGAAAAACCGGCACATTAAAACCCCCTAAAACCCACCCCCGACCCTTTAAATTAAATCCCCCACCCTCCCGAACCCCCCCCCAAATAACTTAAATAACCTGCGGGTCCAGCGGCGGTCCGGAAAGGCAGCGGTCTGGAACGGGCTCCTGCTCCTGAATCTTGTCGTCTTCAGCCGGCGCCATTTTCCAAAATGGCGCCGAAAAATGGCGGCGGCCATAGACGAAAAAGATTGGACGGCAGGAGGTCCTTCCGGCCCCCCGCTGGACTTTTGGCAAGTCTCGTGGGGGTCAGGAGGCCCCCCACAAGCTGGCCAAAAGTTCCTGGAGGTCCAGCGGGGGTCAGGGAGCGATTTCCCGCCGCAAATCGTTTTCGTACGGAAAATGGCGCCGGCAGGAGATCGACTGCAGGAGGTCGTTCAGCGAGGGTTCCGGCGCCTCGCTGAACGACCTCCTGCAGTCGATCTCCTGCCGGCGCCATTTTCCGTACGAAAACGATTCGCGGCGGGAAATCGCTCCCTGACCCCCGCTGGACCTCCAGGAACTTTTGGCCAGCTTGTAGGGGGGCCTCCTGACCCCCACGAGACTTGCCAAAAGTCCAGCAGGGGTCCGGAAGGACCTCCTGCCGTCCAATCTTTTTCGTCTATGGCCGCCGCCATTTTTCGGCGCCATTTTGGAAAATGGCGCCGGCTGAAGACGACAAGATTCAGGAGCAGGAGCCCGTTCCGGACCGCTGCCGTTCCGGACCGCCGCTGGACCCGCAGGTTATTTAAGTTATTGGGGGGGGGGGTTCGGGAGGGTGGGGGATTTAATTTAAAGGGTCGGGGGTGGGTTTTAGGGGGTTTTAGTGTGCCGGCTCACGATTCTAACGATTTATAACGATAAATCGTTAGAATCTGTATTGTATTGTGTTCCATAACGGTTTAAGACGATATTAAAATTATCGGACGATAATTTTAATCGTCCTAAAACGATTCACATCCCTACTAACCGCCACTGCCCGGTCTGCAGCCATTGCTGCCGACTCCTCCTCTAGCGGCAGGAGCTGCCGCCAAGATCCCCTGCTTTGCTGCAGGAAAGCTGTGCACCTCACTCCTCCATGCAGCCCAGTCCCGCTGCTGCCGACGCCGGGCCTTCCCTCAGTAGGAAGCTGCCGCCGGGGTCCTTCCTGAGCGACAGTGGGAGGCCACTGCTGCTCCGACGTAGTCTTGCGGCCTGGAGGCCGCCCTGAAGCCTGCCTGCACCTCCGTGTAGAAGTGCAGGAGAGCGCCGCTGTCCGTGGTGCTGCTCCTCTCTGCTTCCGGCCTTCCTTAGCACTGGCGTGCGTCTCGTCAGTGTATTTAAAGGGCCAGTAGCAGGAAGTGCTCCTGGCCCCACCAGTATCCAGCTGGTCTTCGTTTCCTGTGTCTGCCCTATAAAAGGGCTCCTCTTCAGTCACTCCTAGCTTTTGGATTGGGTTCCACAGTTGTCTGTGCTTCATGACCAGTCCAAGTACTCCATGGTCTTCTCCTGCTTTGACAGCTTCGTCTTCATGTTCCTGATGTTATTCGTTCGTGTC
Source organism: Rhinatrema bivittatum (assembly GCF_901001135.1). Taxonomy (NCBI): domain Eukaryota; kingdom Metazoa; phylum Chordata; class Amphibia; order Gymnophiona; family Rhinatrematidae; genus Rhinatrema; species Rhinatrema bivittatum. Next base: position 561,918,742 of record NC_042616.1, on the reverse strand, counting down.
TCCAGTTGTCTTTATGTTCTTGATGCCCTTCGTCCATGCCTCCAGATGTCTTCAGGTTCCTGATGTCCTTCATCTGTGTCTCCAGATGTCTTCACGTTCCTGATGTTCTTCGTTCATACCTCCTGATGTCCAATGTCCTTCCTGATGCCTTTGCCTTTGCCTCTGCCTCCATGCCTTGGTTCCTTGATGTCCACTTTCCCGGCATGCCGATGTCATGGTCCGTGACCAGCCCACGGGCGGGCTGTGTAGGGCACCTCACGGTACAAGGCCATCTTCTCCTGCACAGTGGAAGCTTCCGGAATACTTTTGCTTAAATCCTAAGTCTTCAATCCTGAGTTGCCTTTGAATCCTTGAGAATCCTGAATCCTGAGCTTGTATCTTGTCCCAGTCTTCGAAGCTCCTTGCATTTGCATCCGTCCATGCCAAAGATTCTGTTCGAATCTGCTCCGCTCCAGCGTGGTCCGCGAGCAGTCCCGTGGGTGAACTGAGTAGGGCGCGCCCCGGTGCAGGCCTCTTCAGTATCTTCGTCATGTTCCAGGATCATCTTTCATTATCTCTTAGAGCCTGCTTCGAGCCCAGCGTGGTCTGCGACCAGTCCCGCGGGTGGACTGTGTAGGGCACGCTGTGTCGCAGTCTTGACCCAGCACTTTGATCCTTGCCTTGGTCCTTCGCCTACAGTGCCTTGATCCTTTGTCTACAGTGCCTTGATCCTATGCCTTGAGCCTATGTCTACAGTGTCCTCGCCTGAGACTTCATCTACAGTCTCCTCACCTGAGTCTTCGTCCAAAGTATTCCATGTTCCAAGGACGCTGTCTGCCCTCATCCTCTGTCCAGCCTGCTGCCTTTTGCCGTTACCCAGCGGCAGGTCCGAAAGGGCTTGGAATGGTCAGAGGACTGTTCATTGATTATCATTGCGCTGATGGTCATCCTGGGGCATGCGGGTCCGGTAGAGGGTCTGACTCCTTGTCTTTACTTCAGTCTTGTCTTGCTTCTTGTTACCCATGCTCGCACCAGCTCACCTCCCGCGGTGTGTCTTGGGGCTCCTTCCTGAGTCATGCCATGGTCAAAGGGCTCACATCTCCTGTTTCAGAAATGACCGTGCCTCCGTGCTCGTAACAGTATTTGAAGGCCTACAAGCCCTTGGTTCGTAACAGTAGCCGAAGGCCACGCTCGTTACATTATCGTGTTCAAAAGTGCTGCACATGGCATAAAGCATCTCCGTGCCGAATTATTAATTGATGTGTTATATGCTGTGGGGCGGATTTTAAAACGAGCGCGAATAGCCTACTTTTGTTTGCGCTCCAGGCGCAAACAAAAGTACGCTGGATTTTAGTAGATACGCGCGGAGCCGCGCGTATCAGCTAAAATCCTGGATCGGCGTGCGCAAGGCTATCGATTTCGTATAGCCGGCGCGCGCCGAGCCGCGCAGCCTACCCCCGTTCCCTCCAAGGCCGCTCCGAAATCGGAGCGGCCTCGGAGGGAACTTTCCTTTGCCCTCCCCTCACCTTCCCCTCCCTTCCCCTACCTAACCCACCCGCCCGGCCCTGTCTAAACCCCCCCTTACCTTTGTCGGGGGATTTACGCCTCCCTCTGGGAGGCGTAAATCCCCGCGCGTCAGCGGGCCTCCTGCGCGCCGGGACGCGCCGGGACGCGCCGGGACGCGCCGGGACGCGCCGGGACGCGCCGGGACGCGGGTCCGGAGGGCGCGGCCACGCCCCCGGGCCGTAGCCACGCCCCCAGAACGCTCCCGACACGCCCCGAAAACGCCACGCGGTTCGGGCCCGCCCCCGACACGCCCCCTCCGAAAACCCCGGGACTTACGCGAGTCCCGGGGCTCTGCGCGCGCCGGTAGGCCTATGTAAAATAGGCTTCCCGGCGCGCAGGGCCCTGCTCGCGTAAATCCGCCCGGTTTTGGGCGGATTTACGCGAGCAGGGCTCTGAAAATCCGCCCCTGTATGAATAAGAAGTATGAATGATTTGTACAATAGCTTGTATGTTAGAGAATGTAATGTATATACTAATAATGTAAAGGGAGTACGCTGTCAGGCTTGATAATGCGGCTATATATTTAAACTCGAAGAATCTTAAAAAATCTAATATCTAAGGATTTTAGGTGAGTGGCATTCCTATTTGAATTATATACTATATTGACCCCCTTCCTATTTCATGCACAACATTTGACGCAATTGAGCAAAGGTATAATGACCGTCATACTAGGTATCATAGTGTGGTAATTCAACCATGATCACTCAACCTTATATATAATCATCAGTCAGAAGTGATAAGGAACACGCCGAGAAATGCCATGCTGCTTTAAATAATCAGATATACAGCCCTTGATGAAGGACATGGTTAAGTCCGAAACACGGTATGGTGTCGGGCAAGAAGTGAGTGGACAAGATGTGAGCTTGTGTAGAAGACTATCATGAGCAAGAAATGAGCGGATAAGAAATAAGATTACAACCTTGAGATATATGCTGGCAGAATGGTTGGTTTTCAGCAAAAGAAAAAGCGTGTTATGATGAGATAAGTACTACATTGAATGCTAGTATTTGAAGACATAAGAATTTGGGAACCGGGTATTGCAAAGACATTAAGATTTGTGTTCACGGGTGTAATTCACACACAAAAAACTTAAAAAATACATGGACTGACCGATGATTATATATAAGGTTGAGTGATCATGGTTGAATTAACACACTATGATACCTAGTATGACGGTCATTATACCTTTGCTCAATTGCGTCAAATGTTGTGCATGAAATAGGAAGGGGGTCAATATAGAATATAGTGCAATTTCCATGACCTTTCCGAACTGTATTTGATCTCAGCTAAGCATCAGTTTTGGTATTCCTATTTGAATGACATTTGCATAGATATTTCCTTTTAGGATGATATACTAATAATTATACATGATAATGATGCTATGATATTTGATATTGTAAGTAGATGATGCTAGGATAGAGATGTGAATCGTGTCCTCGATCGTCTTAACGATCGATTTCGGCTGGGAGGGGGAGGGAATCGTATTGTTGCCGTTTGGGTGTGTAAACTATCGTGAAAAATCGTTAAAATCGTGAGCCGGCACACTAAACCCCCCTAAAACCCACCCCGACCCTTTAAATTAAATCCCCCCCCCCCAAATGCTTTAAATTACCTGGGGATCCGGCGGTGGTCCAGAACGGCGGCGGTCCGGAACGGTCCCCTCAATAGAATCGTGTTGTCTTCAGCCGGCGCCATTTTTCAAAATGGCCGCCGCAAAATGGCGGCGGCCATAGACAAAAACGATTCGACGGAGGAGGTCGTTCTGGACCCCCGCTGGACTTTTGGCAAGTCTTGTGGGGGTCAGGAGGCCCCCCCAAGCTGGCCAAAAGTTTCCTGGGAGTCCAGCGGGGTTCCGGGAGCGATTTCTTGCCGCAAATCGTTTTCGTACGGAAAATGGCGCCGGCAGGAGATCGACTGCAGGAAGTCGTTCAGCGGGGGTTCCGGACCGCCGCTGAACGACCTCCTGCACTCGATCTCCTGCTGGCGCCATTTTCCGTACGGAAACGATTCGCGGCAAGAAATCGCTCCCGGAACCCCGCTGGACTCCCAGGAAACTTTTGGCCAGCTTGGGGGGCCTCCTGACCTCCACAAGACTTGCCAAAAGTCCAGCGGGGGTCCGGAACGACCTCCTCCGTCGAATCATTTTTGTCTATGGCCGCCGCCATTTTGCGGCGGCCATTTTGAAAAATGGCGCCGGCTGAAGACAACACGATTCTATTGAGGGGGCCGTTCCGGACCGCCGCCGTTCTGGACCACCGCCGGATCCCCAGGTAATTTAAAGCATTGGGGGGGGGGGTTCGGGAGGGTGGGGGATTTAATTTAAAGGGTCGGGGGTGGGTTTTAGGGGGTTTTAGTGTGCCGGTTTTCCTGCCCTCCCCTTCCCCCGATTTACGATTTTTTAACGATAAATCGGGGGAATTGGTATTGTATCGTGGCCCTAACGATTTTTTGATGATTTAAAATGGACGATATTTTAAATCGTCAAAAAACGATTCAAATCCCTAGGAATCAATATTTGCCAGCATAACATTATTGTATAACATTAGTATTTAAGTTTTCTTATCTCATCACAGGTCTAGTGATCACTTGTGCTATAGACAATATAATAGACCAGAGGATAAAAGACAGATTTTGAAAACTGTTTTAATGCATATAGAATTTGGGTGAAAATTCAAGTTTGAATGTGAGGTAAAAAAATTGTGAGTGAGAAAGAGAGGGTATAATTAATGAAAGAGAAAATAGAACTAAGTAGGATAGGACAAATTGTGTGAATGTTACCTGTTAATGTAGGCTATGAAGGTAGCTAATAGTGAAATTGAAAAGTTGATCACTAACATCCCCAGTAGGAAAAGAGGATTACCTTTAACAGGGTAATTTTGTAACTGCCCATCTTGCTGCAAAGTCACAGGATCATTCATCAAAATTCACCCTAATGCCTGCGATAATGCAATAATGCATGTGTTATTTTTCAAATATTGCACTGTGAATGAAAATTTGAAAAATTTAGTCAAAGGAGAGGAGTTTATTAAAATAAGGGGTGTTTAATGTTGTGTGTGATAGTGTAAATCATGCTGTTGCTAGAAATAATGTCACCTTTTTACCTGGTGTTATGCCTGAATTAGGATTCATCATGTTTATTGTGAATACTGTTTTAGACAGGAGAGGGGAAAAGGAGTGGAATGGAGAGGGAGAGGGAGCCTCTAGGATAGAAAACATATTAGTCAACTATTTATACCACTGTAGGAAGATCATCTAGTAACTTGAGGTGAGGTTTTTCGTGATTGTTTAGGGTATGTTACCAGTTTTACATGCACAGTCAGAGGTACAAACAGCACAGTACACTTCAGTGAAGATTTGATGTGATTTGGAATGAGGAAAGATTACAGAAAGATGAGATTTCTACAATGTACTCTCGCTGAAGTTTGATAGAACCCAGGTAGAGAGTGCATCAAGCAAAGACAAGAGTACATTGTAGAAATCTCATCTTTGTGTAACTTTCCTCATTCCAAATCACATCAAATCTTCACTGATGTGTACTGTGCAGTTCATACCTCTGACTGTGTATGTAAAACTGGTCCCCAATACCTAGACCACCACAAAAACCATAATCTTGAGTTACAAGATGACCCTCCTTCAGTGGTATAAATAGCTGACTAATAGTAGCAACTTCTAAAGAGTTTCTCTCTCTCTCAATATCATAGGTACAATAAATTTGACAAATGTCTGTGCTAAAAATAGCACATATTGCAGTAACTAAAAAATTATCCTAATCACAGGATCTACTTATGTGAAAATTGTAGCAAGATAATGAATCTAGGCCTCAGTTAGGTATGGATGTTAAATGAGCTTTCAGAGTGAAAGTATGTACATCCTTTTGCTTTGAAAACTACCGAAGCATATTTAGACCTGCTCATTTGTATGAGTAGTTTTTCCAAGAAATAATATGCACATAGGGCAGGATTTTAAAAGACAGATAAAAACCCCCTGCGTGCGCCCAGCCTATTTTGTATAGGCTCAGCGGTGCGCGCAAGCCCTGGGACGCACATAAATCCCAGGACTTTGCTAAGGGGGTGTGTCGTGGGCATGTCAGGGCTGACGCATCACTCAGGGGGCGTGGTGCCGGCCTGGGGGCATTTCAGGGGTGTGGCCGAGGCCTCAGAAACGGGTCCCGGGCCGGGGAATCGCATGCCGGCAGCCCGCTGGTGTGCGCAAGTTACGCCTGCTTCTGGCAGGTGTAACTTTTAAAACACAGGTAGTGGAGGTTAGATAGGGCTGGGGGGATGGGTTAGGGAGGGCAAGGTGTGGGGGGAACAGGCAGCACAAATGTGCACCCCCTTGCACGTGCCGACCCTGGATTTTATAAGATATGCCCGGCTATGCACGTATCTTATAAAATCCCATGTACTTTTGTACCCAGGAATGCTGCCTCTTGGCATATATAGAAGTGGGGGGAGGGAGGGGGAGAGAGAGAGAGAGAGAGAGAGAGAGAGAGAGAGAGAGAGAGAGAGAGAGAGAGAGAGAGAGAGAGAGAGAGATTCTGCCTATAGTGCCCATGCCCTAGACAGGTATTTGTAATCCTATGGGAGGGCCACCTAGTAACTCGAGGTGGGGATTAGGTATGAGCGTAGGGGGTTGGGGGCCACTTTCACATTCAACATGAGACCTACGGAAAGAACAGTGGTCTCTAGTGAAGATTTGCTGGCCGTCGGAGTGAGGGCACTCACTCCAAGAAAAGATTTGGGCAACGTTCTCTCAACCTAGCTTGATGGACACTCTACCTGGGCTACAACAAGCTAGGTTGAGAGAATGTTGCCCAAATCTCTTCTTGGAGTGAGTTTCCTCACTCCGACGGCCAGCAAATCTTCACTAGAGACCACTGTTCTTTCCGTAGGTCTCATGTTGAATGTGAAAGTGGCCCCCAACCCCCTACGCTCATACCTAATCCCCACCTCGAGTTACTAGGTGGCCCTCCCATAGGGATACAAATACCTGTCTAGGGCATGGGCACCATAGGCAGTCTCTCTCTCTCTCTCTCTCTCTCTCTCTCTCTCTCTCTCTCTCTCTCTCTCTCTCTCTCTCTCTCTCTCTCTCTCTCTCTCTCTCTCTCTCTCTCTCTCAACCAAACCCCCCCAAGTGTTTTAAATTACCTGGGGGTCCAGGCATGCTCTCATGCCATTTTGGCTGCCACTACTATAAATGGCACCGATAAAAAAACCCACCCGACCCTTTAAAATGACCCCCTTAGCCTCCCCCCCAAACCTTTTAAAATTACCTGGTAGTCCAGCGGGAGCGTGTGGAGCAATCCCCCGCTCTCAGGCCATCGGCTGCATTAATAAAAATGGCGCCGATGGCCCTTTGCCCTTACCAAGTGACAGGGCAAAGGTAGCGCCAACGCCATTTTGAATATTGGCAATACGGCCTGAGTGCAGGAGATCACTCCTGGACCCCCGCTGGACCCCGAGGGATGTTTGGCCAGCTTGGGGGGGCCTCCTGACCCCCACAAGACTTGCCAAAAGTCCAGCGGGGGTCCAGGAGCGACCTCTTGCACTCGGGCCGTATTGCCAGTATTCAAAATGGCGCCGGCGCTACCTTTGTCCTCACTATGTCATAGGGGATGACGGTCGGCCGACGGTCAGCCGACGTGCTCGAACAATTATCCCCCAATTGGAGAGGAGGGGACTTCAATACTCGGTTAATGCGTGCAGAACAACGTTGGATCCATCGTCTTGGGACCGTGGAACCTGTAGGTTTGAATTCGGCATTAGAACTCGAAGTGTTCTTATGAATGTATGAATGTTCACATGCTATCATAGCAACAATACGTCAGCATAGAACTACAAGTGCTCTTGTTGAACGCACAAATGTTTATATGCTACCATAGTAACGATACATCAGCACGTAGATACGTTATACGTCATCACGTTCAAAAAGCTTTTTTAAAGGGAAGGTAATTCAGGTCTTTCTCTATCCTGTTCATATTGGAACAGCGCTGGAGATGTTCACGTCCGGGATGAAGGTTGGTGCCGCTGTGACATCTAGAGTTAAGTACCCATCTTATTCTGTGGAAGCAATACATTTGACTTCTATTTTCTTCAATTAATAGCATCTGTCCTGAAAATTTATTTCTAAAATTTACTCCTGAAGAAGCAATTGTGATATCGCGAAACACCGGCCGTTGTCGGGCTTAATTCTTCAACTTTACTTCGGGGAATGAATGATTTTTTGATTTTTTGAATGAACATTCTTATATTATTTAAATCGCTGGGACTTTGAAAATATTACATCGCAAATGACGAGTGGTCCGGACGGCAAGTTGAAACACTGCCGTTGTCTGGCTTGCTGATGCGGTATCATCTTATTAATTCCATTTAATTTAATTTCATAAAATTTGGTTGTCACAGCATGGAGAAATAATACACAGTGTCTTTTTGTTGTATATGGTAACATCAGACATAAATTTTCTTTACACAAATATCCCTCAGGAGGATTCATTAAACAATACAATTAGCTTTCTTTGCATTGAAAGAAAAAAATTCTGATTATTGACCATTTTATAAACCAGTAAAAGGAAAAGCAATGGGCCGGATTTTTAAATCTACACGCACAGGGTACATTTGTGCGCGCTACCTGGCGCACACAAATATACACCCGATTTTATAACATGCACATGCAGACGCACGCATATTATAAAATCAGGGTTCGGCGCGTGCAAGGGGGTACACAATAGTACACCTTGTGCGCGCCAAGCCCTAGGGGAGACCAGCTCTCTTTTCGCGTTTCCTCCGAGGCCGCTCTGAAATTGGGGACTTTCCTTCAGCCCCCCCCCCCCCTTCTCCTCCCTTCCCCTACCTGTTCCGCCCCCAGGCCAAAAAAAAAAAACCCTTACCTTTGTCGCTGAAGTTACGCCTGCCAGCCGTTCTAAATAACACTTTTATTACATGTATTTTCATAGTATTTTTATATGGGCTACGTGCTCTGTTTATTGTTTAATTTCATTCCCAGTTTATTTCATTTTTACCATTTTCCATTAAATTCCCCTTACTAGTGCTAGAATAGCGATCTAGTAATTTCCTTCACCTCAACTGTTCCATTTAAAAGGTATGCCAATATCACAGGATCAAACCAGTTCTGACAGCCTGCTAAAACAAGCACTGAAGCTCTGAATGCCATGATAAGCTCTACCCATATTGGTCTCTTTTTGAATCTTGTGTTTAAAAGTTTGTTCATACTGGGACTGATTTTAAAAGACCTACGCATGTAAATCCAGAGGATTTACGCAGGTGTGTGTGTGTGTGTGGGGGGGGGTTACACTTGCCGGGCCTATTTTATAAAGGTCTGACAACGCACGTAAAGCCCTGGGCCGCATCTAAGTCCTGGGGTTTTACAAAAGGGGCAGTCCAGGGGTGGGGCAAGGAGGGGGCAGGGCCAGAGGCCTCCGACACAGTGGCCATTTGCCTCTGTGTCAGAGGATCGCGTGCCGGAGTGTGCCGGCACACGCAAAAGGTAAGACAGAGGTCGGGGGGTTAGAGTAGGGCTGGGGGGGAAAGGTTAGGGAAGGGGTGAGAAGGTTAGAATAGGGGGGAGAGAATGGGGGAAGCCCGCGGGTGTTGGCGCACACAGGGTGCACAATTGTGCATTGCTATTATTTAGGAGAGTTGTGGGTGGATCCTTGCACCTATGGCAGATGACCACGCCCCCGGGGGAAGATCCCGAGATGGACCACCGGTCAGGCTCAGAGTTAGGAGACAGACACACACTAGTTTTTTATTAGACAATATACTGAACCACCAGAGGTGGCAGTAGTGAGCTGGAATGCCCGGCTGGGCTGTAGTCCCTCAGATACTGAAACAGTGATCCCTGGAGGCTGAGCTGTAGAGAAACTGAAATATAGTGAGTAGGCAGGGTATGCAGAATTCATGGACAGAACCTGATGGTAAGACCGACCCTGGATTTTATAACATGCATGCGGCTGCGCACGCATGTTATAAAATCGGGCGTAGATTTGTGAGTGCCAGGTTGCGCGCACAAATCTATGCACTCGTGTAATTCTGAATTTCCGGCCATAAGATTTCAGTTGTTTTTTCATTATTTTTGACTCACAGTGCCTAGCATTTTTTGATCATATGTCCCCATCAGGAAGCCAAGCCAGTATTGGCAAAACATCTTAAGGCCTGTTGGGGTGCCCTAAGTAGTGAACATCCAGTGCGTGTTTGGCTGTGATCTCTCTGTTCTTCAAACAGATTCTCCTTGCAACGTGATTTTGTTCATTGTGAACATTTCAATCTACAGTGACTCCAATTGCAGTACCTTCCATATGGAGCAGCTTCATTAAATTTGCCTTTAAGCAAATGTACTCTTCATAATTTGAAGCAGGTCTGCTTTTCATAGGATCTTTATAAGGACTTTTATTTATGTATATTTTTCCACATATTCACTTGATTATTTTTTCATTACGGCATTTGTTAGTTGTTTTGTATGGTTTTTATTTTATCACACTAGTTTATTTAATATGATTGGGAATAAATAAAGATTGTGAATAAATATTAAATATTATTATGTCAATTTTCTACTTTTTGTATATTGATTCCATTTCCCATATTCATTGTGGGCTGGATTTTATAAAATTGCGTGAGCGCGTACTTTTGTTCACGCACCAGGCGTGAACAAAAGTACGCTGGATTTTATAAGATACGCGCGTAGCCGCGCGTATCTTATAAAATCCAGGGTCGGCGCGCGCAAGGGGGTGCACATTTGTGCAACTTGCGTGCGCCGAGCCCGGCGCGCGCTGCCTGTTCCCTCCGAGGCCGCTCCAAAATCGGAGCGGCCTCGGAGGGAACTTTATTTCCACCCCCCTGCACATTCCCCTCCCTTCCCCTACCTAACCCACCCCCCCTGCCCTATCTAACCCCCCCTACCTTTGTTTGCAGATTTACGCCTGCTGAAAGCAGGCGTAAATCTGCGTGCGCCAGCGGGCTGCTGGCGCGCCATCACCCAACCCGGGGGCTGGTCCGGAGGCCTCGACCACGCCCCTGGGCCGGTACCATGCCCCTGGTCCCACCCCGAACCGCCCCCTGACCCCGGACACGCCCCCGGACACTCCCCCTCCCCGCCCCTTTTTCGAAGCCCCGGGACTTCCTGGGGCTTGCGCGCGCCGCCGAGCCTATTCAAAATAGACTCGGCACGCACAGGGGGGGTTTGGGGTAGGTTTTCGGTGGGTATGCGCGTATCCTTCGCGAATACCCCTTTGAAAATCTACCCCTATATATGTATAAATATATATCTTTGGCAAATTAAAAAGTAGCTTCAAAAATAATAACCAAGAACCAAATATGCAATATATACAACAGACACATATGCAGGGAGTTATAAAATCACTCCTTTAAGATGGCTGTTTATCCTGTATGTCTCTCTCTTCTATCATTTTAAAGATCAGTACAAATATTTCCTTTTTTGTCAGGTATTTACTTTTAAAATTTGCTTGCAGCAAAAATCTAAATATATTCTCCAGTTCACCTTTTAGCCACCCTAAAGAATGACTTTGTGTGAATGAATGTAAATAGATCAAAAATTCAGGGACTTAAAAACTTTTAATACTCCTTTCAAAAAGTATGATTATATATGTTTTGCAATCATCTGACAACTTCTATACCAATCAACTTTTTATACTTGGATTTGTATTACATAGCTAATAGAAAGGCATATACCTTTTGAAAATCACCAACTATAAGAACTGATGTATTGCAAATGCATACTTGCTGTGTAATTTCAATACAGGATACATTTCTCATTTTAAAAGGTTTATTAGAAAGGTCACCACTGAATGAATAGTATGTGGAAATAACATACTTAATAGGAGTGCACAGAACTGCAACGGCTCACTTAAACCTAAGAAGTAGGGATGTACTTAGAAGCAACTGAAGGACATTCAAAAGGTGTTTAGCAATCTGCAACCATTATTATAATATTTATTGTTTCACAAAATGCAAACAAAATACTGACTGCATTAATTATCTCAGAGACACTTTTATTTGTTTGGGAAGGACAATTTCAAATTGGTAAACGTGTCTAGCCATGCCAAAATGTCCTTTCAGAAAATGCCCCCCCTCCCACCACTTAGTGCAGAAGAAGTACCTGTACATTGCTTTTTCACAGCAGGGCAACTTTTACCTATGAGGAAAAGGGGGAAAGGATTAGGTCAGAAGAGGAAAAGTACACTTGCAGATTTCATTTGGTAAAGCGTCTGTGAAATCCATGAATAATTTTCCATCCATGGTGTGCATGCTGGTTCATTTTTAAAGGGAAACTCCACAGGAAGCTTGTAAATCCATGGATACAAAGTACCTACAGAGCTTCAAGCTGCCTGGGGACTCAGAATTTTGCCCCCTTAGTATAAAAGAAAAAGAGAAAAAGGAAGTATTTTCTGGCAATCAACTGTCCTTTTAGGGAAAATGGGTAAAAGAAAGGCAATAGGGCAGGTCTGTAGTGTCCTAGGCAGACAAATGTAACACCACCACCCCCCTCTCCAAACCATGATTTGAATGTGTCCTCTGACAGTGGTAGATAAGTTATGGACATCCTCTTACAATGTTCTCTCTCTCCCTCCCCCCTCTCTCTCTCTCTTTCTCTATCTCTCTCTCTTTCTCTATCTCTTTCCTCTCTCACTCACACTTGCTCTCACTCACTCACTCACTCAACCTATGAGTGCTCTGTGACTGCTGTTGCCCTTTAATTCACATTTTGAAAAGACCACCTAATAGTTGCACTGGCCTTGAAATAGGATGATTTGTAATAACATGAGCATTTGAGACTCCCCTCACAATCAGACATGAACTGTGAAGAACGCTGGCTGCAGACTTAATAGTAAAACAAATGACATGTCCAGGACAGCCACACACACAAAAAAAGCAAACAAAAAAACAACAAACTGATTCTTCAGCAACCCGTCTGCCACATCCTAACAAGTCAGACATTCACCAGTCCACCCTAGACTTCAAGCATCATCCAGTGAAGCATCGCCACAAACCAGGCCACTACCATCTCTTAGCAGGGGCTCCCATCTGGCACGATTCACCAAGCATTTGGGGTTACAGTCTCCAAATTATTCCATGATCTTATTGAGGCTTCCTAGTATTGTCCGTTGTCAGCCAGGTAGAATGGTTATCATCTCTGCCTAAAATAAATAATGTTGGAGGTAACCCTTTTACAATTTTTTGACATAGAAAACAATTTCAAAAACTGAATTACAAAACAACTAAAAAAGTAACAGGGTGAATGGGTGGGTTGCCAACTACCACAGAGGGAAAAAAACAGGAGGAAGAGCTTTGTGCATGAACACTCCCTCCTTCATTTCCCATGGAAGACCCACTTGACCTTTTATGGCTCCCATGTGGTTGACAACAAACTAGCAGTGGGAATTTTCCTGCCCCATGATTTAACCACAGGCTACATTCATTTGGAAATCTAGCCCATAGTGAGACAATGAGCCATCTACTTTAAACTTGGGGAAATCTGCATTCTTCAGGGATAGTTCAGGCTGCAAGAGCAACCCATAACTAGCTCTATGGAACTCAGTCGATCTGCAGTAGGTTACCATAGGAAACCATGCATGCATGACTTTCACAGAATGCCATTCTTATTATTGATTTCTGTAATGTTATGAGATGTATGCGGTGCTGCACAGACACATATAAGATACATTTTCTGCTCAGTGGAGCTTACAATCTAGCCAGGACACACAGGCAGACAGCTCTAGAAGACTTTGTTACCTAGAAAATGGTAAAAGTTAAGAAAGCCATATGCATAAAAAATTAGGCTCAAAGAAGTGAGAGGCACCATGACACTTTTCATGTGTTCAGGAAGGCATTTGCTGCAGCAAGATAGAAAGCACAAAGTGGAAATATAGCAATGTAGGGGAAGTCCCAGAAAAGAGCACAATGATGCAGTATATAAAGTTTGCAGAGCTAACAACAGTTTTGAATGAACTGGCAGGTATTATTCTTGTGCTAGCATTAAGCAATATTGTGCTACTAAATATTTCTGACGTTGGAAAAGAAACAAAGACATGCATGACCATTGAAACCTAGGCAAGGCTTATCCATGCTTTCTTTCCTTCAGTTTTAGGTTCTGCATGGATTCAGTGATTTAAGAACATAAGAACATCCCATACTGGGTCAGACCAAGGGTCCATCAAGCCCAGGATCCTGTTTCCAACAGTGGCCAATCCAGGCCATAAGAACCTGGCAAGTACCCAAAAACTAAGTTTATTCCATGTTCCCGTTGCTAGTAATAGCAGTGGCTATTTTCTAAGTCAACTTAATTAATAGCAGGTAATGGACTTCTCCTCCAAGAACTTATTCAATCATTTTTTAAACACAGCTATACTAACTGCACTAACCACATCCTCTGGCAAACAATTCCAGAGTTTAATTGTGCGTTGAGTAAAAAAGAACTTTCTCCAATTAGTTTTAAATGTGCCACATGCTAATTTCATGGATTGCCCCCTAGTCTTTCTATTATCCGAAAGAGTAAATAACCGATTTACATTGACCAGTTCTAGACCTCTCATGATTTTAAACACCTCTATCATATCCCCCCTCATCCGTCTCTTCTCCAAGCTGAAAAGTCCTAACCTCTTTAGTCTTTCCTCAAAGGGGAGCTGTTCCATTCCCCTTATCATTTTGGTAGCCCTTCTCTGTACCTTCTCCATGACAATTATATCTTTTTTGAGATGCGGCGACCAGAATTGTACACAGTATTCAAGGTGCGGTCTCACCATGGAGCGATACAGAGGCATTATGACATTTTCTGTTTTATTCACCATTCCCTTTCTAATAATTCCCAACATTCTGTTTGCTTTTATGACTGCCACAGCACACTGAACCGACAATTTCAATGTGTTATCCACTATGACACCTAGATCTCTTTCTTGGGTTGTAGCACCTAATATGGAACCCAACATTGTGTAATTATAGCATGGGTTATTTTTCCCTATATGCATCACTTTGCACTTATCCACATTAAATTTCATCTGCCATTTGGATGCCCAATTTTCCAGTCTCACAAGGTCTTCCTGCAATTTATCACAATCTGCTTGTGATTTAACTACTCTGAACAATTTTGTATCTTCTTCAAATTTGATTATCTCACTCGTCGTATTTCTTTCCTGATCATTTATAAATATATTGAAAAGTAAGGGTCCCAATTAGAGATGTGAATTGGAACTGCAATCGGTTCAGATTTCGGTTCCGATTCACATCGTATTTTTTTTTCTTCCGGCCCGATTGTGGTTTTGTTTATCAGCTGCACCTGAGCCGATAAACAAAAAACCCACCCTGACCCTTTAAAATCCACCCTGACCCTTTAAAACTAATCCCTTAGCTTCCCCCACCCTCCCCCACCCTTGCGGGCCATCCAGTGCTCCTACCATGTGACAGGGGCCGGCCAATGGCACGGATACTCTGTCACATGGTAAGGGCAAAGGGCCATCGGCACCATTTTTATTAGTGGTAGCTGATGGCCCAGGAGAGGGAGATCACTCCCGGGACCCCCACTGGACCACCAGGTACCTGTAAAAAGTTTTTGGGGGGGTTCGGGAGGGTGGGGGATTAGTTTTAAAGGGTCAGGGTGGGTTTAGGGGTTATTTTTGTGTGCCGTTTTTCCCGCCCTCCCCAAAAACGATAAGAGAACCCCCACGAACAATATCACGGTGTTTTCCTATCGTTTTGGGGAAGCCTCCAATTACTGACGATTTTGAAAATATTGATGATATTTTCAATCGTCCGAAGACCGATTCAGATCCCTAGTCCCAATACCGATCCCTGAGGCACTCCACTGCCCACTCCCTTCCACTGAGAAAACTGTCCATTTAATCCTACTCTCTGTTTCCTGTCTTTTAGCCAGTTTGCAATCCACAAAAGGACATTGCCACCTATCCCATGACTTTTTACTTTTCCTAGAAGCCTCTCTTGAGGAACTTTGTTAAACACCTTCTGAAAATCCAAGTATACTACATCTACCGGTTCACCTTTATCCACATGTTTATTAATTCCTTCAAAAAAGTGAAGCAGATTTGTGAGGCAAGACTTGCCTTGGGTAAAGCCATACTGACTTTGTTCCATTAAACCATGACTTTCTATATGTTCTGTGATTTTGATGTTTAGAACACTTTCCACTATTTTTCCTGTCACTGAAGTCAGGCTAACCAGTCTATAGTTTCACAGATCACCCCTGGAAACCTTTTTAAATATTGGGGTTACATTTGCTGTCCCCCCAGTCTTCAGGTACAATGGATGATTTTAATGATAGGTTACAAATTTTTACTAATAGGTCTGAAATTTCATTTTTTAGTTCCTTCAGAACTCTGGGGTGTATACCATCCGGTCCATGTGATTTACTACTCTTCAGTTTGTCAATCAGGTCTACCACATCTTCTAGGTTCACCGTGATTTGATTCAGTCCCTCTGAAACATTACCCATGAAAACCTTCTCCAGTACGGGTACCTCCCCAACATCCTCTTCAGTAAACACCGAAGCAAAGAAATGATTTAATCTTTCCATGTTGGCCTTATCTTCTCTAAGTGCCCCTTTAACCCCTCAATCATCTAACGGTCCAACTGACTCCCTCACAGGCTTTCTGCTTCGGATATATTTTAAAAAGTTTTTACTGTGAATTTTTGCCTCTACGGCCAACTTCTTTTTAAATTCGCTCTTAGCCTGTCTTATCAATGTCTTACATTTAACTTGCCAATGTTTATGCATTATCCTATTTTCTTCTGTTGGATTCTTCTTCCAATTTTTGAATGAAGAACTTTTGGCTAAAAAAGCTTCTTTCACCTCCCCTTTTAACCATGTCGGTAATCGTTTTGCCTTCTTTCCATCTTTCTTAATGTGTGGAATACATCTGGATTGTGCTTCTAGAATGGTATTTTTTAACACTGACCATGCCTCTTGCACACCTTTTACTTTTGTAGCTGCTCCTTTCAGTTTTTTTCTAACAATTTTTCTCATTTTATCAAAGTTTCCCTTTTGAAAGTTTAGCACGAGAGCCATGGATTTGCATACTGTTCCCCTTCCAGTCATTAATTCAAATTTGATCATATTATGATCACTATTGGCAAGTGGTCCCACCACAATTATCTCACTCACCAAATCCTGTGCTCCACTGACAATTAGATCTAAAATTTCTCCCTCTCTCGTCAGTTCCTGAACCAATTGCTCCATAAAGCTATCATTTATTCCATCCAGGAAAGTTATCTCTCTAGCATGTCCCGATGATACATTTACCCAGTCAATATTGGAGTAATTGAAGTCTCCCATTATTACTGCACTACCAATTTGATGAGCTTCCCTAATTTCTCTTAGTATTTCACTGTCCATCTCACCATCTTGACCAGGTAGACAGTAGTATACTCCTATCACTATAGACTTCCCCGACACACAAGGGATTTCTACCCATAAAGATTCAATTTTGTATTTAGTCTCATGCAGGATGTTTATCCTGTTGGACTCTATGCCATCCCGGACATAAAGCACCACACCGCCTCCCAGGTGCTCCTCTCTGTCATTGCGATATAATTTGTACCCCGGTATAGCACTGTCCCATTGGTTGCCCCCCTTCCACCATGTCTCTGAGATGCCAAGTAAGTCTATGTCATCATTCACTGCTATACGTTCTAATTCTCCCATCTTACTTCTTAGGCTTAGTGAGACAATGAAACGCCAGCTGCCTCTAAGCTTTCTGAAAAGTGACTTTATTGCCTTGGTTATGCCATCAAAGAGGAAGGGGAAGGTGAGAGTTTTCCCTCCAGAGCCATTACCTGGACCCAGTCAATTGGACGTCGTGAGGTTCCTGTCTCATGTAGTGGTTTTAGAGGGAACTGAGGAATCTGTTGTGAGCACTGCGACAGGAGAGCAGATTGCGTTGCTGGAAGAGGCGTCCCTCAGCCCCGACCTTCATGCGCTCCCGGCGCAACACGATTATACCAAGGGAGCCACTCAGTCACAGCTGGATGACACGTCTGGAGTGCCAGAGTTGGAGGGGGCACACCCTGGAGAAGCACGAGGAGAGGGGCCGGGATCTGCAAGTGCAGACTTTGGATCTGGTAGAGAGAGACCTGGTACATCGAGGGAACCCTTGGTGTTGGAGGAGGAGGAGGTTCCCAAGGCCGAAGAAGATAATTTACTGTTGGGTGCTCCAGGTGAGTCGGCATTGGTGCCATCGAGGCCGGTGGCCATGACTCTTGAGGTTATTTGGAACCTTGTTGCAGGCTAGGGGCTTTCTTTAACTCGGTTGGAGAAGAAAGTTGATTCCTTAAATTATAACCTCCAAGAGAAGATATTGGGAATTCAAGGACAAGAAACTGTCTTGACAAATAGGCTAATTGAAGTTGAAAAAAAGGTTTAAACAAATTCCACAGTAAATTCAGTGATTATAAAAGAACAATTGTCATCTTTAAGACGTTTGGAAATATTAGAAAATGGTTTAAGACAGTTAAATATGAGAATTTTAAATTTCCCCAAAATTATGGGAGAAATTCCATATACTACCTTAAAAAGGTTTCTAACAGGAGTTCTTGGTTTTTCTGAACAGAATATTTCCTTTTAAATTCATGTA
This sequence comes from Rhinatrema bivittatum, assembly GCF_901001135.1. Classification (NCBI taxonomy): domain Eukaryota; kingdom Metazoa; phylum Chordata; class Amphibia; order Gymnophiona; family Rhinatrematidae; genus Rhinatrema; species Rhinatrema bivittatum. The sequence continues at coordinate 561,900,585 of NC_042616.1, read as the reverse complement.
GATTTCTGTCTAATAGGAGAACTGTTAGAAATGATAATATTATATATTATGATAATATTATATATTATGATAATCTTAGCATTCCCTGGACCACTTAGCTCTGTAATAAAGACTGTAATTGTAATGTAATATAATGTAATATACCTACAGATAATGTTATACAATACACTGCTACTGTACCGCATTATAATGTTGCTGTAATGTAATATAGTTGCATTCTCTTAACTTTAATTTTTAATCTTCCCTAAACTCTGTATCTATCTTCCTCATTCTAGGTCCCTCTGACCACTCCGCTCTCTATCCCGTTCCTTTTGAATTCCCCTGTTAGATGTAACTATTATTTTCCTTCCAACTGTTGTTAATTGTTACCCCTGTTATTATGTAAACGGATGTGATATCCATTTGAACGTCAGTATATAAAAAAAATTTAAATACATAAATAAATAAATATTAATGTAGAAATATCAACTAATCTGACAAGCTTTCTTGAGTCTTCCAATATTGATATTATTGAGAGAAAAGTCTTATTAGTTTCATTTATAGTAACCCAAGATGTGACAAATGTAATGCATAATTATTTTAGGAAATTCCCCATGATTTGTTATGATCAAGAAGTTAGGATTTATCATGACATGGCTCCAATAACGCATTTTAGGAGAAAATAATTTTTGTCATATAGACAAAATGTTACCTCCTTGGGGTTTTCCTTCTCATTACGATACCCTTGCAAATGCATCTTAAAGAAGGGGGAGGAAACTTTTGTTTTTTTCCAAACTGACTAGCTACAGCAGTTTATAGAAGCCCGCAAACCTGTAACATCATCTCCCAATGCTTAAGAGGCTTAGAAAGTAAATATGGATGATTATACCTCTGATAATCTATCAGGGATGTGAATCATTTTTGAATGATTAAAATTATTGTCAGATAATTTTAAAATCGTCCTAAATCATTAGAGTGCACGATACAATACAAATGCCCCCGATTTATTGTCAGGGGCATTTGTATTGTATCGTTAAATAGGGCACGGGAATTATTTGGGGGAGGGCGGGAAAACTGGCACACCAAAACAACCCCTAAACCCACCCCGACCCTTTAAAACCAATTCCTTACCCGCCCCCACCCTCCCGAACCCCCCCAAAATGTTAAGTTACCTGGTGGTCCAGTGGGGGGGGGTCCCGGCACGATCTCCCACTCTCAGGCCATCGGCGCCATTTTGGCTGCCACTAATTAAAATGGCGTTGATGGCCCGATAAAAAAAACAACCCACCTGACCCTTTAAATGGACCCCCCTTAGCCTCCCCCACCCTCCCAACCCGACCCGACCCATCGCTAATTTTTTTTAGGAAGGCCCGTGCCGCTAAAAAAAAACAACCCACCCACTCATCAGCCTGATGAGTAAAGATGGCTGGCACCATCTTTAAAGATGGTGCTGGCCATCCAGTGCTCCTACCATGTGACAGGGGCCGGCCAATGGCACGGATACCCTGTCACATGGTAAGGGCAAAGGGGCATCGGCGCCATTTTTTTTTTAGAACAGCTGATGCCTGGGAACGGGAAATCTTTCCCCAAGGCCCCCCTGGATCTCTCCTCTCCCCGAGGCCCCCCTGGATCTCTCCCCGAGGCCCCCCAAGGCCCCCCTGGACCACGAGGTAACTTTAAAAGGTTTTGGGGGGGTCGGGAGGGGGGGTCGATTTAAAGGTTCGGGTGGGGTTTTTTTTTTAGTGGCGCGGGCCTCCCTAAAAAAAAAAATTAGCGATGTGAATTGGAATCGGAAACAAATCCAATTCACATATCTTAACAATCAGATTTCCTGCCCTCCCCCCCCCCAGCCGAATCTGATCGTTAAGACGATCTGGCACACGATTCACATCTCTATAATCTATGCATAGCTCATTCCTAAGTTGATTTTCTGACGTTATCTCCTGGTTATAATAGAATATTTGCCTTTTTTTATGTTTTCTTAAGGATTTATTTAAATATTCTTACTACAATGAGTGATTTCTGGAGATTATTTTGGTTTATACATGCTAATATGAGAAATGTTAAATGATATGGAAACATATAATTTAGAATTTAATGTATATTATAATTTCTTGTGGAAAAGGATATTCTAATTGTAAAAGGGAAAATGATAAATAAAGAATTAAAAAAAAAGGCCACTCCAGGTGTGTGCCAAAATTGGGAGATGGGCACACAGGTAGCACAAAGGAGTGTCCACCTGATTTTATAAGATGCCCACATGTGCACACATGTCCCAATGCTTGAATATCTTGCATCAGGGGAAAAAGGGGGCAGAATGTGGGCATGGTGTGATCAGGGCGTGGCATGCTGGGACTTATTCTGATTTTCCTATTGCATTCCTTAAGAAAAGAAAGACTATATGTATCTGCACACAGGGGGAATAAAATCAGGACTGGATCAGCCTGTCCTGAAAATCTGGAGCCAATTGGCAACCTTAGTGGGTGTTCCAGGGCAGGGCCAAGAGATGGACACGCAAGTACCTATGTGCTGGGACATGTGCCCAAGTATATTATTTGAGCATAAAGTTACTTCTGCTATGGAGGAGGTACCCCAGTAAAACTGTTTGGCAGCATCTATGAAGTGTTTGAGGGGTTGGAGATATCTGGGGAGAGAGCAAGCTAAAGTTCCAGAGGGGTTTGGAGGACCTAGGTATAGAGTGGACAAATTGGTGGAGGAGCTGGTGAAACTGTTCAGGATGTGGACACGCGCCTGATATAAAATTCCCTCACTTGTGAGGCTCAAATCTATTATTATGTAGCTATGCATGCATACTTGTAAAATTAGGATTACACATACTTGTGCCAGGGCTGTTTTATAACATGTGTGCATATATGTTTGTGTGTATATAAAATTGCCATGTATCTGGCTGCGTGGCCATGCACACATATATATGTATGCCTGAGCACCCGTTTGAACGTATCATCCCTATGCATTATATACTAACCTGTGTTAATACCTTCAACAGAAAGTTAGGTAATTAAAGTTAGAAGTATTAACTTCTTTTGTGTCATAGTTTCTTCCAAAATTGTTAGGGAAGGGCTGCACTGCTTTACCTGGTGTTACCTCTTGATAATTTATCCATCACAAACATCTCTTTCAATGTAAAAAAGTATTAAGAAAGACGTTTTTGGTTCTTGTAATATGCCCAGAGAGGTTTGATCTACCTTTTGTGAACTAATTGTACTTTAAAACAATTCAAGTTTAGCATAATGAAATTATCAGCTTTGATAAATAGATGCTATTCTCTCACACTAATGGAATAATGGCAGCAATCCAGAGCAATACCTTGCTGCTTTCTCATTTGTTTCAGTTAACTAAAAATGAGTTAGTAAAAATGTCAGTCACTCTAACTATTATTATACAAAATGAAGCAGAGCAGCACTAACTCAATGTTCTTTAAAATGGTTTACTGGAAAACATGTACATTCTGTCAGAAGACAACATAATAGAGGGACTGCTCGCAAATTGAAATGATTAAAATTTCTCTCCTAAATCAAATAAATAACATTATCCAGAGCAAAGATCAAATCTCAGAATTAAATGCTTTAAGATATAACTGACTCTTATAAATTTAAAGAGATTTAAAAAATCTTTAAATCCAAAGGACTCAATTCACCCCTGGATGTTTGAGCCTTCACTAGTGGTCACATATTAGGTTTTTCCAAATAATGCCATAAAAGGGGATATTCAGCCACCATTTGGTGTGTTTTTATAACCCTCAAAAATAAATTTAGAAGGGTCCTTCCCAAAAATATTCAAGATGTACAGAAGGCTGAGGACATCTATAATCTCCAGTACTCACCTCTACTCTGCTTGTCTTCATTTGCCTCCCTGAGGACTCTACCTATTTATAGATTGATTACTGCTCAGAACATGAGTAAGTCCAGGAAATCTTCCATTCCTTATGGAGTAAATGTGATTTTAATATTTTTTTTGCTTACATATAATATTATCATGTCACACTCTATTGCTATATTCTATCTAATTCTCATGAAAAGTTGGAAAAAAGTAATGTTTTGAAACAATGTCTCACTACTTTTAAAGAGACAATACCTCATTTGTCACAACACATCATAGCTCTGGTCTGTTGAAAAGTGGTTTTGATAGTCACTACCTACCTGATAAGCATCCTGATGCACACACTAATCAACTGACAGAAAAACCCTTAGGTGAATAATCACTGAGAATCTCAGGTGTACAAATTCACCATATTACATAGTAGACAATGTTATGTTATAACAACAGTTTATAAGACTGTCATATAAAGATGTATGGTCCAACTGGATGAAGCCAGTGGGATTCCCGTCAGCTCGAGATTTAAAGCTAGAAATGGCAGGAGGTAAAGCAGGAAACACAGGTAAAGCAGGTTCTGTCAATCATATATAGTCCTTCCGGGCACGAGAAAGAAGGCCTTAGATGAGCCCAGCCCAATATAACTAAAGATTATAACCCATACCAATCAATCTGTTCATTGAGCCCTTTAGCCGTTATGGAATCCAAAAGAAAAATAAACTTCTGTTCACAATATTTAAGAAAATAGGGACTATCTACATCCCTTGGCAGGGATCAAATTGCCTGTATCACTATCCATTAAAGGTGCTCAAACTTGTGTTGCTGTACACAATGTTGTACTATCAGGGCATTAGGTGAGTGACAATTGATTATGCTGTGATGTTCTTTAAGCTGCACATATATTCTGGTCCACCCCACATAGATGAGTAGACAAGGGCACTGGATCACATCTACCATGTTCTTGATTGTGCTGTCTAAATGCGAGTGATGGCATATCACAACGCTGATGTTTGGATGTGTCCAAGTGGTGCCAGTGATGGCAAGCGTGCACATGTCTTAATGTTCACATGTAAAATGTCCAGTCTGTTCTATGGGAGATAATGGGTCCAAAGGTAACATGGCTGAGACTATTCTGTCTCTTAGATTATGTCCTCTGTGGAAAGAGAACATGGGAGGACTTTGCAGGTTGGATGCTTTGATAACACATGCCAGTGATGCCTAATGATTGATTGAATGTCATGCACCTGATTAGTGAATCTGAGCATACTTGTTAAGCTCGCCTTTGTGGCCTGTTTGGTTCTATATTCTAGCTGATTCAACCCATCAGAATAGTTGGCCCACTTGTATGCTTACTTAATTGCTCTGAGCAGATAACCTTGTTCTAGAAATCTGTCTGCCATTTTTCAGGACTACTGCTTGTATTGACAATTCTTCTATAATATCACTCACAAAAATATTGAAAACAACTGGTTCAAGGACCAATCCCTGAGGCACGCGACTAGTAACACTCCCCCTCCTCACAGTTAACTCCATTTATCACTACTCTTTTGTTGCCTTCCACTCAACCAGTTTCTAACCTGTAGGTCATACTAGGGCCCATAGTAAGGGTGCTTTATTTATTTATAATGCAAGTATGTGGTAACCTTGGCCTGGATTCATCATTGTATCACAGAATGATGAATCCTGCGAAAACGGGGGGTGGGGGGGGGCGAAGGATGGGGTGGGCCTGCGAAAGCCGGCAGCCTTCGCACCACCGCAGTGTCTTTGTTGCCGGTTTTAGCACCGAATAGCGCCACTGTGAAAGGTGGTGCTATTTGGTGCGCTACTGGAGACGATAAGGTTACTAACCTTATCACCGCCAGCAAAGACATCGCCGAGTCTACCCCCTCGTCGCCCCAACTTCTCCCCTCACTGCCACGACTCCACCCCCAGCATGCTATCGCACATGATGTCTTTGAAAATGACCCCCCAATTAGATAAATACAACATGCATGTCCTCTGAAAGACACCTAATGTATTATATTAAGAATCAGAGGTATAAAACAAAGATTTGCCTTCACTTACATTTTATTTAGTACAGCATGTATTTAACAAAACATATTTCTTTGCATTTGGACTATATACTGATCATAACTTTATAAATGCAATAAACTGTATACCTCTAGACATTTTAATCATATGCTTAACCCAATATCACTTCCATGCCTCATATCCACATTCATGCTTTACCCCTCATTCATTCACATACCATATCTCATACATACATCTCCCCCATTTAAAACATATCCCACCACATAAAAATATAGAACCATAGAAACAGATACTGGTTATATTGTCGTGATTTTGTTCTATTTCTGTGGTATTACAATATCTAATAAAATGCTATTTCTATTGTAATGCACAATCCTACTTAAATATTATTTTTGCTGTGTTGTACAATCCAAGGAGAGCCTCGTTTCACCCCCTGCCTTGGGGCTTTATCAGGGAAATCAATCGATATCTTATTCTTCACTCATATCCCCATCTCATATTTTTATACTCACTTCAACTTCTTACAATAATATATTTAGCAATATGCCGTTAATTCTGCTGTCTGCTAAGGTCCATCATGCATACCCGCATATGATCATATAGTGTTCACCTCACACTCAACTGACCACATCACTCCCTTGAAGTTACCAAACCACATATTCACCATATCGGCTCTTCTACTCACAGGTTATTCAAATGCATGGAGAGCAACTGATCAAGTAGAATTACAGAAAAGGACTGACATTGGAAAGGAGCAAAAGAATATGTGACATTTGAATAACCTGTGAGTAGAAGAGCCGATATGGTGAATAAGTGTTTTGGTAACTACAAGGGAGTGATGTGGTCAGTAGAGAGAGAGGTGAATACTATATTATCATATGTGGGTATTAGGGATGTGAATCGTGTCCTCGATCGTCTTAACGATCGATTTCGGCTGGGAGGGGGAGGGAATCGTATTGTTGCCGTTTGGGGGGGTAAAATATCGTGAAAAATCGTGAAAAATCGTGAAAAATCAAAAAAACGTAAAATCGCAAAACCGGCAAATTAAAACCCCCTAAAACCCACCCCCGACCCTTTAAATTAAATCCCCCACCCTCCCGAACCCCCCCCCAAATGACTTAAATAACCTGCGGGTCCAGCGGCGGTCCAGAACGGCAGCGGTCCGGAACGGGCTCCTGCTACTGAATCTTGTTGTCTTCAGCCGGCGCCATTTTCCAAAATGGCGCCAAAAAATGGCGGCGGCCATAGACGAACACGATTGGACAGCAGGAGGTCCTTCCGGACCCCCGCTGGACTTTTGGCAAGTCTTGTGGGGGTCAGGAGGCCCCCCCCAAGCTGGCCAAAAGTTCCTGGAGGTCCAGTGGGGGTCAGGGAGCGATTTCCCGCCGCAAATCGTTTTCGTACGGAAAATGGCGCCGGCAGGAGATCGACTGCAGGAGGTCGTTCAGCGAGGCGCCAGAACCCTCGCTGAACGACCTCCTGCAGTCGATCTCCTGCCGGCGCCATTTTCCGTACGAAAACGATTCGCGGCGGGAAATCGCTCCCTGACCCCCGCTGGACCTCCAGGAACTTTTGGCCAGCTTGGGGGGGGCCTCCTGACCCCCACAAGACTTGCCAAAAGTCCAGCGGGGGTCCGGAAGGACCTCCTGCCGTCCAATCGTGTTCGTCTATGGCCGCCGCCATTTTTCGGCGCCATTTTGGAAAATGGCGCCGGCTGAAGACAACAAGATTCAGTAGCAGGAGCCCGTTCCGGACCGCTGCCGTTCCGGACCGCCGCTGGACCCGCAGGTTATTTAAGTCATTGGGGGGGGGGGTTCGGGAGTGGGGGATTTAATTTAAAGGGTCGGGGGTGGGTTTTAGGGGGTTTTAGTGTGCCGGCTCACGATTCTAACAATTTATAACGATAAATCGTTAGAATCTCTATTGTATTGTGTTCCATAACGGTTTAAGACGATATTAAAATTATCGGACGATAATTTTAATCGTCCTAAAACGATTCACATCCCTAGTGGGTATGCATGATGGACCTTAGCAGACAGCAGAAGTAATGGCACACAGCTAAATATATTATTGCAAGAAGTTCAAGAGAGTATAAGAATATAAGATGGGGATATGAGTGAAGAATAAAATATTGATTGATTTTCCCTGATGAAGCCCCGAGGCAGGGGGTGAAACGAGGCTCTTGTTGGATTGTACAACACAGCAAAAATAATATTTAAGTAGGATTGTGGATCACAATAGAAATAACATTTTATTAGATATTGTAATACCTCAGAAATAGTAACAAAATCACAACAACATAACCAGTATCTGTTTCTATGGTTCTATATTTTTATTTTGTGGGATATGTTTTAAATGTGGGGGATGTATGTATGAGATATGGTATGTGAATGAATGAGGGGTAAAGTATGAATGTGGTTATGAGGGATGGAAGTGATATTGGGTTAAGCATATGATTAAAATGTTATTGTTTAGAGGTATATAGTTTATTGCATTTATAAAGTTATGATCTGTATAAGGTCCAAATGCAAAGAAATATGTTTTGTTATATACATGCTGTACTAAATAAAGTGTAAGCAAAGGCAAATCATTGTTTTATACCTCTGATTCTTAATATAATAATTTATTTATAAGCCATCTATCCTAAACTATGTCAAAGGCCTTACTGAAATTCAAGTACACTATATTCAGCTTTTTTCCTTAATCCATATCTCTGGTCACTCAGCCAAAGAAATTGATCAGATTTGTCTGACAAGATCTACCTCTAGTAAAACCATGCTGCTTCAGATCTTGCAATCCATTGGATTCCAGAAAATTTACTATACTGTTTTAGCAGTGGTTCCATTCATTTGTTCACCACAAAGGCCAGACTACCAGTCTATGGTTCCTAGCCTCCTTCTTTCTTCCTCATTTATGAATTTGAAATTCTGACTCTAAAGAAGCATTGAAAAGGTCAACCAGTGGAGCTGCCAGAACTTCTTTAATCTGAAGACAAGCAGCATGACAGAGAGATACTATTGAGGGGACTTGAGAAAAAGGTGTCATTCCATGAATCAAAGGCCTCATTCAAAACACAGAGGTGAAATAATGCCCAGAAAACACATACACAGTCATTGGCACAATAAAGAAGGATAGAGGATCAGAGCATGGAAAAGTTAAACCAAATGACACACATACAAAAACAAACAGAAAAACACAGCTGGTGCCACACCAACATACCAGACAAACAAACACACCACATGAAAAAAAGCCACAAACAAGGCTCCACAATGGACAATGACAAACATGTACAAGAAATTCCGACTGACAGGATATCTTCAAGCAGCTACAGCTAGTCTCAGGGCTGTTATACCTTTGAAAGTCCTCCATGAGCCAAAAGTTACTCTTACCCTCTCTACTTCTTCCTTCAAGCATCCATGAGGCAGGGATTCCTTTTCTGATCCTCAGATATGAAGCAATTGACACACATAGTCCATGTTTATCCAAAAAACAGAGAAAACAAGACACTGAAAATTGCCACACAGATAAAGTAAGTGCAGCCACTTGAACTTGCAATTTATGAGGGTACAGTTTTGCTTACAAAGTACGCAGATAGATTTGAAAATGCAATCTATTTACATACATTTCTTACCTGACCAAACCATACAACCTGGAACATCTCCTTTCAATGAGGCTAAAATTATTTGTTTGTGGAACATCATAAAAACACATATGTAGAGCATTATGTATGTCATATTTTTTAAATGAGTCACATATGTACATATATCTGCATTCATGATCAAATGTATGTGTAAAAAATGTGGGCATATTTGGGCCATGCTGGGGTATGATTAAATATTTTATAAAATCAAGAAGAGAAAGAGCTAGGAGTTTCCATCTAAAATAGACCTAAGAAAATGGAAACTCCAAAAGAGTAATCTGGTTTCTCATCAATGAAGTATGAAGAGATTTTGATGATCTGAGTTGGGAAGAGAATTGTGTTAACCTCTAAAACAGTGTACTCAAATGATCATGTTTGCCTTACCACAAAACACCGGCCATTATTGAGCCTAGATCTTCTTTAACATGACAAATTAATATTTACTTTATTTGCAAACAAAATTTCAAAAAAAAGAGTTAGCTCATGCACAAATAATGTAGTGGTGCAGGCAGTCTGATTAGAAGTGCACGCCGGCAGGCTTGCTGATGCGTGATCATAAGATTCATTATAATGTAAAATTATATACGAGCTCATACTAATGAAAGGTTTGAGCTATATAGACAATTAAGTAGATAAGATTATTCTTTTGGATTTTCCTTTTTCTTAGGTAAATATTTTATAAACTACTTACATGCGAACATCATCAACAATGTGCAGATATAATTAGTACAGCAATTTTACAAGCCAAGTTCAAACTGGCATAGACCTTTTTCAATTTGGTGTTTGGTGGGCTGGCTTCTCTGAGTGAATAAACATAACAACAGGCAAGAAAGAGAGACAGAGAGGGTGGACCATTAACTGGTAAACCCTTGCTCAGAACATTGTATGTTATTAAAAAAAAAAAATGGTCAGGATTCTCTTGCAGAGCTTTGGAGGAATCTTTCACTGAATGACTAACATTGCTGATAAGGTGTGTGAGTGTCACTGGGACAGGCTAGGTCATACTGGAGGGAGCGAGTGTTACTGGGACAGACTTGGCCATACTTGGGGGGAGTGAATATGGAGAATCAAACATTAAAATGACTCTAAAGGTTTATGGATACTCAAGGAGTTGAGGAGGGAAAGAGAACAGTAGAGGAGAAGGAAGAAGAGGAGGATGAGGTTCCTCTTACAGAGAATATACAGGTCCAGGATTCAGTTCTTAGATTAGACAGAGAAGAAAGTCTTGCACAGGTTCAGGATCGACAAGGAAACCATAATATAGCTATGCAACTAGTTAAGAGCAGGACCTGAGACTTTCCACTTGTAGAGGACCATGTCTTGCCAGTACACCTCAAGGTTACTACCACTCTGGGAGTTTTGACCACCAGCACGTTCTAGACACTTCTATGGGTCATGGCTGGAATAAGCCAATCTGTCACCTCTATATTTATCAGTCTATTCCTGGCTGCATTTCTTAGGAAAATTCATTACTATATATCTTTCCCTCAGAGTAGACAGCAGGAACAACAACAGATATTGACTAATTTCTATCAAATTGCATACTTCCTTTCTGTCTTGAAGTGTATCAATAAAAATCATATCCTTATAAGGACACAAGGGGGAAACTGCAAAGGCTTCCACTCCCTCAACATACAGGTGGTCAGCAATATCAAAGGGATCATCATAGACATTGTGCCCACATTTACTGGGTTCCTGTCTTAATGTCTACATCCTCTCACAGTCAGGAATTTATGACCACTTCCAAGAAGATCACATCACTAGGAACTGGCTTTATGTAGGAATTCAGTTCTCATTACCAACACATAGCAACTAACATCTTCTTGTTTCTCTCCACTATATCTAGGAGGAGTTACAGCATTGACTCAGGAGGTCTGTTCCAACCAAGACCAGGGATCTTCCCCACTGCATAAGACTAAGAGACATCTAATAGAGGTGCAGAATTGTCTAATTTATCCTGTTTCGAGAGCACCTGAAATGAACAATAATTCACCAAAATTTGGGAAACATTTGAGTTTCATGTTAGTGTACACTAACACAAAATTAGTGAAATATGAAAAAAAAAAACCATGGAAAAAACAAAGTTAACCATGGGAAGTATGAACTGATACAATATATAAAAATGATACACATTTCTACTAACTCTGTTCTTCTCTGCCTTCTCCCCTACAGGTGATAGAGGATATCCACTCAAAACCTTTCTCATTATCTCATTAAGTAAACCACAGTCCACAGCAGATGCTCGCTACACTAGGGCAGCATCAAGAGAGCCTTTGGCCTACTCAAAACACATTTCTGCTGCGTGGACAAATATGGAGGATGCCTTCTTTAGAACCCCACAAAGGTTGGTGAGATCTATTTACCTGCTGCCTTCTTCATAATCTAGCTAAAGCCAAGGCCTACTTTCTCCAAAGAAGTATTTTGATCATGAAGCTGAAAAGAAGGAGGAGAAGGAAGTATACACCTGAGTCAGAAGGAATTGCAGAAGATACATTGTCAGAGTCAACAGCAGCCTGTGCAAGAAAAGATAACTCTGATATAAATACATTTTCAGCAGTGAAGGTGCATTTATTTACAAAAGTGATACAAGTGCAGAAAAATAAAACAATAATGCTTCCTTGGGTGTCCTCAGTTTTTGGGAGGAATCTCTGGTGCCTTTGCCTATCAGTGTCTGGTTCACCCCTGCAGAGGTTACTGCTCATTACTGATGGTACCCTTGAAAAGCATGTAACTGGTGCAGTGACAGGGGCTGATAGCTGCAGGAGGGATTTTTAGGGCTATATTGCTCCAGAGAGGGGATATTAGGCTGGTGAGGAGATGGCTTGGCAATAATGATGGGCCTTTCTTCTTCACCAAACATATGTGGTGAGGCCATTTCCATTACAGGAGAGGATGAGGATGCCACCTATATTCTCAGAAAGGGGATAGCCTCTCTCTGCATTCTAGCAATTTTTGCTTGAGGCTATATCAGAGTGGAAAGTGTTAGCATGCAAAAAGGCATAATTATCATGTCTGGTAGTGGAGCACGAGGAAGTGCTACCAATGGGGCAGGCAGAATTATTTACGGGGAGGCACAAACCAAGGTAGTGGTGGAGCAAATGCTGATGAGAACTGAAACCAGGGACCCATAGCATGCCAGGAACCTTGTATAGTGACAGCAGCTGGCAGGGTGTCATCCGCTGTAGCCTCTATCTCTACAAAGCAGTCTTGGCCTGCATTTCCTCATGCATGCCCTGCAGCTCCTGATGCATGTTCTATATCTCCTCCCAGACCACATCCTTCAGGTCCTAGAGGTGTTCCTTCCACTTTGGGGGCTGCTTTGCACTACTTATATTGCTTTGGTGTCTTCATGGCAGTATTTGTGCTGTTTGGCTCCTTTATTAGTGCCTTGTAGTTTTCCACGCCACCTTCTCTGCTTTGCTCCCCCTTGATGGTACCTTACGATGTTGATATCACTTTTGGTGACAGTTTGTTTCTCATGCTGTCTTCAAAAGTTCATGTCACTGTTGCTGGTGCTCTCTTTTGTGTGCTATTACCATTCATTTTTTCTTCTTGGTTTGTTATACTTAAATGCTTTGTCCCCAGAACAAACATTTTTTAAAAAGTAAAAAAAAGACACAGGTTTCATGACCATGACATTCTACTTGTATTCATTCCTTTCTCCTACCCCTCCATAATCTCAGCCTGGTTTTCCCACCCTGTTTGATGGTAGATTGTAGTGGTATGGTTTGTCCAAGAAAGTTCTCATTCTAAATGAAGAAATATAGACAACAAGAGAAAAGACATTCAAGAGAAAAGATTTACTGAATGTCATAAGTTACAATAAGAGAGAACTAATACAAAACCTAAAAATCAGTAAATAGAACAGCCAGAGTTCAGCAACAGAATATGGGAAAAAGTTTATTTTAAAAAAATCCTTACTCTAAAACCTAACCACACTCACTTGTTAAATATTTGCATGTTCTGAATGTGTTATCAGTATCATTTGGAAATCCAGTTTAACAAAAAATAAAAATTCTTACCAGCAGCTAGGTCATGTTCAAGCAAGAAATATAATAAAAGCTTTTTTTTATATAACTCTTATCACTGGTAATTTTCTTGTATTGAATCTGACAAGTGTCAATGTGCTATAATAGAAATATTAAAAGGTAAAAAACACACGTGCAATACCTCTGTCCTACATCTAAACTGTACAAATACTACAGAGGAACTTGGCAATCTATACTGCCAAAAATCTTTTATTATATACACAGTTTTATCTAATAGTTTTAACACACATGTTACATATGTCCAGCTGTGTGGGATGATACTCACCCTAATATTAAAACATCATCATATATACATTACCCTCTGTACAATACATCCATACTATCCATCCACACCACTCAAATGATATACACACTGTATAGATGTATTACATATGTTTTTTTCAATAATTGCAAACTGAAACCTATTACAATGCTCCTACAATGCTCCACCATATGTAATACATCTATACAGTGTGTATATCATTCCGTTTGAAATTTGCACATTATGATCTGACATGTACTGCATGAATATGATGTAAAATTATTAGACATTAATATTTTTGGAATGTGTAAGGTAATATGAAGGGGTATTAATTATACAAGTACATATGGTTTTTAGGAGTTATGAGTAATGTGGTATGATTTGAGTGGTGTGGATGGATAGTATGGATGTATTGTACGGAGGGTATTGTATGTATGATGATGTTTTAATATTAGGGTGAACATCATCCCACATAGCTGGACATATGTAACATGTGTGTTAAAACTATTAGATAAAACTGTGTATATAATAAAAAAAATTTGGCAGTATAGATTGCCGCGTTCCTCTGTAGTATTTCAACAGAAATATTGGCATATCCAAAACTCTTCTGCCTTGCTGCTATACCCTTCAATGCTACACCTTGGGGGTCTTTGTCCCACTCTGCCTTGCATTCATGCCAATTCTTAGAATTCTCTGTGCCATTGTGCCATCCCCCAGACTTTACATCTTGACTTGTTCTTGAAAATCTGAGGGAGTGATTTGCACCACTCAATTTGTTTTGGAGTCTAGAAGCTACTCTTTGAGCTGTATGGTTCCTTTTTCAGTTCCTTGGAAGTTTTCTGCCACCTGTTCTGCTCCATTTCTCTTTCATGGAACCTTAGGATGCTGATGCCTCTCTTGGTGCCAGTTTCCCTCTCATGCTGCATTTAGAAGTATATGCCACTGTTGGTGGTGCCCTCTATTGGAACCTAGGTATATTCTTCAAATACAGCTTTCTTCTTGGTTTATTTTTATACTGGGGTATTTTGTCCCCAGAATAAAAATGAAAAGAACCAAAAAAAGAATAATAACTTTCTGCTACCATGCTACCTGTTGTGCCATAGTTTTTCCATTTCTTCATTCCTACACAATCCTGGCATGGTTCACCCACCAAATTTGATTATACTGGGGTGGTTTGTCCTCAAAGGCCCTCAGTCAGATGGAAGAAATACAGGCACAACAGACAAGATGTTCAAGATTAACTATTTCAATGTTCTGAATGTGATAAAAGTTATAGTAAAGATTGAAATTGCATGCAAAATCAGAAAATTAGGAAATGGAACAGACTGAGGTCAGCTAAAGAATATTGGCAAATGTTTCTAAATAATGCAATCTTCATCACAATCCTCATTTCACAAGAAAATTAAAATTCCACTCAACAGCTAGCTCAAGTTACAATGAAATGTAATTTAACATTTATTTATTTATTTATTTAGCTTTTTTCTATACCGACCCTCAAGGTTAGATACCTTATCAGATCGGTTTACATCGAACAGGGACATAAAACATAATATAAAACATAATAAAACATAAAACATAATGATGGTCATCTCCCATTCTACCATGCCTTGCTGCTATATCCTTCAATGCTACACCTTGGGGCTCTTTATCCCAATCAGCCTTGCTTCCATAACCAGACCTTACACTTTGGAGTTCTTTTGCCACTGTGCCTCGGTGTTGTACCCCAGACCTTACAACTTGCATTGTTCTTGCCTGTCTGGGGAGCCTGATGTGCACTTCTCATGTTGTTTTGAAGCCAATCTTGCCTCCTTTATCAGTGCCTTGTGGTTTTTTTTTCTGTCATCTTTTTGCTTTGTTCCCCCTTCATGGTGTATTAGGATGCTGATGCCTCTTTTGGTGTCAGGTTGCCTTTCAAAATGCCATCAATAGTTCATTTCATGGTTGTTGGTACTCTCTTTTGGAGCCTTGAGGCATTTTTCCCACTTTTTCTGTTTCTTTGCTCCTTGCATGATGAATTACGGGTAGATTTTCAAAGGTGCATGCATGCGTCCATGTGCACAAACTTCCTGGCATACACACACGGGTGCGCCAATTTTATAACATGCATATGCTGGCACATGCGTGTTATAAAATCATTGGGCCGTGCGCACATGCGCACTGGATTTTGTAATCTGCGCACGCATGTGTATGCAGTGGGCCGGATTTTAAAAGGGTTACGTGCTTAAGTTAAGCGCGTAACCCTTAAAAAAAAACCCTGCACACGCCGAGCCTTTTTTGCATAGGCTCGGCAATGCGCTCAAGCCCTGGGACAGCGTAAGTCCCGGGGCTTTGCTAAGGGGCGTGTCGGGGGGCATGTCGGGGGGGGGGGGGGCCATGTTGGGGGGCGGCGCGATGTTCAGGGCATTCCGGGGGGTGTGGTACTGGCCCGGGGGCATTCCAGGGGGGCGTGAGCAAGGCCTACGGACTAGCCCCCAGATAGGGTGATGGCGCGGCAGCGGGCCTTTGGCACTCGCAAGTTACGCCTGCTTCGAGCAGGCGTAACTTGTGCGATAAAGGTAGGGGGGGATTTAGATAGGGCCGGGGGGGGGGGGTGGGTTAGGTAGGGGAAGGGAGGGGAAGGTGCGGTAGGGTAAAAGGAAAGTTCCCTTCGAGGCCGCTCCGATTTCGGAGTGGCTTCGGATGGAACGGGCAGCGCACGCAGGGCTCGACGCACGCAAGTTGCACAAATGTGCACCCCCTTGCATGCGCTGACCCTGGATTTTATAAGATATGCATGGCTACGTGCTGTTTTTTAAAATGTACCCCAGTGCGCGCAAGGGGGGTCTAGTTCTGAAAATTCATATAGCGATGCATCCAGGGCTTCTCCAGTTCCCTCCCAGTCCACTCCAATTAAGGAGCAGACTGGGGAGGAACTTTCCTACCCTCTAGCCTGACCTCCCTTCCCCTTCCCCTCTCCTCCCTGCCACCTATCCCTATCCTGACTACCCCCAACCTTTTTTTTTACCTTTTGCTCAATAGCAAGTTACACATGCCGGCAGGGTGCTGTTGTACGCTTCCCCAACACACAGCAAATGGCCGCTGTACCGGCCGCCTCCAGCCCTGCCTCTTCCTGCCCCCTGAACCACCCTTTTATCTGGGCCAGGCACTTTGGCGCATAACGGGGGTTACGTGCATGGCCGTGCCCCTTTGAAGATGCTCATAGCGCATGCAAGGCCCGGCCACACATATAACCCACATTTTTTACACACGTGGGGGATTAAAAATCAGGCTGTTAGAGAACTCATGCCATACTGGTATCCCTTTGCCCCTTTATGGAGATTTTTCCCACAAGTTCTATGACAATTGGTTAGAAAACCCTATTTCTGGAGCACAATATAGGTTGCAGTGCTTCCCACATTGACTTTAATGTAAATTAAAA
This sequence comes from Rhinatrema bivittatum, assembly GCF_901001135.1. Lineage (NCBI taxonomy): Eukaryota > Metazoa > Chordata > Amphibia > Gymnophiona > Rhinatrematidae > Rhinatrema > Rhinatrema bivittatum. Next base: position 561,883,393 of record NC_042616.1, on the reverse strand, counting down.
AACTAATAAAACCAAAAATCATTTTTTTAGCGAAAATAATTAAATTGGAGTCCCCATCAAATGAATTTCCAAATAAAATGATATATATATTTTTTATCTTGCACATCCTTAATATTAAAGCTTGCAGGGCCCTTCAGGAGGGCTTCAACCATAAAGCTTCATTTTCAAGGGAAGTCAAAGATCTGCTAAAGGAAAGACTCAGTCTACATGAGAAAGAATGTCTCAAGAAAATCTGGTTAATTCTGCAACTTCCCTCACTGGTAGGTTAGGTTTTCAGAGAATTGTGACACAAGAGAGTCTCAAAGAAAATTAAAATTAAATTAAACCATTTATGCAATTCATGTGGTTCTTCCTGACCACCTACCTTTTGCATTAGGAAGTTTTAAATCCTGAATGCAATTTTCCTCTGCAGCAGCATACCATATATTCATTATCTTGCCTACTATCCTCATTTAAAGTTGTAGTTTCCTTTCCATGTTTTGCTTTCTCAAATTATGATGTATGGAGGAATGCTAGTGGTGCCCACTACCCACTGCGTTATCCATCTGCCAGTCTTATATTGTGTTTTGCAATATGTTTTTTTAAATGTTAATATGTTTATTTTTTAACTTTCAGGAAGGTGATGTTGACTTTGAGGAACTGCTTGCTGGCTGTTGCACCTGGCTTGCATGCGGTTTCTTCAACATGAGTATACTCAGCTCTTACTTTTAATATTTTCACAGTAACACCAATGAAGTGAGGTAACCTGGGCTGAACCAGGAAGCTGCAGCCAGCATACCTGAAGCAGAAACAGGGATGGAATCTGTAACCACTAGTGGCAGAACTAGTAAGGAGTAAAATTAGTAAACTAATACCAGGAGGACTATGTGTGATCTATGGCTAAACACTGAGAATGGCGCTACCATGGGGGAATAATTATCTAAGGTCACATGACTTTTAAAAAGTAGTTAATTAATTTGCTGCTGCATCTGGTAGATAACTTGCTTGCTGTATCTGGTGACTTAATATTTTATGTTTTGTTTCCTAACAGGAAATATGTATGTTTCTCCCAAAATAAAATGGCAAAGTCTTACATATGCCCCCCTCCTCCTCTGAGCCTTTCCCCTAATTCTTTACCCCCTCCCCTTTCAACCCAAGATAATAGGAATGTTGATCCTGCTCATGGGCTCCCCCTGGAATATCCTGCAAGTTATGCTGCAGAAGTATCAGTCTTGCAGAAGATCCTGAAGGTGGTCCAGGGAATTCAAGCAGACCAAAAGCTTTGGAATCGAAGGTGCAGGACATGAAGTCCACCCTGAAGCATATGGCATCTCTTCAACAGGAGATGGCATCTCAACAGTTTGAGATGGTATCTTTACATCAGGAGATGCTATCTGCTCTAGCGTGGATTTCTGAGGACCTAACACCTTCAATTCAAGCACCATATGAAGCATGGTTAACAATACCAATGTTCCTAATTGTCCTGGGGTTTCATTTTTCCTCTGAGTGTTCCCCTTCTCTTTTCCCTTATTTTAATTTTCAACCTTTTATATAATAAAAGGATTTCTATCACGTCTTGTGTTTCTTTTTTTTTTTTTTTAATAATTTTGAAAACCCATTCTCTGCGCATGGGGAATAAAAAAAATTTGTAGTGTATATTTCAATACAAAAATATATTCCATTCATAGAAGTCTCAAAACAACTGAAACACACATGTACATTCACAGGAAAATCTCACAAAGAGTTTGAATTAGCACAAACTGCAAATTGTAAGCAGCAGTACATAAGAACATAAGTTATGCCACACTGGTTGAGTGTGGCATAAGTTATGCCACACTGGTTGAGACCAAAGGTTCATCAGCCCAGTATCCTGTTTCCAACAGTTGCCAATCCATGTCACAAGTATGTGGTGAATACCTAAACACCCAAGTGACTAATGCTGCTAACAAGAAGTGGCTATTCTTATTGATTAATAGTAGTTTATGGACTTCTCCAGGAACTTATCCAGACCTTTTTTAACACCAGTTACACTAACCTCCTTAACCACATCCTCTGGCAATGAATTCCAGAGGTTAATTGTGCATTGAGTGAGTGCCCACTAGACCTTCTATTATCTGAAAGAGTAAATAACCAATTCACATTTAACCATTCAAGTCCTTTCATGATTTTATAGGCATCTATCATATATCCCCCTCAGCCATCTCTTTTCCAAGCTGAACAGCCCTAACCTCTTTAGCCTTTCTTCTTAGGAGTGCTGTTCCATTGTCCTTTATCATTTTGGTTGCTTTTCTCTGTACTTTCTCTAATGCAACTATACCTTTTTTGAGATGCAGTGACTAGAATAGCACACAATATTCAGTATTCAGTACCAAACCTCAAGGCTTTGACCCTGGCTAATATCCATTCAGACACCTTTCAAAATAATTCATACTTCATATTTAGCACTAATATGATGGATAAATAAGGATTTATCTGGCTAAGTGGTAGTTGTTCAATATCCAGTTATGTTCAGCAGCCAACACTTAGCTGGATAAGTATTAATCCAGCTAAATTGATAGCTGGATATCCTGAGGGTGGGCAATGGGTGGATTGAGGCAGGGCGACTTATCTGGTTATCATAACTGGATTACTGCCAATTTTCTTATCTGGTTAAATCAACCAAATTATTTAGACATGCTCAATAGCAGGACTAAAGTAATCTGGATATAACTGATCCGGCTAACTAGAACTTATCCAGTCATATTCAGCAGCATAACTGTGTCGTTGAATATCCTTTCTAAGTTAGCCAGATAAGATACGTCCGGATAATTGGATATCTTTGAATATTAGGCCCCCATTGTTTTTGGAAGTGAGTCTGAGTCTGTGACCTTTTGGATCTTAGGACAGAGATTCTCAGTCCTGAGATGACCCAAGGCCAAGAGTCTATGAACATAGTTTCTCATGACAGACAGTCTCAGTCTCGAAGCTACTCAGGGCTGAGAGTCTGTGATTCTAGGTTCTAAGGGCAGAGAGAATCTCAGACCAGAGCTACTCAGGGCCAAGAGTCTGTGACCCTATGTTTTCAGGACAAAGAGCCCTGAGACTACTTAGGACTGAGAATCATTTTCCTTTGATTGTAAGGGCATACATTTGAGACCCTAGGTTCTCAGGGCATAGAGTATCAATTCTGAGGCTACTTAAGGCTGAGTGACTGTGACTCTTTGTTCTCAGGACAGAGAGAGTCTTAGACCTGATACTATTTGTTGCAAAGAGTCTTTTCTCTTTCATTCACAGGGCAGAGAATTTGAGACCATAGGATCTCAGTTCAGAGAATATCAATCCCAAGGCTATTTGGAGTAAGAGTCTGTGACAACTAGAGCCCCTCCTAATGTATCTGTACTCAAATTAAAAAAAAAAAAAGATTGGCAGGTTCAAAATATGCTTTTGCCACTTATCATGTTCCTCTTAAAATGATAAAGCTGGATTAGCAAATTCAAAATATACAGTTGCTTAGTACTTGTGCTGCTATTAGGCTTAGTTGATTACTTGTTACAATCAATTAACTTTACCCTAGATTTATCAAAAACTATACCCTAGATTTATCAAAATGCTATAATTTTGGATAGAATATGCCTGCAATAAGAAAAAGGGCTTTGCTTTGATAATTATCACACCATACAATATTTTATTGCATTACATTGGGAGTTTACTATGACTTGCAGAAAAGCTTTTCTCTGGAGAGAGAGAAGAGAGAGAAAGACACTCTTTAGAAGCATTTCATAATAGTAAACTATTAATATCACTATAAGAGAGCCAGCTAGTAATTCGAGGTGAGGTTTTGGTAGTGGTGTAGGGTTTTGGGGCCAGTTTTATATGCAAAGTGAGATGCATGAACAGCACATGAAGTGAAGATTGGCATCATTTGGAGTGAGTAAAGTCACACAAAGATGATATTTCTTCACTGTTCTCTCATTCTAGCTTGATAGAACCCTGGTAGAGAGTCCATCAAGCTAGGATGAGAGAACATTGGAGAAATATTCATCTTTGTGTGATTGTTCTCACTCCAAATGATGTTGAATCTTCACTGATGTCTACTGTGCTATTTGTACATCTCACGCTGCATGTAAAACTGGCCCCCAAACCCTACACCACCACCAAAACCTCACCTTGAGTTACTATCTGGCCCTCCTACAGCAGTATAAACAGGTAACTACTATGGATACTACCCTAGAGGTTTTCTCTCTCGCTCTCCTTCTCTCTTTTTCTCTCTCTCTCATTAATGCCATAACACATTTGATGAATGACAATGTAAGAGACTGCCAATGGGGATGGCAAAATTTAGCTGCAAACTGCTCCCCTCATTTGTAACTTTTTAACCTGTTATCATTGTGCTCTATTTCCATATACTACACAATTTGCAATACCCTGTTCACCCTAGTATGCAGTAAATGAAAATAGTGCATATTAATATACAGGGTGTGCATTAAAAAATAAATTTAAAAAATGAAATTTCAAGGTAATTACTATTGTTTCAAGTTAAAAATGTTTAAAAATGACACAAGCAATGTCATTAACATTTCCTATGTCATTAAAAATGACAACACATCCCTGTTAGTCTACAGTCAGGAACTTCACAACATTTGTTTCCTATATTAGAACTGTGTACTGACTTTTAAGAAAAAAATTAAAGGAAGAGGTACCTAAAGCATTTAAATAGAGGACAATACATATGGTCAATCATGTTCCTGCTTTTATGACTATTCTGTTGGAGTGCATTCCTGATATTCCAAACTGAAGACTGTCCATAACATGTTATGCACTTAGATCTACAATAGAGTGTGACATTTTAAATAAAACAATTGTTGTGAAGTTGTGAGGTCTTCAGGGTTGTATAAAATACTTCCCAAACTGCTCATTACATGTAGTTTTCCATTACACGCTACACGAAATGTCCTTGACATTCAAGGATTTGCCATACATATTTTAGCATGCATCACTCCAGGGTGTGTTTGAAAATACCCTCCACTTGCCTTTAATAATAATGACTTGTCATATGAAATCCAAATCTTGGTTAATCTAACATAATATATACTTGATGGTTTTTATTAACTGTCAAATGCAGTCCAAAAGCCATCAGAAACATTTTTCTCTTCTGTCTTGCATTCTTTTCTAGCTTGTTTCATTTCTGACCATTGGAGTATAAGGTTAATAAACTATAGTGGTTGGTGTCATTAATATTCAGTGTGCATGGCAAGTGAATTATCTTGTAGGCTCTTGACTTTAAAGTTGTTTGAGCCATTAATGTAACTATTTTGCAGGCTGGTAAAGGTGATACCATGCAGCATGAATCCATTGATTTAAAAGCTAAAGGTCTGTGAAGAATCATTGATATGTTACACTATACTTATCTTTATTGAAAGACAGACTACTGCATCTGGAAATTCCTGTTTTCCTTTTGCTTGCTATGTTTTTCATTTGCTATTGTGCCCATCATCAAATAAAATTTCAGCCAAGAGAAAATATTAATTAACTGAATCACATGAATATACATGCAAGGTAGCTCATTAGTATTTAAATGGGTTAGCACAACTTGCATGAAGAAATGCAATTTGTGTTAACCCACTAGTGAACACTACATCTTTGATGTGTAGTTAAGTTATATTGTAACCCACTGCTAGCTAATGAAAGGCCCTACATGGGTCACAGTCTCCCCTGCTACCCCAACTCATGTAGAAGGTCTACTGAGTGAATCAATAACCTATCCCACCCTCTTGCCTCAAAATCAAGGCTCCCCAAGTGGCAACAGTAACCTCCCAAACCTGACTCAAGATAACATGACCTCTAAGTTGCAGCAATAATTCCCCACCCCTTAATGAATATCAAGAATTCACGAGTGGTGGCAGTAACTCTTCCACACTCTAAAAATCAAGAGTTGCACAAGTGGCAATGTAGCCCCACCCCCTGAATAAGATCAATGGCCACCTGAGTGGTGTCAGTAAGCAACCCTTCCCATGCTTAAAGATCAAAGCTCCCTTGAGTGATAAGAATGATTTTCCATCATCTTCTCCCTTAACACAACATTAAAGCCTCCCAAGAAGCATCATAACCTACCCAATTATATCCCCACTCTCACCCTTGAAAGGCCAACTCATGGCCAAACAAACCACTCCTCACCAAAGTTCATCTACCTCAAGCCAGATATCCCTTGACCTACCACATTCAGCAGGAAAGCACTGGATTGCCTCCTACCCCACTGACTCTAAAATGCAAATTTGTACTGAGTGACTTCACACAGGAGTAGAGAGAAAGTATAGCCATTTCAAGGACTGTTGATTTTTACTTGATGGTTGGGGTGATTACTCCAGGTCATAGGAGTGGGGGGGATTATTCATTTTCATGTCAAAGAGTGAGGAAGTTTGGAAAATCTATTGGAGTTTCTGCTGCCAGTAATACATCAGCATTGTATTGTTTGAACTGTTTTTTTTATTAGAAATATGAATGAATTTATGTAACCCGCCAAGAATCTTGGATTGGCAGGCAACACATTTTTAAAATAAATAAGTAAATAATTTACAAACAGGCATTACTGGTAGTGGTTAAACATATGTTTTACTGGTGACAGTAAAAAATCAACAATAAAAAAATGCACATAACCAATTTTAATGTTGGATTTACCTAAGGTTTTACACCCTTTAGTAAAATGGCTGTTAAAATAGTGATTACTTCATGCATTGAAATTGTCTGTTAATGTACCTTAATGGTATATTTTAATGTAGATTATTAAATAGACACTTTATTTTTCTAAACTAGCCATAGTTCTTATACTTGACAAATGTACAATAAATAGTTAATTTGAAATGTTAATTCTAAGTTTCATATCCAAAGTGGAAGCAAGAGAATTATAGATCTCCCCATAAGGGTGCTGACTGTAAACATACAAAAGCTTTTGTTTAATTTATGATAAAAGTCTGTAATATCAATCAACTGTTAGATCAATTGAAATGGAATGTTTATTTGAGCATGCAGTACTTACTTAACCAAATTTAAATAATAAATCAGATTTTAGCAAACATTATGAGGCTGATGTGCTTAGCTACAAAATGTTTTCCTCAAACGTTTTTGACATGAAAAATTGCACATAATAGATTATAAATGTACCAAAATAAAAAAATGTAGGTGGTTTGCGTGAATATCACAAAAGTGATATTCACAGAAGTAAACATTTATACGGAATCCACTATGCATTAAACTTTACTCAAATGCCATATTAATGAGCTACTGTAATCCAAAGTTGAACCAAGCAGGTCATTAATGTAGTTTCTTGTGAAAATGCAGAGGAAAACTTATTTGTAGGTTATCAGCCATTTTCTATAGATTAGCAGTCATTTTGCACACAATTTTCCTACAGATGCCAATGAGTTCATTAGCATGTGTAGAAAAATGTGCAAGATATTTTTGTGCATTGCAATGGCCAGGAACCTTTCATGTTCCTTTCTGTGGCAACACTCAAACCAGCAGTTTGCATGAACTGCAACAGAAGTAGCAGGTTGCATGAACTGCAAGAGGGATTTAAATGAACTTTTTGGCCTGCTTCCTCTGAACTCTCAAGAGTCATCCAAATGTCCTGGTAGTCTTTTTGGCCCATCCAACCACAACTCCTGAGTTGCCTGTAGACCCTAAATGTAAATCAAAACACCATTATGAAGTTCTACCTCATATCCGCTCCCCACTTGTCCCCAAAATCCATCTAAATTGCTATTAGGGGTTCACTCCCACCACTATCTCCTGCTCCCAGAGCTTCCACTATTGAAGGGGTGGTTTTCTGAGGACAGGGTCAATACCCACTTTTCCTGTCTTTTCTATACCCAGTTTCAAAATTACACCAGTTGGCTGGAGGAGCTCTTTTGATATTTTGGAACTGGGAACAGAGAGGGTAGAAGCAAGCAGAGATCACTCCTGCTCCCAGAAGACCCCTACCATCCTTCATTCCCTACAGAATTTCAAGAAAACAACAAGCCCTACCAGATGTCAAATGCTTCCCCCTGCTTCATATCACCATACTTCTTTCTTTCTCTTCCTTTCCAGTATTACCACTCTTTTTATCCTTACCCGAAAACCACCCAACCAACTTTTCTCTCCTTTAAATTGTAGCTAGTCTTACCTCCTTTCCTTACCTCTTGGGCTGCTGCACCTCACTTATTCCCATCCCCTTTACCAACACTAATCTGATATCCTTCATCTCCTTCAGACCTCTGATTGGCCATTCTCCTTTCCCTTCCTCAAGTTTCACTGCTCCTTGCTTTTCCCTCTTACTTGCAAGCTACTGCATAGCTCTCCTCCCCCATAATCAGAAGCATTCCTAGCCATGAGTACACAGGGCTCATGCCCTAAAAGTGTTATACAGTGCCTTCAATCTCAGGCAACCAAAAACAGCTTTATGTTATTGCTACAGGCCTTCCCTTCCAGGCAGCATGTAGAGAACAGGAAGAGAGATCCTGAAGAAGGGAGCAGAGCAAATGGTTTCTTATTTGTAGTGTGCACATATCAAGCCTCACCAATCCCCCCCCCTCCTCTCCAGAGGAAGGGGTAAGACTGGAGTTGTCACTGCAGGTAGCATGTGTGGAAAAACAGCATAGGGACGGTATGGAAAGTAGAAAAAATAAATTGTTTTCTGTTCTGCTCTGTCCCCTCCAATTTCCTCGCCTTCCCACCCTTGCTTCAACAGATAGCACAAGGGAGAGAGCAAGAGGGGAGGGGGTGGAGCAGACATAGACAAAACCTGTGATCCCATAACTCAGGGCTCAGCTGTGAGTAAAGTGGAGGAAAATGAAGGAGGAACATTGGGCAAAGGTCTTTGAGCTATAAGTGATTAGTGGGGAAGGAGAGGAGGGTGAAATGAAATGGGGAGAAAAGAAGGAGAAGCATGCTTATATTGTGATTGGGTGGTGGTATGTGAGGAAATGAATGTTGAGGTGAAGAGGGGTGAATTCTTGATGGGGTGATGCAAAGTGGATTAGTGTTAGAAAGATCCACAAAGATCATTGCAGGTTGCTAGAATTGATTTTGAAAAATGTTTTAAAGCCTTGAAATAAGATACAAGCCATCAGGTAAGCATAAGCCCTCAGATAAGGACAACATTAAACACATGCATAGAAATGGGGAAAAAAGGAAAAATCAGGAATGCCCAAAATATGGGAAATAAAGTCCCAGATCTAGAGGCAGTCATTGAAGAAGCTGTCTCAGATATAGTGGAACTCACAGAGATGTGGTACATGGAAACTATGACTGGCATATAGCTATTCCAACTTGTTGCCTGTTCAGGAAGGACAAGGTAAAAGGAAAGGGAGGAGAAGTGGCACCATATGTAAAAAAAAAAATCTTGTAAAAGTAATAGAACAGCAGGACCTTTGAGGTAAGGAGGAGACACTATGAATTCTAGGGGTGTGCATTCGGATTGACCGCATTAGTAAAACGCAACTCATATTTTTTTTTTACTTAAAAAATTGATTCGACATAAACGATCGGATTTCCCACATATCGAACATAGATATGTTCGATATGTGGGAAATCGCGATTGTTGAGCCAAAATAAAAATATAAACCCCCTCACCCTCCTTAATCCCCCCCCCCCCGACTTACCACAACTCCCTGGTGATGGAGCGAGGAGTGAGGACGCCATTTCTGCAATCCTTGGCAAGAAGCATGTGACGTCGGCGGCACGTCGAGTGACGCCGGCGTCACGTGATTCCCGGCTCGTTCGCGCTGGACGGCTCGTTCGGCCCAAAAAGAACTTTTGGCCAGCTTGGGGGGGCCTCCTGACCCCCTCAAGCTGGCCAAAAGTTCTTTTTGGCCAGCTTGAGGGGGTCAGGAGGCCAGCTCGTTCGGCGCGAACAAGCCGGGAATCACGTGACGCCGACGTCACGTGATTCCCGGCAAGTTCGCGCCGGACGGCTCGTTCGGCCCAAAAAGAACTTTTGGCCAGCTTGAGGGGGTCAGGAGGCCAGCTTGGGGGGGTCAGGAGGCCCCCCCAAGCTGGCCAAAAGTTCTTTTTGGGCCGAACGAGCCGTCCGGCGCGAACGAGCCGGGAATCACGTGACGCCGCGTCACTCGACGTGCCACCGACGTCACATGCTTCTCGCCAAGGATTGCAGAAATGACGTCCTCACTCCTCGCTCGATCACCAGGGAGTTGTGGTAAGTCGGGGGGGGGGATTAAGGAGGGTGAGGGGGTTTAATTTTTTTTTTTGCACATATGTACATATACCCAACTCATTGGATTTTTTTTATGTCCATATTGGCCGCAAGTGGGACCCCCTTTCGGACATAAAAAATATGAACATAAAATTTTGCTCTGCACATCCCTAATGAATTCTAGGGATGTGAATCGGGCTTTGGACGATTGAAAATATCGGACAATATTTTCAAAATCGTCAGAAATCAGGGGCTCCCCCAAAACGATAGGAAAACCCCACAATATTGATCGTGGGGGTTCTCTTATCATTTTGGGGGAGAGCGGGAAAATTGGCACACAAAAATAACCCCTAAACCCACCCTGACCCTTTAAAACTAATCCCTTAGCTTCCCCCACCCTCCCGACCCCCCAAAAAACTTTTTACAGGTACCTGGTGGTCCAGTGGGGGTCCCTGGAGCGATCTCCCGCTCCCGGGCCGTCGGCTGCCACTAATCAAAATGGCGCCGATGGCCCTTTGCCCTTACCATGTGACAGGGTATCCGTGCCATTGGCCGGATCTGTCACATGGTAGGATCACTGGATGGCCGGCACCATCTTGTGCTCCTACCATGTGACAGGGGCTGACCAATGGCACCGGTAGCCCCTGTGACATAGTAAGGGCAAAGGCTATCGGTGCCATTTTTAATACTGGCAGCCGACGGTCCGAGTGCAGGAGGTCACTCCCGGACCCCCGCTGGACTTTTGGCAAGTCTTGTGGGGGTCAGGAGGGTCCCCCAAGACTTGCCAAAAGCCCCTGGTGGTCCAGCGGGGGTCCGGGAGCGATCTCCTGCACTCGGGCCATCGGCTGCCAGTAATCAAAATGGCACTGATAGCCTTTGCCCTTACTATGTCACAGGGGCTACCGGTGCCATTGGTCAGCCCCTGTCACATGGTAGGAGCACAAGATGGTGCTTGCCATCCAGTGCTCCTACCATGTGACAGATCCGGCCAATGGCACGGATACCCTGTCACATGGTAAGGGCAAAGGGCCATCAGCGTCATTTTGATTAGTGGCAGCCGACGGCCCGGGAGCGGGAGATCACTTCAGGGACCCCCTCTGGACCACCAGGTACCTGTAAAAAGTTTTTTGGGGGGTTGGGAGGGTGGGGGAAGCTAAGGTATTAGTTTTAAAGGGTCGGGGTGGGTTTTTTGTTTATCGGCTTGGGCGCAGCCGATAAACAAAACCGCGATCAGGCCCGATGAAAAAAAAAACACATGTGAATCGGAACCGGAATCCGAACCAATTTCGGTTCCAATTCACATCTCTAATGAATTCATCTGGAAAGAGTGAATGGAATTTCCATTCATACTGCTATGGTATACAGACCTTCTTTGCAGGCAGAAGAAATGGATAGGGATTTAATGGTGGATATTCACAAAGTTGCTATGAAAGGGGAGGTGCTATTGCTAGGTGATTTCAATCTGCTGGATGTTGATTGGGATATTCTGACTGTGGTGTCTTCTAGAAGTATTTTTACTGAAAAAAACTGTGTATATATATGTATGACGTACAGATCAAAGACATCAATTAAGAAAGCATCATACCAATGAGTTGAAAACAACTATTGCCGTGTAGTCTATATTTGTATATTTTTTTTAGAATTTTTTTCAATTATTTTTAACCATTAATAGTCAGAAACAAGACACTTATCATTGCAGAGCTTGAACAGCGTCCGGAACAACCCCATCTGACACGGCTCGTGTTTTGTAGGCTTCGTCAAGGGTGGTGAAGTTATGTTCAATGTCTAAAATGCAAAAGCAAACAATTCTGCTTATGTACTTAAATTTCTAATGTTTAAGATATATCGCTGTGCAAGATTACATATGTTCCTTGTGTCAGTCTGGATTCATTGCTCTGCTACTCGGTCTCAGCTTTAACGAAAACCGGGATCTGCCATTTTTTTGACAGGCTTTTTAAACTATCTAACGGTTTCAAACCAGGCCAATCAGTAAACTGAAACAGGGTCTGATGACCAATAAGAAGTTAAAATAATGTAGTCCATTCAACACAGTCTTTTAAACCATCTGGGGATTGTGACGCGAGGGTGAAAATCCACCACTGCTCACGATAGTTGAGTTGACAGCTGAGATCTCCACCGTGATCACTCTTTGACACTTTTTCTAAGATGGTCCATTTAAGCTGTTCAAACGTGTGATGAGCCTGGATTCAATGTTTGACAATTGGAGCCTCAATATTGCTTGTGTTTAAACGGCTCCTGTGTTCACGTAGCTGTGTTTTTATTTGTCTGTTAGTGCGGCCAACATATAACAATGGGCAAGAGCATTGTATTAAATAAACTTCGTGTGTAGATTCACACGTCATGTTATATTTCTTTCTATATATTCTCCCAGTGGTTGTGTGAGTCCAAGAATTGCCATCAATGCTGTAAATACACATGTCACATTTGCCACACTGCTTGTGTGTGCCCTCATTCGAAGATCGACCAAGATGAAAAGCGATGTGTGTACAACATGGTCACGAATATTCTTACTTCTTTGGTAAGAAATCAATGGAGGTTCTGCAAATGTGGGATGAAGTTGCAGTACGTGCCAATGTTTTTTGGGCAATCAAATATGATTTATCTGTGTGTTGGAGCACACAAATACTCGCAGTGATAGGCAGTTTTGATTGGTATTTTAACAAGACCATACATGGGGAATAATAGGCTTGTTTGTAGGATTTAAGCACTGCTGAATAAGGGTAATTGCAATCAAAAAATCTCTTTGATAATGAACGTGCTTGAATTTTGAATTCATTATCGGTTGAGCAAAGCCTGCGGACCCTGAAAAACTGACTAACAGGGAGGCCATTCTTCTAGAAGTAGGCAGATCCTGGATTTTCAGCCAGGAGAACTATTCAATCTACTGGTAAAGGAACCCACATGGGAAGAAGCAATACTGATCTTGGTGCTTACCAACGCTTCTGATGTTGTAGTGGATGATCATTTTGGATCTATTGATCAACAGATGGTGTGGCTCAGTTTTAGAGCATGGATGGTGATAGTTCTCTGAAAGGCAAAAGTCCTAGACTACAGAAAAACAAACTGTTAAAATGGGGGAGCCTCTCATGAATCGTTAAATAGAAGATCATAGCTCTCAGCTTCAATGGCAGGGGAGAAAGACCAATACTTCACGCATATCCAGCACAGCTCGCTGCTTCAACGGCAGGGGAGAAAGACCGATACTTCATGCATATCCAGCATAGCTCGCTGCTTCAACAGCAGGGGAGAAAGACGATACTTCATGCATATCCAGCATAGCTCTCTGCTTCAACGGCAGGGGAGAAAGACCAATACTTCACGCATATCCAGTATAGCTCTCTGCTTCAATGGCAAAGGAGAAAGACCGATACTTCATGCATATCCAGCATAGTTTTCTGCTTCAACGGCAGGAGAGAAAGACCGATACTTCACGCATATCCAGCATAGCTCTCTGCTTCAACGGCAGAGGAGAAAGTCTGCTACTTCACTTTCTATGCATATCCAGCATAACTCTCTGCTTCAACAGCAGGGGGAATGAAGAAAAGTGGATCTATATACAGACAACAACCAACAAGGACTGAATTACATATTCTGAGCAAACAAGTAAGCATGGGTGTAGCTTGCTTATTGCGGCGTTTACTACCCCTAACTAATTAAGCTAGATATTTCACTTAGATGCAGTTCCAACACTGCTCTCTACATTAATGGTGGGGGTGGAAGGGAAATAGAACCAAAAGGTTACTAAGAGCCAAGAGAAACAGATAAGTATGAGAAAAAAAAAAGTGTGAAGCTTGCTGGGCAGACTGGATGGGCCGTTAGGTCTTCTTCTGCCATCATTTCTATGTTTCTATATTAGACAAGTAATGGGTAAAATTAAAAAGAGATATTATAAGGGCAACTAACATTTTTGTTAGAAAAGTAAATAAAGGGAAGAGGAAAAGAGGATGCTAGGGTTTTCTAAAGTTGTTTGAGCAATTAATGTAAATATTTTGCTAAAAAAGGTAAGGAAAAAAGTTAGCAATCATAAATTACAAGAGATTACAGAATTATAAATACAAGCAACACTATCTGGAAAGCTGAGAGAAAGCACAGAAAAGTTAAGCTAGGAAAGTAGTCAGGAGGACAAAGCTGCAAATGGAAATAAAAATAGCAAATATGGTTAAATGGAAAGACTTTTTTTTAGATATGCTAGTGACAAGAGAAAGTGCAAAAGTGGCATTGTGAGACTCAGAGGTGAAGTGGAGGAATATGTGGAGGCTGAACAAAAAGTGGAATTATTTAAATATTTTTGATTGATGTTCAATGAGGAAGAGAAAGAATAGGACCACAGAAACATGGATTTGAGTCTAAGCAGAGGTTTGTTCTCATTTTATTAGATATACCTGCTGAATTTGATACTTTCAATCATGAAATTCTCTCTCACCATTTGAAGACTTTTGGGATTACTGGTAAAGTTTACCTCTTATCTTTCTAATAATGACAACAACAAATCCATATTTTTTTTTTTTTACCTTATCCACTTGGAATATGATTGAGACAGGGGTTACACATGAATGACCTCTTCATTATCATCTTCATTATTTATCCATCTCCTCTCTGCTGCATATTATTAATATTAATTAATTAATTAATTTATTTATTTATTTAAAGTTTTTTATATACCGCCACTCATCAGAGATATCGCGTCGGTGTACAGCGAACAGGAACATATGCCAAAGCATTATACATATAACGTCAGGTTAATATATGAATTCTTAAACATGAAACAAGTAAAACATAATTATAGCAAAATATATCAATTTAAAACGTAACTTATAACTGTGCTAAGCAAAACATAGCTTAGTAAATAATATAGGAAGCCTAAGAGCAGAAGGGAAATAGTTGGGAAGGATAAGAGAAGGAATGGATTTATAAATTAGAGATGGCAAATAGGGGGCATAGTAGCAAGCAGGAGTAGGGGCGGTTAAATAGTGGGTATAGTAAGTAATAAATAGTTATAAGGAGCAAAACAGAATTGGTGCATAATGGAGAAGTATAGGGTGGATAGAGGAAAGGCATATATAGGGAGTTGATACACATATATGTGTAATGTATAAGCATGCGTGAATAACCATGTCTTGAGTTTTTGCTTGAATATCTTGGGAGACAGCTCGAGGTGTAGTTCCGTGGGCATAGTGTTCCATAAGAAGGGGCCAAAAAAAGGACAGAGCTCGTGCTTTGGTGGAAGCATGGTTATATAGTTTGGGCGAGGGGGTCTGTAGAGTGGCGAGGTATGGATTTCTGGTGGGTTTATTAGATGTTTGAAATTGTAGTGAGTTGTTAAACCATTTCAATTCACGATTGTGGAGGGCTTTATGGATGAGTGATAGTGTCTTGTATTGTATGCAAGATTGAATAGGGAGCCAGTGTAGCCCTTTTAAAACTGGGGAAATGTGTTCCTTTGAGTTTGTGTTAGTAAGGATACGGGCTGCAGTATTTTGCAGTATTTGTAAGGGGCGGATGGCATTTTGGGGTAGGCCTATGAGAAGTGAATTACAAAGTCAGTTTTGGAAAATATCATAGCTTGTAGAACTGTACGGAAGTCAGAAAAGTGAAGCAAGGGTTTCAATTTTTTGAGTGTATGTATTTTGAAAAAACACTCTTTAAGAATTGCATTAATAAATTTATTGAGGGTCATTTGGTCGTCAAGAATGACTCCTAAGTCTCGGACTTGGTGGGAGAATTGTATGTGAGGAGATGTTATGGGTGTTATAGGGGAGGTATGTAGAGGTGTAGGAGCAGATATGATCATAAGTTCCGTTTTTGTAGAGTTAAGGGCAAGTTGTAAGGATGTTAAGAGGTTGTTGATTGAAGCGAGAGTGGTATCCCAAATTTCAAGGGCTTTAGATACTAATTCAGATATCGGGATGATGATTTGTACATCATCAGCGTACAAAAAGTGTGGAAGCTTAAGGTTGGCGAGTAGATGGCAGAGCGGTAAGAGATAAATGTTAAAAAGAGTAGATGAGAGTGAGGAGCCTTGAGGGACTCCTTGCATCAGAGGGATTTCCTTAGATAGGTGGTTGCCAATTTTGACTTTATAGTTTCGGTTGGACAGGTAGGATTTAAATCAATTATGGGCAGTACCAGTTATTCCGATCTCGTGGAGGCGTTGGAGGAGAATTTGGTGGCGAACGGTATCAAAAGCCGCAGAGATATCCAAGATCACTAGAAGTTGCGGTTGACCTTTATCTAGGCTTTTGATAAGGTAATCAGATAGTGATAGGAGAAGGGTTTCAGTGCTATGTAATTTGCGAAATCCATATTGTGAAGGAGACAGGATCTGGTGTTCATCTAAATAGTCACTAAGTTGGCGGTTAATGTTTTTTTCAAAGATGTTCGCAATAAATGGAAGATTAGAGATTGGGCGGTAATTGGCAAGGTCTGATGGGTCAAGCTTGGGTTTCTTTAGAGTGGGTTTAAGGATAGCATGTTTCAGAGAGTTGGGCACATGTCCAGAATCAATAGATGCATTGATAATATTAGAGATAGGACTTGCTATTAGATCAGGGACCGTGAGGAGGAGTTTTGTGGGGATAGTATCAGAGGGGTGGGAGGAGGGTCTAGCTTTTTTTGAGTAGGGATTCAATTTCAGTTGTTGTGGTATGTTCAAACACTGTGAGATTAGGGGTAATGCTTAATGTGTGACAAAGGTCATTGGTTTGAGGCGAGTGAGGGCTGCAGGGAAAACGTGTCATAATTTTGATAATTTTGTCATGAAAGAAGGAGGCCAGTTGTTCACATTTAATTTTGGCTTCTTCTTCTGGGATAAGATTTGGAGTGAGGTTGGTAAGTGAAGTGACATATTCAAATAGAATTCTCGGATTAAATTGAAACTGGTGGATCTTACCAGCATAGTAGTTCTTTTTGGCATTGTTTATCTTATCACTATAGCTTTGCAGAGAAGATTTGTAACGAGCAAGTAGGGTAGATGTGGGCTCTTTACACCAGTTTTTTTCAGCTTTTCTAAGAGCTTGTTTTAATTCTTTTAGTGTAGGTGTGTACCAAGGTTTTTTTGTATTTTTTTGGGAAGAGAGTTTTTTAGTAATGAGAGGGCATATATTGTCAGCAATTGATAGGGTGTATTCATTCCATGAAGTTAAGGCAGTGTCGGCGTTAGATAGGTCGAGGATATTATGGGTGTTGGAAAGAGCAGTAATAAGTTCATCTCTATTGCAAGTTTTTCGGTATTGTATAGTGGTGGAGCTGATTGGGGCAGGAGGGGGTCTTTGTAGAGTGTTGGATGTTCTTATGATATAGTGGTCAGACCAGGGGATGGGTGTGCATGATAGGGAGTCAGTTGCAATGTGTTGGTTGATAAATATGAGGTCGAGTGAGTGACCAGCTTTATGTGTAGGCATGTTTATGATTTGATTGAATCCTAGGGATTTCATAGCTTCCAAGAACGAGGAGCAACTAGGAGTAGGAGGCATTATATCAACGTGGAGATTAAAGTCACCTAGGATAATAGCTGGGGAGTCGATGGAGATATTTTTTGCTATGTATTCTATCAGGGAGGAAGGGTTATTGTTAAGAGCTCCAGGGGGAGCTTAAATGAGGCAGATTTGTAAAGAGGGAGCTTTAAACAAGCCAATTTCTAATTTAGCTGGGGGGGGGGGTATGGGTTGGAGTGTGAGTTTGAGTTGCTTGTTAGTAGCTAAGAGAATGCCACCACCTTTCTTTTTAAGTCGGGGGATAGAAACTATATCATAGATGTTGTTGGGGAGCTGGTTGAGAAGAACATTGTCAGTGTCTTTCAACCATGTTTCTGTTATTGCACAAATGTCGGGGGTTTCGTCTGAGAGAATGTCATTGAGGATAGAAGTTTTTTTCTTTAATGATTGTGCATTGAAGAGGATGAGTGTGAGGGCTGTGATGCCGATGATTTGCGTGAGCGGAGGGGAGATCATAGTTGTGTGAATACTTTTAAGGTATGAGCGTTGTCGCATGGCATAGGGTGCAGCAGGTCTATGTCTGTGGTAGCAGAGTGTTGGGATGTTTAGCATGTTGAAGCTAAATGGATAAGAGTGAGTAGGTGTAGAAGAGGGATAGGCACAGGAGTGAAATTTAGTACAGTGATGATAAGAAGACACTGGGGCGACACGAAGGGGCGCACTAAGGGGCAGGCCCCTTAGTCGCGCTCCTTCTGCGTGAGACGCCCGGCGCGAGATGTCAGGGGGTTGACCTATTACTAAAGAGGAGTTTCTGTTGCCGGAAGAATGTCACCGGGGGTGGGCCGTTCAGCGGTGTCCGTTCGCGTGGTGTGGAGCTGCGATTCCCAGCCGGGTAAGTCGCAGGGTTATGGGCTTGGGCTCTGGGCTCTGACCCCGACGGGTCTCCCCTGCCAGCTGAAGAGAGTCGTGCGAGCCGGCCTTGAGGTGGAATGGTGATTGGGAGGCGGCGTCGGTCAGGTCGGGCAGGCCAGCTGCGCTAGCGAGGTTGGCGGAAAGAGAAGGAGCTGGGAACTTGCCTGAGGTATTTAAGAGAGTCCAGCGCCGGAAGTAGGTCACCGGGGGTGGGCCGTTCGGCGGCGTCCATTTGCGTGGTGTGGAGCTGCGATTCCCAGCCGGGTAAGTCGCAGGGTTATGGGCTTGGGCTCTGGGCTCTGACCCCGACGGGTCTCCCCTGCCGGCTGCAGAGAGTCGTGCGAGCCGGCCTTGAGGTGGAAAGGTGATTGGGAGGCGGCGTCGGTCAGGTCGGGCAGGCCAGCTGTGCTAGTGAGGTCGGCGGAAAGAGAAGGAGCTGGGAGCTTGCCTGCGGTATTTCAGAGAGTCCAGCGCCGGAAGTAGGTCACCGGGGGTGGGCCGTTCGGCGGCATCCGTTCGTGTGGTGTGGAGCTACGATTCCCAGCCGGGTAAGTCGCAGGGTTATGGGCTTGGGCTCTGGGCTCTGACCCTGACGGGTCTCCCCTGCCAGCTGCAGAGAGTCGTGCGAGCCGGCCTTGAGGTGGAACGGTGATCGGGAGTCGGCGTCGGTCAGGTCGGGCAGGCCAGTATATACTATCAACTTTATGCTGATGATATTCAGTTTTTCTTTCCTGTATACGTAGAAGCATAGAAACATAGAAATGATGACAGAAAAGTACCAAGCTTATGGTAGTAACTTCTGGCCATACAAGCCACCTTTATAATTATCAATTTCCCAGACTGTCAAAGATAGGGCCCGTGTTGATTGCTGTTTGAGTCCAATTCCCCATTACCTCTTGCCATTGAAGCAGAAAGCAATGTTGGAGTTTTATCAACAGCATTAAGACTTATTGGTTAAGGGTAGCAACCACCGTATTAGCAAGTTACTCCCATGCTTATTTGTTTTCCCAGACTGTGCAAATCAGTGTCCTTGTTGGTTGCTGTCTGAAACTAATTCCCATTTTCCTCTTTTCCCCCTGCCATTGAAGCAGAGAGCAATAATGGAGTTGCATCAACAGCATAAAGTCTTATTGGATAGTAACTGCCACATCAGCAAGTTACTCCCATGCACGTTTTTCTTTATTACCATCCTCTAGCCTTAAGGGATCCACAGTGTTTATCCCATGCCCTTTCTTACTGGTTATTCCTCTCTCAATGCAGCCCAGCATTCTTCTAGCTTTTGTATTGCCTTGTCACATTGCTTCACCATCTTCAGATTGCTAGACACTATCACCCCAACATCTCCCTCTTGTTCCATGCTCAACATCCCTTTATCCCCCATCATATACAAATCTTTTGGATCACCACACCCCAGATACATTTGCCCACCATTCTAGCTTCCTTAACTCATGTCTCATTCTCTCTACTCCTTCTGATGTGTCCACTCTATTGCAGATCATTCACAAATAGACAAACTTTACCTTCTATTCCTTCCGCAATGTCAATCACAAATATATTGAACAGAACTGGTCCCAACACTGATCCCTGCGACACTCCACTTAACTCTGTTTTCTCTTCACAGCAGGTTCCATTTACCATCAAATGCTGTCCTCTGTCCATCAACTAGTTTGTAATCCATGTCACCACCTTGGCACTCACTCCCAAGCTTCTCATTTTATTCAAGAGAGTTCTATGTGGAATCATATCTAAAGCTTTACTAAAATCCAAGTAATTCACATCTAGTGTTCTTCCTTGATACAATTCTATAGTCATCCAATAAAAGAAAAAAAATCAATCAGATTCGTCTGACAGGACCTTCTCCTGGGAAATCCATGCTGTCTTGGATTGAGCAACCCACTGGATTGTAGATAGTTCACTATCATTTCCTTTAGCATTGTCTCCATTAATTTTCCCACCACCAAGGTGAGATTACCCAGCCTCTGGTTTCAGCCTTCTCTCTGCTCCCACTCTTGTGAAGGGGAACCACCATCACTCTTCTCCAATCACTCAGCACCACTCCCGTTTCAAGGATCTATTGAACAGGTCACACAGTGGACCCGCCAGCACATCTCTGAGTTCCCTCAGTATCCTGAGATGAACCTCATCAGGACCCATGGCTTTGTCAACTTTCAGATTTCATAGTTCTTCCCATACATTATCTTCTGTAAACTGAGTTTTGTCTACTCCACCACCTTCCATAGTCTTGGAAACTAGCAACGGTCCTTCTTCAGGGTCTTATTTAGTAAACACCAACCTGAAGTATTTGTTTAATATTTCTGCCATTTCCTCATTTCTCTCCACACATTGATCCTCATCATCTTTCAATTTCACTAACTTCTTTGGACCTTTCTCCTATCTCTGATATATCTGAAAAATGTTTTGTCACCTTGCTTTACGTCTTTGGCAATCCTTTCTTCTGCCAGACTTTTTGCTTTCTTGATTAGTTTTTTCATCTCTCTAAGTTTTACCACATATTCTTCCCTGTGTTCTTCATTTTGGGATTCTTTATAATTCTTTAATGCTGCTTTTTTTGCTTTTATTATGTCAGCTACCTTCTTTGAGAACCAGATTGGTTTCTTATTTCTCTTACTTTTGTTTACTTTTCTAACATATTGGTTCATTGCTTTTGTATTTGCTCTTGTTGTTCCACCTCTCCCATTTTCTCTCAGTCTTCTAGTTCTACCTCCAGGTATGCCCCCATTTCAACAAAGTTCATATTTTTGAAATACAAAATTCAGGTCTTTGTATGACTTTTCCCTGTCTTATTTGCAATGTCAAACCATACTGTTTGATGATCACTGGTGCTGAGCTGGGCACCCACCCTGACATTAGAGACAATCTCCCTGTTAGTGAGATTTTTGTTTGAAGAGAGTCCCTTGCAGTGCATTCACTATCTCTCTACTTCTGGTAAATTCCACAGAAATGATTCTCCAGTCTACATATGGGATTTTAAAGTCTCATACAATCAGCACTTCTTTCTTTTCCACCTTTTGGATGTCTTTGACCAGATTGTTTGAGTTAGAGGCCTGTAAACTACATCAGTAAAAATGGATGAACCATCATCTTTTTTTAGGATGGCCCATAATGCTTCTTCTCTACCCCACATTCCATGCAGTTCAGTAACTTGAATATTGTTATTCAAGGTACTGAATACCTACTCCTCCCCCTTTTCTGTCCTCTCTGTCCTTCCTTAAAAAGTTATAGCTCAGTATGGCTGTATCCCAATCATGAGAATCTGTGAATCATATCTCTGTGACAGCAACAATGTCTAAGTCCACCTCCACCATTATGGCACTGGAGGTATGAAATTTTATTGCCCAAACTACGAGCATTTGTAGTCATAGCTTTCCAATTTATTTCCCTTGATTTGTTGTACTTTGTATGCACCTTTTCTGCTTTTTTATGCTGATTGATTTTGTTATTGTCCCCTCCCATGTCCTGTATTACTTGGTGGTGACATGTCCATCATCCTGGGACACTACCTTTCATTTGTTTCACTATATCTCTCGACAATCAGTTTTCTTTGGAGTCAGGATTAGTTGTTGAAGAATAGAGACAGGTAAATGTGGCTATTCTTCACAAAAGTTGAAGTGAGGAGGAAGCTGGAAACTGCAGACCAATTAGTCTGAACTTAGTAGAGAATAATTTAATGGAATCACTGCTAAAATACAGGATAAAGAAGTTTCTGGAATCTAATGGGTTACAATATCAAAATTAGCACAGTTTTACCAGAGGTGGGCCTTGTCAGATTAATCCAATCAATTTCTTTGATTGGTTGACCAGAGAGTTGAATCAAGGGTGCACTTTAAATATACTATACTTGGATTTCAGTAAGGCATACTAGTTGGTGAACAGAGAAGAGATGCTTGGTTACATTTGCAAGGACCTGTCAGATCATGGCTTTGTGTTCCTAGTATGCCAGTAGATCTGTGGTCATGCCTTCAGTGGGCTTTGTGGGATAGCGTGTGAATGAGATTTGTCCTGGGATGAAATAATCTCATCTGCCAACACTGTAGTTATGGCCTGTGTCAGGAAATCCTGTTCTTTAGTGGTCATGAGTGGGTAGCAGATAAAGACTGGGGGCAAGTGGTAACTGATATAGTGCTTCTCATGTTGATAGTACTGTGTGTATTGTCCATTTTGTCTGCTCTGTATCCTAAATGCTCCTCTGCCGTACATCTAAATGGTGCCATCCACTGGGGTGAATGTGCCAGAGATATTTAACTCCAGCAGTGACCCCAGAGGATGGTGTCAGTTGGCTTTAACAGCTGAAGAAAAGAAGATAGAAGAAGAGTGCTCTGAGGCCTGGGTTTCAAGGCCTGGACCTGACCTTGGGCTAAGGCCTAGGCATGGGAACTTGGACACCGGTGTTGCATCCGTCGGTCCTAGACGGCTTCGACCCATTTGCCTCACCTTGTTCACGGCTCCTCCCGCTTTCCTAGGGAAAATGGCTATTGCCACATCTGCAAGCCGCCCTCTCCGGTGTCCCCGGAATGGCTATGGTACTGCCTCCCGCCATGTTCCTCCCAAGGGCCTACTAGGGTGCGGGTGTGCGTGCACGACCCTCATCTTTATTCCAACATTGGTGCAAACCTTGGGGGCGTCCCCCTCATGTGACATCATGCCATCCAGGTATTTAGCCTGCTCTTACTTGCTAGCTAATCGCGTTAGCTAGGATTGGTCTCGGCCGGTCTAAGCTATTCTGCCGTTTCCGTGCTGCTGGCTGAAGCTCTTTCTCTGCCCTTCGGGGTATTGACTAACCTGGGTACCTGCTCCTCGGGGGCACACTGATTTATTTCATGTGCCTTACAGGGATCAGGTACTCGCTCCTCGAGGGCCTGCTCTCCCTGCCTCGGTGCCTGTACCATCTACTTCAGCCTGGTGGAATCGCATACCTACAGCTACCATCTAGTGAGTAATCTAACTCTCAGTCTATCTCATCTACAGCTTTGCCTTGCTGGGAAACCTACACCGGAATTCCCCTATACCAATGGGGTGAGAAGGGTCCCCTCTGCCGAGGGTCCTGAGACTGTTACATCCAGACTATCTCACTACTGCCACCTCTGGTGCTTTACATCAAGCTGTACAATAAAAGATCTAATTCTGTGTTTGTGCATCCTGAGTCTAGCCCAGTACTGTGGATCCCCATGGAGCCCCTCCTTGTGGGTATGGTCATCTGCCACAGTACCCAAGAATCCACCCAAACACCACTTAACCATAATATCCGGATCAGACCTGGGTGAGGTCTAAAGCCCTAGCATTGGGATACGGTCTCCAGACTGTTTGCAACATCAGGCTCTGCCCTAGATGAAGGCCCATGTGTTGGGACCCAGTCTCCAGGTTGGGTCAGGGCGTCAGGCCTGGGTACGTGTCGAGGTCACACCCAGGCATCAGGATCCAGCCTCTTGTTTGGGTCTTGACATTGGGCCTAGGTTCACGCTGAGGCCCTGTATCGGGACCTGGTCTCCAGACCAGGTTGCAGCATTGGGCCTGGGCTTGGGTCCCAGCCGATTCCAAAGGCCAGTCATCAGGACCTGGCCTCCAAGTTTCATCCCAGTGTTGGGCTTGGGCCTGGCCCATGACGCTGGATCACCAGAGCAAGTAAGTTGTTTACATTTTTCAGGTTTCAATCAAGGACAAAGCATTTGGCCTGGGCCTCAGCTGAGAACCCCGGCATCATGATCATGCCTAGGCCACAGTTCGTGTGTTGGGCCCCAGCCTGGGGCCTAGGCCTAGTCCGAGACATCTTGCTCTGGCCTAGGATGAGGCCCTTGCTTTGGGTCTTGGCCTATTCCATAGGCGAGGTCTTGGCTTTGGGCCTAGGCCCAATGGATAAATTTTGTTTTCAAAACGAAACTTGAAAACCAACAATATTTTGTCAGATTTTCAATCATTTTGCTTTGATAAAGAAATAACATGAAATACGAAATTTCATCTAGTTTCCTACTCTTCCTTCTTATTGAAGATTCAACTCACTGCCATTATTATGACCACCTTCTCTGTTCCACTCAAGCAGCTGCTTTAATTCAGCTTTCTGGAAAGTTGACAGCTCCTCTCCAAATGGAGGAAGTCTTTGTCTGGTCTGCCTCAGGCCTGAGCTCTGGGCTGAATTCTCCTTGTATCATTCCACACTCTTAGGGAACCCATTTCTTTAGTAAATTGACATGGTAAATCTGACTTTTCTTATATTTTAAAAGACTCTTAGATGCATACCTATCTCCCAATGCATGCACATCTCATTCTGAATAAAACGAGGCATGGTGTGGGCATGGTGTGAGCGGAGCATGGACGTTACAGGCAGGACCACGAGATGTGCACACAAATATTTACTCACCCGGGCACACAACTAGGTGCATTATTACATGTCTTTACTTCTGCTAAGGAGGAGGTGTAAGATTAAAAAAAAATAATCACAATGCTGAGAGGTTTAAAGGGTCCGGATTAAATGGGGTGAATGCAGGCTATTAAACCAGGAGGGTTTGGAGGACCTACCTTTACACTGGGTGAACTGGTGGATAAACTGGTGAAAATGGTATTGGCATACACATGCAACGTTTATAAAATGTGCTGGCTTATGTGGCCAAAACCAATTTATGCAGTTGGATGTGCCCACTTTCAAAATTAGATGCACACAAACAGTCAAGGCTGTTTTATAACATATGCGTGTTACACTAATGTCCTGCAGTTGCTTCAAAATATAGCAGGGCATTTCATTGTATCTTCTTCCTCCATAAATCATTTTACAACTGTGTTAAAAAATATGCACTGGCTTCCAGTGATACATTGAGCTAATTTTAATATCTTAACGCTAATCCACAGATTCTTTTTTTATGAGGTTGCCTCTTATTTGGCCGATCTACTTAACAAATATATTCTGGTTTGTATGTTATGATCAGCTGAAAATCTTTTGCTTAATGTTCCATCTATAAAGGAGTCATTGCTACTCACTGTAGAGTTTTGTTTTTTTTCAGTGGCAGAGCCTATAGCCTGAAATATCTTGCCTCAGGAGCTCTGTAGTATTTCTGACTATAAACTCTCATAAGCAATATAAGGCTCTTCTTTTTCGTTGGCTTATTTTTTGGTTTTGACTTTATTTCTTGTGTTATCATTATGACGCATTATTTTTTTATGTTGTTCCATCATGTCTTGCAAGGAAAAAGAATAGCAGGTTTACAGGCTTGAGTGTTGCAGCAGAGCCAGCCTGTGAGAAGTACAAGAAGTTCCAGTAGCTGTGAGAGAAAAGAAAGTCCTACTCCTATTTGTAAAAAAGACTTTTTAAACTGCAGAAAACCATAAGTGGAAGCCAGCTTAAGCCAGAAGAAATTGAAATTGGATAGAATGTGTCACTGCTGCCTATTCCACTGCCTCTTGTTTTGAAGCAAGGGCAAAAGATGGGAGAGCCATCAGAGGCTGATGTTAGCAGGGAAGGATCAAGGATTGTCAGCTTTCTCCCATTATTTCATTTAAATACATTTGTCCATTTTTCAGACATATCTTTTTTAAAAATGGTTGTTCGGGTGTGTGTACAGTCTCACCTGGGTTATTGCAGTGACCTTTTGTTGTTCTCCCATTGAGTGTAACACACTGATTTCAGGTACTACAGAACATTGTACCAAGACTGATTTGAGGAAGTCTTTGGAGGGTACAGCCTTTGTTGCATCACATCCATTGGCTACACATAACAAGCAGAGCACAGTTTGATATTATTACTCTTGTACATAGAGGTCAGATTTTCTTACGTGCGTACCCCCCAAAAACCTGCCCCAAGTTCCCCCTGTGCATGCCGAGCCTATGTTGATAGGTTCGGTGGTGCGCGCAAGCACCGGGACGCGCGTAAGTCCCAGGGCTTTCCTGGGGGGCATGTTGGGGACCTGTTGGGGGTGTGTCACGGTGGTGTGTCATCCGGGGGTGGGGCCGCGGGCATGGTTCCGGCCTGGGGGCATTTCGGGGGCATGGCCAAGGCCTCCGAAACTGCTCCCGGGCTGGGGAATCGCGCGACCAGCACACACAGGTTACGCCTGCCTCGGGCAGGCGTAACTTGTCAAACAAAGGTAGGGGAGGGTTTAGATAGGGCTGGGGGGGGGTTAGGTAGGGGAAGGGAGGGGAAGGTGCGGGGGGGGGGTGGAAGGAAAGTTCCCTCCGAGGCCACTCCGATTTCAGAGCGGCCTCAGAGGGAATGGAGGCAGGCTGCGCGGCTCGGCGCGCACAGGCTGCTGATTTTGCACAGCCTTGTGCGCGCTGACCCCACAATTTAAAGGATACACATGGCTACGCGCATATCTATAAAAATCCGGCGTACTCTTGTTTGCGCCTGGTGCACAAACAAAAGTACTCATGGGCGTACTTTTTTAAAATCTACCCCTGAATGTTGAGGGGCTCTGGACCTGCCAGCTAGGCCATTGTGGTCCTCTCAGGTCTCTCTTTTGGTGATTCTATCATGCAGACAGCTGAAGAAATGTAAATTGAGATATAGACTGTTTTCTATGGCTGCTTTGTTGCTCTGCAATAAGTTCCTTCTGGATACTAGGATGTACTGAGCTATCTGCTTTTCAGGAAAAAAATAATGCTGGTCTGTTTGGTTTATTTTTATTCATTTTGGTTGGGTATGTGGTATACAAATATTTGAAAAATAAAATAAAATAAATCTTTTTAAAATGTTACTGCCAACTGTTGGGTTCCACCCTAGTTAAGGCATAGCTCATTATTTCAGAATAGACTCCTTCTTACACAAAATGGTGCTCAGTTCCTAACAAATTTAAAGCCCTCTTTTCTGTACCATCAACTCATCAACACATTAAAATTCCAGAGCTCGGTTTGCCTCTGGGGTTCTTAATGTAGAAAGGAGAACATTTCCATAAATGTTACCCTGGAGGTTCTGGAAGCCTAAATTTGGGTCTACAACCTCCTCTCTGCACCTTCCTATGTTATAGGTGCCCACATGTACCAAGACAGTCTGCTCCTTCCCAGCACTGTCTATAAACTTATCTAGGTGATGCATGAGATCCTCCACTTTTGCACCAGGCAGGCAAGTTACCAAGTGATTATCATGCCCACAAGGCACCCAGCTATCTAAATTCCTAGTGATTGAATCATCAATTACAACTGCCATCTTAACCCTAACCCTTCCCTCCTAGGCAAATGCCCCTGGAGATGTAGCTTTGATCCAAGAGGATACTGTATCATCACTTTGAGAGAGGCTCTTGGTTACAGAATTGCTTCCTGCTTTAAGAGTGATACTTTCATTTTGATCATCATAGGGGCTGAGGGACTGGAAGTGGGACTGCTCTACTATTTTCCTGCAGATCTCTTTTATATACCTTTCTGTCTTCCTCAGCTCCTCCAGGTATGCTAAACTAACTCCTTAGAGTTCAGGCTTGTTCTCTGAGAGCCAGTTCTTTGCACCTGGTGTACACATAGAATTTCTTACCAAATAGTAGATACTCTAATCATGTATATGGCACTCAGTGCAAAACAATGGATAGGCCCCACCTCATTGCTGAATTTCTGTTTGCATTTTAATATTATTGTATTGTGTTGTTAATTATTTAAGGTAGCTAATGGAGTTAGGATACTTAATAAAATGTAAAGTCCCTTAAATGTATTTAGTATGTATTATGTTGCTTTGTCAATGACCCACAAGGAACAGTAGTTAATCTATTTATGAGGGAAGAGTTATTCCCATTTTCTAATTGCTTCATGTAATACAATAGGGGTGTGCATGAATAATATTTTTGTCATTTGTTTCTTTTCAGGAATATGTACATGCTGTATATATTCTTTGTGGGAGTATTATTTAATTTAATTTCCTTTGATACACTGAATGGTTTTAGTGTGCACTTTGCAATTACAAATTAGCTCATTTATTTTGTTTCTGTCATTGGGCTACTAAAAATTTAAAACAAGCTAGTTTTTTTTTCTTCTTTGTCTTTGTACCTATCCTGCTCCAGTCCCCAGCACCCATCCACACAAAGCACATTCTTTGATTTATAGACTGACCTCCCAATAAACAGGACAAGAGGAAAATTGTTCACAATAAAAATCAATTTGGGATTTAGCTAAACAGATTATCTTTCTGTACCTTTATCTTATTTATAATGGGTAGTTCTGATACCTAGCATTGACTGAGGGAAATTCAGTGAATTTTAATTAATAATCTAAAAAGTCATGATCTAAAGGTCAGATGGTAACCACATATTTTTACTCAAACATCTTCCTTTAAAAATCAATTTTAGCTGTAGAAATATATTAGAATTAAGGATGTGCATTGAAAAGTTTTTCAGATTGTTCATTATTTCAGTTCATTTGGCTCTATTTTTCATCTAGTTTCATTTGGACAAAAAATATATGTTTTCCACTGAAGTAATGTATCTTATTTTGGACTCTAAAATTGTTTTTTTCCTATCCAATTTTAATGAAATTTGCAGAAAAGTATCAGCAGCAAAGAAGCAACATTCTACGACACAAGATTAAGGCAACGTGACAAGTGTAGCATGAATAGCCCAAAGCACTGTAAGGGGGCAAAGCTTCTTAAATCCTAAGTAAATCTTTTTTTTTTTTTAAACATTTTCTTTACCTCTGAAACTAAAAATGCTTTGAAATGGAAGGGAGAAATGATTACTGGCTCAAAGCTGTTTTCAGTTTCAGGTTAAAAGAAAAACACAGGAAAAAGCTATTGTTAATCCATTAGCTGCTATTTGTGATTGGTTGGTTGATGAAAAAGTGTTTCACTTTGATTGGTTCTGCTCCATCTTTGTCCCTTCCCATACCCAGCTCCATTCTGCCTAGCTTATGCATAAAAAAAACCCCCTGCATATATTTTAGCAAATCTGAAAATAAACAGAAACACAAATTGTTGTTATTTTTGAAGCCTCTGTTCATTCATCTTGTCTGGAGTGAAAAAAAAACAAAAATTATCTTTTTCAGCTTGGCTTACCCATTAGTTCCAAAAGAATGCATATTCCTAATAAGATTATGATATGAAAATGGCATGCAATATATGATCAACAATAACCTATTCGCAAATTCTGGCTTCCTAATAAATTACTTTCTGACCTTTGCTCTGAATAGATTTAATTCTAGATTGAAATTTGTTTCTTGTCTATTTCTAAACACTTTAAAGTTGAGATGTTTACAGTGCACTATATACATCAAAGTTAATCAAATTCAGATCAATTTCTAGCATACTTTATATGTAGTTCAATGTAGTGGAGTATAAGTGCAAAGTAAAGGAAAATAACTCTTCAGCAGTGCTAAATTTGTCCAAATATCCTTAGGGATCAAATATAGTACCATCACTTTGGAAAGAGGAATGTAATAAATCTATGATTTTGCCTGTTTTCAGCTTTTGCGATGTTTATCTGAATTGTGCTGCATAATTTATTAATATTTTTTGTGACTTGTGTAATAAAATTCATAAAAATTTGCATGTGTGTATTTGTATCACACTAAAAATTTTACATGCATGATAAAATGTATTTATTACAAGAATATGTTACTTGTTTTCCTACCAGAGTACTCAGATAGAGTTAAAAGGCTAACATGTTTCTGAATAGCATCATATATATATATATATATATATATATATATATATATATATATATATATATTGATTGATGTAAATTATTAGGGATGTGAATCGGGCTTCGGACGATTGAAAATATTGTCAATATTTTCAAAATCGTCAGAAATCGGGGGCTCCCCAAAACGATAGGAAAACCCCTCAATATTGATCGTGGGGGTTCCCTTATCATATACATACATATATATACATAAACATATGAAGACATACATCAATAAGATACCGGATGGAAATGACTGAAGCCCAAGGCAAAATCTGGCCTTTAGTTGCCCAACCAGGTGCTTCTGAAACCATTTTTAGACAGGCTCAATCAGCCTATGTGGAACTGGGTCTGTCAGCACCCTGGACTAACTTTGGAAAAAGCACTAGTAGTGGCAGACACCTTCCACCAGGCCTAGTTAATGTCTAATATAGTGCAGAGTCTAGAAAGGCAGCCCATATATGCTTTGTGGATCATTGAGAGCAGAGGACACCAGCAATGGCCTTCAGAAATGGAGAGTTCAGGGTTTGGGCCCAGCACCCAGGCCACACCATCTCCGTCTTCCTTAAACTATGGAAAGAATGGTCATTTGGCTAAGAATGCCAGTATGACCAAAGTGAAGTGATGGATACCAACATGGTGACACAGCCAGCACTAGAAACTTAAGTCCACCTGAACAAAAGAAATTTTCCAAAGCATGGTTGATCCTGAAGGTAAAAGAACAAGGGGGTCTCAGAGGGACTAGTACAACCTAGTAATAACATACTTTTTCTTTATATGCCCTTTGGGGTAGATTTTAAGAGGCGCGCGAACAGCCTACTTTTGCTTGCGCATCAGACTCAAGCAAAAGTACGCTGGATTTTAGTAGATACGCGCGGAGCCGCGCGTATCCACTAAAATCCTGGATCGGCGCGCGCAAGGCTATCGATTTTGTATAGCCTGCGCGCGCCGAGCCGCGCTGCCTCCCCCCGTTCCCTCCAAGGCCGCTCCGAAATCGGAGCGGCCTCGGAGGGAACTTTCCTTTGCCCTCCCCTCACCTTACCCTCCCTTCCCCTACCTAACCCACCCACCCGGCCCTGTCTACACCCCCCCCTTACCGTTGTCGGGGGATTTACGCCTCCCGGAGGGAGACGTAAATCCCCGCGCGCCAGCGGGCCTGCTGCGCGCCGGGCCGCGACCTGGGGGTGGGTACGGAGGGCGCGGCCACGCCCCCGGGCCATAGCCACGCCCCGTACCCGCCCCCAAAATGCGGCCGACACGCCCCCGCAACGCCGCGCGCTCCGGCCCCGCCCCCCGACACGCCCCCGACACGCCCCCCTCCGAGAACCCCGGGACGTACGCGAGTCCCGGGGCTCTGCGCGCGCCGGGAGGCCTATGTAAAATAGGCTTCCCGGCGCGCAGGGCCCTGCTCGCGTAAATCCGCCCGGTTTTGGGCGGATTTACGCGAGCAGGGCTCTGAAAATCCGCCCCTTTGTGCGGGAATGAACATGAGGAAGAACACTATCAATATGGAAAAGAAGAAAATGAAGAGCCCTTAGAGCTGTGGTAAAATTAAACAGGAACCCCACTTTTGTGCATGTTCCTACTGCAATGCAGAGAACCACCGTATTTGGATCTCAACACAAGCTTTTTCCCGCGGCCCCTGAAGCAGGCAGTGATCTGCCGAAACATGGCCCATGTCGGGCAGGAGGAGACAGACCCACAAACTAGCGGCAGTTTTTAAGAGCACAAAGAGATAAGTGAACTTTACTATAACGTTAACATTTGAAAGTAAGGGTCGGTCCGCACGACGGGAGAATGGAGCAATAGACTTTTAAAGAACGTTGACATAATAGAAAAATAATAAAAAATAAAAAATTGGTTGTGAAAAAAGAATTAAAGAATAAAACACGGGAGCTATCCGAAGGGGGCAGCCAAAATAAGAGGCTGCCTTTGGGTTAGCAACCACACAAAGAACCACATAACAAGAGGTTTCCTTGATGAGTTATAGAGTTGATAATTATTGCAGCAAGTTTACCTACACACAATTAAACTTGCTATTACTATATGTGCATGTAATATTTTCTTGAAATTGTATGTGAATATTTTTTAAAATGTTAAAATCCCTCTCCAACTCCACCCCTCACATATAAACACAGAGATACTGACTGTCACAAGCATATTCTATGTCAGTCTCACAGACTCTCTCTCTCACACAAAATCACTTGCTGATGCATATAAACCAACTTGCAGTGTTATTATGGATGTGCGTTTGGTATTTTTATTTTTGTTTCATTTTGATTCATGCATTTTTTAGTGTGCAATAAAACAATTAGAGCAAAAACAAAACAAAAAAAACCACACACACACATTCACTCCTTTATACTGTAGCGAGCGCATCCTTCAGGGCCGATAGTGTGAGCTCGATGCGCATCACTTAGCTCATGGGAGAGCGGAGCCCTTGGGCCACAGGGAGGCTCAGGTTGGGACATGAGTTGCACCCGTGGTGAGGTATGTGTGCGAAAATGGGTGGCACTGGAACAGAGCTGGATGGATCTAGGAAGACAAGGCTAAGGCAAGTCTTGGGCAAGGACTAGGAGCTTGGAACTCGAAACTGAGGAGTCTGACGTGGAGCCTGGGACTCTCAAGGAGTCTGGAGACTTGGTACATAGACTTGGAACCTAGACTTGGATGTAGACGGAGGCTTGGAACAAAGAGACGAGGAGATGAAGACTTGGAACTGAAGAGATGAGGAGATGAAGACTTGGAACTGAAGAGATGGGGGGATGAAGACTTGGAATGGAGACTTGGAACGGAGACTTGGAACTGAAATGGAGACTTGGATCATAGACTTGGGAGATGTATACTTGGGCGAGGAAGGCGAGTCCCTCAGGCACCCTACACAGCACGTGGGGCTGGTTGCGGATCACACTGAAGACTCAGATGAAGAACAAAGACACAGGTGGGGATGAGCAAGACCCTCAGGCGCCCTACACAGCACGTGGGGCTGGTCACAGACCACACTGTCCCCTACGCACCCCACACAGCCGGGAGGCTGGTCGCAGACTATAAGGGGAGCGGAGCGAGCTCAGGAAGTCTCATAGAAACCGCTCGGGGCCTATGGAGTTGAGACTGGATACAAGGAGATAAAACTTAGCACATAGCACTTGAGGACAGAACCTAGGACTTTAAAAACAAGGACTCTCCAGAGGAATGGGTTCTTCAGGACCTGGAGCATCAGGACCGGTACAACATCACTGGACTTGGACTCACACACATCTTAGAACTAGGAACATCTTGGAACTAGGAACATCTAGGAACATGGGACATCTTGGAACATGGGACATCTTAGAACATGGACCAGGATCTAGACACACAGACATCAGGACATGGAGCTGCATCAGGATCTGGACTCACAGACATACGGACTTCGAACAGCATCAGGATCTGGACACACGGGCATCCAGACTTGGAACAGCATCAGGATATGGACTCACGGACATCTGGACATGGAACAGGAATCAAGACTGAAGAGACGTCTTTAGGAGCATCTGGACAGATGCGAAGACAATGAAGGAATGAAGCAAGCCCCTTTTATAGGGCAGACCCAGGAAGAAGGTGGAGACTGGACGTCGGAGGGGCCGTGACCACTTCCTGTCACTGGCCATTTAAAAAGAAGGAAGAGGCGCGGCCACATGCCTAAGGGAAGGCCAGAAGCAGCTGCAGGACCTTGGACAGTGGCCCTGCAATGCAGGAAGGGGCAGGCCGTGTCGGCGGCGCTCCAGCTCCATGGAGATGATGTCGGAGGTGACCTCCAGGCCGCGTGAAAGGCCCCATCGGTGGTGGAGTCTGGGGCTGCCTCCAGGCCGCGAATAGGGACGTCTGGGGCAGCCTCCTAGCCATGGAAGAAGCAGCGGTTGGAGGCGGCATTTGCCACATGAGGCCTGGTCATCTGCGGCTCCAGCCGTGAAGGCAGCAGAGGTTTGGACCGTGAAGAAGCAGCCCCAGGCACGGAGGTAAGGCCCTGTCCGCGGGTACCACGGGCAGGGGCGCAACATATACACACTCTTTTTCAGACTGTCAATCATTAGGGATGTGAATCGTGCTTCTGACAATTGAAAATATCGTACGATATTTTCAAAATCGTCAGAAATCGGGGGCTCCCCGAAACCGATAGGAAAACCCCACAAAATTGTTCGTGGGGTTCTCTTATCGTTTTGGGGGAGGGCAGGAAAAACGGCACACCAAAACAATCCCTAAACCCACCCCGACCCTTTAAAACGGATCCCTTAGCTTCGCCCACCCCCCCAAACCCCCAAAAAACATTTTTCAAGTGCCTGGTGATCCAGTGGGAGTCCTGGGAGCGATCTCCCACTCTCGGGCCGTCGGCTACCACTAATCAAAATGGCGCCGATGGCCCTTTGCCCTTACCATGTGACAGGGTATCCGTGCCATTGACCATCCCTGACAGGATGGCCTGTCTCTCAAACACACACTCATTGTCTGCCAGACACTCACTCTGTCACACACAGTATCTCTATCTTACAAACTCACTCTTTCTGTCAGCCTCATATATTATTTTTCTGTCTCATTCTCACACAGAATCACTAAATCAGAGACATATCAATAAACACTGTATTTCCTGTCCATGTTGTATGGGGCGGGGACATTGTGATGATTTTGACCTGGGGTGCTTAGATATTCTAAGAGAGGGACGATGTCTCTTGTGAGAGATGGCTGTGTTGCTGCTCTGGGGGAAGCTGATAGAAATCTAGGTGGGGGGAGTTGTGGTGATACTGAAATAGGCCTTTGTGAGGGGGCTAACTTTCATCAACTGGGTTTGGGGATAGCAAATTCTGCCTATTAACTAGCCATTTCACTTCAGACATAGAGGATTACCAGATAAAGCAAGTCACTTCAGGCCTTTACTATGTATGGCAAATATTTAACATCTGATCTGAGACAGTTGTTCATTTTTAGTCTTCCTGAGTACTCAATAAATAGCATGTGAACTTGCTATTTACCCTGCAAGTATGAAAGTTGCATTTGCATGTACCTGTCCTTCATTTATATGTGTAGAGATGCTAATTTTAATATTGCTTATTGGGGATCAATTTAATATGAAAATGAAGGCCTTACTGCATAGTGTTCTATTTTAGCATGTTCATAATGGCCTTAATGTGCATGCTAATGTGCATTTCATAGATCCTTATGTTTCATTCCTGAGATATCTTTCAGCACCTCTAATATGTTCTTCACATAAGAGTGACTTTATGTCTTATATGTCTTTCTTGGTACCAGTTGAATAAGAAAATAAGAATATATTTGACTGAAGTAGAATTCTACTCACCTGTGCTTTGAATCAGATGCCTGTGATTAATCACCAGTTATATTAGTAGGTATTCAGTGGGCCGGTGAGGAGGAAAGTTTTTCCAGTAATTTAACCTGAATAACTACTCAGATATTCAACCGCACTTATCCAGATACGTCTGATGCTAAGTAAACAGTTAAAGTTACCCAGAGAAAGTTATCTAGGTAATTTTAGGACAGGTATTTTTTTCTATCAGACTTACCGGGCTAAGGGGGTCATTTTCGTAGCGTATCGTATGTGAAAAGGGACCTTTTACGTGCAATAGCTAGATCGGGGCAGAAACAGGACGGAGTCAGCACCAGAAAATGAGGAGTCGGGGCAGAGTCGTGGCGAACATGGTGGAAACTTTGCTGGCGGTGAAAAGGTAAGAACCCTTTTCGCTGCCAGTAGCGTGCCCAATAGCACCATCTTTTACGATGGCGCTATTGGATGCGAAAGCTGAGGTGTGATCGCTGCCGGTTTTCGCAGGCCCACCTCCCACTTCGCTCCTCCACTCCCCCACGTTACCGCCGGATTCTCTAAGGTCTGCGAACTTAGAAAATCCAGGCCTAACTTTGCTGGTTAATGCTGAATAACAGCAATTATTGTTAAAATTTAGCCACATATCTAGAATGCCTCTATCATTGCCTCCTTTTATACAAATGCATTTTATGAGGGTAGTGAGTTACAGGAAAAATTTAACCAGGGAGTGTGGAAAAATTTTCATGTCTTGGTTTTTGTCTAGTTAGCTCCAAAAGTTGCTTTATGTAAATCAACCTCAATGGTTTTTTTTTGTTTTTTTTTAATAGTGATAAGGAAATACAAGGAGAGCTAGCCATATTTGTACAAGATGAAGCTCAGCATATAAAATGTTTTACACTATCAAGTATATGCTTCAGGACATCCCTTTATCTTCTCTCTTTTAGTCCTGAAATTAATTATTCCTACATCCTTCTCATGCATTGTGATGTATGTGCTCTAAAGAGAAATTACCAGCTCGTGGCATCTCACTTAACTTTCAAATTATCTGCAAAGATTTATGTGGAATGGCTGTGACCTAGCTATTTAAGTGACAATGGCCAAATATTGTTATCTAGAGTCAGGATAGAGATAGGTTTATCTTAATAACATTGTGAAACTCATTGTACATGTGAAAGAATATAGGAACCTGGATACTGCTGTGAATTGTGGATTTCAGTATTTATGATAGGATAATGAACATGATGAAATATTTTTTAACTCAACATTTAGAATTCCTTTTTTTCAATACCAGCAACGCTGATTAGCTGGTGTAGTAATACATTTTGTAGAATTTTTAGTGTCTATATATAATTGCACTTGATTAGGGGCTCAGTTCACCCAAAATATAGACTTAAAATATTATTTGATAGAAAATTATTTGTCATGTTTTGTAAATAACAATGTATGCATCCTATGCTAAACAAATGAGACAGAAAAGTTCTATATATCTCAAGAAAATTCTATAAATCCCAGTTATGTGACAATTTTAGCATGATCCCCCTCATTATAATATGCATCAGTCTCAATATAATTTTCCTAATATGCAGTTGTTCACATGACATCATCATCAACAGCTTGGATTTAGTAGAAGAAATTATATAAATATGCTTATAAAGTAGTAATCAAAAAAGGCAGATAATGAACAAAATATGAATATCCACAAAGTAAAACAATCACTCAATTGGTTCAAGCACAAAAGTCACTAATGGTAATTTTGGTAACTTTATAAGTTAAATGGAAACCATCAGAGTTTTGTCATAGAGTATTCACTTTTTGGTGTATCTTATGTCTGATTCATGACATGCACATATAATCGTTTGGTCTCATTAATATCCAGGCGGCAATGATATTATTTTTAAATAATTTTTTTAATTTGCAAATAACAATATATTTTAAGAAACAGAAGGATTGAAAATTGTTTCCAAAATGCATAGACTTAGGATTGCAATATGTCACTTAACTGAAAGATGGTGGAATATGTATTAGATACGATGGCACTGTGTTAGAGATTGGCTCCTAAAGAAGGAGGAGTTAGCAATCTGTAGTTGATCTGATGCTTGGAGTAGCAATCTGTGATGAATCTGATATAGCAGTGGGTGGATCCCTGGGCCGGTGGCAGACCTCCATGCCCCCGGGAGGATATCCTGAGAGGGACCACCGGCTAGGCTTGAGTATGGAGACAGACACACATTAGTTCTTTTATTAAACAGGTTTATGAAACCACCAGAGGTGGCAGTAGTGAGCTGATATGCAGGGCTGTAGTCCCTCAGGTACTGGAACCATGATCCAGGATGGCTGAGCTGTTGAGAAACTATAGAAAGTAGGGATGTGAATCGTGTCCTCGATCGTCTTAACGATCGATTTCGGCTGGGAGGGGGAGGGAATCGTATTGTTGCCGTTTGGGTGGGTAAAATATCGAGAAAAATCGTGAAAAATCGTGAAAAATCGAAAAATCGCAAAACCGGCACATTAAAACCCCCTAAAACCCACCCCCGACCCTTTAAATTAAATCCCCCACCCTCCCGAACCCCCCCCAAATGACTTAAATAACCTGCGGGTCCAGCGGCGGTCCGGAACGGCAGCGGTCCGGAACGGGCTCCTGCTCCTCAATCTTGTTGTCTTCAGCCGGCGCCATTTTCCAAAATGGCGGCGAAAAATGGCGGCGGCCATAGACGAACACGATTGGACGGCAGGAGGTCCTTCCGGACCCCCGCTGGACTTTTGGCAAGTCTCGTGGGGGTCAGGAGGCCCCCCACAAGCTGGCCAAAAGTTCCTGGAGGTCCAGCGGGGGTCAGGGAGCGATTTCCCGCCGCGAATCATTTTCGTACGGAAAATGGCGCCGGCCATACGCGTATGGCCCTCAGGTACTGGAACCATGATCCAGGATGGCTGAGCTGTTGAGAAACTATAGAAAGTAGGGATGTGAATCGTGTCCTCGATCGTCTTAACGATCGATTTCGGCTGGGAGGGGGAGGGAATCGTATTGTTGCCGTTTGGGTGGGTAAAATATCGTGAAAAATCGTGAAAAATCGAAAAATCGAAAAATCCGGAACCCTCGCTGAACGACCGGAACCCGGAATCCGGAACCCGGAATCCGGAACCCTCGCTGAACGACCTCCTGCAGTCGATCTCCTGCCGGCGCCATTTTCCGTACGAAAACGATTCGCGGCGGGAAATCGCTCCCTGACCCCCGCTGGACCTCCAGGAACTTTTGGCCAGCTTGTGGGGGGCCTCCTGACCCCCACGAGACTTGCCAAAAGTCCAGCGGGGGTCCGGAAGGACCTCCTGCCGTCCAATCGTGTTCGTCTATGGCCGCCGCCATTTTTCGCCGCCATTTTGGAAAATGGCGCCGGCTGAAGACAACAAGATTGAGGAGCAGGAGCCCGTTCCGGACCGCTGCCGTTCCGGACCGCCGCTGGACCCGCAGGTTATTTAACTCATTTGGGGGGGTTCGGGAGGGTGGGGGATTTAATTTAAAGGGTCGGGGGTGGGTTTTAGGGGGTTTTAGTGTGCCGGCTCACGATTCTAACGATTTATAACGATAAATCGTTAGAATCTCTATTGTATTGTGTTCCATAACGGTTTAAGACGATATTAAAATTATCGGACGATAATTTTAATCGTCCTAAAACGATTCACATCCCTAATAGAAAGTGAGTAGGCAGAGTAGGCAGAGTTCATGAACAGAACTAGATGATAAAGCTCACATAAGGTCTCAATGGAGCTGAGGAGCTGGAAAGGGTTAGGCCCTCGAGGAGCGAGTACCTGGTTCCAGGTGTTCTGAGAGAGCGATGGTAACTCACAATTGTTTGTAGCAGTGATAGCTTCCAGGCAGTAGAGAATCTTCAGAGTGTCCAGGAACATTGGCCCTCAAGGAACGAGTACCGGTTCCTATCTGTAATCTGAAAGTAAAGAAAAGAGCAAGGCCCCTGAGGAGCTGGTACCTCTGGTAAGTCCAAGGAGGCAGAGTAGCTTGGAGGAATCGTAACCGGATCCATATCCGTATCTTCTCCACTCCATTCCGTTCCTTGCTAACTCAATTCGATAGTGAATTAGAGACCTTTAAATATTGGAAGCGGATGACATCATCTCAGGGGGATGCACCTGAGGGTCACGCC
Source organism: Rhinatrema bivittatum (assembly GCF_901001135.1). Lineage (NCBI taxonomy): Eukaryota > Metazoa > Chordata > Amphibia > Gymnophiona > Rhinatrematidae > Rhinatrema > Rhinatrema bivittatum. The sequence continues at coordinate 561,843,815 of NC_042616.1, read as the reverse complement.
CTTGCTGGTACTTCAGTCAGAACGTGCGCACACATGCGCCCTAGGTCATCAGATCTGCAGCGTCGAGCCAGTCCGGGGACACTGGAGGGAGATGACATGGAGATACCGCGTCAGCCTGACATCCATCAGACCCTTGAGGGAGTCGCCACAGAGGTAAAGAGGGCGGAGTGAGGGCGTCGAGCAGCAACGGACGCAACACACTGGATCCTGATTACATAAAATTTCCCTGACACTGGCACAGCCTTTCAAAATTCATATTTTCTCATCAGAGGAATAAGTAATGACTTTGACTGTCCAATATTCACTGTTAGCTTTTATGATCAAATCCAGTTTATTACTAGATATAAACATGGGTAACTCTGTGTTTTGCTTATCTCAAATAGTCTCCATATTAATATTTGCTGTGAAAACTATTTTTAAACGATGGCATATCAGTGCTATATAGGGAGCCTTCAGGCATTGGCATCTTCTTTTAGTACTGAAATATTGATATGCTACAGCTTAAAAATAGCATTGACGGCAAATAGAAATATTGTAGGCAGAGTGGTAGCAGTAAGACCATTAGGGTTGGATATGGAGCATAGCAGATAGAAAGAGTAGTAGCAGTGTATCTGTGGCATGGTAGGTAAGCATGTGACAGCATTACCCATAAGGTGGTATAAGGGGTAAGGCAGGTAAGTAGAGCAGTAGCAGTATAGCTACTAAAATGGTTTAAAGAGCATGGCAGATAGGCAGGCGGCAGTGAGACCCCTAAAGTGGTATAAGGGGCATGGCAGATAGGCAAGTGGTGGCAGCAAGACCCCTAAGGTAGTATAAGATTCATAACAGCTCAGAAGAGTGATAACAGTAAGACCCCTTAGGTGGTACATCTGGGACATGGCAGGTAGGCAGAATGGAAGTAGTAAGACCCTTAGGATGGTACATCTGGGGAATGGCAGGAGGGTATGAGGATATGAGGGGCATAGCAATTAGGTAGAGCAGTAACATCAAGATCCCTAAGATGATGCAGTGTAAGGTGATGGCAGGTAGGCATTAGTCAGCAAGACCCCTATGGTGGTATCAGGGGCTTGGTAGGTAGACAGAATAGTACAATAAGTTCCCTGAACTGGTACATCTGGGGAATGACAGGGAGACAGTGCAGTAGTAATAAGACCCTTAAAGTTGTACATCTGGGACATAGCAGGTATACATGTAGCAGCAAGACTACTAAGGTGGTATATCTGGGGCATGGTTGGTAGGCAGAGCAGGGACATGGCCTTCATGGTTCTTTAAGTCATCTTTCCATGTTCATAGAAACCCAAGCAAAGGCAGAATGATTTTAAGAAAGAACGGCTTTTTCATCAACTCTGGTACCAAACTTGAGCTATGAGGGCTCAGGGTATCCTCTGCCATTGAGAAGACAGGTTTATTGTGTATGCTTGTTGGTGGGCAAGATAGATATTGCTGAGCCATCTTTGCTAGGTATTGCCAGGCTGCATAGTCATGTACTTAATTTGCCAGTGCATCTGTATTCATGTCCATGATGGGCTCTACAAAATAGTGAGGCACACAAAAGGTTATGCAGAGGTCACATTTGCTGCGGTGAGTTGAGGGTTTCTCTTGCCACTTTCTTTAGCTATAGATTGTGCCAGAAGAGATGGTTCTTTTCAGACAATGTGATTTGTCATATTGTGGTGGGGGAGAAAGTGCTAGCTGATAGGGTGCTGCTCCTGCTTGCACTACTCTCTGAGGTGGTTACTGATTCATGTGCTACATCTCCACTGTGGCTTTGCCTCTGGCACTCCTCTTGACATACCCCAGCTATCAGTAACTCCTTTATGGATGTGAGATACTGGGACTGGAGGGTAAAATTCCCTATCACCCAGGGATCACAAAGTGTAGCAAGCATGCATTTATCATTTCTTGATGCTGCAAGGTATCCATTAAAGTACACTTCTGCTTCCATTCCTGTTCCTCATGGAAGCCCTCTAACTTTTCATTCAGCATATTTACTATAGGGATATCCTGCCCAGTGTGACACCTTTGGAATTTAAGGCTTCTGTGGCATCCTTGAAGGGCTTCAGGATTTGTACTAGCTGTATCATCACTCCCCAATCATTTTGCCCCACGTGGAAACCTACATTTATCTCTATTTCCAGAGACAGATCATGAAGGGATGTCTACTACTTCACTAACCTATGCAGAATTATATAGGTGAAATTTGAGTAAGCATCAACATCTTTAATCAGATGCTTGTGAGACACCCCAAATTGATCCTGATTTTCATGGAGAAGCTGCCCCACCTTTATTCTTCTATGGAAATGCCCTGCTATTTTCCTGCACCTCTCTATCAGCTCATGCAGGAATACATTCCTGTGCTCCATAGACCCCAGCCCCAGGACATCCTTCACTGTCAATTGCCACAAGCATGCATAGCAATGGATACTCTGAAAGCCCTCAACTTCTATTGCTTTTAACATATTTGGACCATCATCTGTCAGCGAGAAACCTACATTCAGATGCCTGGCTCTGCTGATTAGCTGCAAACCCTCCAGCATCTCCCATATTGCATGAGATATGAAGACAATTCATCAACTGGGTGTGCAGCAAAGCCCATCTGTACCCTGATTCTATAGCACCACTAAAGCTGCTACCTGCCCCTATCTCAGCCATGTCCCACCAGTGTTTTTCAGGGAGAGGTAAGTATGCATGGCAATACTAGTACAGATATCAATAGTGAAATCTGCGCTATTTCCTTCTCTTTTAGCCAGCTGCACTTGGATGCAACTATGGCACTGGTTATACAGGCTAAAGATAACCTTCCTACTAAAATTAATCCTGATGGGCACTTTGTCTTTGGGGGCTAACATATGTATCAGATGCTTAAAAACCACATTATGCACTACCTGCAGAGGCAGGTCATCAAGGGCAATCATTTCCCTGATGTTCCTCATTACTACTTTTTATGCTGACTGTCTCTTGCCCTGATGACACTGCTATTAACATCACCCCATTTCATCCATGGGTGGGTTGCCAAATTAAACATTTTGCAGGGGACTGCTGACCTGCCACTTGACTGGTGGAAGGGATCATGGTATTGGCTTGAGGAAAAGTCTTCCCCTTTTCAAATCCTTTCCTCTGGTTTTTACTTGGAGTAGAAGAAGGGATCCCAAGCAGGTGATGCTACATACCAGCATTTCTGAGATGCCCCATTTGCTTCCATCGACTGATATCTTTCATGCAGTGAATATACTGAGTAAGATATGAGTCCTCCCTCACTTTGAAGTGTCTCCAGATCAAGGATATCTTCCATGTTCTCTTCTATATATCCTTGGGGCATAATTCTAGCACTAAAGTAGGGGTATAGGAAGGACATTGAGAATCAATGCAAGGTACATCACTCTACCTGTGCTGCCTGTTCTTCATTACCATTCAGCATCATCTATCTTCCCCATCACTGAAGTGTATTGAAAGACACTATTGTATACTCCTCCCAAATTTTCTTCAGCTAGTAGTTCTTCAATTTCTGATTCAGGGAATCCATACATGATTCTTCCTCAGAATGAGTTGATGCAAATACTGCATTCACTGCCTCAGCAGTGGTAACTAAAGAAGAGTGTGATGCTGTTTTTAGGCATTGTAATTCTGGTACCCTTGCTTCCCTGCTACTATCTGCCTTTGATGGCTCTCCCACCTTTTTCCTGTTCCAAAACAAAAAGAAGAATAACAGGCAGCAGTGGTACATCCTCTGTAAATTTAATTTTATTCTATCCGAAGCTGTTTTCCTGTCCTGTTACTCTTGACTTGAATAAGTTCTGCTTTTTTTATTGCTTCCCCTACAAAGCTGACAACCCTGCCAACATTCCCTCATTTCTCTTTTCCTGCGATGATGGAATTTATTCACATTAGAGTACTAACAATTGGGGGGTTGGGTATTACAAAGATTTTTTGTATTTATTAGTACTGTAGTTGTACATCCACTCACAATACCACTTATCTGTGCATATTAAAAACTATCTGTCTCACACACATACACACACATACACAGACAGTACAGTGTATGTGGGCTATGCTGTATGTAGAACCATGTACTAGTGTTGACAGACTCCACACACAAAACAACCGTTAAAAAAACAACCAAAAAGTCTGGCAGCCTGATAACAATCTTGTCTCTGAGTGTGCACTGTGCTCAAATCACTGGTGCCCAGAAAACAAAAAAAAATGTTGCAACTCTCCACAATACCTCCCACCCTGATCTTGCCGCAGTGAAGAAAAAATCTAAATCAGCAGCAAGGGCCACTGGCTGTCTTTCCTTTGAACAGTGAGTAAGACCACTGCAAAACAGATAAGATTGGAAGCCAAAAATCCAGAAATTTAGTTTATTTTAAACTCTGAGAGACATTCTAAGCAGACATCTTTTTCTGACCAAAACTAGAAATGCAGACTGATTTTTGCATATGCATAGACTTTATGATGGGAGTGGGTCAGAATCACCTGATCCAGATAGCAGAGATAGACTATTTAGAAAAATGCTTCTGTATTAACTTACTGAGAGTGGCTTGGTAACTGCTATAAAGAATCAGACTACAGACACTTGCTGTTACCCATTTGTGCACATAGGGGTATATTTTCAAAGGGTTGCATGCGTAAGATATACGCGCAACCCCCAAATACCTACCCCTGCCTCCCTCTGTGCGCAAGCCCCGGGATGCGCATAAATCCCAGGGCTTGAAAAAATGGACATTCCGGGGGCGGGGCCATGGGCGGGGCGCCAGCCCGGGGGTGTTTCGGGGGCAGGACCAAGGCCTCCGGAATAGCCACCGGGCTGGGGGATGGAGAGCCGGTGCGTGCAAATTATGCCTGCCCAGAGGCAGGTGTAACTTCTTCAATAAAGGTCAGGGGGGGTTAATTAGGGCTGGGGGGCAGGTTAGATAGGGGAAGGGAGGGGAAGGTGTGTGGTGGTGGTGGAAGGAAAGTTCCTTCCGAGGCCGCTCTGATTTCGGAGTGGCCTTGGAGGGAACGGAAGCAAGCTGCTCGACTCAGCGCGCACAGGTTGCATAATTGTGCACCCCCCCTGCGTGTGTCGACCCTGGAGTTTAAAACATGTACGTGGTAGTGCGCGCATGTTATAAAATTGGGCGTAGATTTGTTCATGCTGGGTTGCACAAAAAAATCTACGCCCGCGTGCATGTTATAAAATCTGGCCCTTTATTTACAGTTAATAAAAGATTCACTCAAAACAATCAGTGCAGCTCATCTTAGCTTCAGGTAGTACATAAATCAGCTAAAAAGAATCAGTACAGCTTTCCTTAACCAGGTAATTAACAATCTTAATAGAGCAGGGATTTTACCTTTATATCAATCAAAAACCTTAGACATAACTACTCCTTGCATATGTTGAGACTCTCTTAGCTCCCCGGGGCCTTCAAGCTTTCTGGACCTTTGTTCTTATAATAGGGTGATGGAATCCCTCCTTCACCCAGAATCCCTTGCTGTGTTCTGCCTTAAGGATGACTGGGTTAAAAGCCTGAACTGGACTCCTTAAGGTAGAGTAAGAGAGTTGTCAGTACACACAAACCCTCCCCCTCAGATCGACCTTGGCAGGTCTAGCGTACAGTAGGGGTGTGCATTCATTTGCAACGTATTGGCAATCCGCAACGTAGATGCCGTATTTGTTGTATTTGTGGGGGTCATGAAACGTATGGAGAATGCCACAAATACAACGTATCACTAACAAATAAATCCCCAGCCTCCTGACCCCCCCCCCCCCCCAAGACTTGCCAAAAGTCCCTGGTGGTCCAGCAGGGGTCCTGGAGTGATCTCCTGCACTCGGGCTGTCAGCTGCCGCTATTCAAAATGGCGCCGATAGCCCCTGTGACATAATAAGGGCAAAGGCAATCGGCACCATTTTGAATACTGGCAGCCGACGGCCCGATTGCAGGAGATCGCTCCAGGACCCCTGCTGGACCACCAGGGACTTTTGGCAAGTTTTGTGGGGGACTCCTGACCTCCTTCACCCAGAATCCCTATAAAAGAAAAGAGACACTGACATGTATACATGGGGATGAATTGAAATGTTCAACTTCCTCATTCCTCTTGATGACCACTGCAGGACAAGCTGTTCTAGAAGTGAGTCTCCTCCCAAAGATCCATTACCCAGTAATCCTGAGTGAAAATTATTCCCATTTTGCAACCTTATGGAGACAACTCATGGGTATGGTGAGCAATATTGCCAGAGGGGGATGCACTTGAAGGGAAGTCAGGGTGTACCCTGGGCATGACTGTACGCTAGGGATGTGCAGCAGGGATGGATTTGTCCCATTCAGTATTCATATTCGTCGGGACCCAAATCCGTTGCATGCATTCTCGGGGTACCCCGATCCGTTCATTAGTTACATATGTATTTGTTTCCCCAAAAAACCCCCATCTCAACCCTTTAAATTTAATTTACTATACCCCTCACCCTCCTGACCCCCCCCCAAGACTTGCCAAAAGTCCCTGGTGGTCCAGCGGGAGTCCTGGAGCGATCTCCTGCACTTGGGACATCGGCTGCCGGTATTCAAAATGGCAATTGCTCCTACCATGTGACAGGGGCTGACCAATGTCACCAGTAGCCCCTGTGACATAGTAAGGGCAAAGGCTATCAGCGCCATTTTGAATACTGGCAGCCGATGGCCCGAGTGCAGGAGATTGGTCCAGGACTCCCGCTGGACCACCAGGGACTTTTGGCAAGTCTTGGGGGGGGGGGGGGGGTCAGGACGGTGGGCGCTTGTAGTAAATTAAATTTAAAGGGTTGGGATGGGGTTTCTTTTGGGAAACAAATACATATGTAACTAATGAACAGATTGGGGTCCCCCGAGAATGGATACAACGGATTTGGGTCCTGACGAATACGAATACCGAATGGGACAAATCCATCCCTGCTGCACATTCCTAGCGTACAGTCATGCCCAGGGTACACCCTGACTTCCCTTCAAGTGCATCCCCCTCTGGCAATATTGCTCGCAGTACCCATAAGTTGTCTCCATAAGTTTGCAAAATGGGAATAATCTTCACTCAGGATTACTGGGTAATGGATCTTTGGGACGAGACCCACTTCTAGAACAGCTTGTCCTGTGGTGGTCATCAAAAGGAATGGGGAAGTTGAACATTTCAATTCATCCCCATTTATACATGTCAGTGTCTCTTTTCTCTTATAGTTGATGTGTCCTTGACACAGTAAGGTCTGGTTAATGAGAATTTTGCTACAACCAGAATCTAGCAGGGCTTGAGTAGAAGTTCCCTCCAGTTCAACCTGGATTATAAAGTCCTTAAGTCACTCACATGGGATACCCACAAAATTTCAGCTTTGAAGTTTTAATATCATGTGGTCCCAAGTGTATTCCCACTTGTCTTTAACATTCTGGGACACTATCCCCATTCTCACCTAGTCAGTTTTTAATAGAACCAAAAACAGAAACAAATGTCTCCATCTGAAACACATCCTCACTTTCACATGAAATAAAAAACTTCACATCATCTGCATACATTTTGTAGATTAAACCAAGGAAAGACATAAAATGATTTAATGATTGCATAAAAATATTAAACAATATAGCAGATAATGATGAGCCCTAAAGGACACCTGAGACAGTATAATACTAGGTAAAGCTACAATCATACAGGTAAACTAGTTGCATCCTATCTTACATATATGATGGAAACCACTGCAAAACAATGCCATCAACACCAATCATTCATAATCTATCAATTAACCTCTTATGACAAATGCTATCAAATGTGGATGATATGACAAGTTGAACTATTATTTACACTCTCTTACTGTCTAAGCTCTGAGAAAACTCATCCAGGAATGATAACAGAATCTCAGCACTACAACTCTTCCTGAAGCCAATAAGTTAACAAATGTATGTGCATGTCACTTATAAAATAGCAACTTAATCATGTACCTCTTGACCCTGCCTGGACTGTCCCGAGACTGCCACTTTTTTTTTTTTTTTGCACGTAAATGTGTGCACAAGAATGAATATATGCATGCATTTTGTTTATAAAATAGCGTACATGCGAGTACAAGCTACTTTTGCATGAAGATCATTTATTTATTTGTTTTTTATATTCTTTTATGCTGCTATTCATTACATTGTAGCAATTTACAAATATAATACACATTAAAAATAATTGTGTCTACACATAACATGTAAAATAAAATGCAGAAAAGATATAACCAAAGATACAGAAACATTTGCTATAACAATATATGTTTGCCATTATTCACTGTGGAGCTATACTATCTATTGCAAATTCTTTGGCATATAGCCATGTATTTATACCTTTTTTGAAAATGTTTATATCACTCTACATTCTAAAATATTCAGGCAAGGTGTTCCACAATGCCAGACCAGCAATAGAAACATTTCTATCTCTCACTTCACCAGTATGTGCTTGCTGAACTGTTGGAACTTCCACCAGACTCTTATTTTGTGACCTCAATTTTCTTGAAAAGTATAGATACATAATATAGAACCTGTCCATGGAGTGTTAGTAGTATTTATCCATTTATGAATTAGAATTAAGATCTTATACCTAATTCTAGATCTAATTGGGAGCCAATGAAGGGTGGCAATTACTGGATTTATATGATCATATCTTTTTTTTTTTTTACCAGAGAGCAATCTGGAAGCAGAATTTTGCAGTAACTGGAGAGAATGCAGCATAGTGGTTGGAAAACCCAACAATAGGGAATTGCAATAATATAGCCCAGCAAAAATCAGAGATTGCAAAACTGTCCTGAAGTCATCCATGATCAATAAAGGTTTTAAATGTCTTAACATGTGAAGCTTCATATATTCACTATGAATTATAAGTTTAATATGGGCCTTCATTGAAAGATTAGTTTCTAGAATGACCCTCAGGTCTCAAATTGTCTTTGTAATGGTTATGATATATTTACCAAATTCAAATCTTGTGTTTTCTGGTACATTCTTGGTCCAAGACAACATTACAATTTCTTGTTTTTGATATGTTTAATGCTGAACAGTTATGGAGCATCCATGTATCAATGGCACCTAGAAAAGTTTGAAGATAACTTAGTGTATCAGCTAAAGAATTTTTTATTGAGATAAGAAATCGGATATTGTTGAGAAGATGAAAAAATTGAGCCCCAATCCAGTGAACAATTTACACAATGGGATACAATAAAGATTAAGCAACACTACAGAGAATGCCAGTCCTTGGGGAACACAAATCTTAATATCTCTCCAGGCAGAGGTGTGTAGTTTAACATAAATCTGGAATGATCCTTCATTCAGATACGAGATAAGCCATTTAAGGATCATTTCTAATATGCCACACTCTTTGAATCAACCAATCAATATATTGTGATCTATGGTGTCAAAAGTGGCAGATATCAAGCAAAATCAAAAGATAATCTTAATAGAGGAGGAAGTGGGTAAAAGAATAGAGAACCTAGAAAATACTGTAAGATCATTGAACCTGAGGGTTAATAATTTTCCAATTATTAAGAAAATGGACCCACTGGAGCTATTCAGGAATTACTTAATGCAAGTTTTAAAAATCCCTGAGAAGTATTACCAGTGATTGTAAAAGCTTTTTATTTGGGAGACAAAAAGATAGAGTTTGGAATGGGTAATAAATTAGAAAATTCTAAAGGGAAAGACAATGGGGAAGACACAATTGATATATCTGATTTGCTGCAAAAGTCGCAGGATGAATTAGTAATAAGATCAAGGGGAACACTCTTGGTACAATTTGCCTTTTCCACAGACAGGGAAAATACTATGAGATCATTTTTTCGGAATAGATTGGGAAATTACTATGGTCAAAGAGTATGGATTTTCCCTGATCTCACTCGACCTACACAGATTCGTAGGAAGAATTTCTTACAATATAGGAAGGAGGTAGTGGATAAAGGGGGATATTTTAGTTTAAAATACCCATGTAAATGTATTGTGAAATTAGAGGGTAAAACATATTCTTTTGTAGATCCAATGGGCCTTAAAGATCTCCTCGAGAGAAAATAGACCGGTATTTAAAAAGTTTGGGTCCTATAAAAATGTAAAAATGCCTAGAAGTTATTATTTTTTCCTTATGACCGTTCAACATGTAAGGATTTTGCTTATATTTCCTTGTATAATCATTAGTGACAGATGTTTATTAAGATAAAGGTATTTTTATGAAGAAAAAATGATTGCCTTAGATGCTGCCACCATGATTGTTTCTTGTGTAAATGTTTATTGTTAATAATGAGAAAGCAATAAATAAAGAATTGAAAAAAAAAAATCAAAAGATAATCTTGACCACCATAGAAACCATGCCAAATGTTGTCCAGAACATACTGCTGTTCCTTCTAAAGCCATATTGATTTGGAAATAATAAATTGGTTTCATCTAGGTAATCCGTAAGTTGTGCAAGAAGAAATGATTCAATAAGTTTTGATAGAAAAGATAAGTTAGAAATGGGACGATAACTATTTTGTATATTAGGATCCAAGTTCTGATTTTTCAGAATGGGTCTTACAATACCCTTCTTTATTTCAAGTGGAAGGACTTCCTCTGATAGTGATGCTAATTTTACGTGTGTAAATGTTTTGAAAATTTATCCATTGTGTTGGTTGGTTGTTATATATAAAGGTTTAAACAATTTTACATTCCCACTAGCATTATATTTGATTATTTTAAGGATGACTAACTTTTCTACCAATTCTGTTGCCAGCTGTGAATGATGTGGTCTAATAATGTCCTCTGACATTGAGAATACCAATTCTGGTTGGTGAGTAGGAGAGGAAATGCTGGGCCTTGGCCAGGTCTGGTTAGATCACAGCCTTGTGTACCTTATATACCAATATATTTGTGGCCATGTCCTCAAAGGGCTCTACAAGATAGTGTGTGACTAAAATTTGTGCTGGTGTTTCCTTTGCTACAAGAGGATAAACTCTTTTGCTGCTAACCTCTACAGGAGTCTTTTATGGGGGAGAATGACAAATGCTATCTGAAAATTCAAATACACTATTATCTATGTGTTTATCTACATCGTAAAAAAAATCTAATAGATTTATAAGGCAAGACTTCTTTTTGCTAAAATAATGTTAACTTTTCCCCATTAAACCATGTATATATGGTCAGTAATCTTATTTTTAAGAATGGCTTTTAGAATTTTGCCTGCACAATGTCAGGTTTTTTTGGTTTACAGTTTCCTGGATCTTCCATGGAATCCTTTAAATAAATTGACATTATATTGGCCACCCTCCAGTCTTCAAGCATTGTGAGTATATTAAATGATAGGTTACAAATTATTAGCAATAGGTTTGCAATTTCATGTTTTATAGTTCTTTTAGGACTTTGGAGTGGATACAATCTGTTCCTGATGATTTGTTACTATTTAGTTTGCTAGTTTAATGTATTACATCCTTCATTATTGCAAAGATTTGTTTTAATTGTTCAGAATCATCATCATCAAAGAATGTTTCCAGTGTGGGTATATTCCCAATATCTTCCTCAGTAAAAAAATCAGCAAATAATTACTTATTTTTGCTGTTTCCATGTCTTTTCTAAGCACCTCTTTTATCTCTTGGTTTCCTAGCAGCCCACCTGACTCCCTCACAGGATTTTTGCTTCAAACCTACTTGTAAAAGTTTTTATTATTAAATTTTGTATCTACGGCAAGCTTCTTCTCAAATTTTCTCTTGACCTGTTTATTACTCTTTTGCATCTAACGTGCCATTTCTTATGTTCTTGCTTGTTTTCCTCAATGGGTGTACTTTCCATTTTTTAAAAGATGCCCTTTGGGCTTTAATTTGTCTCTTTTTCCTGATCATTAAACCATAATGATAGTTGTTTTATCTTTCTTTTTTAATGCATTGAATATATTTTATCTGATCTTCATAAATAGTTTTATTTTAAACAATGTCCTTGCCTCATGCTATTTTTTAACCTTTCAGCCTCTCCTTTTTTATTTCTAATTTGTTCACTCTATCAGAATCTCCCTTTATAAAGTTATAAGCTACTGCAGTTTACTTAATGTTTTCACTCCTGTGAGAATGCCAAATTTGATAGCATTATGAATGCTATTGCTATGCAAACCCTTCCTTCTCCTCCACCCTCACACACACACCACCAGTATCCTCTTGCACCAAATCATGCATTTTGCTGAGATCTATATCTAAACTAACTGCCCTCTTGTCAGTTCTAGGACAAGATATACAGTGAAACAGTCATTTATGGCATCTTGAAACGTAATCTCTCTAGCATCTCCTAACTAGTCATTGACCAAATCAATATTGTGGTAATTGAAAACTCCTATGACTATTGTGTTGCCAGATTTACCGCATTGCCTTTATTATTTTTGCTAGCATTTCACAGGACTGGTCTAGTGGTTAAATCACTGGACTAAAATACAGGAGATATTATTGGGCATTCATAGACAATGCTTAACAATTTATAAAACTTCTACTTACTCAACAGCACTAAAGTGAAACAATGAAAAACATAATTCTTTAGTCATGAAATTAAATCAACTTTAAATGCATTTTAAATAATAATATTAATAAAAAGGGGTTATCATTATCAGAGATATTAATATTAAATTAATCACAATCATTTCTAAAATTGAATATCAGTTGATAGTATCTAAATCATATAAAAGTATCAATAAAGAAATTTAGCTAAACAATGAAATAAAATTCATACTTTGTTAACCTCATCAATCTCATTGAATTAATTACATAGGAAAATATGATTTGCCATATTGGGTCAGACCAAAGGTCCATTAAGCCAATATTGGCCAATATAATTCACAAGTATCTGGCAGGATCCCAAGTGGTTGATAGATTAAATGCTGTTTATCCTAGGGTTAAGCAGTGGATATCCCCAAGTCCACTTTAATAATGGTTTATGCAATTTTCTCACATAAATTTGACTAAACCTTTGAAACCCAGTTACACTAACAGCTTTTACCACATCCCCCAGCAATGAATTCCAAAATGTAATTATTCATCTAGTAAAAATGTTTTTTTCTTATTTGTCTTTAATTTGTTATCTAGTAACTTTATTGTGAGTTCCCTAGTCTTTTTATTTGAGTAAACAACCAATTTGTGTTTACCCATTCTGCTTCCACTCATTATTTTATTGATCTCTATCAAATATCCCCTCAGCTGTCTCTTCTCCAAGCTGAAGAGTCCTAACCTTTTATATATCATTTTCTCATAAGAGAATCACTTTATCCCTTTATATTTTTGGTCACCCTTCTCTGAACCTTTTCTAATTCTGCTTTATCTTTTTTGAGAAGCAGTGACCAGAATTGCATACAATACTCAGGGTAAAGTCACATTATGGAATGATATCATAGTGACATAATATCATTAATTGATATTCTACTAGTAAGATTACAGATTTCAAATCCTATTGATGAAAAATAACAAGAACAGATTATAGTCAAATGATTTATTCATTTCATTTTGATAAAAAAAATAATTGAATTAAAAATTCACTGTTTCTTTCATTACAACATTTCTTCTGTAATCTCCTTATCTCTCATGTTTACCGATTTTCATAAGCCCCTAGTACTTTCATTCCGTACATGATTTCAAGGGTCTGTAAACAGCCAAATTAAGTAATTTTCTTTTTATTATACTGAAATATTCTTGTAGCCTGTTTTTCAAGGGTGTTAAAGAATAGCCTACATAAGTCAACTTACAAATACATACAGTAATGTAAATCACATAATGAGATTTATAGTTAATTAAATAATCAAGCTTATGTTTCAAATCATCATTTTTTAATTTAAATTTGTTTATTAAAATAAACAGTCTTACAATAACAAATGAATTGGAGGATAGTTTCAAATCATCTTCACATGTGATGTATTCTTTTAAATATATAGCAAATTGAGATGCACAATTAAATAACACGAGATAATGAATAATAATGTTTTTGATGCATTTTGTTTCCTGTTTATACTATGTACTAACCAGTCAGTCAACATATTTTACATAAAGGGAACATATACCATACCAAACTTTTAGTGTTTTTTGAAGGAGGAAATCAACATGTAAAGTTTATGCTTTTGATATAGTGTACTTGGATTTTCAGAAGACATTTGACAAACTCCCTTATGAAAATTACCTCCAGAATTTTTGAGGTTATGGGATAGAAGGCAGTGTACTGTTGTGAATGAGTAACTGATTAAAAGACAAGCAACAAAGGGTAAAAACTATGGGGTAGATTTTCAGAGCCCTGCTCGCCTAAATCCGCCCAAAACCGGGCGGATTTAGGCGAGCAGGGCCCTGCGCGCCGGGAAGCCTATTTTACATAGGCCTCCCGGCGCGCGCAGAGCCCCGGGACTCGCGTAAGTCCCGGGGTTCTCGGAGGGGGGCGTGTCGGGGGCGTGTCGGGGGGCGGGCCCGGTCGTCGCGGCGTTCCGGGGGCGTGTCGGCAGCGTTTTGGGGGCGGGTAAGGGGCGTGGCCGCGCCCTCCGTACCCGCCCCCAGGTCGCGGCCCGGCGCGCAGCAGGCCCGCTGGCGCGCGGGGATTTACGTCTCCCTCCGGGAGGCGTAAATCCCCCGACAAAGGTAAGGGGGGGGTGTAGACAGGGCCGGGCGGGTGGGTTAGGTAGGGGAAGGGAGGGGAAGGTGAGGGGAGGGCAAAGGAAAGTTCCCTCCAAGGCCGCTCCGATTTCGGAGCGGCCTTGGAGGGAACGGGGGGAAGCAGCGCGGCTCGGCGCGCGCAGGCTATACAAAATCGATAGCCTTGCGCGCGCCGATCCAGGATTTTAGTGGATACGTGCGGCTCCGCGCGTATCTACTAAAATCCAGCGTACTTTTGCTTGAGTCTGATGCGCAAGCAAAAGTAGGCTGATCGCGCTTCTTTTAAAATCTACCCCTATATGGTCTGTTTTCCAAATGGAGTATGATCATTAATGAAATGCTATAGGAATCAGTACCAAGACCTGAGTGGTTTTACACATTCTGAAGGACCGACAAGCACCTGCGGGGAGGGCCCCCCTTAACAGGGCACTTGCTGGAGGGGATGACTCCCCTTCCCCCCCCCCCCCACTTTGCCTTACCTTGGTGATGGGAACGGGGCAGCCCAGGGGCAGGATGGGACGCCCCGGTCGGGCGGGGCATCGTTTTCAGGATTTGTGCATCGATGCGCGATGACATTATCGTGCCGGTGCGCATCGACAGGGCGATCTCAGCCCAGGGTCTCACGAGACCTCAGGCCTTAAATGCAGGGCGAGGGCCAGGCCAGGCCTCTTTTCACTGGCCGGCGCTCGCATTTTCCACCCACCCACCCAACAAAGAAAATAAGAGAGGGAAGGGTGGGCACAGTAACTAGGGACAATAGGGACAGATAGTCAGGAATCAATGTTAGCAAGAAAAATTGGCAAATGTATAATATGTCGCAGTGAGTGGAGTGGTGGGGGTACCCGAGATGGTGGGCCAGGAGGGGCCGGGAGGACACGGTGGATAAACCGGGGTCCTACGAGAAGGAAAAGTACATAGAGGTGGGCGTGGGCTGCCCGGGGAATGGCCCCGTGGCTTGGACATGGCGGGGGGCCAGTAAGATCGTGTGGCGGACTGGCTTAAATGGCAGATGCCAGTACGAAGCCCAGTATGGTAATCTTGATTGACACACTAATACTCGGGTACCAAAAAGTTTGGTTTTATGTTAATAATTAATAAAAGCTGTGGCTTGTTTTTCACCAAACCTGGCGTATATGTGCTTAATATATTGTAGTCCGGTTAAAAGGAAGGGGGGAGAGGACACGAGGGTGCAAGCTGCCAATGTTAATAAAAGACCTGGATATTAGGGATGCTCATTCGATCAGGACAAATTAGGCAATTTCAATGAAATTGCCTAATTCGTCCTGGTTCGGGGACCCCAAAACCTGATCAAATTTTTAACGAAAGTTCGGGAAAAATTGGGTTTCGGGTTAGTGCGCGCTAATGTTAAAATGTTAGCATGCAAAAATGCCATTAGCGCGCACTAACCCGAAATTCAGGTCCCCCTGAATTTCAAAGGCCCAAACCGCAGGAAATATGAAAGCAAAGCCCAAACCAAAAGGTTCAGGCTTTGCACACTCCTACTGGCTACAGGAACAAGGGAGATGATCAAATTTGCAGATGACTCAAAATTATTCAAAGTTGTTAAAACAACAGCGGATTGCAAGATACTACAGAAGGACCTTATGAGACTAGGAGACTAGGCATCTGAATGGCAGATGCAATTTAATATGGAAATGTGCAAAATGATGCACATAGGGAGAATAAATTCAAACTACAGATACACAATGCTGGATTTCATATTAGGTATCACCATTTTTGATCCTTGCCAACATTATATTAAAATCCTCAACCCAGTATGTGGTGGCAGTAAAGAAACCAAATAGAATTTTAGGAATGATCCAAAAAGGAATGGATAACTAAAAGGAAAATATAATATTGCCTCTGTATTAATCCATGGTGCAACTATACTTTGAATATTGTTTGCAGTTTTGCTCACCGCCTCTCAAAAAAGACATAGCAGAACAAGGAGAGATGAAGAGGAGGGCAACCAAAAATGATAAAGGGGATAGTCAGCTCCTCTATGATGACAGGCTACAGAGCTTAAGGCTCTTCAGCTTGGAAAAGTGACGGCTGAGAGGGGATACATTAGAAGTTTTTAAATCATGAATTGTGTGGAACAGGTAAATAAATGATAATTATTACCAATATTTCCCCTTTCAAATAATATTAAAAATGGGGATAGTCCATGAAACCACCAGCAGATTTAAAACAAATTGTCGAAAGAACTTTTTCACTTAATGCAAAATCAAGCTGTAGAATCTGTTGCCAGAGGATGTGGACAAGTTCTTTGATGAAAAGTCCATAAACTAATGTAACTCTTTTCTCTGAAATGGCATATTTTCCAAGGGCACACAAAAATAATTTATACTGGAACTGTCTTTGTTGATACTTGCCCCCTCTTGCCGGTTTTATCCCAGGGTTGAGTCCTTTTTGTGATGGGGAGATGATGCTTATGGTGCAGGCAGTGGTATGAGTCTTCCGACAGTGTGTGTCTGTTTATCAGATGGTGTGCTGTAGTGCTGCTGAAATGGGACAGATGTACTGGACACAGAACTGGGAGTTCAAATAATTTACTGATTTCATCAAAAGTTAAATCAATGTCCAATCATCAATAAACTGAAATGACAGCTGAATGTCCTCTTCTCACTTTGTAAATGTCTCTGACTCAGGTTCCTCTGGTAATTCCTACCACACCTGCAATGAGTGTGTAAGAGGCCCATCCTCTGGGGAAAAATCGTATTTTGTGAGGGATCCCTTAATAACATTGAACAATCCCATCCGAGTCCACAGCTGTTTATTCTTCTAAGCACAAAGATTATATGGAAAGTCCAAAAGACATGAATGCAAATGATGAAATGTCTAAACAAATAAGCATTCAAAGCAAAATATAAGCAGTAAAAGTAGTGATGATGACACTTTTAACATAAGCTGCTACAGGACCTTCTTATCACACGTATGTGCTTCTTATTTATACATGTAATGCCCAGGTCATATTTAATCATTGGTTCTGGATGAACGTAAATATTTTAGAAAATTTTTATCCAAGATAAAAGAAATTTACTTCCCTTTAGAAGTTGGAAGCAGCAGCAGCACTAAGCGTTATGTTCTGTTACACCCGACATAATGTCATGTTTCGAAATTAGACTGCATCAGCGGCAGGTGTCTCAACAGTGTTGGAGTCACTCTGCACAAAAATAAATTTCATAAAGTATAATATAAAGGGAGACAAACTTTGGATATAGTTACTAACAACAATGCATGAGAAGGAACACATTGGGGTAGATTTTAAATACTTGCGCGATCGCGTACTTTTGTTCGCGCACCAGGCGCGAACAAAAGTACGCTGGATTTTATAAGATACGCGCGTAGCTGCGCGTATCTTATAAAATGCGGGGTCGGCGCGTGCAAGGGGTGCACATTTGTGCAACCTGCGTGCGCCGAGTCCAGCGCGCGCTGCCTGTTCCCTCCGCCCTCCCCCCACCTTCCCCTCCCTTCCCCTACCTAATCCACCCCCCCGGCCCTATCTAACCCCCCCCACCTTTGTCGGCAAACTTACGCCTTCTGAAAGCAGGCGTAACTTTGTGCTCGTCGGCCGGCAGCCCCACTCCGTCATCCGGTCCCGGAGGCCTCGACCACGCCCCCAGGCCAGCGCCACGCCCCTGGGCCCGCCCCCGAAATGCCGCGGCACGCCCCCGACACGCCATGTCGTTTCGGGAACGCCCCGGACACGCCCCCTCCCGCCCCTTTTCGAAAGCCCCGGGACTTACGCGCGTCCTGGGCCCTGCGCGTGTAAATCCGGAAGGATTTACGCGCACGGGCCTTTTAAAATCCACCCCATTATGTTCAGAGTAAAATTGCCATGTTCAAATGGCTTGAATGGCCTTACAGTGCAGTGGCAATTTTCAGGTTTTAAGTGAAGTGGTCTAGAATGTTCCAATGATGGCATATAATTTGACAGATCTTTGAGGACAAGGGGGAGTGCCTTAATATACATGTTTGTTGATCATCGTTCTCTTCTTTTTCGTTGGGAGTAACAGCAACTCACGATAGTTGAACAGGTCTCTCCAATAGGCCTGCTTGATGGTGTGAAATTTAAGAGTGCTATGAGACAAAGGGTAACCTTTGTCTAGAAATCTTGCAGTCAACTCTTTAGATTGCTGTTTGTATTCTGATGTCTTGGAGCATATCCAATGTATTTGAAGTGGGCTTTCTAACAGAAAAAGTAAAAAAACTTTTGGGTAAATGAACATCCAAGAGTTCCTATCATCTATATGTTACGAAAAATCCTCAAAAGCCTACAAAAATCTCCTGGTCAAATTATTGTGACAGCATGCAATTCTGTAATGGAACTAGTTTGCATTTTTTTAGATTGTCTGTTAAAATCTGCCAGATCAACAGCTACATCATACGTAAAAGACAGCACACAAATGCTTCATTTTTGGAGACAGTACAAATTGATGGTGAATTACTCATCATGTTTGACATCAAATCCCTATACAGAGTGATTCCTCAAGATGAAACACTGATTGAGATCAAGCACATATTGACCAATTGACCTCTACCACAGCAAATTTCCATGGAGTTCATTATGGAACTGGCTGAAATAGCTCTTACCTGAAATTACTTTGCATTTAAAGGTCATTTTTTTCTACAAATCCCAGGAACAGCTCTGGATGCTGCCATGGCTCCTGACAGTCAATATCTTTGTGAATACCTTTGAAGCCTGACACATCTATGACAATGAATGGATCAAGCATTTTACATACTGGAAATGTAATATAGATGATGTGTTTGTCATCTGGAAAGGCTCAGTTGATTCTCTGCAGCAATTTCATCAATGGCTAAATTCTCATAGCACTCTTAAATTTTACCAAGCTAAACAAATTGCTTTTCTTGACATTTTTGTCACCCGATCTGGATCTTAATTACAAACAACCGTCTATGAGAAGCCCAATGAAAGAAACAATTTGCTCTCTTTTGACAGTTGTTATCCCACTGCTTTGAAATAAAATCTGCCCATTGGACTGTTGTTAAGAATATGTCAGATATGCTCCAAGACAGAATACAAACAGCAATCTAAAGTGTTAGCTACAATGAATACAACAACAATATACTGATAAGTATCATTGTGATTATATGGGACAATTTGTGAGAATGGTCCAGAGAGAAAGAGAAGTAAGACAAAGCAATTATTTACAAGGATATGTCTTTGGTGGCTGCTTGGCTAAGCAATCAGGTACAATCAGGTGAGTTCTAGGCTCCTGTCTGGTCCCCTTTGTTGGGTTCTACAACTTTGGTGATTCTCATGAAGAGTAGGGCATTGGTTCTTCTGGGTATGATGACACAGCACTGGGGTTCAGATCAGTTTGGGTCTTGTTCATCTGTTCTGCTTTTGTGTTGCAATGATCTTACTTTTATGCTTCCTAGACCAGATTTGACTTCATGCAGGTACAGTTCTATTTGCTTTGTTCTTTGCTAGTCAGTCACCACCCCAACTAGGAACTATAGGAGTTCAGCAGCTACATATTAAACGTCACATACACATCTTTGCTTCATTTCTTGCCGAAATAAACAAACCCACTACGGTGAATAAAGTGATATATCGAAATGTTCCAATTCACCACAATTTCCAAAATAGAAGATTTGAATTGAAAAAGTATACGACTATCATATATGAGAATGCTGTTAACGCTCACTTGCTAGAGTGTAAAATGGTCCACTGTTTTGACCACATCCATTGAATTATAATCATGAGTCACCACCAAAAGTCCATATTAAATCCCAAAATTTTTTATCTTAGATTTTCATTTTGCAAATATTAGTTCCAATATCAGCTGCCAGATGTTGTCAAACTAAGTCATGATCCACAGATTTAGTCACTGAAACACTGAAGCAGTGATGGGGGCTGAATTGGAGTGAATCAAGATTGTTACAAGATAAGTGACTTTTATTTGCAAAATGAAATCTAAGATAAATTTGGGAATGCAATATGGACTTTTGGTGATGCCTCATGATTATAATTGAATGGATGCGGTCAAAATAGTGGACCATTATATACTTTAGCAAGTGAGCGTTAACAGCGTTCTCATATATGATAGTCATCCTACCTTTTTTAATTCAAGTCCTCTATTTTGGATATTGTGTTAAACTGGAACATTTGAATATGCTGGGGTAGATTTTATAAATGTACGCGCGGGCGTACTTTTGTTTGTGCACCAGGCGCGAACAAAAGTACGCTGGATTTTATAAGATACGTGCGTAGCCGCGCGTATCTTATAAAATCCGGGGTCGGTGTGCACAAGGGGGTGCACATTTGTGCAACCTGTGCGCGCCGAGCCCAGCGTGCGCTGCCTGTTCCCTCCGAGGCCGCTCCGAAATTGGACCGGCCTCAGAGGGAACTTTCCTTCCGCCTCCCCTCACCTTCCCCTCCCTTCCCCTACCTAACCCACCCCCCGGCCCTATCTAAACCCCCCCCCCCCCCACCTTTGTTGGCAGATTTACGCCTGCGGAAAGCAGGCGTAAATCTGCGCACGCCAGCGGGCTGCTGGCGCGCCATCACCCGACCCGGGGGCTGGTCCGGAGGCCTCGACCACACCACCGGGCTGGCGCCATGCCCCCGGGCCCACCCCCGAAACGCCGTGTCACTCGCGGCCCGCCCCCAAAATGCCGCGTCACTCGCGGCACGCCCCCCGACACGCCCCTCCATGCAAGCCCCGGGACTTACGCGCGTCCTGGGGCTTGTGCGCGCTGCCGAGCCTATGCAAAATAGGCTCGGCGTGCGCAGGTGGGGGGTTTGGGGTAAGTTTTCGGGGGGTACGCACGTACCCCTTTGAAAATCTACCCCATAATTTCTTACTAAGGCAGAATATAGTTCCTTATTTCTAAGCTATAATAAAAAAGCTCCTTATTTCTGAATTACAATGACTCTTCAAACTTAAGTGAAACAGTTTCTTGTAAAATATTTCAGAATAATATTTCAGAGAAGATTCATATGTTTAGCTATAAAATGTCAAGGCTATTTATTATCTCTAAGCTGTATAGTCTCTTTTGGCCTATCTAATCTCTTGTATTTACTGTAATGTTCCTCAGGCAAAGCAGTTCCTCATTCTTTAACTTGCAATGTTCCTTCACTAAAGAAAGTAGTAACTAACCGTCTTATTACTTCATTGTATATAAGCAAGCAGCCCTGACCCATACTCAATGTTATCTCTAGCTGTGACACTTTTTGAGCAGCCATCGCACTGAAGGGCTGCTAGCTACGTTCTTTTGTTCCACAGTGTTTGGCCACAACACAAAAGAACATGCCACAGAGACACAATATATTTGGGGGGCAGAGACCCCGCTAACAGCAACACCTCCCCCATGATAGTGGGACCCCCTCCCATGAAGAAAATTGCAGCTTCGTGATCTAGGTCTTAGCCTGATAAGTAGCACTTTTTTTTTTTAGGCTTATTCAGATAAGTAGTGGTGGCTACTGGCTAGTGGCCACCTCTTAGCAGGATAAGTTGGATGTCGAAGGGTAGATTTCCCATATTATATTCCCACCCTTGCTTTATTTTCCTAATGTAAATTAGTTTCATTGGAGAGCAATAGTCTGAATGTTTTCCTTGAGTTTAAATGCTTTTATTGCATGCCCTGTCCTCCCTCGCTGCAGTAGTACTAGTAACTCCTAAACACAGCCTTCAATGGCTACACAGAATCCCTTTTACTTATGACCTTCCCCTGCTGTAACAATTCAGCACATTTAAAGCTTAATTCTGTATTGCTGCACAGTCTTTCCCATAGTTTCCTTTCTCCCTCTCTGTAACAGCGCCTGTAATCTCTACTCTAACACATTCTTAGTTGGCTGCACAGTGTCCCATTTAGTTATTCCCTTTCCCCACTGGAACTATTCCAACAAGTTTGAAGCACAGTTCTGTTTCTCTGAACAGTGTTTCCTGCAATAACAATACCAACAGTTAACCTTCAACTCTGTCAGTCCAGCTTCCAGGAGGCCTGTGTGAGTAGTCTCTTGTCCATTGATGGGAGAGACCTCCTCCTTCTCCCTCTTGGACCTCTAAAGATGGTCTATGAGGTTTGAAGCCCACCCTACTCTTGGAAACCCCATCCCCAAAGACTCATAATTCCACTTTGCACCTTGGGATTTATAGTCTTTTGTTTATATTTTACTCAGGGAGCCTCTTGTCTTCTTCCACTCTGGACTTTCCTACTCTAGGGGGTCACTCTCCCCGTTCCTCAATGGACATGATGAGATGTATATACCATCACATTGGAACTTATTCAGCTAAGTGGCACTAAACCTCTGAATGCATATAAGATGCAGAAACTCACTATTTTCCTAATCTGTTTTAACAGTATGTGTGCTGATAAATTTATGTGCAATAATTAAATAGGACTTACCAGTGCAAGTCCCTATTTATGCGTTTAAATCAGCAAATTTTATAATATGCCTGCATAAAGTAAATATGCCTGCATAAAGTAAATTAACCTGTTTTTTGATTCCTCCACAGGTTTGCCCAGTCCTTAATCCAGGTCATTGAGACCCTCCTGGCTCTTCAGCTTGAACTTTTCCCAGTTCACCCGAACCTCCTTTCTATGCAATAATACACTATAAACATGTTGAGCTGGTGCAGAATTATGTGAGTAAGTTGTCAAATCTACATTTGTAAGGGTATTTTAAAATAGAAGCTTATGCATTTACATGTTGCCACCCTCCCAGGAATGCCCCTACATTGCCCCTTTTATACATGTGTATATTTGTGCACAAACCCTGATTTTCTCATGTATATTTTATGTTTATAAAGGAAGGAAAGACAGAGCCCGCAGAGCAAGATATGTAAATAAGTACAGTTCTGAGCAGTGGGGTATACACAGGGTGATACCACTGATGTGAAGATCCGGTAGTGGCCCTCAAAGTGGGGTACACCAGAAGTCCCTTCAGATGAGTAAAGATTACCTCAGAAGTGCAGATCCGGTAGTGGCCCGCAGAGCAGGGTATGCCGAGGATGTCTGTACGAAAGATGATGATAATGAGAAGACTGAGGTGCAGGAACATGGAAGTGGATCTTGTAGCTATTGCGGCAATACCATGCAGCTCAGGGTATACTGGAACAACTTCACTGAAGAAAGAACGGTAGTGGCCCGAGACACGAGGTACACCACAGGGAAGTTTCAGTAAAGCTGGTATCGTTGAAGTCTGTAGTAAAGTACTCACAAGTGGCAGTTCCAAGAAAGTGTCCCGAGAATACGTCAGGTAGATTTCCAAGGCAGGAAGGCCCTCCGAGGAGCGGATAGCCGGGAACACGGAAGGGCCCCCGAGGAGCGGGTACCCAAAGCATCCAACACCAAGAAAGGAATCTGGAACAGGAAGTCCAAGAATGGAGCAGATTCAGCAATGAGGGAACTCCTTGCTAACTCATAGTAGCAGAGGGATGGTTAGCTTATGTACAGAAGTGAGTTGACGTCATCCAGAGGGGACGCTCCCGAGGTTCCTGCCATGACGTGTACAAAGAAGGCCCTTGTGCGTGCACACGTGTCTTAGGTGATTCCAGAGACAAGATGGCAGTCGGCAGCGCCCATGCCATCCAGCGGACTCTGGGGAGGTTGACGTTGGTTGGCGGAGGCCGCCATTCTTCCTAGGATTGATGGTGCAGGGAAAAAAGAGGTGAGCATGAGAGGTCGTAGCCATCTGCGACAGGGCGTAACAGTTGCAGCAAGCACGCAGGTCAATGTGTGGCTAGGGCTAGAGCAAGAGTTGGCAAGTACTGTAAGAGTAAGGACATTTGGAAGGAAACTCAAAGAGACTAGATAACTGGAGCAGCAGAAGAAGCATTGTAATCTATCAAGAGTGGTTTAGAGCAAAAGTGACAGCAGTAGTGCTAGTGATTATTAAAACTGAAATGGAGAAATGGTAAGGCATTCTGCACACCACTCCAGTGAAAAGAATACTGAAAGATTACTTAAATCTGGCAAATCAAATGATTAGAGGTCTTGGGCTGAAATTATCTCTTCATATTTTCATTGTTTGAATATCAAGATGTTTGGCTTTCTGACATGGCAAGTTTGTTTTCCTTTGAAAAGGGTAGTGTGCCATGGAATTGGATTATCCTCAGAAAGGAGCCCAAGCTTTTAGAATGTGTTGAAGGGAAGTCAGCAAGTCAGATCTGGAACTTCAGCACAAGGATTGGTTCAAAGGTCTGGGTTGCTTGGGTTGGGGTGCGAGTGGGGTTGGGCATGCCCTGTGGCTGGACAAAATGCCATCCACCCGTGGATGGTGGTGACTTTAGATGTCAGCTGGGCCCTTCCTGTGGATTCACCCAGCTTAAGTGGTTGTTTCCCCCTCACCCCAGTTGAATAGCATACTGTTTGATACTAGTGCCTCACAGACTAAGTTAGAAGCAGCCAGAAATGATTATTATAAACCCCATGAAAGCATCAAAATACTGCCTTTGTCTCAGATCAAGTCTGGAGGGGAAATGCAGTTGTTCCAGTAATTCTTAAAAACTGAACTAGTAGGAACAGATCAATGCAGTAAGAAGGGTAGCCATGACAGCCTTAAAGGCATATCTCAAGGGAAAACAGTTCTAGCACATGTTCAGAGCAGAAGAGCGAGCACTGTAATGTGGCAAGAATGACTTGGAGTGGTGACAGCAACAGTGGTGCTGGTAATTTTTAAAACTTGAATGGTAGGAGCAAAGCAATGCAGCACGGAGGGTAGCCATAACACCCCCGAAGGTGTTTCTCAGTTCTCTCACAGTCACAGAGCAATAGAGCAGGCAGTGTAATGTGGGAAGTCTGGCTTGGAGAAGCAGTGGCAGCAATGGTGCTGGTAAATTTAAAAAACTTGAACGGTAGGGGCAGAGCAAAACAGTGAGAAGGGTAACCTTAATAGCCCCAAAGGTGTGGTTGAGTCAGATTCATTAGCCTTTAGAAACTACCTTTGCAGGTAGAAAATGTACCATTCTTAGAGACTGGTAAGTTTATTTGAAATATTTAATGATTTTGAGCCTAATATTGTTTTCAAATGGGCAAGATATGTGATCATGGCTACAGATCTGCATTTAACTTGAGAGCTGGTGTGCATCTCCAAAAACAGACATTTTATTTGACATTCATAAGAGGTTTCTACATTCATGAGAGGCTTCTAGGAAAAGTAAAAAGTCATGGGATAGGTGGATAAAAGACAGGAAACATAGAGTAGGATTAAATGAACAATTTTCTCAGTGGAAGGGAGTGGGCAGTGGAGTACCTCAGGGATCTGTATTGGGACCCGTACTTTTCAATATATTTAAAATGGCATGGGCCATCCATTGCTCCTACCATGTGATAGGGGCCGGCCGATGGCACCGATAGCCCCTGTCACATGGTAAGGACAAAGGGCCATTGGCGCCATTTTGATTAGTGGCAGCTGATGGCCTGAGAGGGGGAAATCACTCCCGGGACCCCCGCTGGACTACCAGGTACTTTAAGAAAGTTTTTGGGGGGTCGGGAGGGTGGGGGATTCTAAATAATTAGATTTAAAGGGTCAGGGTGGGTTTGGGGGTTTTTTATTTGTGTGCCCTTTTTTCCCCCAAAAAAAACAATAAGAAAACCACATGAAAATTTTTTGGGATTTTCCTATCGCTTTTGGGGACCCCCCGATACTTGATGGATTAGAAAATATCGTACGATATTTTCATCCATCAGAAAAACGATGCACATCCCTAGTGTTTCTTTTTAACAAACATCAAAGCCCAGTTGAACACTGAGAGAGAACAACCAAAAGTATGACCTTCCCACATGAAATCTAAGAAGAAATGCTAGAACCCTAGATCTGCTTCACTGGATACACATAGCCGCAATAAGATAAATTGGAAACATGATTCACTCTGAAATGTTTGCATTCTGGTCTCCTTGCCAACACATCCTGGCAAGACTATAGGGTCACACATGAATCACAGACAAGGGTTGGTTGCTATGGAGACTTCCACATGACCTTCCTTACAATCCTTTGGAGCCATAGTCTTTAATATGTCACAAAACTCTATAGGGTGCTAAATAAATGAAACAAATAGATATGTTTCATTTGTGGGAAGGACCCTTTTGTTTCATAGACCTCATGAATGCAACAAATTGGGTCATTTTGTTTTGTATGTGCCATTTGTTTTAAACAAATGCACATCTCCACTTCCCATGTGTTGATACTAGTCGTGGTCCCCGGTCTCGGTGCTTTTTCGAGACGGAGGGGGGTGGTGCGGTGTTTTGGGTCACGGCGGATTGCTGCTACTTCAGGCAGGTAGTGTGGCTCGAGCCTTCACGGCGCTTGCTCTGGGAGGGGGCGCTGGCGTTTGCTGGCGGCATTTTGGGTCTGCAGGCCGAGGTGGATCGTTTGCCTGCGAATCTTCTTTTCTGGACACATGCGCGAGTAACAGCTGATAATGTCATCATGTTCCGGATGATGATATCACATGGGGGTTGGGTAAGGCCATTGTCAGTGTCTCTGGTTGCTTTGGCAATGAGTCTGCTTAGAGTTAGCAACTGTCAGGGTTTTCTCCGTTGGATTCTTGTTTTTATTATTTTGTTCTGCTGTGTTTTTTCCCTTCAATCTCATTGCCTGTGGTCTCAGAAAGCATGAAATCTCTGGATTGTATATTTAGTAGGGATGTGAATTGTTTTAGGACGATTAAAATTATCGTCCGATAATTTTAATATCGTCTTAAACCGTTATGGAACACAATACAATAGAGATTCTAACGATTTATCGTTATAAATCGTTAGAATCGTGAGCCGGCACACTAAAACCCCCTAAAACCCACCCCCGACCCTCTAAATTAAATCCCCCCCCAATGACTTAAATAACCTGTGGGTCCAGCGGCGGTCCGGAACGGTAGCGGTCCGGAACGGGCTCCTGCTACTGAATCTTGTTGTCTTCAGCCGGCGCCATTTTGGAAAATGGCGCCGAAAAATGGCGGCGGCCATAGACGAACACGATTGGACGGCAGGAGGTCCTTCCGGACCCCCGCTGGACTTTTGGCAAGTCTTGTGGGGGTCAGGAGGCCCCCCCAAGCTGGCCAAAAGTTCCTGGAGGTCCAGCGGGGGTCAGGGAGCGATTTCCCGCCGCGAATCGTTTTCGTACGGAAAATGGCGCCGGCAGGAGATCGACTGCAGGAGGTCGTTCAGCGAGGGTTCCGGCACCTCGCTGAACGACCTCCTGCAGTCGATCTCCTGCCGGCGCCATTTTCCGTACGAAAACGATTCGCGGCGGGAAATCGCTCCCTGACCCCCGCTGGACCTCCAGGAACTTTTGGCCAGCTTGGGGGGGCCTCCTGACCCCCACAGGACTTGCCAAAAGTCCAGCGGGGGTCCGGAAGGACCTCCTGCCGTCCAATCGTGTTCGTCTATGGCCGCCGCCATTTTTCGGCGCCATTTTGGAAAATGGCGCCGGCTGAAGACAACAAGATTCAGTAGCAGGATCCCGTTCCGGACCGCTGCCGTTCCGGACCGCCGCCTGACCCGCAGGTTATTTAAGTCATTTGGGGGGGGGGGGTTCGGGAAGGTGGGGGATTTAATTTAAAGGGTCGGGGGTGGGTTTTAGGGGGTTTTAATGTGCCGGTTTTGCGATTTTACATTTTTTCGATTTTTCACGATTTTTCACGATTTTTCACGATATTTTACCCCCCCAAACGGCAACAATACGATTCCCTCCCCCTCCCAGCCGAAATCGATCGTTAAGACGATCGAGGACACGATTTACATCCCTAATATTTAGCTGAGTTTTTAAAAGAGTAAAGTTCTATTTTCTATGGTTACATCTGGAGTCATAGCTACCTCAGTGATTTATGCTTTAATTGTTTGCCTGGATCATCAGACTGCTATTAACCCTAATATAATCAATCTTGACTTAGATCTTCCTGAACTCTTTTTCTGCTAAAATACTTTCTGGTAAGTCCTACTGGCTCTGGTACCCAAAGGTACAACCTGCGGGGAGCGTGAGCTAGTAAGGTGAAGTTCCTGTCTAAGTTATTAGTATTGTCCGCATTCCGGCTGGAGGTAATTCTAAGGGATTTTTCTTTAGTAGTTCCATCTATCTTCTACTGGCTCAAGGGTCCACATAATAACAATTAACAGATTGCCAAAGCCATGGACCCGGTGGATATCTCTGGACTTCAGGCTATTCTGGGCTTGGCTCAGCACCTGCAGCAACAGCAGCATTGTTTGGATATATTATCTGCCACGGTAGAGCGTTTAGCAAATCATCTGGACTCCACTACTCAGGCTGTGACTTCCAGTTTACCTTCCGCTTCTGCAGCGATGCCATCAATGCCTTTAAATCTATCAGCACCACCTCATTATGCGGGAGATTCCAAATAGTGTCGAGGATTTTTAAATCATTGTTTCATGCATTTTTCACTTCAGCCACATCAATTTCCATCTGATCAGGTAAAGTTGACATACATTTTATCTTTATTGGATGGTAGAGCTCTGGCATGGGCTTCTCCTTTTTGGGAGCGTGGCGTCTCCTTGCTGTTAGATCTCCAGAATTTTTTTGCGAATCTTCAGACAGGTTTTCAATGACCCTGCTAGGCAATCTACAGATGCCACAGAGCTTCTTCATTTAAGTCAAGGTGCTCATCCTCTTGTTGATTATGCGGTTGAATTCCGTACCCTGGCCTCCGAGCTGGGCTGGTGGGAGGATAGTTTGCGAAATATTTTCTTGGAAGGTCTTTCAACCAAAATTAAGGACAAGCTTGCTGCTAGAGAACTACCTGAGGACCTGGAATCTCTAATTGATTTGTCTGGTCTCATTGATCGGCGACTGCAACAATGAGCTCAAGATGTAAAGACTGGTCATTGGGCCATTTCCTTAGCACCAGCTTTTTCTTGGCCAATACATCTTTTACCTACCAAAACAGAATCACCATGTTCAGAGGAGCCCATGCAACTTGGTCGCACTCCTCTTACTCAAGAGGAGCGGCAGCAATATTGATCTCTAGGCCTCTTTCTTTATTGTGGAGGAAAGGATCATTCGCTGGCTCAGTGTAAAGAAAGGCCAGAAAGCTCCTGAGCCTAGGAGTTTAAGGGGAGCTGACCCTAGGCTATATAAATCCTGCCCCCCAATGCACAGTTCCAATGCACATTACTCAGGAGGGATCTTCTCTACTATGGCATTCATTGATTCGGGATCTGGAGGGAATTTCATTTTGGCAGATTTGGTAAAACAGCGACAACTTCCAACCCCTTCCAAGAGTCCTCCTCTGCAAATGTACTCTGTACATGGAAGCCCACTTCCTGGTTGGGTGACCTCTATCACTGCTCCGGTAACTCTTTGCTCGGGGGCTCTTCATGTAGAACAAATCATGTTCTTCATTCTGGAAAAGACCACTCATCCAGTGATTTTAGGACTGCCCCGTCTACAGAAATATTCCCCTCAAATTAATTGGAAAACTTTACAGATTACAGCATGGGGTTCAACTTGTTTTTCTTCATGCCTGAATAAGTTATTTTGATCTCAAATACCTTTGGCTGTGACAGGACTTGATATTCCAGCACAATATGCAGATTTTAGTGATTTTTTTCAAAAGAAAAGGCTGAAACATTACCAGAACACCGGCCTTTTGATTGTGCTATTGATTTGCTTCCTGGCTCTATACCTCCAAGGGATCTATATCCTCTGTCTTTACCAGAAACTCAAGCTATGACTCAATATATTCAAGACAACCTTGATAGAGGGTTCATTAGGACCTCTACTTCTCCAGCTGGAGCTGGGTTTTTCTTTGTGGCTAAAAATGATGGTTCATTAAGACCATGTATAGATTACCGAGGTCTTAATGCCATTACCCGTCAAGACAGATACCCATTACCACTTACTCCTGAACTTTTGGATCGATTGCAAGGAGCTAAGATTTTCACAAAACTAGTCCTTAGAGGCGCTTATAATTTAGTTGGAATAAAACTGGGTGATGAGTGGAAGACAGCTTTTAATATTCAGGATTGATATTATGAGTATTTGGTAATGTCGTTTGGCCTTTGCAATGCTCCAGCAGTATTTCAAAACCTTATGAATGAGGTTTTCTGCAACATGCTCCATTCCACAGTAATAATATATCTTGATGACAATCTTGT
Source organism: Rhinatrema bivittatum (assembly GCF_901001135.1). Taxonomy (NCBI): domain Eukaryota; kingdom Metazoa; phylum Chordata; class Amphibia; order Gymnophiona; family Rhinatrematidae; genus Rhinatrema; species Rhinatrema bivittatum. The sequence goes on along the minus strand of NC_042616.1, from coordinate 561,813,154 downwards.
ATATTCAAAAAACCTCCGTTCTCATCGCTATTAAGTACGACAAGTGCTTCAGCGTCTTCAGGAACACCATCTTTATGCGAAACTTGAGAAATGTCTCTTTGAACAAGAATCTATTCCATTCTTAGGATATAGTGTATCCTCCACTGGTTTTCATATGGATCCCAAGAAAGTTGCAATTATAAAGAAGTGGCCTTGCTCGGTTGGACTTCGGGCTATCCAACAATTTCTTGGATTTTCTAATTTCTACCGCCACTTCATTCCTAACTACTCAAGTATTGTGGCACCGCTCACTGTACTAAGAAAGGGATGAATGCCAGAGATTGGCCACTTGAGGCACTGAGAGCTTTCAAACAATTGAAACTAGCTTTTCTCCAAGACTCTTGTTTATGACATCCCGATCCTTCTCGACCATTTGTGGTGGAGGTGGATGCTTCAGATTCTGCCGTTGGAGCTGTACTCAGCCATTTCTCGCCTAATGAAGCACTTTTGCCTTGTTCCTATTTTTTTCAGAAATTCACTTCTTCAGAGAGAAACTACAGTATTGGAGATTTGGCTGAGTTTACAAACATTACAATTAACAATGTGAGGTTTCACTAGAGACTTATAGAGGCAATGTTGTTTCCTTTTTCCAGTTGGCTATTCCCTTCTTGATGCATTTAAGCATCCTTTTTGCTTTATACATCTAACATTGAGTGCTCTAACTGCTTTTAAAACTGAATAATGTTGTTGTGAGCATAGATAATTGTCTCAGCTGTGCCAGGATTTCTAAATTTTTCCCCTTGAGACAACTTATCTGGGTGAAACATGACTCATTTTGGGACATGAAACTGTTTTGCATTTTTTCAGTTATGCTGTGTACTCATCATTACCATCTTACAGTTATTATCTTCACTGACTAAGATAAATTAATTAATACTGACAAGGCTACAATGTGCATCAGTAAGATTTGAAACCAATGGTCTCTGGTTCTCAGCCTGCACTTCAACAACTAGGCTACATTTTTGTGTATATGGGTATATGAACACATCTTTTCCTTTTTCAATTGGTTGTGGTTACATTTTATATAAAAGCTACTTTAAGCTTCCTTTAAGCTTCATTATGTGACCTGAAAAATGTAAAATATTACTTAATATCTAGAGGATACAAAATGCTTTGTTACTTAAGTCCTGTGTTTTGTTTTGTTTTGTTTTTAAGATGTTCTAGCTTCTCAGTATTTAAATATGCTATACCTTTAAAAGAATTAATTAGTCATCAAAATGGTAAATGTTATAAAATTGATTTATTAACTCTAACTCCTCTTCTGTAATTTGAATTATTTAATTTATTCTTACCTTGCTTTATGTACGGTGTACTTCAAGATACAGTTGTTGAAAAACAAGGTACAAGAGCATTTATTTATTTATTTATTTTGGGTTTTTATATACCAGCATTCGAGAACGCAGTCCCATCATGCTGGTTCACATAAAACAGGGGTGTATCGTAAACATAAACTAAACAATTGTGCAGAAAAGGCAGTTACATATAACAGGGTGATTAGAACTTGGCGGAGAAGAAGAGAAAGGACAGGTTATTAATTCAAACATGTAAACGATATTAGAGCATGTCATATGAACACAAGAAGTTGCTATACTGGGTCAAACTGAGGGTCCATTATCCTGTTTTCAGCAGTGACCAATCCAGGATATAACTTCCTAGCAAGTACCTAAATATTAAATAGATCCCATGCTACTGTGAAGAGAAAATTGCCTAATTCAGTTGTTTACAGACTATTGAAATCTTGTTAAAAATTAAGACCAAGTATTTGACACTCTCTAGTATAATGTGAATGGATAAACCCAAGAGATCAGGAGACTGGATTAGAAAACTATTAATGAAAGAATCAGGATGAATTTCTAAATGTAATTCATTTTATCCATTTGAAATGGGTAAAGCCTTGAGCTGTAATCTGTTCTTAAGTTTTCATCAATAGGATTTGAAATGTGTAGCCTTGCCAGCATAATATCAATTGGGTGATTTTATGCAGTTACTTGACTGGGATTGACAAGGTTAACAAAGACATGAAATTTAACTGATTGTTTATACATATGTATTTATTGCCATTTTTATTGTTTAGATGTATTTAATTTTCCCTCATCAATTCAGCTCTGTATATAAATGTGAGTGACCACTATGGCTGCTGTATTTGTGGGTGTGTGAACACCGACAGTGATGGGTGCCCAGGCTCCTGTCCCCCATCTCCTGTGACTGACTGGATCATCCCCCACTTTTACCTGTGGAGGAGGCAGGTGACTCACCTGGCCTGGAGTAACTGGGGCCTTTGGTTGTGACAGGGATTGCTCAGTGGAGTATTGCATTTCAAGCAGCCATTCCTTCCCCATCCTGCACACATGGCAATCATGTCGCACAACCATATGGCCTCTTCCAGGACTCAGCCCAGCATGCCGCACTGTGACATCATTGTGCAGCCAGCCCAGTGTGGGGACACGATTGTCCAGTCACCTGGTGTTTAGGAGGGAATGAAGGGAACAGGAGCCCATCCTGCTCCCCATTTGGATTGGTATCTCCCTTGCCAGGGGCTCTGTTCTGGGCAGCATTTCTGCTGTGGTCCAAGTCATAATAATAAAAAATAAAAAAACACAACAGCCTTCGCAATTTTATTTATAATTTAATTTATAAAGAAAAAAAAGAGATTTGGGCAATGTTTATCATCCAATCTTTATGGGTAGAAATCCCTTGTGTGTTAGGGAAGACTACAGTGATAGCTGTATACTACCGTCCACCTGGTCAAGATGGTGAGATGGACAGTGAAATGCTACGAGAAATTAGGGAAGCTAACCAAATTGGTAGTGCAGTAATAATGGGAGACTTCAATTACCCCAATATAGACTGGGTAAATGTATCATCAGGTCACGCTAGAGAGATAACGTTCCTGGATGGAATAAATGATAGCTTTATGGAGCAATTGGTTCAGGAACCGACGAGAGAGGGAGCAATTTTAGATCTAATTCTCAGTGGAGCACAGGACTTGGTGGGAGAGGTAACGGTGGTGGGGCCGCTTGGCAATAGTGATCATAATATGATCAAATTAGATTTAATGACTGGAAAAGGAACAGTGTGCAAATCCAAGGCTCTCGTGCTAAACTTTCAAAAGGGAAACTTTTATTCCACACATTAAGAAAGGTGGAAAGAAGGCAAAACGATTACCGGCATGGTTAAAAGGGGAGGTGAAAGAAGCTATTTTAGCCAAAAGATCTTCATTCAAAAATTGGAAGAAGGATCCAACAGAAGAAAATAGGATAAAGCATAAACATTGGCAAGTTAAATGTAAGACATTGATAAGACAGGCTAAGAGAGAATTTGAAAAGAAGTTGGCTGTAGAGGCAAAAACTCACAGTAAAAACTTTTTTAAATATATCCGAAGCAGAAAGCCTGTGAGGGAGTCAGTTGGACCGTTAGATGATCGAGGGGTTAAAGGGGCACTTAGAGAAGATAAGGCCATCGCGGAAAGATTAAATGATTTCTTTGCTTCGGTGTTTACTGAAGAGGATGTTGGGGAGGTACCCATAATGGAGAAGGTTTTCATGGGTAATGATTCAGATGGACTGAATCAAATCATGGTGAACCTAGAAGATGTGGTAGGCCTGATTGACAAACTGAAGAGTAGTAAATCACCTGGACCGGATGGTATACACCCCAGAGTTCTGAAGGAACTAAAAAATGAAATTTCAGACCTATTAGTAAAAATTTGTAACTTATCATTAAAATCATCCATTGTACCTGAAGACTGGAGGATAGCAAATGTAACCCCAATATTTAAAAAGGGCTCCAGGGGCGATCCGGGAAACTACAGACCGGTTAGCCTGACTTCAGTGCCAGGAAAAATAGTGGAAAGTTTTCTAAACATCAAAATCACAGAACATATAGAAAGACATGGTTTAATGGAACAAAGTCAGCATGGCTTTACCCAGGGCAAGTCTTGCCTCACAAATCTGCTTCACTTTTTTGAAGGAGTTAATAAACATGTGGATAAAGGTGAACCGGTAGATATAGTATACTTGGATTTTCAGAAGGCGTTTGACAAAGTTCCTCATGAGAGGATTCTAGGAAAAGTAAAAAGTCATGGGATAGGTGGCGATGTCCTTTCATGGATTGCAAACTGGCTAAAAGACAGGAAACAGAGAGTAGGATTAAATGGACAATTTTCTCAGTGGAAGGGAGTGGACAGTGGAGTGCCTCAGGGATCTGTATTGGGACCCTTACTGTTCAATATATTTATAAATGATCTGGAAAGAAATACGACGAGTGAGATAATCAAATTTGCAGATGACACAAAATTGTTCAGAGTAGTTAAATCACAAGCAGATTGTGATACATTGCAGGAAGACCTTGTGAGACTGGAAAATTGGGCATCCAAATGGCAGATGAAATTTAATGTGGATAAGTGCAAGGTGATGCATATAGGGAAAAATAACCCATGCTATAATTACACAATGTTGGGTTCCATATTAGGTGCTACAACCCAAGAAAGAGATCTAGGTGTCATAGTGGATAACACATTGAAATTGTCGGTTCAGTGTGCTGCGGCAGTCAAAAAAGCAAACAGAATGTTGGGAATTATTAGAAAAGGAATGATGAATAAAACGGAAAATGTCATAATGCCTCTGTATCGCTCCATGGTGAGACCGCACCTTGAATACTGTGTACAATTCTGGTCGCCACATCTCAAAAAAGATATAATTGCGAAGGAGAAGGTACAGAGAAGGGCTACCAAAATGATAAGGGGAATGGAACAACTCCCCTATGAGGAAAGACTAAAGAGGTTAGGACTTTTCAGCTTGGAGAAGAGACGACTGAGGGGGGATATGATAGAGGTGTTTAAAATCATGAGAGGTCTAGAACGGGTAGATGTGAATCGGTTATTTACTCTTTCGGATAGTAGAAAGACTAGGGGACACTCCATGAAGTTAGCATGGGGCACATTTAAAACTAATCGGAGAAAGTTCTTTTTTACTCAACGCACAATTAAACTCTGGAATTTGTTGCCAGAGAATGTGGTTCGTGCAGTTAGTATAGCTGTGTTTAAAAAAGGATTGGATAAATTCTTGGAGGAGAAGTCCATTACCTGCTATTAAGTTCACTTAGAGAATAGCCACTGCCATTAGCAATGGTTACATGGAATAGACTTAGTTTTTGGGTACTTGCCAGGTTCTTATGTCCTGGATTGGCCACTGTTGGAAACAGGATGCTGGGCTTGATGGACCCTTGGTCTGACCCAGTATGGCATTTTCTTATGTTCTTATGTTCTTAAGCCACCTCAAATGTAAAGCAGATTGCTATGCCTTTCTGCCTCTGGTGTTCAGCCTTGAGGCTTACAGCCAGTCAACAACTGAAGAAAAAAAAAAAGTGGTAAGGAGTTTAAATATGACAGTTGCCTGGCTTCAGGGAAGCCACAAATTGACAGATAAAAACAAATAAAAATGAAGAAATGTAATTGTGTAAACTCAAGCTACCAAAACTGGCTGCCCTGAGGGAGCAGGACCCAGCTGAGGAGATCCCGAAATGTGAGTACATTTCAGACCCTACAGACATGACCCTTCGCTAATGTCCTTTAGGTTGACCAAAACAGCACAGGCCCATTGTGCTCCCATACCTGCCTCAGCCTCTCCAATAGAGGGGGTGGCCCTCGTAGGAAGGCTAGAGTTGGGTCAAGAGTAGCTCAACTCTGCCCCTGCTGAGCAAATGGCACTACAGACAATCAGGGGACCCGATACTTGTGTTGGCAAGGCATGGCAGGAGCCCAGACACTGAAGCAAGGAGTTGGAGTTGTGTAGGAGTAGGGGAGTGCTGCTTGGTGAGCAATGCACCATCCCTCATGTAGTGAAGTCACAGGGTAACTAACACAGGGAGTGACCTCCAAAGGTTTCCACCCCCACCTATATTCAGCTTGCATTGATGCAGGGAGACAGCAATACTGTAGTGGACTGCGGGAACTCGATTTTACTGGATATTATCCCCTTGCATGGCACTCCCCATAAGGTAAACAACACTCAGGGATATTCTATAATAATTCTCACTCTATCCGATAACTGCACACACACACAAAGGGCCTCATTTTCCAATATTGCAGTGGTAACGCATGAGGGGGCGTGTCCTATGCAAATAAGGCATTTTTCGTGCAGTGGGGAAACATCGCCGCACGCGATGTTTTCGCCATTTGCTAACCTGGAGTCACAAATCGCGAAAACATTGTGCACTGCGATGAATCATTGCAGTCCACGATATTCCCAGATAGCCTGTTGCTGTGTGAGAGAGAGAGAGAGAGAAAAGGAGAGAGAGAGAGAAGGAGAGAGAGAGAGACTTCCTACAATGCCTATGCCCTAGACAAGTATTTGTATCCTTATGGGAGGGCCACCTAGTAACTCGAGGTGGGGATTAGGTATGAGCGTAGGGGGTTGGGGGCCACTTTCACATTCAACATGAGACCTACGGAAAGAACAGTGGTCTCTAGTGAAGATTTGCTGGCCGTCGGAGTGAGGAAACTCACTCCAAGAAGAGATTTGGGCAACATTCTCTCAACCTAGCTTGTTGTTGCCCAGGTAGAGTGTCCATCATTTTGAGTATGAAATGAAATGAAAAAAGAAACCTATTTTGTTTCTAATGAATGCACACATCCCAATTATATTATCTGTTCGAGAGTATGTACAATTTAAGACTCTGGCTTTGATTTTCTGGGTAATGAGAGATGACAGACCAGTCTATTTTCTCTGGCTGCTAGAATGGTATCAGCCCAAATGTAATTTACATTCACCTCAGAGGAGACCCTTAAAGGTACTTGAAAGGTCAGAGGTAAGGAAAGACACTATCTGTAAGAACATTTTTTTGTTGCCGGCTTGGATTTGTGGAACTTTGATCCTTTGATTGCTAAACTGGAAGTAAAGTGTTTGTCATTCAGAAGAAAATTGAAGAAAATGGCTATTTCCTCCTAGTTAGTTTGATCAGAAGGCTGTGTGGGAGGAAGGCTGGTTCAGCGGCATTGGAAATTGAGGATATGATATTATGTCTAGACCAGTTTCTGAGTTAAACTGCTGGCTTTTAGGTTATTGAGGAGTAACTGGGGAGGAAAGGGAAGGTGGGTGAATGTGTGTTAGGTTGCCTCTCTTATCTTCGGCCATGAGTGGAATGGGCTCTGCTCATGACCCACTGGAACTTTTCAATCTTCAGCCACAAACAGGATGGGTTTCATTTGCAGCCACCTTCCCTGTCTTCAAATTCTGCTCAAATTATGAAAATTCTGCGCAGGAGGTGAGTTTGTGCAAATCCTGCACTGTGCAGAATTCCCCCAGGAGCAATCTATATAACACCTATTCTCTGCTGGAAAGTTTGAAGTTGTTAAAGGGGCCATAAAATGTCAGCTTCTAGTCTCCCCGTTAAGTGATAGAAGAGGTGAATCAGACAAAATGTTTCCCTCTATATAACAGGGTTTGTGGCTTGGAAGCACTCATATCTCTGGTACTTTGAGGAGGTAGTACTGTGCACTTTGAGGAGGTAGTACTGTGCACTTTCATGTATATAGTACTGTGCACTTTCATGTATATAGTTCTAGTTATAATTATTATAATCAGCATCTCCCCATTGATGCTTGTTATATCTGAGGGCTCCTCCCGAAGATTATCTATATGTTACTGAGTTCACCATCTTTATGTGTTATATGTAAGGGCAATGCCCAAAGTTTTATGTTCACTGTGAACCGATATGATGTGCGAACGGATATCGGTATATAAGAAATGTTAAATAAATAAATAAATAAATAATAATAATAAATAAATAATGACTTTCAGCTCAGATATATTGTACCCATTACATAAGGATATTCAGGGGAACTACATATGGAATGCAGACCCAAGTAATCTGGAGTTAAACAGAAGCTAAATCCCTCCTCATGTTTTCCATTCCTTCTTGGCTGTCCACCCTATTACAGATTTTGGTATCATTGGCAAAATACCTTTCCCAACAACCCTTCCATTACATCACTCACAAAAATATTGAAAAGAACCAGTCTAAGGACCAATCCATGGGGAATACCACTAATAACAACCCCCTCCTCATAGAAAATTCCATTTACTACTACCCCTTTGTGTCCTCCCACTCTGCCAGTTTCTAACCCAGTCAGTCACTCTAGGATCCATACCAAGTGCACACAATTTATGTATGCCTTCCATGCAGAACCATGTCAAAGACCTTGTTGAAATCCAAGAATAGTCTTTCTAGTGCTCTCCCTTCTTCCAACTCTCTGGTCACCCAATCAAAGAAATTGATCAGATTCAAAGATTTGCCTCTGGTAAAATCATGATGCCTCGGATCTTACAATTCATTGGATTCCAAGAATGGCACTGTCATCTGATTTAGCAGCAATTCCATTAGTTTTCTCACCACAGAGATCAGAATAACTGGCCTGTAGTTCCCAGCCTCCTCATTACTTCCACTTTTATGAATAGAAACTAGGGATGTGAATCGTTTTTTGACGATTTAAAATATCGTCCGATATATTTTAAATCGTCAAAAATCGTTAGGGCCACGATACAATACCAATTCCCCCGATTTATCGTCAAAAAATCGTTAATCGGGGGAAGGGGGAGGGCAGGAAAACCGGCACACTAAAACCCCCTAAAACCCACCCCCGACCCTTTAAATTAAATCCCCCCCCCCCCCGAACCCCCCCCCCCCCAAATGCCTTAAATTACCTGGGGGTCCAGCGGCACACTAAAACACGGCACACTAAAACACGGCACACTAAAACCCACCCGACCCTTTAAATTAAATCCCCCACCCTCCCGAACCCCCCCCCCAAATGCCTTAAATTACCTGGGGGTCCGTAGCCTTAAATTACCTCCGTAGCGGCGGTCCGTAGCTAAATCGGGAGAAGGGGGAGAGCAGGAAAAGCGGCACACTAAATCGTGTAGTCTTCAGCCGGCGCCATTTTGCAAAATGGCCACCGCAAAATGGCGGCGGCCATAGACCAAAACAATTCGACGCAGGAGGTCGTTCCAGACCCCCACTGGACTTTTGGCAAGTCTTGTGGGGGTCAGGAGGCCCCCCCAAGCTGGCCAAAAGTTCCTGGGGGTCCAGCGGGGGTCCGGGAGCGATTTCCTGCCATGAATCGTTTTGGTCTATGGCCGCCGCCATTTTGCGGTGGCCATTTTCCGTACGGAAAACGATTCACAATGAACACCAAAGAGAAATATTTTTTAAGCAATTTTGCTTTTTCCTCAACAGCATTTACATATTCCTCCACTTCACCTTTGAATAATAACAGCCTCTTTTTCCTCTTCCCTTTATTTACTTCGCCTAGATTTTCCCATCCAGCTAATGATTCATTGAGGTACTGCGCCATTTTGAGAAACTTCGTTATCCTGAGGTCTAGGACCCTCATCTTAGAATGAACCTTCATCCCTTGCATCCTAATACTGAACCATGCCATCTGTGGTCACTGGTTCCCAGATGATCATCCACTACAACATCAGAAATATTGAACCCTTTGGTCCAGGATTGTCCCCTGCCATTTGGATTCTGTTACCAGTTGACAGAACAGTTCTCTTTGCACAGAATCCAGAATCTCCCTGCTTCTAGAAAATATTGCAGTTAGGATGTCCCAATCAATATCTAGAAGATTCAAATCCCCTAGCAGCAGCATCTTCCTTTTCTCAGCAATCCTGTGAAAATCCTCCATTAAATCTCTGTCCATCTCCTCTGTCTGTGATGGAGATCAGTATATTACAGCAATATACTGTAAAGAGATGTTTGATTCCCTCTTTCCAGATTAACCCACAGTGCTTCCTCCTTTCCTCATAAGCCCAGCACTGTTGTTTCTTTAATACTATTCTTTATATATAATGCCTTGCCTCCATCTTTCCTTCCTACCTTGTCCTTCCTGAATAGATTGTAACCGGGTATAACTATATCCCAGTCATGGTTTTCCGTGTACCAGGTCTCGGTGACAGCGTCAGCTACTATATCTAATTCAGCTTGACCTAAGAGTGCATTAAAAGTAGAAATTCATGACAGTGAAGACCATAATCCAAGGAATTCTTATGAAAGAATTTAATTTGCATGAGGGATTCTTGTAGCTTTTGTTAGAGACAGGGTCTTCATGAGCAGCAGAGCCAGAGTGGGACGAGTGAAAGAAACAGGAAATAGACAGACCATGCTGACATAAGATCCACTATTCCTTGCCGCTGAACAAGACCCTATCTTTAGACCTTCCATATGTGGACAAGCTGGTGTTCATTCTTCACCACTAGAGATGCCAGCCTGATCATGACCCAAACTGGCAAATCTGGGCTGTTTTATTAAGTGAGGGGGAATCTTAGAATTAGCCCGCCCTAGAAAAAAACAGAATGTGTTCATGGATGTGCATATTAAAGTTCCTGAGTACGCACAAAATTGTGTACCTACAGAAAGAATGTATGTACCAGTGATGGTGCAAGGGTGTGTAGCTGCCCTAAGTAGTCATGTTATTGAGACAACATCATCATGTCATTCTTTTTCTTTTTTTCTCTCTCTCTTTCTCTCTCTATGACCTGACCAGCAATATCGCACAAAACACATTTCCATTCAGACACACGATCTCTCCCATCTCTGCTTGCGCCTCTCCAGCCTCCTTACATTTCAAAACACCACCTTTGCTTCGGATTATGATGCCCTGCCCACATCTGGCATCCTAGGCAACCACCTTGTATGCCTAATTGTCCTGCCAGCCCTTTAAGAGGCATGGATACATACTGTATATATTTTTCAGCTTGTGCAGATGAATTGACGCAGATTCAAAAATATTATATAAAATCGAATAAACTATATTAAATCTGTGCAGATCCATGTATGCGCGTACACGGGCCCACACAGTATTGTTCGATAGTTATCCTCTATGTGTCCATAAGCAAAATGTATCTGTCAATGCAGTTCAATGAAAATACCTTTACAAGTGAGAAATCATAGTATGAATCCTTAGTGAAGACCCTTCATACTTCCAGGATAAAGCTGGGGAATGAAAGCACCTTCTGTTTGTAGATTTTTCTCTCCAGTTTTCTAATCACAGATGTAGACTTTTGCAACAAAAATAATTAAGGTATCTTTTCCAGCTGTATCAGCTTGAGGGATCCACTGCAGCATCCCTGTCCTCTGAGCTCTAACTGACTAGACATTAAAACATTAATTAAGCAATACCACATTTAAACTTCTACAGTCTCATATGCTATGCATGCTAATTATGTTAATAGTTTTTGTTATTTTTTAAGTAACTAGTAAAAAAAATGTTCTTGCCAAATTTCATTTCACTCAAATGCAGTTAATTGTCGCAGGCCAAGAAGGAAATTTCTGCCTTTATTAACAAAAGCTTTTACATTGGCAAAACCTACTTTTTTTTTTAAATTTTATATTCCAGTTTTTGGCACTTCAAAGTGGATTACATGCAGATACTATACTTATATTATTAATTAACATGTGTTCTGTTAATCCAGCAGTATATAACAAGATACAAAAGTATGCTGCTTAATTTTTGGAAAACAAATTAAAGAATATACATTCCCTTCTAAACCGTATCAGCTTGAGGTATCCATGGCAGTTCCTCTGGCCTCTGAGCTTAAATAAACTGACTAAAAATCAGAAAGAGACCCCCTAGAAGACACTGCAAACTTTAATAAATCCTTAAAGGGACTTAATAGCACCTGAATGCAAAGGTTTTAGATCTGTGTTCCATTTAGCACATGCACCATGCTATTTATTCTTAGCTTCACCTACAAATATAAAAATAGCTACAAATATATAAATGGAAACAAGTGCATGATGTTGCTGTCAGCACTGTGTGGAGAGAGAGAGAGAGGAGCACAATTGAATAGCTCTGCATGGAGTATTTTGCATTTCCTCTTTTTGTACAATTTCCCTTCCTATTCTTTAGTCTTTGTCTACTGCTGTTATGGTGAGGATAGAAGTCTGCCTGTTGCTCTCAGTCCATCAGTCACTGTACAAGAGTTTGAAAGTCAAGAGATACAGTGTATGATAGGACAGAGAATGGAGCATGACAGGTTAAGCAGTGGTTTGAGTGTGTAGGCATGCTAAGTGTTGGAGTGCACACAATATGTAGTGAGGTTAAGGAAAATAGTAGGATGAACAAGAATGGAGAGTCGGTAATCTCAAGGAAGACCAGTGATGTAAAATTTGTGCTAGAGAAGATAAAGGTAATGGGAGGGGAGATGAAGAATAGCCAGGCCATATAGGTAGAGGAGGAAGGTAGAGCCTAGTGTTAAGGCCCAGGGAAGCAGGGATGCCCAAAAGTGCTGACATGCAATAGTAGGGCAGGGGAAAGAAGAGGAGAAGGCAATATCAAACACATGTAATATCAAGACAGACTCTTCAGGAAATTGGAAGGTCATGGGATTGGAGGAGTGCCCTGTTGTGGATTTGTAACTGGTTAAAGACAAGAAACAGAGGGTAGGACTAAATGGTACGTTTTCCAAATGGAGAAAGGTAATTAATGGAGTGGAGTGTTCCAGTAACTTGTACAGTGACCTATGCTATTCACTATATTAAAAAATGATATGGAGAAAGGAAAGAGAAGTGAGATGACCAAATTTGCATATGACAAAATCAGTTTTGGCTTGTTAAAACAGCAACAGATTGTGAAGAATTGCAGAAGTACCTTGTGAGAGACTAGGAGATTGGGCATCTAAATGGCAGATTAAATTTAGAGGTAATCTTTTAAAAGTACGCGCGCGCGTACTTTTGTTTACGCAACCGGAGCGAACAAAAGTACGCAGGATTTTATAAGATATGTGCGTAGCCATGCATATCTTATACGGAGGCAGCCTGCGCGCGCCGAGCCGCGCAGCCTGCCTCCGTTCCCTCCGAGGCCGCTCCGAAATCGCGTCCCTCCACCTTCTCCTCCCTTCCCCTACCTAACCCACCCCCCCGGCCCTACCTAAATCCCCCCCCTACCTTTGTTGGGCAAGTTAAGCCTGCTTGAAGCAGGCGTAACTTGCGCGCGCCGTCTCGCATCGCCCGGCACAGGCCGCAGTGCCGGGGGACTCAGGAATGCCTTCCCGGCCCACCCCCAAACTGTCGCCACACCCCTGGGCTCACCCCGGACTTCCCCTGACCCCAGACATGCCCCCGAACATGCCCCTCCCGCCCCTTTTACGAAGCCCCGGGACTTGAGAGCGTCCCGGGGCTTTGCGCGCGCCAGCGGCCTATGCAAAAAAAATCCAGGAGGATTTACCCGCACAGGGCTTTTAAAATCTAGCCCTTAATGTGTAAAGGTGGAAAATAATGTACATAGGGAAAATAACCCCAATACAGATATATGCTGCTGGCTTCCATGCTAGGAATCCCCACATAGGAAAACAACTTCAAAGTCCTTTTGGACAATACCTTGAAATCTTTAGCTCAGTGTGCAGCGATAATCAAAAAGGCAAATCAAATGTTAGGAATTATTTGAAAAGGAAAAGAGAACAAAACTGAGAATATCTTAATGCCTTTGTATTAGTCCATGGTTCAACTGCACCTTGAGTATTGTGTGCAGTTATGGTCATCTCGTCTCAAAAAAGAAATAGCAAACATAGAAAAGATACAGAAAAAGGTGACAAAAATGATAAGGGGATAGAAAAACTCCCTTATGCAGAAATGCTAAACAAATTAGGGTTCTTTTGCTTGGAAAAGAGATGATAGAAGTGATATGATTGAGATTTATAACTGAGATTTATAAATTCATGAGTGGAGAAGAATAGGTAGATAGGGATCAGTTATTTACCTTTTCAAATAGCAACCCACAGATTTAAAACAATTTGTAGGAATCAATTTTTCACTTAGTGCACTATAAATCTATGGAATCTCTTGCCAGTGGATGTGGTCAAGGCAACTAAAATAGTGGGGTTTAAAAGAGGATAGGAAAAACTCCGTAAACAGTTAGCCAGATAGACTTGAGTAAGGCAATGTTTACCCCTGCTAGTGAGATACAAAAAATACAAAAATAGATCAACAACTGGGATTGTGCAAAGTAGTTACAACCCAAACTCTCAGAGACATGATGGATTTGTTTTCTATTAGATGGATTAATCAAATTGCTGTAAATATTACAAGCTGTGTGTTAATTCCTAATTATCAACTTTTTGCACTTTGCGGTAATACCTAGATAATTACATTTTGAGAGAGAGAGACAGACAGACTATCTACAAGGCCCTTGTAATAGTAAAGGCCCACCTAGTTACCCAAGGTGAGGATTAGGTAGTAGTGTAGAGGTTATGGGCCACTTCTACATGCAAAGTGAGTCTATTAAGCTAGGGTGAGAGAACATTGAACAAATCTCATCTTTGAATGAGTTTCCTCACTCCGAAGGACATCAAATCTTCACAAGAGTTTTCTGCAAAACTGCCATAATGCAATTTGAAAAATGACACTATAAATTAGAAAAGTAAACACATCTCTATGTTAGAAAAGTAAACAAGACAGCATCAAAGAGATCCAAGATGGTGCCATAGTGAGGCAAGCGGTAGCGTCTCTCTTTTCAATTTTCATTTTGCTTATGAATCCTCATTCTTTTTTTTTTTTTAAATGTACTCTTTATTGAAATATTTATTCAATTATATACAATATCACATTTCTGTGCATAACATAGGCAATTCAATGTGGAAGCAAAATAAACAATTTACATTCATGCTTAACCATATACTTCAGCCTTCACAATGAAAACAATAATATTTGGGAACCTGACAAAAGAATATACTCAAGTCAAATATTAAGCTTCAGGGGAAGGGGTTGCTAATTCTATATTATTGGACTGTACTATTGCTGGTATAGGTGTTCCCATGTTAACTTCACTTTTACTTGATGCGAACCAAACATAGACTGTCTCCCTTGATCAGCTCCTCCAGGCTCGGCTTCCCCTTTTCATCCCTATGCCCCTTCCTTAATTCTAGCTCCTCCCCTGCCCTACCTTTCCCTTCAGCCTTCTCTACCTCTGAAATAATTATATTGATGATAGCAACCTCGACTGATAATATGTTTACAGACATATATATATAGTGCTACACAAGATGTATGTAGATGTATATAGATGTATATAATCCCATTGTATATAGTTCCTCTTGTACGCAGTTCCTATGTTTTCAGTCTTTATTGCAGTTCCTATGTTTTCAGTCTTCATTTCAGTCTTCCCTTCTTGCCTGCCCCCTCTCCCCCTCCCCGTTTATTGTAATTGTCCTCCTTTTTGTTCATTGTAAACCGGCATGATGTGTTCTACGAATGTCGGTAAAGAAAAGTTCATAAATAAATAAATAAATATGGTCCCATATAAGAGCATCATAAATGAGAAGCTTTGGAGTGGGCACCACGGTGGTGGATTAGATTACAAACTGTGCAACTTACAAGAGAGTGTGTAATTGTAAATGGAACCTATTCTGAAGAGAAAATGTTTTTAAGTGGATTGCCAGAGGGATTAGTTTTGGGACCAGTTCTGTTCAGTATCTTTGTGAGTGACATTGCGGAAGGGATAGAAGGAAAATGTTGTCTATTTGCTGATAACCCTAAGATTTGTCACATGGATTACCCTCCTGAAGGAATAAAGAGAATGACAAGTGATTTATGAAAGCTTGAACAGTGGTTAAAGACTTGGCAGCTGGGATTCAATGCCAAGAAGTGCAGAGTCATACATCTGAGATACAGTAATCCAAAAAGAGTAATATGTGGTGTGTGTGGGGGGGGCGGGGGGGGGTAAATGGCTAATGTGCATGGACTGGAAGAAGGACCTTGGTGTGATAGTTGGTGTGAAGGACCTTGGTGTGATCACCAGCAAGCATCCAGCCTCACCAGCAAGCATCCAGCCTTGACAGCAGTCATACAGCCAATCCAGCAAGCATCCAGCCTCACCAGCAATCATCCAGATTGTCCAATACTTAATACACCATTTTCAATATTACACCACGGTTCCCAACCAATTGAGCCACAATTATGCACCTCTATACCATACCTATAATCTGGCACAATATCAGAAAACACACAAAACCTGCAATTCATCACATCGCACGACAACAAAGACTATTACCAATAATGATCTCGCCGATAACACAACTCCTAGGACTTTCTCTATTTACATTAACACTATTCAACGCTCAGTCTCTCTCCAAAAAAATGGACATCCTCAGTGACTACCTCATAGAAGTCAACCCAGATATCTGCGCAATTACAGAGACATGGCTAAAACACACAGATTCTGTACTCATAAATCAACTGCCCATACAATCGTACGATTTATTCTCAGTCCCAAGACCCAAAAAAAGAGGAGGAGGTCTCCTTCTTGCAGCAAAAAAAGGTCTTAATAATACCTTACAACTTACCAACTCCTCCAACAAACTAGAATTCTCCCTCTTCAAATCTGATCAAATCCAAATAGCTTTAGTCTACGCACCACCAGGAACCTTAGAACTGGATCCCTCTCTTCTGATAGAACTTATAGCCAAACACATAAACGCTGACAAACCTGCTATAATCCTCGGAGACTTTAATTTACACGTAGATGCTTCTCCACAATCCATCAACTGCCAAACAGTACTTTCCTCTCTCAACCATTTGGGCTTTACCCAAATTATCAACAGTTCTACCCACAAGGCAGGCCACACTCTGGACCTCATCTTTATTAACGAACCCTTTAACATCCATACCAACCCCACTTGCTCACCAGTTCCATGGTCAGACCACAGAGTTATCCACACAACTCTCAGGATCAACAACCCACCACCTCAAACCACTAACAAATCCACCATCCACTTCAGGAAACCATGCTCTCCAGACATACTCAGTGAAAAGATATCGGAAACATTAAAGAAACTAGACCTCACAGACGCAACAACTGCAACTACCTCTTGGATCAATATTAACAATAAAATAGCAGATCAAATCTGCCCAACTACAACCAAAACCATACAACCAACATTAGACAATAGGAAACCTTGGTTTACTACCGAACTTAAATCCCTTAAACAATCTCTTAGAAAAAAAGAACAAAGCTGGAGAAAAAACCCAACCACTTCAACACATGCCATCTATAAATCCCTCCTCAACACTTACAGGAATACTATCCTTAGAACAAAGAAAGAATTCTACGGAAAAAAAATACACCACTTTATATTCGACTCAAAGGCTCTCTTTTCTTACGTCTCCTCTTTAACCAAACCATCTCCTCCTACTATCCCAGACCACCAAGCTCTCAACAAAGCAAATGAACTAGCCAACTACTTCAAAACAAAAATCACCAACCTTACCCAATCAATCACATCCAACAACCTTACCCTAACACACCATCTCACACCCTTGCCACAACAAAACTCAAGCCTGGATTCATTCGAGCTCACTTCTTCATTGGAGATTGAAAACACACTCAAAAAATTCAAACCTTCCTCCCACCCATCAGACCCAATACCAACAAATCTCCTCATTGCCATACCAAACACCATCTCAAAATCAATTGCAGAAATTATCAATACATCCCTTTCTCAAGGCTTAGTTCCTAACCAGTTAAAATTGGCAATATTGAAACCATTGCTAAAGAAACCAAACGCATGCCCATCAGACCCAGCTAACTTTAGACCTATCACAAACTTACCACTCATCGCCAAACTGATGGAAAAAATTGTCAACAAGCAACTGTCAGATTATTTGGAAGAACACAACATTCTATCCCCAGCTCAATATGGATTCCGAAAATGCCTAAACACCGAATCTCTCTTACTATCTCTCACTGACACAATCCTCGTTAATCTGGAGAAAAAACAATCTTACCTGCTCATTCTTCTGGATCTTTCCGCTGCATTCGATACAGTAAAACACTCTACTCTTATAGACCAACTAGCCAACATAGGGATCAAAGGTACAGCCCTCAGATGGTTCCATTCCTTCTTAAGCAACAGATTCTACAAAGTAAGGATAAATAACAAAGAATTGCATCCAATCCTTACAGAGCAAGGAGTCCCGCAAGGATCCTCACTTTCACCCACCCTCTTCAATATCTACCTCCTCCCTCTCTGCCATCTACTCTCAAACCTTAAGCTTACCCATTACCTATATGCAGACGACATAGAAATCCTCCTTCCGATTACAGAATCCCTTCAAAAAACCATCACGTACTGGAACGAATGCCTACAGCCTATCAAAAACCTACTTTCAAGCCTCAACTTAGTATTGAATGCTAATAAAACCGAAATGCTCATTGTCTCCCAGGATCCACTCACAATCTCTTCCAGCCTCTCTCTACCAAACGCAAACAACACGTTCTCATCTGACGTCAGAGACCTTGGAGTATGGCTTGATAATCATCTAAACCTAAAAAAGTTCGTAAACAACACCACAAAGGACTGCTTTTACAAACTGCAAGTCCTCAAAAAACTTAAACCCCTCCTTTACTTCTCCGACTTCAGGCTAGTACTACAATCTATCATTCTTTCTAAGCTCGACTATTGCAACTCCCTGCTACTAGGTATACCCGCCAACACTATCAAACCACTACAGATGGGTCAGAATTCAGCGGCTAGAATTCTAACTAGCACGAAAAAAAAAGATCACATCACCCCAATCCTTCGGAACTTACATTGGCTTCCGATTAAACAAAGGATACTCTATAAGGTACTCACTATCATCCACAAAGCGACAAACAAACTAGCTCCCATCACATTAAGCACTCAACTCCAAACACACACTTCTTCCAGACCAATCAGAAGCGCATACAGAGGAACACTACATGCTCCGCAAATAAAATCATCATTGAGCAAACGAGCGCTATCTTCAGCAGGCCCACACCAGTGGAACATACTTCCCCCAGATCTTAGACTAGAACCCAGTCACCAAGAATTCAAAAAAAGACTGAAGACTTTTCTCTTCCAACAAGCTTTCCCAGACGCTTAATTTACAGAGACGGATAGACTTCCTAATTACTAGGTATCCTTTATTTATGGACACTGTACTAAGTAACTGGACACTGTACTAAGTAACTGGACAACTATCTTTGAGTTCAAAAATTCACTTTATTTCTTATATATATTTAGCATTGTTAATATTTATTTCTACTTTAAACAGTTATACTGCTTATAGTAAATAATATAATTCTTTATTTATTACCAGTTAAACTATTATTTTTATTTATTTTTCACTATGTTTAATTGTCATCCATTTATACTGTTCCATATGTTCTACGGTTCCATGTAAAGCTCCACTCTCTGTTGAGCAGTTCTTTGTTTTATGTAAACCGGAGTGATTTGTAGTCCCTACAAGAACTTCGGTATATAAAAATTAAAAATAAATAAATAAAATAAAATAAATAGTTTCTGGTGATCTGAAGGTGGTGAAGCAATGTTGACAAGGCAATAGTTAAAAGCAAGAAGAGTGCTGGTCTGCATAGAGAGAGGAATAACTAGCAGGAAAATGGAGGTGATAATGCCCGGGTACAGGTACTTGATGAGGACCTAGAGTACTGTGTCAATTCTGGAACCTGTATCTCAAAAAGTATAAGGGCAGGATGGAGGTGGTCCAGAGAAGTGGGACCAAAATTGTGTGGTATCTGTATCGAAAGACTTATGAAGAGAGGCTGAAGGATCTAAATATGTATAACCTGGAAGAGAGGAGGTGCAGAGGAGATATGATACAGACCTTCAGATACCTGAAAGGTTTTAATGATGCACAATCTTCCAACCTTTTCAATTGGAAAGCAAACTGTAGAACTAGGGGTTCATGAAATGAAACTACAAAGTGATGACTCAGAACAAACATCAGGAAATTCTTGTTCAAGGAGAGGTTGGTAGATTTCTGGAATGTCTTATAGAAGAAGTGGTGAGGAATAAAACAGTAAGTGAATTCAAAAGGGCATTGGAAAACACTGTGTTTCCCTAAAGACTAGAGATTGAAAATGAAGAAAAGGATGCATGGGGGTAAGTTGCACGGAGTGGCATTTACTACCCTAAACAGAAGGCACGGGGATTACAACCCTTAACCAATTAGTCTGATGTTTATGATACAACTTCAACATTGCTTTCAGCTTTCATGGCGTGGGAAAAAGGGGGAAATAGATTTAGACATCAGCCAATGCTAGGCCCCAACTTTTACAGTTGGGATACTGATATGCAGACAATAGGGATAAGGCACTGAACTGCTTCTATGGCCAAGTCCAGAAAGCAAAGCACTTTCAAACAGCTTTGTCTAAATTATCATGAAGGCTGCTCACCCTGGAAAAAACAAACGTATAGTGGGTTTGATAGTTGCTTGGTTTAGATAGTAAATATTGTTACCCTTAACATAAGGCTTGGGTGTAACCTGCATGGAGTGGCAGTTAGTTACTACCATAAGAAACTTGTTGAGCAGACTGGATGAACCATCTGATCTTTTTATGCCATCATTCCTATGTTACTAGACCTAGATTCATTAAGTCTTTTCTCCCATTTTATATCTATGGGGAAAACCCTTAGGGGTAGATTTTATAAATCTGCGCCCGCGCATTCTTTTGTTCGCGCACCAGGCGCAAACAAGAGTATGTGGGATTTTAATAGATATACGCGTAGCCGCGCGTATCCATTAAAATCCGGGGTCGGTGCGCACAAGGCTGCCCAAAATCGCCGAGTCATGCAGCCTGCCTCCGTTCCCTCCGAGGCCGCTCCAAAATTGGAGCGGCCTCGGAGGGAGCTTTCCTTTCGCCTCCCCCCACCTTCCCCTACCTAACCCACCCCCCCAGCCCTATCTAAACCTCCCCTCCCTCTTGTTGTACAAGTTATGCCTGCCCGGCAGCCATTTCGGAGGCCTCAGCCACCCCCCCCAAAACGCCCCCAGGTCAGAACCACGCCCGCGGCCCCACTCCCAAATGATGCACCACCGCGACATGCCCCCCCCAGGAAAGCCCTGGGACCTACGCGCATCCCGGGTGCTTGCGCACGCCACCAAGCCTACTCAACATAGACTTGGCACGTGCAGGGGGTACTTCGGCCAGGTTTTCGGGGGGTACGCGTGTATCTTACGCGCATACCCCTTTGAAAATCTGGCCCTTAGTGAATCAGGTAAAAAATTTGTTCTGACCCAACATGGAACCTCTTATGCTTTTTGTTCTTATGTTCATTGCTTCATATGGAGTTTGGCTTTCACAGTAATCTGGAATATATTTACTGTAAATGAATCATATTTGTGTAGGCACACATATTTACCCTATCTTCTTCTGAAGAAAAATAGGCTTAAGAGATCATCATTTTTGTGTGGGTGTATCTGCATTTCCTTCCTAATAACTTTTATATTTGGTGTTATACTCACACCAAATTTTTAGGACATGTGAGAGTATCCTTGCCAGGAATTTTGTCTTTTAATGTTAATGCTTTTATATTAACTGCCCAAAATGACTAGGAGTTGTCTAAGGTGGAATATAATGTTTACTTTTTGCTTTAATTGTATTGACAGCATGGCAGAAGCATACTCATTGAGTTTCCTCCTCTCAGATAAATTTGCTGGTGACATCAGAAGCATAATTGCACATATGCAAAGTAGGCTAATGACAGTTATGCATATTGTAATTCAGCTAAACATGCATTATAAAGACTCTGAATAGGGGTTGATTTAAAATCCAGCAAAAAGTGGGCTTATTTGAAATTTGCTGAGATATGCAGGGTCATGGAGACACATTTTTTAACTGAAATAGATGAATAACTTTTCCCAATAGCATTTCTTTGTTTCAAATCTGAGTGAATTATATCCTATACCTTTCTATTCTAATACATCATACATCTCTTTTTCATTGGACTTGGTATTTTAGCAATGCTATGCAATGGATAATATAACAGATAAAGGATATATTATTTTTATTATTAAAATCTTTGAACTGTATGTTTTTAATGGCATAAAACAAAAGGACTCCACATGTCTCTGTACAATGATGTACACATGTCGCAGTACATCATTGTACAAAGACACGTGGAGTCTTTGTGTTTTATGCCTTTAAAAACCAGCACATTCTTGTACATGAAGACATATATTTTATAAAGTTTCTTTAATTGCATCTTATCTCTTTCTAATATATAGGATCAAGAAAGTAGGCTATTTATTTTATATTTTTAGATTTATACTTCAGAGGAATAAGCAAGATGCTAAAGATGGTGCAAAAATGCATGCAAAAATGTAAAAATACCATCTATTAAGATGCATCTGTTCTGAGAACAGTGACCTAGTTCAGTGTGGTCTAAGTACTAAAATTGCTATAAAAAAAAATGTCACTCTCCTTGGAAATTTACATCCAGAATGATAACTACAGTGCTAGTTATACAGTATGAAGTAGTGAAAGTGCACTTCTGAGTTGTGCAGAATGCACAGCATGATGAGGATGATGAGTGCCTCCAAGGGAGTAATTGCTTCACGGCAGGAAACTCATGGAACTTAAATTGCCTGGCACCTGCTCTTTAAATTGGCCTATTTACTCTCATTTAGTTAATACCAGAACAAGAGTTACAGACTGTCATAAATGACCTTCAAAAAGGGGTGTTTTCAAAATCATGCTGTGTGTTAATAAAGTAAGTACAATTAAAATGACTTTAATTTCAAACCATTTTAAGGATGTAAATCCATATTGCCACTTTTCTCCTTTTGGCTGCTTTCCTTCTGATTGCTCTACCTTTTCAGAAACAGCACAGTCTACTTGTTACAATTAGAAAGCAGGGCATGTTTGGAGTGACCACTGCTCTATAATATCCAGCTTTTGCTAGATAGATTAGACAGTTTGACAAAGATAAGGACATACTTCTCTATCAAATTATTGTACGTCACATTACAGGAAAGATATTTTAACTTCCAGATTTAAATACAGTATAGAACTTTCATTAATGTATTTATTATTAGTAGGCTAATATATTGATTTAGCTGAAAACTAAAAAGTAGATACTAATAATTCTGCATATACTCATTTGAGATTGCAAGATAAAGTTGGATTATGAAGTCAAAGTTGCAATATTATCAACTATTTTTTAGATAATTCAGTTGGCATTTGAGCAAAATTAAGAAGATCTCCTATTCTATTATTGTTTTATGTTCCACTCCTGAACAGGTATTAATATTAAATGGCTTTGAAAGATCCTCCTATATGATTTTCCCAGCTATTTGCAACATAAATCTTAGGAAATACTGCTGTGTTATTTCTTAGTGTTATTTCTTACCACAAAATCACTTAGAAAATACACAGAGATAGGGAAAAGGATAGAACTAATTAGTAGACTAAGTATAAGAGTTTTATGAAACATGCAGATGTGACCAGAATTTATTTTTCATTATTTATTATTAAAAATGAAATTTTATATTTAAAAAAAGGGATGTGCATTCATTTGAAACAAATGGGTGAAACGCAATAAATGAGTCAATTTTTGTTTTATTTATGGGACCCAAAAATGAATGCAGATTGCCAACAAATGTAAACCACAACTCTTGTCACATTTGTTTATGATTCATATTCAAGTCTACAGCTATGCTGAGCATATAAACAATAGCTGTAAGGCATAACTGGTAACTATAGCAACCAATTTTTGCCTATGTGACATCACAGCCTCCTAGAAGTCAAGATGGGGCAAGATGGCAAGGAGATTAGATAGAAGACAAATTATGGTGAAGCATCTTTTCAACTAGCCTATAGCTGCCATCTGGATCAAGTGACACTGATGTCCTTCCAATGAAATTTCTGAGCACATGCAAGAAACTATTTGCTCTCTGGCAGTTAAGGAGAATCTTCTATTTCCAGACGTTCTTTCAGAGTTTAAAAAAAAAGCTTTTAAAAGTAGGCTTTGACACTGGTAAAGAACTCTTTCAGAACTTCTCTACTGCTGTAAGAGGTCTCTCTCTCACTCACTGTGACAGAAGAAAGCCAGAAGCAGTGGCACTGTTTTCTGTATTCATTAGGGAAAGTGTAGTAAGGTTGTCTATAAGTAGATTGAAGAGAAACAAAAAGCCTTGCCAGGCTGCTAGCCTTCTTGGTTCTGTTCCTAACAGTTTTGTTTGAGTGTGCAAAAGCAGTCAGTCACCAGTTCACACATATACACTATGTATGTGTGTGTGTGAGAGATACACACATTTTTGCACACACTAGATAAGTTCTGTGAGTGGTAGAACAGTATCAATAAATTATTTTGTGATATCAAATCCCCTAGTAGGCACTTCAAATTCCATTATGCCACTGCAAGGAATAGGCAATTGCTGGGGCAAAGGATTTGCTACAGAGTCAGCTCTGCCTAGTAGTAGCAGCAAGAAAACAGGTGGTCATGCTCTTAAACATATAAGAGACTTTTCAAGCTGCAGAATTCCAGTAGTTTAAAGCAGCTCAAAGCATATACCACCACTACCTGCTCCTTTCCCTCTTGTTTTGGAGCAGAGGCAAAAGGGAGAACAGCCATCCAAAGCTGGCATTAGCAAATCTGGGGCATGGAAAATGCAACAGAAAAGAAACAGTCAAAACCAGCAACACTCCTCTATGGTCAGTACCTGAAGCATGGAGGTAGTATTTTCAACAACTGATTTTGTGGAAAAAACGTATCTGGGGTTCCCTGAATCAGAAACTAAAGAATAAGTAGTTGAAGAAAATATGGGAATTTTAATCAGTAGCACCTTAGTCTCCAGTGAGGTGATGGGGAAGAAGAATGATACTGAAGATGTGAGAGCAACACCCAGGAAGAGAAGGGAGTGCAGGTAGAGAGTGTGAGAAATGCCCCTGGCCTTTTTCCTCATTCTTCATCATCAACATCAATCCATTGTCAGCATCATCTCTCAAAGATGCAGAGAAGAGAACACAAAAGACATCCTTGGCCTGAAATCACTTTAAAGTGATGAAGTATCTGTATTGTGCTCAGTCTATTCAATGTAGTATGGTCATCAGTTTAGGGAAGATACAGAGGCATCTGTCTTGCTAGAGAAATAAAGTTCCTGGATGTAATAAATGACTGCTTCAAGAGAGGGAGATATTTTAGATTTAGATTTAGATTTAATTCTTAGTGGAACGCAAGATTTGGTGAGAGAGGTAACGGTGGTGGGGCAAGACAGGAAACAGAGAGTAGGATTAAATGGACATTTTTCTCAGTGGAAAAGGGTAAACAGTGGAGTGCCTTGGGGATCTATACTTGGACCGGTGATTTTCAATATACATCTAAATGATCTGGAAAGGAATACAATGAGTGAGGTTATCAAATTTGCGGATGATATAAAATTATTCAGAGTAGTTAAATCACAAACGGATTGTGATACATTACAGGAGGACCTTGCAAGACTGGAAGATTGGGCATCCAAATGGCAGGTGAAATTTAATATGGACAAGGGCAAGGTGTTGCATATAGGGAAAAATAACCCTTGCTGTAGTTACACAATGTTAAGTTCCATATTAGGAGCTACCACCCAGGAAAAAGATCTAGGAATCATAGTGGATATTACTTTAAAATCATCGGCTCAGTGTGCTGCAACAGTCAAAAAAGCAAACAGAATGTTAGGAATTATTAGGAAGGGAATGGTTAATAAAACGGAAAATGTCATAATGCCTCTAT
Source organism: Rhinatrema bivittatum (assembly GCF_901001135.1). Classification (NCBI taxonomy): domain Eukaryota; kingdom Metazoa; phylum Chordata; class Amphibia; order Gymnophiona; family Rhinatrematidae; genus Rhinatrema; species Rhinatrema bivittatum. The sequence goes on along the minus strand of NC_042616.1, from coordinate 561,787,586 downwards.
ATCGCTCCATGGTGAGACTGCACCTTGAATACTGTGTACAATTCTGGTCGCCGCATCTCAAAAAAGACATAGTTGTGATGGAGAAGGTACAGAGAAGGGCAACCAAAATGATAAAGGGGATGGAACAGCTCCCCTATGAGAAAAGGCTGAAGAGGTTAAGGCTGTTCAGCTTGGAGAAGAGATGGCTGAGGGGGGATATGATAGAGGTCTTTAAAATCATGAGAGGGCTTTAACGAGTAGATGTGAATCGGTAATTTACACTTTTGAATAATAGAAGGACTAGGGGGCATTCCATGAAGTTAGCAAATAGCACATTTAAGACCAATCAGAGAAATGTTTTTTCACTCAACACACAATAAAGCTCTGGAATTTGTTGCCAGAGGATGTGGTTAGTGCAGTTAGTATAGCTGGGTTCAATAAAGGTTTGGTTGGCTTCTTGGAGGAGAAGTCCATTAACAGCTTTTAATTGTTTACTTAGGGAATAGCCACTGCTATTAATTGCATCAGTAGCACGGGATCTTCTTTGTGTTTGGGTAATTGCAAGGTTCTTGTGGCCTGGTTTGGCCTCTTTTGGAAACAGGATGCTGGGCTTGATGGACCCTTGGTCTGACGCAGCATGGCACTTTCTTATGTTGTTATGTTCTTATGCTAGAATGCAGCATCACCTTCAAAAGCAACAGCCATTAACATTGGCATCAGGGGAAGGTTGGAGTACTTGCCTGGGAATAGCCTCTGCCACTCAATTCAATTGCCAGAGGAAAGGGGTTGAGAAGAAGTATTTTCCAAAAGCTGAACCCATAGCCCCTTCCACCAATAAGATGGAAGGCCAACAGTCCCCTGCTATACGTCTGCAGTGGTAACCATCCAAAGTCAAGGCAGCATAGAAGGTAGTAATGAGGTGCATCAGGGAAATGATTGCCCTGGATGACAAGCCTCTGCAGGTAATGGAGAATGTGAGCTTTAAGCATCTGCTGCATATGCTAGCTACCAAATACAAAGTTACCTCCAGGCTATATATAATATACAGTTTATCTCCATCCTGCACAACTAATTGTATAGTCACATACAAACACAGCTGGCCTTGGTAGAGGGAAGTAGTGTGCACTGCACCAGTGATAGCTGTAGCAGCATGAATGCTACACATGATTATCTCTCCCTGATGGCATACTGGTTGTAGCTAGCTGAGCCAGGGGCACACACTCTTAGCCGTAGCATGGTCCAAGCATCAGAGTGCAGGTAGACTGTTCTGTACACCCATGTGATGTATAGATTTCATAGCTTGTTCAATATTCTACCTGCCATAAGAAAGGTTCTGAAGGGTTGGTAGCTAGACCATAGAAGCAGGATTATTCAGGAAGGTTTCTTTGTGACAGACAGTGGTGCAAATATGGTAAAAGCCATGGAGGATGAGGTCTTTCAGGTCCTTGCTGCACCTGGCAGTGATGGATTCCCTGCAGTTGGGGCCCCAAGGACAATGGGAATCCAGACCTGAAGGACCTGATAGAGAAGCAAATAAAAATAAAAAGGTATTTCTGAAAGGGGTAGGGCAGCTTCTCCATGAGAAAAAGGAAGAATGTGGGATGCCTCATAATTGTCTGATTCAAAATGTTGGCACCCACTGGAATTCCACTCATATAATGCTGTAGAGGTTAGTGGAGCAGCAGATACCTTTTTATGATATTTCTTTGGAAACAGACTGAGATGTGGATCACCTCCTGGGGCATCATGATTGGGAAGTAATGAGGCAGCTGATACAAATACTGAAGTCTTTCAAAGATACCTTAGAGGGTCTGAGTTATATAACACCCTCGTGCGCAGGAATCATCCCTATAGCAAATATTCTGGAGGAAAAGTTACAGGCTTTGATTGAGTAAGACGGAATGGAAGCAGAGGTGTTCTGGTCTGTAGACTCCTTGAAGAACTAGGAGCAAGTAAGACTGAAACCTCTGACAAAAGAGGATACATATATGCTTGCCACATTTTGTGATCAATGGGAGAAATGGAGTCTCACGCTGAAGTCTCAGTGTCTCACATATATGAAGGAGATACTGGTAGGTAGGGTAGATGAACAGGAACACCAGAGGCAAAGGACCGATAGGGATCTAGCTCACAAAAGAGTAGCCACCCAGAGAGTATTGCAGTCATAAGCAGCATTCTCTCAGCTAGCACTTCCTTCTGAATTTCAATACGTCAAAGCTTCATTGCTCCTACAGAACCGTTTCTCCTGTCACAGACCATAGCTAAAGTAGCTGGCAAGAGAGTTTTTCCCCATACCAGCAAAGGTTATCCCAGCAGAAATATCTGTGACATGCTATCCAGCAGAGTCCATCCAGGACATGGACATAGATGTGCTGGCACACTGGCAAGTCCATGGTTCTTGCCTGACTTGGCAAGGTGGTTCAGCATTATCTTTCCTATCCACCAAATTGCATGCCTACTGAATGTGCCGTCTCAATGGCAGGAGACATCATGAACCCTCATTGCTCAAGGCTGGCAACAGAATTGATGAAAGTGCTGGTCTTTTGAAAATGAATCTGACTTTAATTGGCTTTCCAGAATTCCCATACAAGTGGCAAGACAACTAAAAAGACATTGGAGGTTTTGCTGTCTAGTTACCATGCCCCAAATGTTCCAACTTGGTGGTCTTTTTGACATACTGTCTGTCTGCCATTCCCCTAATGTATTTTGTTGAGAATAATTCTGCTACTCTGCTTAGTAGCCAAAACTCAGAAGTACCACCTTGGAGGTCTTGCTACCACTCTGCCTAGTTGCTCACATTCAGTATGATCAGTAACATAGATATCTTCTACATAAATTGCTACATTTGGAAAGTGTTTCAATAAGTTTGCAATATCTGCTGAAAAAAAAAAAGCTGGGGAGTTAAAAAACTTGTGGAAAGCATATCCAGACCTACTGAGCCCCACCCCATCAAAAGAGTGTTAACTAGGGGTGTGCATTCGGATTGACCGCATTAGTAAAACGCAACTCATATTTTTTTTTTACTTAAAAAATTGATTCGACATAAACGATCGGATTTCCCACATATCGAACATAGATATGTTCGATATGTGGGAAATCGCGATTGTTGAGCCAAAATAAAAATTTAAACCCCCTCACCCTCCTTAATCCCCCCCCCAGACTTACCACAACTCCCTGGTGATCGAGCGAGGAGTGAGGACGCCATTTCTGCAATCCTTGGCGAGAAGCATGTGACGTCGGCGGCACGTCGAGTGACGCCGGCGTCACGTGATTCCCGGCTCGTTCGCGCCGGACGGCTCGTTCGGCCCAAAAAGAACTTTTGGCCAGCTTGGGGGGGTCAGGAGGCCCCCCCAAGCTGGCCAAAAGTTCTTTTTGGGCCGAACGAGCCGTCCGGCGCAAACGAGCCGGGAATCATGTGGCGCCGCGTCACTCAGACGCGACGTCACGTGATTCCCGGCAAGTTCGCGCCGGACGGCTCGTTCGGCCCAAAAAGAACTTTTGGCCAGCTTGAGGGGGTCAGGAGGCCCCCCCAAGCTGGCCAAAAGTTCTTTTTGGGCCGAACGAGCCGTCCGGCGCGAACTTGCCGGGAATCACGTGACGTCGGCGTCACGTGATTCCCGGCTAGTTCGCGCCGGACGGCTCGTTCGGCCCAAAAAGAACTTTTGGCCAGCTTGGGGGGGTCAGGAGGCCCCCCCAAGCTGGCCAAAAGTTATTTTTGGGCCGAACGAGCCGTCCGGCGCGAACGAGCCGGGAATCACGTGACGCCGCGTCTGAGTGACGCGGCGCCACGTGATTCCCGGCAAGTTCGCGCCGGACGGCTCGTTCGGCCCAAAAAGAACTTTTGGCCAGCTTAAGGGGGTCAGGAGGCCCCCCCAAGCTGGCCAAAAGTTCTTTTTGGGCCGAACGAGCCGTCCGGCGCGAACTCGCCGGGAATCACGTGACGCCGCGTCACTCGACGTGCCACCGACATCACATGCTTCTTGCCAAGGATTGCAGAAATGACGTCCTCACTCCTCGCTCGATCACCAGGGAGTTGTGGTAAGTCTGGGGGGGGGATTAAGGAGGGTGAGGGGGTTTAAATTTTTTTTTTGCACATATGTACATATACCCAACTCATTGGATTTTTTTTATGTCCATATTGGCCGCAAGTGGGACCCCCTTTCGGACATAAAAAATATGAACATAAAATTTTGCTCTGCACATCCCTAGTGTTAACCACTGACTGTCAACAATGATTGGCATAGCCAAAACCCTTTAGACAAGTCCATCATAGTTTTATAAGCATACTTTGAGAGTTGTAGCTAAATGCTGCTAGAATGACATAAGAACATAAGAAATTGTTATGCTGGGTCAGACCAAGGGTCCATAAAGTCCAGCATCCTGTTTCCAACAGAGGCCAAACAGGCCACAAGAACCTGGCAATTACCCAAACACCAAGAATATCCCATGCTACTGATGCAATTACTAGCAGTGGCTATTCCCTAAGTAAACTTGATTAATAGCAGTTAATGGACTTCTCCTCCAAGTACTTATCCAAACCTTTTTTGAACCCAGCTACACTAACTGCACTAACCACATCCTCTGACAACAAATTCCAGAGCTTTCTATACTCCAATTAAAGATGTTGCCATGTTTACCTTTCTGTAATCTAAGGTCATTCTCCAAACTTCATCTAGTTTAGGGACTGGAAAATCACTAGTATTTATAGGATTGAAATTTTGGATCAAGATCCCCTTTGTGATTAAATCATCAATAACTTTTTGTATAACAGGTATGGCTAGGTAATTAACTTTTAATTGCTTCTATTTCTTAGGTAACTCTAGGCCTGTGGCTATAAGTATAAGTTCAATCTTGTGATGTCCTACCTGATTTTCTCAGGATTGTCATAAACCCCCGAAATGCCGCGTCGTTTCGGGAATGCCCTTGACACGCCCCCTCCCCGCCCCCTCCCCGCCCCTTATACAAAGCCCCGGGACTTACGCGCATTCCGGGGCTCTGCGTGCACCGGTGGCCTATGCAAAATAGGCGTGCCGGCGCGCAAGGGCCCTGCGCATGTAAATCCAGCCAGATTTTCGCACGCAGGGCATTTAAAATCCGCCCCATAGTGATTACTGTTGTGTGTGTGGGTGCTCTTTGATTGTACCTTGCGCTTCTTTGGTTTTCTATTCTCCCTTCTCTTTTTGAAAAGCTTGTTTGAAGAGCCAGGCTTTTAGATTTTTTCTAAATGTTTTGTTTTCTCTTTGTAATCTTAACTCCAAGGGCAAGGAGTTCCATAGTATGGGTCCTGCTAAGGATAATGCTCTCTCTCTTACCTGGGTCAGTCTTGCTGTTTTGACTGATGGAATAGTTAGGAGTGCTTTGTTGGCTGATCTTAGGTTTCTATTGAGGATGTGTACATGAAGGGCAGTGTTAAGCCAGTCTGTGTTTTCGTTGTGTATTAATTTGCGTATGGTGCATAGTGTTTTGTATTGTATTCTTTATTCAATGGGAAGCCAGTGTAGTACGGCCACTGTTTCCGTGATGTGATCACTTTTCCTTTTTCCAGTTAATACTCTTGCAGCTGTGTTTTGCAAGATTTGTAGTAGTCTTAGGGAGGTGTATGATAAACCTATTAGAATGGTACTGCAGTAATCAGTGCTTGCAAATATTAGCGCTTGCAGTACTGATCGAAAGTTAGCGGTTGTTAGAAGTGGTTTAAGTTTTCTAAAGATCATGAGTTTGGCGTATCCTTCCTTTACTTTTATGGATATATGTTGTTTTAAGCTTAGTTCTGTGTCGATTATAACTCCTAGATTCCGTACTTTGCTATTATTATTTGTTTGTTGTTATTGAGTGTGATTGGGTTGTGTGAGATCTCCATATTTTTTTTCCTTTCTAAATGAAGGAATTCAGTCTTCTCTATATTAATTACAAGTTCCATTTGGTTTAATAGCTGTTTGATAATATCTAGATACATGTTCGCTATGTTTAATGTTTTCTCAATTGTATCATCAATGGGTAATATTAATTGAATGTCATCCGAGTATATATAGTGAGTGATTCCCAGGCCAGCTAACAGGTGACATAAAGGTAGCAGGTATATGTTGAAAAGTGTAGCAGAAAAGTGTACACGGACTTTCACTTTGCTTTGCCTGACTGCGCTATAGCCTATCTCCAGACCCAGACCTCTGCTTGTCCAACTACGTATTGCCTATCTCCAGACCCTGACCTTTGGTTTCTCCGACTACGCTCTTGACTATGTCCATGATCAGACCTCAGCCTTGCTTGCCACTGCCTCTAGATCGCCTTCAGCCTTGACTCTAGCCTGCCACTGGACGCCTCTTCTGCCTACTCCCTGGACATGGATTCATCAGGCTTCAGCCTACCTTTGCTCGAGTGCCCTCTGTCTGCCTTTGTTCCATTGGTGCCCGAGTTTCCAGGACATTATCCAGTCCAGAGTAGAACTGTACCATCTCTCACCTGCTGTCTCTGGGCTGAACCAACTTCTTCTGCAACTTCATTCAGAGGCCCACCTAAGTCCTGTCGGCCATGGCACAAAAAGGCTGAACCTGCGGGGAATGAGGGCTGGTATAGGTGAATCTTCAGTGGCCTCTGTCTATCAGCCCACTCCACCTGCCAACAGTGGGGACCCATAGGCCCTTTCCTAGAGGTTGCATCCACCTCCGACGCAACAGGTTGCAAAGTTTAGTTGTTTATTTGTTATTCAAATTTATTGATGTGATATGTTCATGAGTGTTTAGTTGTATCCCACCAAGGATTTTAAATAAGTGGGTTATTCATTTTTAAATAAGTAAACTTATCCAGATAACAACACCGGAATGCCCCTGGGAAATCCTTATGTTATCTGGATAAACTGTAGCTGAATAAGTGGCTGAAATATTCAAAAGTTGAATTTAGCTGGATAATTCACAAGTTATCCAGCTATATGCTGCTGGATACAGACCTCATAATGTTTCACAATCCTTATTCCTATTTACCCTCCTTTCTATTTAATCAAACTAAAGAAATAGCACTACCCCAAACCTTCTCCTAACCCCAAGTAGACTTCTAAACACCCAAGCTGAGCCAGCATGATAACCCAGGCTTACCTTCTACTTGCTCAGCATCCTGACATTGAGACTATTAATGTGGCTATCATAATGTTGTCAGACCACAGCTGGAAACAGCTAGAAAATGGTAAAGGGAAGGTCTGTTGTTGGCTTGGCATGGGGAATTTCAGGGGGATTCTGGGCATTTAGAAGAGGATTAGGGTGGGAGCAGGGTGGCTGGAGGTCTGGAGTTCCAGAGTCACATTTTTGACCTCAAGGAGACAGGTGGGAGGGAGCAAAGGGCTCAAATCTGACCAATTATTTTTTTTAAAGGGCAGGTAACCAAAACTGCACAACCCGCATAATAAAGATTACTTTTAGGGTTTATATCATTTCAAATGAAAAACAGACAAAAAGCAAATCCTTACTGAATATCTCTCTAACCAGTTAAATGTAAAACCTGGTCTCAGGAATATGTCTAGAGAAATCTCCTTTATTTATTTATTTTTTTTGCCTGACTACATTTGTGTGCTCTGTGATGTTGACCAGGAAAATTTAGCTGGTTAGAGGTGCTGAATTGTAAATGAGCCAGATTTATGCAACTAAGGCCTAGATTTTCTAAGATACTGCGGCATCGTGAATTGCGTGGTACAGGGGGGGGGGGTGAAGCGGGGGGCAGGTCTGTGGAAGTGCCATCATAAAAGGTGGGGCTATTGGGCGCAAAATAGGCAGCGAAAAGGCTCCTTACCTTTTCGCCATCCACGCTGTCTTTGCGGCATCTGCCCCGGTGCTGCCCCAAGTCCTCCTGTTAAAGTCTTGACACTGCCCCTTTTTAGTGATCGCACGTGAAAAGGGACTTTGCGCGTGAGAAAAGTCCCTTTTTTCGTGTGATCACATTGAAAAATGACCCCCTAATCTTGGATTTTAGGAGGGTAAATCCTTTGAAAATTGACCAAAAAAAATGTTTCCCCCATATGCATAGGAGAAAATCTGGCCATATATGATGGTTTCTGAAGGATGAAGAGAGAAAATTATTTCAACATGCAATATTAGTGGTATTTTTTGATATGATGGGATTTCTTGAAGCATTTGGATTTTTTTTTTAAAGAAACAGTTTGATGAACAAAAACACAAGAACCATAGTTGAAACTGAAACATGGATTGCATTCTCATTATCATTTGAAATAACTTAATGGATATACAGAATTATTTAGCAACTTTCCCCAGTGTGCTTTCTGCTCTGTGTACCATATGTGACACCACATATAGTCACTGTGCTTCATTTTTCTTTGAGATGATTAAGTATTTTTAACAGCAGTTTTCCTTTCTCTCATATAACAGCCGAGATGCCAAATTTGCCTAGCAAATCCTTGGAAGAAAAGAAGAAATAGCTTGCTCGTTATGTTCCTAGATAATCATGTCTTTGCACAAGAAGTTTGATGCAAATGATTACTTATGAAATCTTCATGCAAAAATTCCAGATATTGTAACTCCCCCCGAGCTCATTAGTAGTGGCAGATGTTGTCCCTGATAAATCTGATCAAGTTTGCTGGCATTTTTATTGAGGATGGCATTTACATTCCTTTCTCTATCAGATAGAAATGACTCCTCCCTCCCCCCCCCCCCCCCCCCATCATCCAAACACCCATATAAATCACAAGCTGAGACAAGGCCTTGGCTGTCCACACATCTGTTCTGTGCCCTTTCTTTTCCAGACATGCAAATTTGCTGTCACCACTGATTAAACTTCACACCCGGCAGGATACCCTGACCTTTGTGTTTATACCTGCCTGGCAAAAAAAACTTCTTTTAATTAAGAGCTTTCTGCCAATTAGTTCCATCTATGTTTAATCTGTCACACTGCAGCAGCATCTGTGGTATTTACAATGGCTAAGGTAGGAAACTTACTTGAAAGAATGGATTACTCTGGAATACTTTGCAGAAACTTGAAGAAAACTGTTTTCCTTTAAATAATAATAAAAAAGAAAAAAGCAGTAACACAGTCACAGGAAGATTTAAACCATCCTAAACATTCCAGCATTGCACCATGACAGCAAGTTGAATTCTTTTGTGATAAAGAATCTCCAGTAAGTATATGAAGTCTGCACGTTGGGAGTAATGTTTGTGCATGCCTTTTACGCGTAGACTTTACCCCAGATTTTCAAAGCAAATCTTTGACGATAACTTTCAAAGGAGCAAGCCGGCGTCTGTGTCACCATACGCCCAGGGATGAGGTTATTTTATAACATACAGGCACATACAGTTCCAGCTATTAAGTTGATACACCTGGGTGAAATTAGGGACCGTGCTTTTTCTGTGGCCAGTCCAAAATTGTGGAGCAGTATGAGGCAATCACTTTTGTTTTCAAAATGTTATCGAAAGCTTGGTTGTTCCAAAGGGATTTAGGGATTATATTGACGTAGTTGCCCCAGGTAGGAATGTAAACAGTGCTTATAACTTTTAAGTCTATCAGTGGAACAGATTGCAGACAGAGTTTAGCATGGTAACTGTAGATGTTGTACTGTTAGTATTGATTAAAATTTTGTATTTTCTGTATGTGCTAAGACATTTGTAAACCACATTGACCTTTTTGTGATAATGCAATATAAAAAGGATTGTTAAATAAATGCACGTGTATGTTTTAAATTACCCTGGGCACGCATATGTGTGCGGCGTATTTTGCAAACGAGCATGCACAACCGCACACATCCGGGTATGAAGCATGCAAGTAGTGGAATTTTATAACCAGTACATGTACACTCCACGACCAGTTTTACCAGTTCGTCCTCCAAACCTCCCCAGTTTAATAGCCTGTATGTCTCCCAATTACCCAGGCCCTTTAAATCCCTCATGGCTACCTGGATTTTTTTTTCAATTTACACTTCAGCCATAGCAGAAGTAAAGGTACATGGTACTGGATCTAGGACACATCCAGACATGTAAGTATTTGCATGCACATTTCTTGGTCCTGCCCTGGAACACTCACTCCTCAATCAAACCATACCCACACCATGACTCTTTTTGAATTGGAGTGAGATATTCATGTACTGGAAGATATGCACATATTGAAGGCTTTTAAAATATCAACTACTGAAAGATCATTGGTATGGGTTCAGTTATGAATACATGAATTATAAAAATTGTGAAACCCAACCTTATTTGAATTTAATTAAATTTCCACAAAACAAGCACCTACCATCTTATTCAACTTCTAGTGCAAACAAAAAAAAAAAAAAATAAGAGTGAAGGTGGTGGCTTCATATGCTTTCAGGCTGAAGCCATCCAGGCTGTGCCGCTCTTGTTTATAATCATAAAGACACCATCCTCCTCCTATTTCGTATCTCAATTATTGTGCCAAATGTGTAGAAATTTACTAAATTATAGTGCCATCTAAATAAACTTTTGTTGTGTTTCTATATTGAACCAAAAAGGCTTCCTAAATTCCTAACGACTGCCCCCTCGATTACTTAGCTGCTGGATCATGGCGTCTCTTTAACTCAGTTCATTCATCGATTCACTTGTACAAGTTTTGAAGCCAATTCTTTTTCAAGGGTTGTCTTGACGTTGCCACAAAGTTGTTCCTTCACTGCTGGAATAAAGTTCACCCTCAAATCACATAGGTGTTCACTCACCTCCTCCCCAGCACATCAACAAGGAGGAGTTTATTTAGATGGCACTATAATTTAGTAAATTTCTACACATTTGGCACAATAGTATGAAATAGGAGGAGGTTGGTATGTTTATGATTATAAACAAGAGCGGGAAAAATTCATTTTTCGGGTTAGCACAGGGGGAGGGGCACATTTATTTAAAAAAAAACCAAACCCAACCCAACCCTTCAAGCTTACTTAATTACAACCCCCTCACCATTCCGATCCCCCCCCCCCAAGACTTACTGAAAGCCCTGGTGGTCCAGCAGGGGTCCCGGGAGCGATCTTCCACTCTCGAGCCATCGAGCCTGCCATGAATCAAAATGGCACCGGTGGCCCTTTGCCCTTACCATGTGACAGGGGCTACCCTTGCCATTGGTCAGCCCCTGTCACATGGTAGGAGCAATGGACGGCTGGCACCATTTTAGAAAATGGCACCCGTTACACACAGAAGTGCCAGGCCAAAGAAAAGGGGCAGTCTGGGGCAGTGAGGGGCAGGGCTGATGGCGGATGGTACAGCAGCCATTTGCTGCTGTAATAGGGAAGGGAGTAAGAGTGCCCGCAAGTTGCTACTGCTCATTGGAGCAGTAAGCAACAAAATAAGGCCATAAAAAGGGAAGGGGGAAATGTTAAGGGGGTGGGGAGGAGAGGGGAAGGGAGGTTAGGGTGGGGGGTAAGGAAGTTCCCTCCCAGTCTGCTCCTTAATTTGAGCAGACTGGGAGGGAACTGGGGAAGGCCGTGATGAGTTGCTGCTCAAATGCTGCAGAAAACGAACCCCCCTTGCACACACTGTGTGCACATGAACACATAGATTACAAAATCTGGCATGCCTGTGCACGCGGCCCGCCAATTTTATAACATGTGTGGGCTGGGGCGCACCTGTTATAAAATTGGCGCATCCATGTGTGTGCTCCGGGTAGCACGCATACCCATTCAAATCTACCCCTTAGGGGGGTAATACTCAGTTACTGGCTAGATTGCAAAATTAGCTGGATAAACGTATCCAGCTAACTTTGAAGGAGTATTCAGTAGTACAGCTGCACTATTGATTGTAGCTGGCTATAATAAAGATAGCTGGATAGCTTTATCTGGCTAACCTTTGGACAGATCTTTACTGCAACCAGAGTTAGCTAGATAACTAACAGGGTCATTCTTTATTGTACGATGTGCCCGTATCGAGTGCAGTATTATTCAAACTAGGGGAAGGGGAGGAGTGTGGGTGCGGTTTGGGCGGAGTTATCTCCCGGCAGTGCTGCGCAAGATAATGTTTTTCACATTATCACTGGTAGCACCACTGGAAATAACTACAACTTTTCCCGTGGCGCTTTGGAGGCGATTGTGTGCGGTGTGGCTGCATCACTGTGGGCAAAATTGTACCACTGCGATGCGGCCGGTTGCCCACTATCACCTCACCACCCCTTTTTTTTCGCAACACATCATTCTGATATAAATGAGGCAGAATGATGAATCTAGGGCTAAGCTGGCTAATGAAACTTCTTCCAGAAACAACCCAGAATGTCCCTACAATTTCTGGCTACATTTTAGCCAGCTAATGAGATTACTAGTTAAAGTTTAGCTGAATATCTGCCCAAAATATTCAAAAATCAGACAGATAACTTGTGAGTTACCTAGCTAACTGTGGCTGAAATTGGATCATATATATGGCAGAAAATCCACATTATGTTGAATATTTCAATTTCCATAAGGATAAATTGTCTCTAAGGCTAAGATTTAATTCATGTTATGCTTACAGATAGGGATGTGAATCGTGTGCCCGATCGTCTTAATGATCGGGTTCGGCTGGAGGAAGAAAGTGCTCCTACCATGTGACAGGGGCCGGCCAATGGCACGGATACCCTGTCACATGGTAAGGGCAAAGGGCCATCGGCGCCATCTTTTTGAGTGGCAGCCAACGGCCCGAGAACGGGAGATCGCTTCACTGGACCACCAGGTAATTTTAAAATGTTTTGGGGGGATCGGAAGGGTGGGGAAGTTAAGGGGTCATTTTTAAAGGGTGGGGTGGGGTTTTTTTTATCAGACCATCGGCGCCATTTTTGAGTGGCAGCCAAAATGGCGCTGATGGCCCGAGAGCGGGAGATAGGACCCCGCGCCCCCACTGGATCACAAGGTACTCGTAAAAAGTTTTGGGGGGGTTTGGGAGGGTGGGAGAAAGTAAGGGATTAGTTTTATAGGGTCAGGGTGGGTTTAGGGGGCTGTTCTGATGTGTCGGTTTTCCCGCCCTCCCCCCCAATAACGATTTTTCATGATAAATCGGGAAAATGTATATTGTATCGCGCACTCTAACGATTTTTGACGATTTAAAAAAATATCGGACAATTTTTTTAAATCATCAATAAACGATTCACATCCCTACTTACAGATACATTTTTGTGTGGCAAAACAGCAGCACCTCTCTTCCACATGTTATACGAAGCATATGTACAAGTCCCAACTTAGTTTTTACCTGCTTATCATGTCTCTTGTCTTCAAGATGTGTTTCTTTTAAAAACACAACTTGAGCCTTCATTCTTTATACATCAACATTTTTTTCATTTAATCAGAGTTGGGAATTGTACATATGCTTCGTATAACATGTGGAAGAGAGAAACATGAAGACAAGCTACATTTTCAGATTTTGAGGTTAGCGTGGATAAAGTAAGATATACTTTCCTGAAGATATGTTGGGTAAGACTGTCTTTTAAATGTTAAAAGGTCAACATGAGAATTTTAAATCTGGTTTGCCAAGATTCTGGTAACTAATTGATCTTTTATAGGTCTGGACAGGTATGAACCAAGAATGATCTCCCAAAAGCAATCTAGCTGCTGGATTGTGAAGTAACTGTATAGTACAGAGCTCTCATCAATGGTCCCCATATAGAAAACTTTTTTCAATTTTGACAAAATCATTGTCATTTTCCTTAACTCTGACAAATGAAGGAAGGATTTTAATAACTGATTTGAGTGAAGGTTTAAAAAAGCAGATTTCACAATTGAAGAAAAGTGGGACTACATAATTAATCTGAAGTCCAACATCACTGAGATTGAGCACCTCTGTTCTCATATATAGCAATACACCAGCAACGATAATGTGCAGAATTATTATGTCAGGGACTTCTTTTCTTCTCACCCAGAGAATATGCTTGTATGTCTTCCTAGTATTCAAGCAAACTTTTTTTTTAATAATAAGTCAATTGTAGATAACCTGTAAGTGAAGCTTTCTCTTGGTCTGGAGTAAATGGTTGAAACAACTGTACATCATTGATGTAAATCCTATAATAGATACCAAATTTTTGGATGGCTTTTCCTAAGGGATAAAGATGAATGTTAAAAAGAAGGGGAGAGAGTACAGAACCTTGTTGAATTCCATGAAATAGTGAAACTTGTGCAGAATTTTCCTGCAATCATCACTTATTTAAATGTCACACTCATGAAGGATTTCACATAGAATAGATTCATATATTCCCTCGTACCACAAATTAATTAATGGTATGAATAAGGTCAAATGATTTCATGTATCAAATACTGAAGATACATCAAAGAGGACAAAAGAGCAGCACCTCCTCCATCTGTGTACAAATGAAACCAGAACTGTATCATTTCTCTGACTCCGGCAGAAGCTTGTTTGTGGTAGTGCAAGATTCCATAATCATGTAAGAAGACTTGTACTTGGTGAAAGATTACCCTTTCTATCAATTTCCCAAATACAGGAGACTAGATATTGGTCAATAATTTTCAATTGTAATGGCACATACATTTGTGTACTTAGGACTTTAACCCTTAAGATTTATCTGTATACTATTTACCCACATTCGGGAAAAGTGGGAAATGTGTTTTTATGTATGCACTTGTTTTGGGATTTTAAAAAGTATGGGGCAGATTTTAAAACCTGCGCATGGCCTACATCTGTGCACGCTACCTGTCACACACAAATGTATGCCAGATTTTATAACATGTGCACGCAGCCACGCGCATGTTTTAAAATCCAGGGTTGGCGCACTCAAGGGGGTGTACACTAGTGCACCTTGCGCGCACCGAGCCCTAGGGGAGCCCTGATGGCTTTCCCCGTTCCCTCCGAGGCGGCTCTGAAGTCGGAGCGGCCTCGGAGGGAACTTTCCTTCCACCTCCCCCACCTTCCCCACCTTCCCCTCCCTTCCCCTACCTAACCCGCCCCCCAGCCCTACCTTAAACCCCTCCCAACCTTTATTTCAGAAGTTGCGCCTGCCTCTGAGCAGGCGTAGATTGCGCATGCCGGTCGAGTGCTGGTGCACGATCCCCCGGCACGGCCGCTGTGCCAGAGGCCTCGGTCCTGCCCCTGCCCCACCCCTTTCACAAATCCCCGGGACATACACGCGTCCTGGGACTTGAGCACGTTGCCGGGCCTATGCAAAATCCTCAGGATTTACGTGCATAACCCTTTTAAAATCCACCCCTATATGAGTAAATATTCACAGCTAAACTACCCTCACCAAATAGCAGGTGCAGTTCTTATGATTCCAAAGGATGATGTAGTTTCCTTGGTTAATCTCTAGAATTCTACAATGAATGATTCTCTGGATAAAATGTTTCCTTTGAAAATTCTTTGAGAATTTTCTTTGAAAAGGGAACTCACTTCTTTGGAGATAGGCAAGACTGGGAGAGCTCTCAAATACATCAGGCTCAAATTTAATGAATCCAGTGATAAATCTGGAGTGTTCTTAGCAAGGGTAGTACAGCGTAAAGCTAACCACACTCATATTCATAAAAATAAAAAAGTAGGTAGTGGCATTACATCAGAACCTGGGGAGATGGAGAAGGCTTTTGTTCTTTTCTTCATAGAACTTTATAAGGACACTACTGGGTCTAGTTTAAACAACATAAAAGATATTTTACACACTTTAAATTTGCCATAGAAATATAGAAACATACATAGAAACATAGAAATGACGGCAGAAGAAGACCAAACGGCCCATCAAGTCTGCCCAGCAAGCTACGCAGTTTATCCATTTTTTTTCCCTTTTTCTCTCTCCCACCTGTTACTATTGGCTTCCAGTACCCTCCAGCCCTAATTCTCCTCCACCCAATTTAGAGAGCAGCTCTGTATCTGCATCCAAGTGACATCCAGCTCAATTAGGGGTAGCAACCGCTGTAACAAGCAGACCACCCCCTTGCCCCATACTCTTACCCAACCCTGTTTTTATTTTTTGTTTTTTTTTTTTTTTTGGAAATAGCAGCCCTCCATCCTTCCGCTCCATGAAGGTGGAACACCAACTACTGGCCACTGGCATCCCGCTCCGTGAATGCCTCTGTGGCTACTGCCGCTCCATGTAGTGTTTGAATGCCGCTGTGGCTACTGCCGCTCCGTGCAGTGTATGAATGCCTCCACTTTATTCACGCCCTCTAGACTTGATGGATCCACAGTGTTTATCCCACGCCATGATTAGCAGAGGCTCAGGTGGACTCATTGCTGGTTCCTTAACTAGGCTGGAGATACAATCTATGATTAAGGACTTCCCTGAGGGTAAGTATCCTGACCAGGACAGCTATGAGATTGATATTTTCAAAATTATACTTCAGATACTGTTCAGTTCCGTCTCCCACTCTTTAACTTAGCTGGCTCAGTAAGAAGTTCACTGGGGGACATGGCTAATGCTGCAATTACTTTGATTTACAAAAAGGGTAAAGACGCGGTAGATTATAGGGCTTACCGGCCTATATCTGTTCTTAACTCTGTCATTAAAATACTGTCTAAAATATTACCGTTGAGATTAGAACAGGTTCTCCCTAATCTGGTGCATAAGAACCAAACTGGCTTTGTGAAGGGCAGTGTGTCTTCATATAACATTAGGCGTTTATTCAATGCCATTTCTATGGCCCATAAAAGAGATATACTGGGCTTAATCCTTTCTCTGGATGCAGAAAAGGCTTTCAATAGGTTATTGCGGGCCTTCCTCTTTAAGGTTATGACTCATGTCTGTCTTCCACAGAGATTTGTTTCATGGATATCAGCTTTGTATGAAAGGCCTAGGGCCAGGCTTCTAATTAATGGAGTTTTATCTTCTTTTATTCCTATAGCGCAATGCATTCATCAAGGTTGCCTGCGCTCACTCCTGCTATTTGATCTGGCCATAGAGCCTCTAATGGTGGCGGTCAGGCAGCACCCAGGTATCCATGGCTTGAAGTTGGGAGGAAAAGAACATAAAATTTCATTATATGCTGATGATGTGTTGCTGTTCATGTCAAGTTCCCATGAGTCAGGTCCAGTGCTGCTTGATTTCCTGATTTCTAATGGCTTTCTCGCTGGTTACAAAATAAATTTGGGTAAGTTTGAACTCTTTTCTTTAGGTCCTAGATTGACTGTGTTGGATTGTTTTTCAATTTTTAGGCGACTGCGGGAGACTTATATGCAATAAATTTTGCTGGGTTGGTTAGTAAAATCAAACAGGATATGGTAGATTGGGACATCTAACAGTTTCGTGGGCTGGATGAATTAGCTTATTGAAGATGAACATTCTGCCAAAGCTGCTATATAGGTTTCAGCATGTTCCTTGTCTCATACCCGCCCATGTTTTTAACAATCTGCATAATTCCATGATTAAATTTATTTGGAAAAGATGGCCAGCCAGAATTAAGATGGATCAGCTGTGGTTGCCTAAGCATCAAGGGGGAATGGCTTAACCCAATCTTCGCATTTACTAGTGGGCTACTCGCCTGGTTTGTTTAAAAATCTGGTTCAGTTAACACAGTGATATATGTATTGTATTGGCTCCCCTATTCATTCGACTGTGTATATTTATATTGAACCCTGCTCTCAGATGATCTATGTTTTGTATTGTTTCCCCATTCATTTGACTGTGTATTTTATCCCGCTCTGAACATAGGAAGGGTGGGTTATAAATGCCTTTAATTAAATTAAAGTAAATTAAATGACAATTCCTGGGTGACCTTAGAACACTAGCAGGCTGAACTGGCTAATTTGACTACTTTATTGTTCATGCCTTTTGAGTCACCACATGGTCGAAGGGTTTGTAGAATTTGTCCAATGCTAGCCATACGTTGCAGATAGGGAGGCAGGTTAATAAGTTTCTGGGTAAGGACTGTGGGAGTTTGTTTCCTATTTCCCCTATCTATGCTAACCCAGGTATTTCTGGTTATACCTTTATGCAAAAGGTACATCAGTGGTGTGATAAGCTCTTGCTTTGTATAGTGCAGTTATGGGATGAGAATGATTTTCTGGAGTTCAATGAACTTCAGAATGATTATGAGCTAGATCAGGGTTACTAAGCCTGCTATTTTCAACTGTGTCAGGCTTTTCTTTGGAGGGGAGGGGCAAAATGGATCTGGCATAGCCTATTTGACCCATAAATGGTCTGGAAAGTGTTATCACTGACATAAAGGTATAGTTGTGCTATATCAGGGTATCTCAGCTCATAAATTTCGAAAGGTCACTTCCCAGAAATTAATTGATTTCTGGAATGTGGATCGAGGCCTAAATTTTGTTTCTAGGGCTTGGAAGATTATATGGAACAATGTCCATCATATTACTATCTATATGAGACATATTATTATTATTATTATTATTTAATGTATTTGTATACGGTCATTCTATAAAATAACAATTATGATGATTTCCAAATGGTGTATGAACAATTAAATAACTAAAATCATTAGTGCATGAATAATTCACCCAAAATTTAAATAAAATCAATTAAAACATCATTAAAAGGACAACATGTATATTAACATGTATATTAACATATATATATATATATATATATATATATATATATATATATATATATATATATATATATAACATATATATGCTCATGTTTTTATTCATCAATAAGAAATTTCTCCCTCCTCCCCCCTCCATGAACAACCTTCCTTCCCCCTCCCCCCCATTAGCAAACCTTCCTCCCCATGCGCTAGTTTCGCTCTAATAGTGCATACTGCTACTGTTCCTAGTTATGTTATGTTATATTATCCAAGTTGTTCACTCCCTTGTTCATTGTAAGACATATGTTGTCATTGTTTTCTACTTGTTATAATGTAAACCGGAGTGATAAGTAATTCTGTTACCTGAACTTCGGTATAAAAAAAGTTATAAATAAATAAATTAATTAATTAAGATAATAAATAACCTAAAATTAATTAAATAAAGCTTAGTACAATCTAAATAAGTAAAAATGACAAAAAGACCTCAGATAAATCAAATTCCTGATTCATCATAGTTCAGTCAATCTATAAAAAAACATGCTTAAGCTCCTTTTTCAAATGCTTGCCTAAGCAACCATGTCTTTAAATCTTTTCTGAAAGTTAAAAAATCTTTCTGTAACCTTATATCATCAGGGAGAGTGTTCCAGAGTTTTGGGCCAGCTTACACAGAGCTTATGGTCCATCTGCTTCAAAGGACTTACTTTACTCCACTGTTTTATGCATGGTTGTCTGCCAATGTGAGTCCGGATTGCTGGAGGGGATGTGGTCAAAGAGGATCTTTTATTCATATGTGGTGGTTTTGTCCTGTAGCTTGAATTTTCTGGTCCCAAATTGCGCAAGAAATTGCTGATATTATTGATATTGCTGTATGTTTTCAGCCTTTGCTCGGTCTCATAGGAAAATGGGATGGGTCCCCTGTACCGGTGAATTGCAGGGAATTAGTGGATCAGCTGCTTCTGATGGTGCATTTCACTATTGCTACCTTCTGGAAAACTATTCCCATTCTGGCTTGCTGGTGGACCCAGGTATGAGATATTGCCAACCTAGAAAGGTTGAGCTTTGACCTAAAAGGGGAGTTTTTCAAGTATGAAAAAGTATGGGGTCTGTACCATTCACATTATGGAAATTCTGCACCTATTATTCTCTGATTGTCTTTCCATTTTGTACTGTGCCATGCAAAAGATGTATATTGGAAGTACATATGTGATGTATGCCGAAAATGTTTGTTAAATAAAGAGTTAAAAAAAATTGCAGTTGATACCTTTATATTGAATTAATTGTAACTAGCTCCTTTCATTAGCATAATAAAGAAACAGTGCACTTACATTGGATTTAAAAAGTACAGAGTAGGGATGTGAATCGTGTGCCCGATCGTCTTAACGATCAAAATCATCTGGCAGGAGAAGAAAATCGTGTTTGGTACGATTTTTTAGTTAAAAAATTGGTTTTTCCGATTAGTGAGCACTAACGGGAGTTAGTGCGCGCTAACAGGAAGTTAGCGCGCACTAACCATTGTTAATTTGACACTTTTCAGGTCAGTTAAGGTCAGTTTAGGAATGAATATGTATTCCTATTGGCTGCCCTCTTATTTATTCATGTTACCAAGGTTCCCACTGACAATATATGGGGGATGGGAAATGGAAACAGTTGGTAGCTTGACAAAAAAAGTAATGTGATCAGTCAATGTGACTAGAACTTGTGCCCTATCCCTGATACTGGGAGTGTTGTGATCTTCCTGCACGTAGTGCCGTATCCCTGATACTGGGAGTGTTGTGATCTTCCTGCACGCAGTGCCCTATCCCTGATACCAGGGGTGTTGTGATCTTCCTGCATGCATTGCCCTATCCCTAATACCAGGAGTGTTGTGATCTTCCTGCACACAGTGCCCTAACCCTGATCCCGGGAGTGTTGTGATCTTCCTGCTCGCAGTGCCCTATCCCTGATACTGGGAGTGTTGTGATCTTCCTGCACACAGTGCCCTAACCCTGATACCAGGGGTGTTGTGATCTTCCTGCACACAGTGCCCTAACCCTGATACTGGGAGTGTTGTGATCTTCCTGTCGCAGTGCCCTATCCCTGATACCGGGGGTGTTGTGATCTTCCTGCACTGAGCAGGGATACGGCACTGCATGCAGGAAGATCACAACACTCCCGGTATCAGGGTTAAGGCACTGTGTGCAGGAAGATTACAACACTCCCGGTATCAGGGATAGGCGCAAGTTCTAGTCGCATTGACTGATCACATTACTTTTTTTGTCAAGCTACCAACCGTTTCCATTTCCCATCCCCCCAACCATCTCCTCAGTGGGAACCTTGGTAACATCAATAAATAAGAGGGCAGCCAGCCAATAGGAATACATATTCATTCCTAACTGACCTGAAAAGTGTCAATTTGTATCATTTTCTGTTAATGCGCACTAACTCCCGGTTAGTGTGCACTAACCCGATTAATGATTTTTTAACGATAAATCATTAGAATTCCTATTATATCGTGTTCTTTAATGATTTAAGACGATTTTAAAATTATCCGACGATAATTTTAATCGTTGAAAAATGATTCACATCCCTAGTACAGAGTCAGCTAGGCATGAGGTTGTCTGCATCTATCATTACAGCTTTCTAAAAGGATGGGTGGGGAAGGGTTTGACAAAAATGACAGAGGAAGCAAAATTTTACAGTTTCAAAGGGCCTATGATGATGGGTGAGAGAACCAATGTCCTGAAATCTTTTTGTGCTTTTTTCCCTCAACTACACCACTTTTACCCAAAATAAAATAAATTAAGAGCTTCATCTTTACCAAGAATTAATTTGGCTTTCTGCCCCTAATCAGATAACAGAAAAAGATAAGAAAATGTATTCTTGAGAATTCTTTAGGGGTTTTCCATTTCAGGTATCAGATAAATATAGAGCATTTGAAAAGCTTTGTGCTCTGTACAGAGCATATATGAAAACTAAACCAGGTCACTAAAATGACTCTGAGATCCTGATATTTATAGTAAACTGGGAAAGTGCTGGTACTCAAGAGACATAAAGTGGCAAAGACACAAAAAAGCCCACTCAACTGGAGCACTGAGAACCTGTTAAGTAGAAAATACTGAAGCTTCTGTAATATAATTATGCAGGCAGCTGGGCTACACAGGGACTTTATATCTATGCCATAGTGAATAAAATTGTCCACATTTATCAATTTCAATTTTCAGTTGAAATATCAATTTATGTCTTATAAACTTCAAGATCTATATAACCCATAGCAGCATTAGATTACAGATAACAGAAAGTACAGGAAAAAAAGACAACACATATAATAGAATAGAATTCATAGCACACATTCAGGAATAAGATGTAAATACTTATTAAATTACAAACCAAGACAGTGACAAAGAATAAATAACATTAGAACGGATAGCACAATCAATCAAATAGCATAAAATAACAATATAAGATTAAATTTTGGTTCACCCATAGTAAAAATTTGACCCCACAAGGATTTATTTATTTATTTATTTAACAGTTTTATATACCGAAGTTCTAGCAACAAAGTTACTAATCAATTCGGTTTACATTGTAACAATAAAATTGACAGAATGTAGAATAATGTCTTACAGAGAACAGGGAAGATTTAACTTGGAAAAATAAAATAAAATAACTTAATGAGAACAATAAATAACTTCAACGGAGTAAGGAGAGTACAATTTAAACAACAAAATAATTTAGGAGAATATATGTTCGGAATTGAATGAGTTGGGCCTGAGGTCGAATATTGAAAAGATCAGAATAGTTATTGGGATTAGGAGAATGCTTGATTAAACAACCAAGTCTTGAGTCTCTTTTTAAAGGTGGGAGTCGATTGTTCCAATCTCAGGTCAGGAGGGAGAGAGTTCCAGAGTTTAGGTCCAGCAGTGGAAAGAGCTCTTTTACTAAGAGAAGTTTTGAGCGGATGGGCCTTAAGCGTGCCTCTCTGGGCTAGCCTCGTTGGACGGGAAGAGGTGTGAAGTTGTAAAGGGATGGTGAGTTCAATTGGAGAAGAGTTTTTGATGACTTTGTGGATTATTGTTATGGTTTTATAGAAGATTCTCTGATTGATGGGGAGCCAGTGAAGGTTCTTTAAGATGGGTGTAATATGTTCCCTTTTGTTGGATTTGGTTAGAATCCTCGCAGTGGCATTTCCTCGCAGATTTCCATCAAACTCATTAAACATACCTGATTAGACAGGTTTTCATCTGTCCCTGGATCTTTGAACACTTGCTTAAGGAATGTGGTCACTCAAAAATAAATCCAATGAGGAATCTTTTAAAATATATCCTAGATTCACTACAAAGAAATAGTATTTTCAGAATGGCTGAGGGGGCAGGAAGGCATCCAGGTTTTGTATTTGTTTTTATGTTATGTATTATGTTTTTATGTTCTTGGATTGATGATGTTATTATCTATGGGGTAGATTTTAAAAAAGTACGCCCACGTGTATTTTTGTTTGCGCGGCTGGCGCAAACAAGAGTACGTCGGATTTTAATAGATATGGGGCGGATTTTCAAACACTACGCGCGGGGTACTTTTGTTCGCGCCACCAGCGCGAACAAAAGTACACCAGATTTTATAAGATACGCGCGTAGCCGCGCGTATCTTATAAAATCCGGGGTCGGCGCTTGCAAGGGGGTGCACATTTGTGCAACCTGCGCGCGCCGAGCCCAGTGCGGCCTGCCTGTTCCCTCCGAGGCCGCTCCGATTTCGGAGCGGCCTCAGAGGGAACTTTTCTTCGCCCTCCCCCCACCTTCCCCTCCCTTCCCCTACCTAACCCATCCCCCCGGCCCTATCTAAACCCCCCCCTTACCGTTATCAGCAAAGTTACGCCTGCTGAAAGCAGGCGTAACTTTGCGTGCGTCGCCGGCAGCCCCGCTCCATCCTCCGGTCCAGGGGGCGTGGTCCGTTGGCCTCGACCACGCCCCCGGGCCGGCACCATGCCCCCGGGCCCG
The DNA here is from genome assembly GCF_901001135.1 of Rhinatrema bivittatum. Lineage (NCBI taxonomy): Eukaryota > Metazoa > Chordata > Amphibia > Gymnophiona > Rhinatrematidae > Rhinatrema > Rhinatrema bivittatum. The sequence continues at coordinate 561,764,264 of NC_042616.1, read as the reverse complement.
CCCCCGAAACGCCGCGTCGTTTCGGGTCGCCCCGGACACGCCCCCTCCTTCCCCGTTTCGAAAGCCCCGGGACTTACGCGCGTCCCGGGGCTTTACGCGCGTCGGCGGCCTATGCAAAATAGGCGTGCCGGCACGCGAGGGCCCTGCGCGCGTAAATCCTGCTGGATTTACGCGCGCAGGGGTTTTAAAATCCGCCCCTATGTGCGTAGCCGCACGTATCTTTTAAAATCCGGGGTCGGCGCGCGCAAAGCTGATCAAAATCGGCAGCCTGCATGTGCCAAGTCGCGCAGCCTGCCTCCGTTTCCTCAGAGGGAACTTTCCTTCCTCCCCCCTCACCTTCCCCTCCCTTCCCCTACCTAACCCACCCTTCCAGCCCTATCTAAACCCCCCCCTACCTTTGTTTGAAAAGTTATGCCTACCGGCCCAGGAGCAGTTTTGGAGGCCTCAGCCACACCCCTGAAATACCCCCAGGCCAGAACTACACCCGTGGCCCCGCCCCCGGATGACGCACTGCCACGACACGCCCTGACACGCCCCCAAAATGCCCCCCCCCCCCAGGAAAGCCCCGGGATTTACGTCATCCCCGTGTCAAATTTTTACTATGGGTGAACCAAAATTTAATCTTAACATAAAAGGTGTTTCTAGTGATGTTAATCAGAACACAATAAATCTATTTTGTTTTTAGGAATATCCCACATGCAACTGCATTGGCAAAATGTGTGACACGTTAGATCACCATTTTACTCCTATATAGAGCAAATTATACCTTTAGTTTAGAAGATCACTGCTTTCCTCACATCATGAAAGCTAATTTAAATTTTTTTTCAACTGTCAACAGATTAACAACACTAGATATACTTATTTAAGGAGGCTTTTCGACTCATAATTAGATCAATATAATGACCGTGTGGTTCAATCACGCATCAGTTTATATGACGTCTTTTTCCTTGTATTTACCAACTATCTTGGGATTATTTATCAATAATTGACAAGATAAACCATACTCTTTTTTTTTTTATTCTTTATTTATTCATTTTAATACATAAACAAAAATCATATTTGCTTATACAGAAATACTGTGGGTACCTAATGTTGTAAATTAATTTATCCCCTTGCTGCCATATCAGCAAGAAAAATCTTAAACAAAAACTCTAAACAGAATATTTAAATCTATGCAGAAGTGGCAAGAAAAGAGATTTTATAATCATTTTTTTAAGCATTATTCAGTTATTAAGACCCACACCCAGCAGAAAAAACCAATTGGGGGAAACAAGAAATCTTTTAAGGAAGATAAACTATAGGTTAATAATAACATGTTATATCATGGTGCATGTAACAGCAGTGTAATATATTTTACTGGGTTAGTATGTTTAATTTCCTCACCTCTATAAACTCTTTTAACTGGTCTACAGTGAAAAATACATAACGCTCATTTCCCTTCATAAGGAAACATTTACAAGGAAATAATATCTTAACAACATAACCCAGCCCTATAGCCTCTTGTCTGAGGTTTACCAACCCCCGACGCCTGGCCTGGGTAGCTGGGGCTAAATCAGGGAAAATTTTTACTGCTGCCTCATGAAAATTAACAGGATATTTCCTGAAATACGATTTCATCACTGAGCCAATATCTTTAACAATTATAAACGATACCAAAAGTGTTCCTCTACTAATTACGTCCAGTGTAGAATCTTCCAAAAACCCCGTCAAGTTCCCTGCATTTTTGGCAAGAAAAGAGAAATGGCAGAGAGCTCCTGCTTAGGTCTCAATGCGTGCGGCCATCTTAGTTCCCCCTAAACCGTACTCTTTTTGTTTTGAGCATTTGTAACTTGCTGCCTACATTTTTCTTAGTAAATGCCTTCTTTGGAACATCAGTGATCTGATTTTCAAAATTCAAAAAAGAATCCAGAATGAAACCCAAATTCTGAATGAAATTTTTTATCTGTATAGGAGGGAAATTGCACAGTTCGGGGGCCATGACTTATCCACCCTGAAAACCTCCATCTTCCTGGGATTAAGTTTGATATATGTTGGTGTGTTAATCCACAATGCACATTACTGTACCCACATTTTCATGGAGATATTATAGGGTGGGATTAGGCTGGGGGAGGCACCAACAATGCATTTTCAAAACTAAGCATCATTTTTTGGTTGGAAAAAATACCTACATAAGAGCAGGTGCAAGTCTCTGCAGGTACTTTTTGTTGGCAGCTTTCAAAGGGAAATCGTAATCATACTTCCCCTTTGAGAACTTCGGGGCAGCGCATAGTTTTGAAAATTGCCCCCATAATGTTTATCTAATATATGAATTAGGTCCAGGGTATATCCACCAACAGGAGTGGAGCCTGTTAATAATTAAATGTAACCTAAGGTAGACATGGCTGATAAATTGTCGGGCACTGGGCCTGCAATAGTGTGATCAGCCATTATTATAATGTTGGATATTTTAAAAAACAGCCAAATAATCATTTAAATTGCCTGCCCAGACAATCTACACACTGTGCACTTTTTAATGAAAATTTGTTGAGAATGGCATGACCCCCTCATGGCTGGCCTCTGACCCGCATCATGATCTAAAGGCGGAAACCCATGAAAGAAGATTCTACTTAGTTGTTCAGTTTTATATTCTGCTTCACATAATAAACATTCCTAAAATATAAACACACTACATAAAATATACATCCTTAAATCATAAAACAATTAAAAATCATCACATAAAAATTAACAAATAGACTAAACATAAATAGGAAAATTTCAAAATTCAAGTACAAGAAAATATGTGCAATCCATACTTTATAAATTCATCACATATGCACAAATATGCTCCTTCATGAATAAATGTACATGTGTAAAAAGGGGCATGTCAGGGTATGGTTTGCAGTTACAAGTGTAAAGCTCTATTTATTTATTTATTTATTTATTTATTTGTAAGCTTTTATATACCGAAGTTTAGCGAAAGGCCTTCACTCCGGTTTACAGTTATAACAACATATTACAGGTGTAACACGACAGGTATAACATCAGTTACAAAATGTTATATATAACAACAGATTATATAGCAACAGATTACATGCATAACCAACGGGTATAGTATCAGTTACAAAAAGATTAACTATTATATTCATAACTGTGGGAGGTGACGTAGGTTTTCCCTCCGGAGAAACATTACAGAGAACATATGTTTATAGGGGTAGATATGAGGAATAGCAAGGGACTGTGGGAGGTACTAAAACTAGAGACAGAAGAATCGTCTAGCTGTGTATGTTAATGCAGTCGGGTTTGTCATAGTATTTATGGCATCTAATGTTAGTGGTTTCTCAGCGTGGAGATGTCGCGCGATTTTATAGCATACAATATTGTGATATCGATTGGGTTTAGAAGGCTCAACTGAGTATGTTGCTAGAATAAAAACTGAGTGGTGGTTGAAGTGGTTGGGGTTAGTAAGGTTCTTAATGGGGGTTGAGATTCATGGTTGCTGTGGTCATGTGAACGATTAGCCGATCCCGTCTTTGTAGGCTTGTTTGAAGAGCCAGGTTTTGAGCAGTTTTTAAAATATTTTAGTGTTGTTCTATAGTCTTAGGTATTCCGGTAAAGAGTTCCAGAGGTGAGGTCCTGCTATTGATATGGCTCTTTATTTTAAAAATAACATACACACAATGTATAATCATAATTTTCAAAAGCATTTACACACTTCAAAGTGGGTTTTAGATGTATTAATGTATTCTATCCATGTAAATGTGCTTTTGAAAATTGCTAAAATAATAGTTACATTTACTCGTATCAATCCTTTTGAAAATTACCTCCAAAGTGAGTAAATTTACTATTGTTTATTTATGCATACAAATGCAAATTTTTGTGCTCTTGTTATGACAGTCGGTCGCAGATGGCTGCGACCGCTATTACTCACTTCGTGCCTCACTGCCTTCTCTTCTTTGGGAAGACTCGTGGCTAGCCGCCTCTGACCCTCATGGCTCCGTTCCATGATTCCCCAGGATGGCGAGGATGCCCCCGATTGCCACGTCTCTCCCATGCTCCATGACCCTCCTTTAAGGATGCCAGGATGGGAACCTCAGGGGCGTCTCCCCTTGATGACATCAGTAGCCCTGGACTCTTAAGCACCATCAGGGCCTGGCTATAATCAATTTGGCAACAAGTTCCCTCCTTGCTGAATCCTGCTGATCTCTCTATGGACGCTGGTTCCTGATTTCTACTCCTCCTGCATGAGACACTCTCTGGTTCCTGCTACTCGGGGGCCCTGCTCCTGTCTCTGGCTATCCGCTCCTCGGAGGGCCCTGCACCTTGGACGCTATCTGCTGTTTCCCTTGCTCCTTGGAGTTGCTCCAGGAACCACTCTACCCGTGAGACTCTACATCGGTGTACCCCGCTCTGCGGACCATTGCCGTTCTACTCTGCTTCGTGGAGACTCAGGGTGGTGTACGCTGCTCTGCGGACCATTGCCTTATGACTCTACCTCTTGGAGACCAACGTAGGTGTATCCCGCCCTGTGAGACATTGCCTTCGCTTGTGACTGCCACACCCCCGCTCCTCAGGGCAGCGTATTGTGAACTTGGACTGTGCCATGCTCCCCCACTCCTCAGGGCAGCACCTTGTACTTTACTGTTATTACATTCTGCTCCTCGCTCCTCAGGGTAGCGTCCTGCCTATCTCTGAAACTGTACCGCACTTCCCTGCTCCTCAGGGTAGTGTCCTCTTGCACTGGCAGAGACCCCTGGGCTTCCCCGCTTCTCAGGTAAGCTACGTCATACCTCCCATGCTGACTCTCTTTCTGTGGCTCCGACCCCTGGGGTCGCCCTCGCAAGCACTCCACCTTACCCTGCCTGCATTCCCCGCTCTTTGGGGCCTGCTCAGCACTCCACCACTAGGGGGACCTATTCTGGCTACCACATCCACTCCCCAGTCTCCTGCTCTCCCTATACTCGCTGGGCTGTGTCAACTATTGCTCAGACCTCGCCTCCTGATGGTGAGGCTCAGTGGGGCTCCTCCCCATGGGCGGTACCATCTCTCACCTTGGGCCAAGGCCCCACTGACCTAAGAACCCTATCAGCTGTTTTTCAGCTTGATGTTTGGCAGGCTGGCATTTCCATGTGAGTAGACATTGGTGAAGGTTAGAGGTGGCAATATCTGTCCCTAGGACTGACTGGTTCCTACTTGGGGGGTTATTGAGACATGCTGGGTTATACTTGAGGGTAAGAGTGGTTGTATATGGGACATACTGGGCTATACTAGAGGGTAGACGTCCATGGTGGAGAATCCATTTTCAAACTGACCTTAATAGGCCTATGGTTTCTCATGTCACAACAGTTGAGAAGGGCAAAGGAACAGAGAAAGAGGAGGAGGTATCCCTCACAGAGAGAATACAGGACTAGAGCATAGTTTTTGGATTGTCAGAAAAGCAAATCATGTAAATGAGATGACCCTTTGAGTTAATTGTGATAAGGCCTGAGTCCTGAAACCTGTGATCCAGGATAGGAAAGGTACTGGAGGGAGGGGTTTTCCATTGATGAACATTTCCTCCATTGAGATTGCAGGAATGGCCAGCCCTCTGCTGCTTATAAAAGCAGGCTGCAGCAATCTTAGGCATGTCCACTACATGGACATGCCTACAATTTGATTTAGTAGTATACTGCAAGTTCCCAGTTCAAAGAGATATAATAATAGTGGACATTTGTGAGTTTCATGCTACTTTGGGTATTTTTTTGATTTAGCAATTATAGGCATAGCATTTTGGTTAAGATTTAGAGAGAGTAGGAGTGTTTTCTTTCCGAGTTATTCCTCTGCTTGGTTAGTGGATTTCTCAGCTTAGGCCAATATATTAGTGATAAGGGGATCTGTGCCTGTCTGGGAGCTGGTTCTGATTTTACTTAAGAATTTTGAATATTTTTGCCTTTTTAGGTTTTCTCCTGTGAGAAAACCAGGTTGGAAAAATTTGGTATCTCCACCAGCTGGATTAGATTAGGAGGGATGGCAGATTCCAAATGATGAATCACTGCAGGAGGATTCCAGATTTTAGCTACTTTTATGTGAAATTTCTTTTCTGAGTTTCCCTGGAGAACATTTTTAGCCACCCTTCCAGCCAGTAAAGGGGACATCTGTATAGAGATGCTGTTTTCCCCGATCTTGGACTTTTACTAAGTAAAATCCTATTAAAACAAACTATGAGCAAATCCTATTTCTATTCTAAGGACACCCAATGAAATTTTCACCCTGGGAGAGAGAGGAGACTGTGCAGATCCTGTAAATCTTTTGTCAATCAGTATTTTTGGAAGGGGTTTTCCATCCCATCTAAGAATGTCCTGACTGATTGGGAACTTTGCTTGTATATCCCATAGAGGGTGAGAGCTTCCCTGCTTGATACTGAGAGATGCTTGCACAGATAAATTAGATAACTATAAATTTCATCTTATCAAGACAAGAACCGTTATAAAAGTTCTATTTCTAACATTTAAGAACCCTGACCATAAAGATATAATTTTGGATACTCAATCTGAGCCTGCAAAGTCTTTTATGGCACTTATATCCTTTAAATCTGATAGATACCTATTAATCCCTCCTTCACCAGGGCAATAAACTGAGAGTCATCCCAGGCATCTTAGGACCTGGAGGATTTAGTCAGGAATTCATGACCACATCCAGGAAGGGCACATCACGAGGGGCTGGCTTCTAGGTTTGAATGCACTTACCACTACCACCACACAACAATTAAGCTTTTCTTTTGGTCTCCCTCATATCTAGGTGGACTAACAGCCTTGGCCCAGGAGGACTGCTGCATCCTTGACCAGGGAACTACCCTGACTGTCCAACTCTAAAGGATAACTATTTCTACTCTTCTCTGTGTTCTCCCCTACAGGGGACAATAGATTGTCCACTCAAATCCCGTCTCATATCCCACTAGCTAACCCACAGGACACTGCAGAGTTTTGCTACAACAAGACTCCCTGGCAGACTAGGGCACTCATCTAGAAAACCTTCAGTGTTCTCAATATGTGTTTCCACTGCCTGGGAAGATGTAGGAGATGTCTTCTCTATACCCCTACTATGGTCTATGAGATCTTTCTAGGATGCTTCATGATTCATAATCTGGCCAAAACCAGAGGCCTGATTCCTCCAGAGGGACTACAAGTTCATTTAGTTGAACAGAAGGAAGAGGAAGAGACACATGATCTGAGTCAGGATGGATTGCAGGAGATACATTGCCAAATTCAACAGCAGGCTATACAGGAAAGAAACAATCTGATATAAAGACATTTTAGATACCGAAGGTATATTTATTTACAGGGTGTGCAAAGATTATTTAGAAGGTGAATATGCATTTATTTACATGGCATGCTCAATGTGATGATGATTAAATTCAATTATTTCTCAACTTCCTTGGCCAACCTTTTTTTGGGGAGGGAGAAGTTCTGGTGCCTTGGCCAGGCTCAGTCTAATGCTCCTTTGTAGTTGTGTCCAATCACAACTTAAGATGCCCTCAGAAGACCTGAGACCTGGGAACAGTGGCAACTCTCAAGAGGCCTAGATAGCTGGAATTCAGCTGAGAAGATGGATCAGAAACAGCTGTGCTCTCTAAGAGGGGGGAACAGCTCTCTCTGGTATTGGCAATGCTGGTGGTGATATTGCAGGTGGCATCACTGCAGTTGGGGGGTACTAGAAGAGTAAGTTGAACTACTATGAGTTATAATGGAGGAATAGATGGAATGGCCCATGGGGTAGGTGGGACTCCAGCTTGGGAAGGTGCAATCCAGAGTGATAATGCTTCCAAGGTGGGAGCTGCATTCATGGAGGCATTATGTAGTACAGAGATGGTGCATGCTTCAGCTAGGGTGTGTGTGGGGGGGGGTGGGGTGGGGGGGCAGGCAACCTCTACTGCATCTTCCTGCACACTGAAGAAAGGGTCTGCATCTCTTCACAGATGCCCTTAACTCCTGCCGCATGCTCTGAATCTATTCCTTATTTATTTATGCATTTATTTATCTACTTATTTATTTATTTTGAAAGCATTTGTTTGTTGCCTTACAGAATATATCTTCCTAAGTGATTTACAACATAAATTCAAAGCATGAGTAACAATAAAAATACAAAAATAAAATTAAAGTACATAAAAACAGTCAGGCCTATAAACAATTTCTTTTGACTCCTCTACTGGTCAATATCTTTCATCAAATTCCTTCAACTCCTCTACTGGGCAATTTCTTTCATCATGCAAGTTTCCACAGATTTCCTAAATTTTAACAAATCTACTTCTTCTCTCAAGCCTGGAGGCAAATTATTCCAAAGTTGAGGAATCATTTCAGAGAATGATCTAACCTTCAGGTGAGAATGCCAAAACATTTTAACCTCCTGGACTTTCAAAAAATATTGTCTCAAGGATCTCAAACATCTAATAGGTCTGTACCAACTGAAGTGGTCCTTTATTTGCTATGAACCAACTCCTTTCAAAGTTTTAAAAGCCAGAACTAAATTCTTAAATCTGCATCTAGAACTCACCGGAAGCCAATGCAGATCGAATAATAATGGCTCAGAAAGAGTTCTTCTATAGCTTCCGGTCACAATACAAGCTACTGTATTCTGAATAATTTCCAGTTTTTGAGTAGTTTTAACAGCTAATCCTAAAAGTAAAGTCATTGATGTATTCTTTAGCATTCTGGCAGTTGTAGCTCAGTTTTCTCTATTGCATTCCCTTAAAAATGTTATAATACTAGTCCAAGCATTCAGTATGGTAAAAATCAGAACTGGTCAACCTGTCCTGAAATTATTAAACCACTTGCTTACTTTATTCTTCAATGCTTACATTATCTGACTTATGTACCATTTCATTTGTTTAACCATTAACAACATATCACTATTTAAGGATGGGTGAAGCATTAGGTGATCCTTGAAATATGTCCTATCCCCTTACCTATATCCTATATGTGGATTTAGATGGTCAGAGTGCTCTTAGTATGACATAGATATAACTAGACCTAGCCTATTAGATGTCAGCTTAGTTTTATAATGCAATGGTGCTGTACAATTTCACTATTTGGTGGGGTATCTTCACTGAGTGCCAGCATAGGGATCTTATCTTCACAAAGGAGGCTCAGAGGAAATTTGAGGAGAAGATTTCAAGGAAATAATTTCTAGGAAGCGGAGAAGACATAAGAAAGAAAGAGGACTAATGTACAGGGAGGTGCTGCAGGTAGAGTATCCTGACTGGGAATGCTCACCAGACTCTGAGTCAGTCTACTAAAAGATGGCCTACACTGTAAGGAGAGTGAACATAAGCTAGGAGTAAAAGATTTAAGCTAACTCTCATCTATTAGGGGGGAAGGTTCCCATGATGGAATCAGTACCTGTCCAAAAGACGACCAGTGTGATAAGAGGTGACAAGAAAGTGGGTTCTAGTGTGAATACAGGTATTGCGGCAATAATTTACAGAAACGGTTCCTAGTTAGACATTTATTTACCATCAATCAATTTATTTACCATCAATCAATCAAAAAAGATTTTCTGTACCATTGTACAGAGTGTTTTAATGGAGAAAACACCTCTAGAGTAGGAAAAGTCCATGTGTTGACAAGGAACAATAGCAAATAAACTTTTCTATTTTTACCACCTGTGCAGAAACCCTGGGAGGTCATGAGGCCTTGAATGATCCAGTGACCCTCCCTGTGTGCCCATATGCTCTATACCTTCTAAATCATGTATACAAATTACTACTATAAGGACGTTTAAAAGTTATTATGAGGACTGCTCCTCGCCTCCCTCATATACTCCATTGTATATTTTACCTTCTCTTCGTGCCCTCTCTTATTTCCTACTCCAAGTTAACTTATCCTTGTTATAATGTAACTTTATACTCCTTTCAAATTGTCTCTTGTTATTGGTTGTTTATAGTTACTGCTTGTTCGATGTAAACCGAGTTGATTTGATTTGTATCAAGAAAGTCGGTATATAAAAGCCTTAAATAAATAAATAAATAAATAAATAAATAAATAAATACCTTCATTGGACAGGGAACACATATAAATGTATAGTAGGAAACATATTTATAGTTAACTCAGGATCCTATAGGACATTCTGGACCTTCATTACCTCATGGCCAAGAAAGTCTACATCACTCATTTGGTATATAGGCTTCCTCAGTGGTACTCTACTCCTTCTGAACATGGTGTAAATAGGAAGACATGCACTGGAACAAGTTCTTTATATGCATTTGTGAACATAAAGGGGTGTGGTTTACATGAGTAAATAATATGCATGTTTATTGTTAAAATTGATAGCAAATATAAACATGTTTTTTTAAATATTTGTATATCTTTGTTTATTTTTCATGTGCATATTCACAGTAATATAGTGGCATACCCATACATTTTCTATATGGAAGTATACAGCCAACTTCAGGGGAATGGAGCTGCTACCAATCTCTAGATTAGGGATGACCAACTCTGGTCCTCAAAAGCTACAAACAGGCCAGGTTTTCAGGATATCCATAATGCATGCAAATCTAATTCATGCATATTCATTGTGGATATCCTTAAAATTCGGGCTATTTGTGGCTCTTGAGGACTGGAATTAGCCACCCCAGCTCTAGATGACACTTTTATTCAATAGTAAGATCTGCTGTAGTAGAAATGGGCCCTTAATGAGTTCTCCTTGGTTCCCTATGCACTGCTTATAATAATGGGGAAGTATACCTGATCATTTACTTTATAGACTATGCAATGCTTCACTTTTTTATGATCAAATATAGGTCTCCCCTAACATATAGGCAATGGCAGGTCTTCTTAGTTTTGTATAAATCACTTGGCTTAAGAGAACAACCCAAAATAAATCCCTCCATAATAATCACTCCACTTTCCTCACTGCTATCCAGCTGATCCCTTCTTTCATTCTTTACAGTCTCTAGTTCCACCACCCACTCCAGGCAACATTCTCTCTACCAGAATAACCACTTTTTCAACCTCTGTCATTCCATCCTCCTTCAGCCCTTTCCACTTTTACCATCTGATCATTTCTGCCCAAGGGCTTCTCAGAGCTTCAGTGTATACTTTTGCATCCCCTCCATCTCATCCCTCTACTATTCCATACATACTCTCACTACTCATCCCCTATCTGTCACCTTCTCCCGCCCCTCCATCCCTCTTTCTCATCCCTCCAGTTGGTCTCCTATGAAGACCCTAGGACCTCTCATATATTCAGTCATTCTTTCATGTTCCCTTCTCTCATCCTCCACAATCAGTCCCTCTCCAGCTTATTCAACTCTCAAAGCCCTCTAGCATCTGATCCCTCCATTCAAATAGCCTCTTCTCTAAACATCCCTCCTCCCCAGGTCCACCGGCAACATTTTCCTTTGGGCCTCCGGCCAAAGATGGATATCAACTGGTGAGTTGAGATGGTAGGATGATCAGAGCCACACATTTCTATTCTATAGGTTCTGTAATGGAGCCATGATAATATCCCTCTACCAGCTCATGCACACTCAGCCTTACCCTCCCCTCATGGCTGGTCCTAAGCCTGATGGTGATCTGGAAATGACAGCAGCATTAGTCATTAAAATCTACACCTGTCCTATGAATGATTGTAGCTCACAGGCTCTGCATTGCCCACAATCTTGACTTGTGCAGGGCTTCATGTTACCAGGGATACCCATTCAAGGGCAATGCCTCTGAAGGGCCTGTCAGTGTGTTCTGGCTCACACACCTCAATCGGACTTCCACTACTAATGGTGAAGGTACATAAAGAGTGCTGGCATTTCTAGTAATTGTGAACCCCTCTATGAAGATGTTGTATCCTTTGGGTTCTGAACCTCAATTTCTGAAGCCATGAGCTAAGAGGTAGTTTGTGAATCTAATTTATGAGATGTAGTTTCTATTAATGGAATGCCATTCTGAAGAGCTAAGCATACATTGTCAACATTAATAACTTCAAGTTACATGCATGCAGCTATAAAGGCAGATTAGATGATAATAGAGATAGCATTACAGACCAGCATGACTAGCTATATGCATGGCAGTGTATTGGCGAGGGAGTTTTTGTAATAGGCTATTCTAAAAGTGGCTTTACTGGGGGTTGAAAGGCACAAAAGCATGTATAAAATGAAAGAGACACACATAGAAATGTTATTTTTAATAAAATGTTATAAAAAATAAAAATTAGTAAAATAAAACTCTTAAAATTAATACAATATAAAAATAATCATGGGAATGGTGTGAGAATAACTAGAGATTTAACATAAAAAAAACAGGACCATAGGAAGCTAGGTCCTAAGAGGCATAGGGGGCAGGTGTCTGTTGAGGTAACCTCATCCCCATGAACTCAAGAGCTGCAGTGTAGCCCTCTTGAGCCTGAAAATGTCCATCACCCTCCTAATATCAGCCTGCTGGCCACCAAGTTCTTCCCCCATCCCCCCTCAGGAACTATCTTGGTTTCTCCCGCCATGGCATCTAGAGTCCAATGTGGCCCAGAAGCCAGGACCTCTGTTGCCAAATAGCATTGCAGAGGATCAGGGAGAGGGTCTCCATGGACTTGTTGACCATCATCAGCCAGCAAGGGCTGGCCAGGCTCAGGACCTGCATCCTGATGTCTCGGGGATAAAGAGTGAAGAGATCCTACAGGGAAGGGGAGGTAGATAGCTGGATCTTCTGTCCTGGAGACTCCCATGGGAGGGCGGGGGAGGGGGGGCATTGGCATCCCTTCTGCTGCTGGAGTTACTGATGGTGGTAGTGGGGGTGATGGTGGTATTTGCTGGATACTGGTCTCAGAAGATGGTACAGGTGTTCTTGTACCTCTTCCTCCTCCTCCAAGGAGGATGACAATCTTGAGTTATCTGTGAAGAGAGCCAAAACTGTGTGTCAATACATCTCATATGTTCCAGGGTGTGATGAATATTATTATTAGTAGTTAGAGGGCATTGCATTAGTGGGAGTAGTGAAGATAATATTATGTGCTCCTAGCAGATTTGTATTCACCCCTTCATAGGAAATTAATGAAGGTCAGACAAAATGGGATTAGTATGACCAAGTACTTCCTTGCAGCTGCATTTTGGATCTGAAGTAGCACCCAGATATGAGTTTTAGGAAAATCCACATATTACAGACTATTGCAATAGTCTAATTGACCAAACAATATAATCTGTAATACAGATCTAAAATAATCCAGAGATTACATCATTTTTAGAAGTCATAAAGTTTTAATTTGTATAATGCTATATTGGCAGCATTATTTAATTGTACCTTTAAAATGAATTGTGAATCTAATCACTCCCATATTTCTAGCAGAAATCAAATATTTCTAAATATGAATGGCCCTGGGGCTCATTCATACTGATATGTACAGGAGATTTTATGCAAGTCTGCCAGTTGGAGCCCTTGTGACAGAAGTGTTGTTCCAAAGGGAAGGGAAAGTAGCTGCCTCTACTGTGGGAATTCCTGCAAGACTGAGGGGGCGATGCAATACAGTCCACTCACCCATAGACTGATGGCCTGGACAAGTGCGTCAATCAGATGTTCAAACAAATGTTGAGGACATTTGTGGATGAAGACATCAAGAACTAGGACACATTATTACCCTACATACTGTTCACAATCTGTGAAATACCTTGAGTGCTCAACGAGATATCCCCCTTTTGAGCTATTTTTTGGGAGGAGACCAAGAGAAATTTTGGGCATAGCTTGTGAAACTTGGGAGGAGCAAGCAAACACCAAGCAGAAATTCATTGACTATGTGCTTTCAGTGCAGGACCACCTAAGAAAAGGCTGGAGAGGTGGCCTGCCTATGTCTGGAAAAGGTTCAGGGCTCTCAAGCCCAAGCTTACAAACATCCCATGGTCCAACGAGTATTCAAGATGGAGAACCACATTATTGTCCTCCTCCCATCTTCAGAAAGCAAGCTGTTAGCCCATTGGCAGGAACCCTATGAAGCTTTGGAGAAAACAGGACCCAAGGATTACAAAATAGCTCAGTCAGATAAATGAAAGAAATCTCAAATTTAAGAACATAAGAACATAAGAAATTGCCACGCTGGTCCATCAAGCCCAGCATCCTGTCTCCAACAGAGGCCAAACCAGGCCACAAGAGCTTGGCAATTACCAAACACTAAGAAGATCCCATGCCACTGATGCAATTAATAGCAGTGGCTATTCTCTAAGTCAACTTGATTAATAGCAGTTAATAGACTTCTCCTCCAAGAACGTATCCAAACCTTTTTTGAACCCAGCTATACTAACTGCACTAACCACATCCTCTGGGAACAAATTCCAGAGCTTTATTGTGCGTTGAGTGAAAAATAATTTTCTCTGATTAGTCTTAAATGTGCTACTTGCTAACTTCATGGAATGCCCCCTAGTCCTTCTATTATTGAAAGTGTAAATAACAGATTCACATCTACCTGTTCAAGACCTCTCATGATCTTAAAGACCTCTATCATATCCCACCTCAGCCGTCTCTTCTCCAAGCTGAACAGCCCTAACCTCTTCAGCCTTTCTAACCTGCAGTATATCTTTCATGTGGCGATAAAGTTAGAAATGCAGTGTTCATTGAATTAACATAGCTGGATTCTTTCTATTTCCTCTGTTTCCCAAATCTAATGAAGCCTTTTTTTTTTAACTTTTAGTATTGACTAACCAAATTGTTTGGAGGTTTGAAAATGAAGGATTGGATTCAGAATGGTTATAAGAATAACATGCATACCCTGTACTTCATATACTCAATGGAAAAAAATATGAAATTAAAATTCTTAGCGCAGAATGCCCAGGCTTCCGATTCTCACAAGAACTGATTCATCAAAAATAAATGTATGTATGTTAGACTAGTTTCCTACACTTTTAAAATCTCTCAGGTACTGTTCAAAACAAATCAATGGCTGAATTTGGGAATGTAAATGTAACAGACGAAGAGTAGAAAGAATAATAATTAAGAACATAGTAGGAACTGGTTTAGATAGATTAAATTCATACTCTTTTAGAAGTAACTCTGACCTGATATAGCTCAAAATGGGGCTGATTTACTTAGTTGTGGAAAAATCTGCCAGCTAATGCGTCACAGATTATTGTAAGTTATAATGTGTTGATTTTAAATGGCTGATGCAATACAGTGCCCTCAGCCAAGTGCAGTTTAACCCGCTGTTGGACGTGGGTTAAAAAGGCGCTAATCCACCCCCTAATGCCTGGAGCAGGCGTTAATAGCTGAATGCACTGAAAAAAGGTACAGAAAAGCAGAAAAAACTGCTTTTCTTTACTTTTTTAAAAGTAAAAAAAAAAAGATAAGAAAAACCCTCTGCCGGCCGCTTTGAAGACTGACGCCGATATGCTCGGTGTCGGTTTTCATAACCACCCGGCTGCAGTAATGAAAACCGACACTGAGTTTATCGGTGTCTGTGTTCATAACCGGCAGACCGCCGGTAACCGCTGGGTCATGTTAGCAAGGAGGTGCTAAGGTCGCGCAAGCGTGCGGTAAGAAAGCGGGTGCTGAAAAGTCAGCGCCGCTTTCCCCGAATAATATTGCATCGGCCCCTAAGGTAGCTTTCATTAATCAAGATGGGGCTTATTTACTAACAATATATATTAATATGCATTTACACACATTAAGCATATTAACACCCACTAGTAAATGGGCCCAATGGTTGCAATTATGTGCCACTTAAAAAACAAACAAACCCAGAAACAAAATAATATGATAACTAGAAAGCCAGATTACGATGCATATCTCAGTTTCTTTAAGTCTTGGGGGCATATGAAAGCAAATCCTAAAAGGTAAATTTTAAGACCTGTGTGCAGGAGCACATGTTTGCCAGCTCGCACACATGGATGAGGCAATTTTATAACACACGCATGTATATACATGCTGTTATAAAATCAGCAATATGTGTGTACATGTGCGCACCATTTTACATTGACATGTGCATGTGCGTGCAAATGCCACCTCGATCGTGTAAGTGGAGGTGATTTTAGTAGATTCACGCACGGATGCAATTACCTGTTTCCCCAGATTGTTCCCAGTTCGCCCCAGTAAAGGAGAACACTTCCTAAACCCCTAATTGATTTGCCTTCCTTTTACCCTATTAGCCCTGATCCTTAAAACCCTATTGACTAGCCTAGATTTTTTTTTGGTTTCATGACTTCCACGCTGTCAATAGCAGAAGTAAAGTTACATGAATATTAGAGACCCCAGTGAAAGTGGGTGTGCGTAAATACCTGCTGGTTTCATTCATATTTCCAGGAACGCCCATGCCCTGCCCAGACCATGTCCAAGCCCCATCCCTTTCTTGAAAAAAAAAAATTCATACTTGCATACCTGGAAATACGCATGTATTCAGGTGCCTCTTAAAATCTGCACGGCGCACGCTGGGCCGATACACAATCATGTCTCCCAGCTTTGGCTCACAAAGGGTTTTTAAACTTCACCCGTTAAGTTACACTGAGGACTTTATTCAAAGTGGACTCTTCTCCATTCCATAACTACGTAAAATAAATATTGAATAAGGACCAGAGAGCCATTAGGAAAAAGGACTCCTAAACGTATGTGCTCAGTCTTCAAAATCATAATCGTGGAACAAGGAGTGGGTTGAGGCAGCAGATTGGATTATAATATTGTATGTCATTTTCATTTGTTTGTATCATTTTGTCTTAACATTGTAATATACTGTATTATGTGTCTAGATTGTTATCTGCATTGGACAATTGTATGGAAATTGTGGAACATAAGAATAAATAAATAATCACATGCATTAATTCTAAAATTATTATTCTTCCCTAAGATCATACCTTCTCCTCTCCTAGATTGCTAAAATAAAAGCTGGGCTCATTTTGGTAATGTTTTCAGTTTTTGACCAAGTTTCTTGAAGTTGCTGAAAGATTATTCTGCTCTGGATACTGATTTAACAAGAGATTTATGAAATACTGTCAGGAAAAGTTGTGCTGTCTGCTCTGGGCATGATATGGCATCTTTAAAATAGTCATTAGCAGTTTGATGGCCTTAACATGTCTGTCACCTTAGGCACCTCACCATTGCATGTTCCAGAATTTCTAACCTTTATCTTCTTTACTCCTTTATTCCCAGACTATGACATTTTTCATGCTGATGTCTTAAAGGATATAGAGAGAAGGGGAGGGGGGTATAGATCACTTTGAGCCAATAAACCTAGACTATTTCCTTTCCACCACTTTTCCCTCAGAGCTATGCACATGTATGCTCACCCAAAGGTCATGAACCCTGAGCACATGGCAACACATAAGAAATCCCAAAATTATTTTCACTATACTGGCATGTAGTGAGCAAACTGAACTCAGATTATAAATAATTGCACAAAAGAAAAGTTTTGGATAGCTTTCAAATAACTACAAGTGGCGGCATATACGTGCATACATGGTCATGCAGCAATCCACACTAGTATTTTGTTACTCGTGCATATCATTTATTTGCATATTATAAAATGTGTGTATCTCTAAACTGCAACATAACCATGTATGTATCATTATATGCCTTGAAAGTGAGAATTTCAATTATTCGAATGTGCATACTTTTCTACCTATTTTAAAATTATACACATGTGTATTTTATACATGAAAAAAAAGTAGGAATTGCTTGCATAATACCTGATTTACATGTGTAAGTTGGCATCTGTTAAAAGGTTTACCCGTAAATGAAATTGAGTTTACCTATGACTCCACCAGTTTGCCCAGTCTTTCTCCCAATCATCAAGACCTTCCTGGTTCTTCAGTCTGAACTCTCCAGTTCAATCAAACTTGCCACCCAGCCAAAAATACACAATAAACAAGTCTAATATCAATTACACTGAATAATGAACAGGTTTAAAATTATGCAAGTAAGTTGCCAAATGTACACACTTAAGTGTCTTATAAAATAGAAGCCTACACGTGTAATTGTTGGGTCTTCCCTGGAATTCGCCAACACCATCCCTTTTTAACGTGCGTATATGTGCATGCAAAATGTAAAGCGTGTGCATAATTTTGTTTAAAATAAAGATTATGTATGTACAGGATACTTGTACATGTATATGCTAACTTTTATGCTCAGAACTCTTTGAAAATTACCTCCGTATGGGTCAATTTTAAAAGCATTCTTCCTGCAAAATTGGGCACACATGTGCATATGAGGGCCTTGCATGAGCAATGCCCATTTAAAGAAGCCATGAAGTATGCATGGACATATCTTTGCATGCAAGAAGTAGAAGGGGGTAGTAAAGGGATGGGGAAAGGGTGGGGCATGGACATTCTTGGGCAGGGTCAAGACATTCACATAAGTCCACATTTTTTAAAAGAGGACCATGGTGCACATTGGCTTGAAATCCACTAACGCTGGCAGCCATGATGTCCACCCCCATTCACCCCATTCACCCCACTCTCCACCCCCTTCCCTACCCCAATATGACACGTCTCCCCATCTTAATAAAACATGGGACTCCATAGTAGATAAGAAAAGGCCGCAGCTTTATTAATGAAACCATAAATGATATTTATCATACCCGAGCCGCAGAAAAAAACCATGCGGTATCACCGTGCTGCGCTCAATCAGCCGTCTGCCGCATTTGAGCAAGACAGCTTGCTGCAACTGGCCTCCCTACCATGATGAGAAAGGAGGACCACACTCCCGGGCACCTCCATGCCCCACCAACCTGTTGGCAGCCGTTCTATACCAGACATAACCCACCATTTTTCTCCTAGTAGCACTTTCGGCATCACATTACTGTGCCCATCATGGCTCGGGTATCCCGCACCCCGCTTACATTAAAACCAAAGCTGTGACATCAACAACATAACAAAATAATACAACAACAAAACTGGTATGACTAACTAACATAGATTACTAGCAGTACTGTTGTGGAACAGAACTGGTACAGCTATTTAACATGAAATACTCACACTACCTGGGGAGCTATGCCGCGAAACAACTATATAAACTGGGGGAAGGAGGGTGTGGATGCTGCTGCTGCACTGAAAATGGTGCCTTGATGACGGCCAGGCCTTTAAGTTAGGCCCGAGCATGTCATCCTGAGGCACCAGGAGATTGCTCCCGGAAGACTTGTGCATCCCACCGATGATGCGCGTGTTCGTGGCGGCCAAAGCCCCATGATATCCCGTGGGATTCTTGCTGCCACCGGAGTACCGCATAGCTCCCCTGCCTCTTTCCCTCTGGGTCAAGTGTGAGGAGACAAGGAGGTGTGTGGGGAATGGCCGGTACCCCCCCCGACCGCCAGGTTACTAACAAACTGGGCAATGGCTGGGGGTGGGGGCGGGGGAAGCACCCAGGTCTCCCTTAATGCTGGAATCCAGGATGTTCCCCCCCACATTCACCCAACTCTTCGCTCCCTTCTCTACCCCAATATGACACAAGTCTCTTTCCCCACTTTAATAAGACACAGGACTCTATAGTAGGTAACAAAAAGCCACAGCTTTATTAATTAAAACATAAAAGATATTTATCATACCTGAGTCATGTAAAAAAACATGCGGTATCACCGTGCTGCCCTCAATCAGCCATCTGCTGCGTTCGAGCAAGACAGCTTGGTATAACCGCCCCCCCCCCGCACAGCGTCGAACAAGGGGGACCAAACCCCTGGGCACCTCCGCGCCCCACCAACCTGTTGACAGCCATCCTATACCAGACATAACCCACTGTTTTCCCCCTAGTTAGAACTTCCGGCATCATATTACCATGCCACCATGGTTCGGGTATCCCTTCACCAGCATGAGGTAGTTGGTAACTTGCCTCAGGAAGAAGGGGATGGTAAAGGGATGGGGAATAGGTGAGGCATGGACTTTCTTGGGCAGGGTCAAGAGTTATTCATGTAAGTCCACATTTTTTAAAAGATGACCATGTTGCAATTTGGCTTGAAATCCACGTAATTTTACTTCTGGTCCTGATGAGAAGCAAGTCTGGAGTTCTCAAGTTTTAGGGCATTTAACATAGCGTGAAGGTTAGGGATCATGTGGGAGCTTGCAGGATAAAGAATCAGAGGAGCCTTGAAGACCTTGATATAAACTGAGCAAATTGAGGGACTACATCGAAAAACAGTTTTTTTCCCTTACACAAGCATGTTTTAAACTCCGCCTGCAAATACACTAAAAGCCGCTATAGCCCTTATCAAAATATGTATCGGAGGTGTACTTTAAATGAAATGTGTTTACTTAGAAGCACAATTTAAAATCACAGCGTCTCACTGCTCACGTGCCAATGTGCATGTTTATGGGTGCACACATATTCCTTTTGAAATTACCATTAGTGGATAACATTCATGTGCATATGGCTGTACAGAAATCCTTGATAATATTTTGCAACCCACACATATCAGATATATGCATATTATAAAATATGTATATCTCTACCCTACAACATATGGACCGGATTTTAAAAGCCCTACGCGCGTAAATCCTGAGGATTTACGCACGTAGGGGGAGTTACACGTGTAAATCCAGAGGATTTACGCATGTAGGGGGAGTTACGCACGCCGGGCCTATTTTAAAAAGGCCCGGTGATGTGCATAAAGCCCCGGGATGTGCGTAAATCCCAGGGCTTTACTAAAGGGGTGGTCTGGGGTGGGGAGTGGGCAGGGTCAGAGGCTCCTGGCACAAGGCCCATTTACTGCTGTGCTGGGGATCATGCGCCAGCAGTTGGCCAGCGCGTGAAACTTACTTCAGCCCCAGGGCTGAAATAAGTTTTGAAACAAAAGAAGAAGGTAGGGGGAAAGGGCGGGGGAGGTAGGGGAAGGGAAGGTGGGGTGGGAGGTCGGGAATGGGGGAAGGCAGCACGGCTCGGTGCAGACTCGGCACGCAAGGTGCACAATTGTACACTCCCTTGCATGCACCAACCCCATATTTTAGAACTTGCATGCGCCTGCGCATGCAAGTTATAAAATCGGGCATACATGTGTGCATGCTGGGTAGTGAGCAGACATTTACGCCTGCGCGCACCTTTTAAAATCTACTCCTATGTGTATATGTATTCTTACGCGTGAATACATGCAATACATTGAAAGTGAGAATTTTAATGCATTGAAAGCATGTATTTTTCTTACAAATTTAAAACATTTAGGAACATATATTTTATGGGGCAAATTTTTTAAGGAGCGCACACGGGGTACATTTGTGCGCATATATTACGCACGTAACCCTTTGAAAATCTACCCCAAGGTCTACCAAACACCCAACAAATATGAAAGCCTCCAGTGAAAATCCCTCACAAACAACAATTATCAAATACAAACAGGGATATAAGGATATATGAGCCAATACATTGATGTCTGGTATTGCTTGTCTTGGGAATGTCCATTCAAAGGTACATACTAGGGATGTGAATCGTTTTTCAACGATTAAAATTATCGTCCGATAATGTTTATATCGTCTTAAATCGTTATAGAACACGATACAATAGAAATTCTAACGATTTATCATTAAAAATCGTTAAATCGTGTTAGTGCGCACTAACTCGAGTTAGTGCGCACTAACTCCCCGTTAGTGCGCACTAACTCGATTTAGTGCGCACTAACTGAAAATGATACAAATAAACACTTTCCAGGTCACTGAAGGTCAGTTAGGAATGAATATGTGTTCCTATTGGCTGGCTGCCCTCTTATCTATTGATGTTACCAAGGTTACCACTGAGGTGATGGTTGGGGGGATGGGAAATGGAACTGGAAACTAACGAACACCAACAGAAAATGAAACAAAGTGTTCACACTTCCCAGGTCAGTAAAGGTCACTTAGGAATGAATATGTATGTATGTATTCCTATTGGCTGGCTGTGCTCTTATCTATTGATGTTACCAATATGGTTGGGAGGGATGTGAAATGGAAACAGTTGGAAGCTTGACAAAAAAAGTAATGTAATGATCAGCACTCACGTGACTAGAACTTGTTTGTTTATTATTTTTGTTAGCAGGCACCTGAAATGCTAGTGCATGTTGAATTTGCCAATCACTGTGCATTTTAGAAAGGTGGTCCTGGCTGGAACTGTACACAGTTCAAATATATGTAATTGATTGTTGGTAAGTGTATTTTTTAAGTAGCCACACTGGCACCAGTATGTTTACTTTTCCTCCTACTTAACTCACTAGCTCAGCTTTGTAAGAAGGGCTTCTCTGCTTGTGTGTTGTTTTTGTTTGGTGTGAAGAGAGCAGAAACATCAGATCTTTATTCAATCTACTAGTGTCATCTCTTACAGTGCCCTATCCCTATTAATACCAGGAGTGATCTTCCTGCACACAGTGCCCTAACCCTGATACCAGTCTGAGACAGCTCCCTCCCTGCATTACTAGTGAGAGGCTGGCTTCACAGACAGGGGGGAGCTGCCTGACCCTCACTCCTGACTTCCCCCATGTCCCAGCTAGTGAATGGTGTGTGGGTGAGGGGGGGGGGGAGGATGGTAAAGTCTGAGACAGCTCCCTCCCTGCATTACTAGTGAGAGGCTGGCTTCACAGACAGGGGGGAGCTGCCTGACCCTCACTCCTGACTTCCCCCATGTCCCAGCTAGTGAATGGTGTGTGGGTGAGGGGGGGGGGGGAGGATGGTGAAGTCTGAGACAGCTCCCTCCCTGCATTACTAGTGAGAGGCTGGCTTCGCAGACAGGGGGGAGCTGCCTGACCCTCACTCCTGACTTCCCCCATGTCCCAGCTAGTGAATGGTGTGTGGGTGAGGGGGGGGGGGGGGTGGATGGTGAAGTCTGAGACAGCTCCCTCCCTGCATTACTAGTGAGAGGCTGGCTTCACAGACAGGGGGGAGCTGCCTGACCCTCACTCCTGACTTCCCCCATGTCCCAGCTAGTGAATGGTGTGTGGGTAAGGGGGGGGGAGGATGGTGAAGTCTGAGACAGCTCCCTCCCTGCATTACTAGTGAGAGGCTGGCTTCACAGACAGGGGGGAGCTGCCTGACCCTCACTCCTCCGGGGTATTGTGATCTTCCTGCACACAGTGCCCTATCCCTGATTCCCTGATACCAGGGGTGTTGTGATCTTCCTGCATGCAGTGCCCTATCCCTATTAATACCAGGAGTGTTGTGATCTTCCTGCATGCAGTGCCCTATCCCTATTAATACCAGGAGTGTTGTGATCTTCCTGCATGCAGTGCCCTATCCCTGATACCGGGATGTGTGCAAGAAGATCACAACACCCCCGGTATCAGGAATAGGGCACTGTGTGCAGGAAGATCACAACACCCCCAGTATCAGGAATAGGGCACTGTGTGCAGGAAGATCACAACACCCCTGGTATTAGGGATAGGGCACTGTGTGCAGGAAGATCACAACACTCCTGGTATTAATAGGGATAGGGCACTGTGTGCAGGAAGATCACAATACCCCTGGTATCAGGGTTAGGGCACAAGTTCTAGTCACATTGACTGATCACATTACTTGTTTTGTCAAGCTACCAACTGTTTCCATTTCCCATCCCCCATATACTGTCAGTAGGAAACTTGGTAACATGAATAAATAAGAGGGCAGCCAATAGGAATACATATTCATTCCTAAACTGACCTTAACTGACCTGAAAAGTGTCAAATTGTATCATTTTCAGTTAGTGCGCACTAACTCCCAGTTAGTGCGCACTAACTCGAGTTAGTGCGCACTAATCGGAAAAAAACGATTTTTAACGATTTTTTAACTAAAAAATCGTGCCTAAGACGATTTTCTTGCCCTGCCACACGATTTCTATCGTTAAGACGATATGGAAAACGATTCACATCCCTAGTACATACTCACTGGCAAGCCAAGTTCCGCTTTGCTTTATATATACAGCTAAAACATGTTTTTTTAAATTTGCATCTGTTATGCAAATAAAAACTTAACATATATGTCACTTATTCCTTCATTGCTTTGAACCGTTCTTGTTGGGCAAGTTGATACTTTGAAACTTTGGGAGGAATATATAGGATGGAAGATTTTTGCATGAATGATAAAGAGAAGTGCAACTTTAGCTTTCATAGAACAGCCACATTTCTATAGGTTCCATCGGGAGGACTACTTCGCATAGATTTGAATATGAGTATATCTCACGCTAATTGTTCAAAGCAATGATGGAATAAGTGACATATATTAAGAGTTTTTATTTGCATAATAGACAAAAATTACTGGACATTAATTTATTGGCTCATATATCCTTATATCCCTGTTTGTATTGATAACATATTTTATGCACAAAAATAAAGTAGAACTTGCTCATATAAATCAGATTTATGCATGAAACTGGTATATTTTAAAACAAGTGCACGCAATTGAAATTACCAGTTTTCCAATTCCTCTATCTCTTCACTCTGTCCTTCACCATGCCATGGAACCCTTCCAGGTTCTTCTGCCTGAATGCCCCCCATCTCACCCAAACCTCCTACCTAGCAAATATCACACAATAATCAAGTTTGATGTCAATTATGCAAGATAATTAGCAGATATATAATTACGCAAATAAGTTGCCAAATATAGGCATATAAGTGTCTTATATAATAACAACTTACCCACATAGCTGTTGGCCCCTCCCAAGAACTCCCCTTGTTCCATGCCTTTGTGTGCATGTTAAGGTGGAAATACACGTGTATGTGAGCAGTTTGAAAAATTAGACATTCATGCGTATGCTTCACAAACACACACACCATTTTGAAAATACACCCCATAGGGTTTTCTCCTATTTTGCATCTGTTTAATACAAGAGTGGAAGAGTAGTCTTGTGGTTAGAACAGTGGGCTGTAAACCAGCCTTCAAATCCCTCTGTTGCTCCTTGTGACCTTGGGCTAGTCACTTTAGCCTCTGTTGCCTCCAGTACAAACTGAGGGCCTGATTTTCAAAAGCATTTATATGCTTAAAACTGGGTTTCACCCATGTACGTGGTCTTTTGAAAATTGTTGCAATCTATGCCATTGAATTCACCCACATAAAGGGGGTCATTTTCCAAGGAGTTACTTCCACAAATCACACTAACAGCTGTTAACGTGATTTTTTAATTTTGTATTCAGGGGGCGGAGCATATGTAAAGTGTTATCGTGTTTGGCAAAACAGCCACAACCCTTGCAAGAGAGAGAGAGAGAGAGAGAGAGAGAGAGAGAGAGAGAGAGAGAGAGAGAGAGAGAGAGACTTGCTATAATGTCTCTTCCCTAGACAGCTATTTGTATCCTTATGAGAGGCTCACCTAGTAACTCGAGGTGGGGATTAGGTATGAGTGTAGGGGGTTGGGGGCCGCTTTCACATTCAACATGAGACGTACGAACAGAACAGTGGTCTCTTGTGAAGATTTGATGGCCTTCGGAGTGAGGAAACTCACTCCAAGATGTGATTTGGGCAATGTTCTCTCAAACTAGCTTGATGGACTCTCTACCTGGGCAACAACAAGCTAGTTTGAGAGAACATTGCCCAAATCTCATCTTGGAGTGAGTTTCCTCACTCCGAAGGCCAGCAAATCTTCACAAGAGACCACTGTTCTGTTCGTACGTCTCATGTTGAATGTGAAAGTGGCCCCCAACCCCCTACACTCATACCTAATCCCCACCTCGAGTTACTAGGTGAGCCTCTCATAGGGATACAAATAGCTGTCTAGGGAGTAGATACTATAGCAAGTCTCTCTCTCTCTCTCTCTCTCTCTCTCTCTCTCTCTCTCTCTCTCTCTCTCTCTCTCTCTCTCTCTCTCTCTCTCTCTCTCTCTCATGTTTTTGTGATTTGCAAAAACATTGCATCATGCAAAGTTTCCCCACTGCACGAAAAAAGCCTCATTTGCATGGGAAACACCCCTTAATGTGATATTGGTAAATGAGGCCCCAAGTGTGATAAGCCCTTAGATTGAAAGCCCCTTATGATACCAAAATACCTGCATTACCTAAAAGAAATCTGCTAGTAAATGATAAAAAACAGGAAAAAAATAAAGGACCTAAAGTGAAGCCTTGATGTTTTTCTAACCTAGCAAACTTCAGAATAGGTAAATTGTTATGTATTCAGGTAAGTGGCTTAGAATCTCCATAATAAAATAGTGTATATTATACAAAAGAGACTAACAAATCTGAATCATCATAACAATTCAGATTTGTTTTCATACTAGTTATTGTTAAAATGCAGATCAACATTAGTCTCTCTATGCCAGAATCAGAATCAGATCAGAAATGGTTCATTCGGTTTTATTTCAGACAAAAAGAAATACATTTTGCAGGTAAAATTTTCATAAGTGTTTGCACATGTTAAGATGTAATGAATATAACTTTGGGTCAATTGTTGACAATCATAGAAATATGGCAGTGATGTTTCATAAAATAATTCATAATGATTTCATTCAAGTGACATGAGATAACCAGACAGGTATCATTTATATTTGAAATAGTTTTATAGACACTGAACCAAATAACTCAAATGTTTGGCATTATCAGGGTCATTTTTCAAATCATGTTAAGGACTTATTGCAGATATTAGGGCCTTAAGCCCACTATAATGCATTAATAAATAATGCATCACGAGATGCATATGCAAATTTTAAATATTTAGTCAGATGGAAGGAGTTTATGAAAATGAGGGGTGTCTAACTTTGGCCTGGATTTATCAAAATGCAATAAGTATCACATGCGATAGCAAAAGGGGTGTGTTTTATGCTAATATACAGTTTATCGCAATATGCACTAATTACCTATGCGAAGAGCTAAGTTAGCGCAAATTGCGATAACATTTTCAGACATTGCTTTAAGTGGCAGACCTGTTGTATTTCCTGCATTCAACCACTGGGGAGGGAAGAGAGAGAGAGAAGACACACATATTAGACACTGGAAGAGGGGCAACTAGTAACTCCTAAAAGACCTCCACTGGTTACCCATAACCTCACGCATAAAATACAAAACACTCACCATCCTCCACAATTTATTGTACAATCAAAATCACACTTGGCTCGAGTATGCACCTCTTTTCCGATCATCTACCCGCCCCTCCAGATCCAACCTTGCTGGTACCCTATACACCCCCTCCCTAAAAACTGCTCACCAAACCTCAACCAGAGAAAGGGCTTTCTCTGTTGCTGGCCCTTCCCTATGGAACACCCTGCCCACGGCCCTCCGTCTAGAGCCTAACCTGTCTAAATTTAAAAAAGGGCTCAAAACCTGGCTCTTTACATTAGCATATCCAGACGTTGACCAAACTTAGCTTGCACTCTAACCCCGCAGCCCACCCTTTCCCCTCTCCTCATCTCTGCCTCTCCTTTTCTCCCTCCCAAGCAAAGATTCCAAAATATAGTGTTTCTCCCCCCTAAGCAATGATGCCTAAACTATGTTATTAGTTTCCCCTCACCCTCCTTTAAGCCTACCCTACCATTCCCCCCCCCCCCCCCGCCCACCTCTCCCTGTCACTGCCATCACTGGTCTGGTACCTACCAGCCCACCTGTACATACATTGTCTATTGTTAATTTTATTTTCTTCAAATGTTCCTATCAAATTTCTCTCTTTCCCTATCCTTCCTACTGCTGTCCTCTCTCCTCTTTCATTACTGCTCCCCCCTTCCCTTCCCTGTTTATTGTATTTCTCTCTCTTGTTATTTTGTTACAATGTAAACCGGCATGATGTTCCGACGAATGTCGGTATATAAAAATCAACAAATAAACAAATAAATAATAAATAACTCGGGGTGAGGTTTTGGTGGTGGTGGCCTAGGTTTTGGGGGAAAGTTTTTCATGCACAGTCAGAGGTACAAATAGCACACTACACATCAGCGAAGATTTGATGTGATTTGGAGTGATCACAGGTACACAAAGATGAGATTTGTACAATCTAGGTCTATATTTGTAATTTTAATAGATTTATAGCAGATACAAAAAGTTAGGTTGTCTAATTTGTGTGCACAGCAGCAGTTTCTCATTGTTAATGATTACACCTCAGGAATCAAAATTTGATCTGTAAGATGTTAAACTATCTTTATTCAGAACTAAACCTTTGGGTAATTACTAAATCCTATGGTGCTAAAAATTCTGTACTGATTGTTTAATATTCCATAGCCATGCCAGTTCTATGCAAAATCCCCAATCTTTACTGAAGGAGTGTTAACTTGAATGGGATTTATCTCCGATTGCAAAAAAAATACATTAGATCTGATCTACTTTTAATTAATTAAAAAGATCACAGAGTACTGTATAATTATAAGGCTATAAAAGTAGGAAAATACAAAAAGACTTTCATTTCAGTGCTTCACACAGACTTACTGTGTATATGAATTTAAATAACATATGTGCAGTATTAAAATATCCAGTATTTGGTAAGGAATTATTGCTACATATGAGCCCTATAGAGCAATGCTAGTATACTAATTTATATTGACTCCTGATTTATAAAAATTGTGTATCATAAGTTTCATGAGAGGTGTAGAAATCACCAAAAATTGCATGTCTTCTAACACCTGATGAACTATTTCAGTATGGAGTTCAAAGTAAACTACTTGAGAGTCAATGAAACCTAACCATCATAAAAGCTTGGCCATAAGTTATGAAAAGCAGAACTTACGCATACAACATTAGATTACTAAGGCCCTAATTTACTAAGACTTTTTCCCATACTTAGTCCATATCACTATCCTAAGTGGCAGGTACAACTACTCTATTCTGTATCGGTGACACGTCAGTTTCCAGAGCATACATTTGGAATCCTAATATTCTATAGTCCCTCTGGGTATGCATTGAAGTTGAATTTCAAGCTGCTTTTCCAGACAAAGGGCTTATCTGAAAATTATCAATATACCTCATTGATTCATATGTCTTTAACCATAAGCAATGGTGATAATATTGCTGATATTAAAGAGACCAATTCATCCATTTTTGAGGCAGAAAAAGTAGCTGAGGCAAAAAGCTATTATAAGAGAACAATAGATTTAGATAATCCTTCCTAGTTGGAGCAGAACTGCAGAAGAGGCCAAATAAGGTCAAATAGGGAGTAAAATCACATATATTGAAGGATTTTGTATAACAATTAGCATATACATTTTTCATTTTGGGGCTTTTCTTTTTTTTGTGTATTTTTGTTTTCAGGAAATAATGAGATCCTGCAACGGATGGAGCAGGGCACAATAGGGGCGGGGTGGCCGGAGAGAGTCAGTAATAGTACATTTGAGAGAGAGGGGATGGGCAGCTCATGATTGGCCGAGGCAGGGAATTCAAAAATATCCATTACCAGGGTATAGTGGCATGATGTCCTGCCTGCCAGTTAAATTTACAAACTCCAAGGACCCCCCTAATGATCCCACTGAACTCCCCACCAGGCCCCACAAGGCCAAGGGAAAGGCCACCTCAGGCTGACTAAAGTAGGCCACAGCCACTTCATCGACGCCATGACCGGAACAGGGAGACGCAAGATACAAGCTGCAGACCAGGCCTCCCTCATAGCAAGCCAAGCGCCCAGATCCTGCCACCCAGACCAACCTCCTCGGCAGACCCAGACCGGCACGCCCGCCCTGGACCCAATCGATCGGGCATTCCACACAGATCAGCGCCCGGACCTACCTACCTCCCTCATTTCCTCAGGCACCATCGCCCTCTACAGCCGTCAACTAACACCACTAACCACCCCACAGTCCCAGGAAAGTACCGCTGGACCCTCCCCTTGCCAGCTCACCCCCGCCCACGCCCACCGACACTCCCAAGACCACGACCTGGGACCAGATTGGACATCCAAAAGCCCTTTAAAAGACAAAGCAAAGTGCCTCTGGCACCGCACACCTAAAGAACGCAACAAAGGGTCCTCCCCCTCTGTGCACCCCTTTGTAACGCCACTGAATGACGCCGCTCCTCACCCCCTCCCCCCGCCCTCCCACAAAATGGGCACGAGATGCCCACATTACACTCAAGGCTTCCACCATCCCCACAAACACCACCCATACAATACACCAACAGGAAACATACACAGAAGACTTCTCCAGATTCCCCTTTTCCATGCCCCACACATGGCCGCCCTATCAGTTCTCACCCTCTTATTACTGAATGCACAATCCATTACAAAGAAAATCCCCATCCTAAACGATCTCCTTTTTGACCTAAAGCCGGACCTCTTATGTATCACAGAATCATGGCTCAAAGACACAAACATTCCTCTCATCAATCAACTTCCAACAAACAACTACAACATCTTCTCCATACCAAGACACACAAAAAAAGGAGGCGGCCTACTGTTCCTAGCAGCCAAGAAACTCAAATTCAGCAATCTTCCCATCAACTCCCTACTTCCCATTGAAGTCAGTCTCTTCAAGTCCAAAACCCTCCAAATCCTGCCGATCTATGCCCCCCAGGCACTCTCAACAAAGATCCATGCCCTCTCATCGAAACCATTGCATCTAACTTCAACACCAACCACTCCACCATCATCCTAGGAGACTTTAACCTCCACTTTGACAAATCTCCCCTCTCCCCTTCAAGTGATCTCCTCCTCAACTCGCTAACGGCTATGGGCTTCATACAAATAATAAATTCCCCCACACAGATATCAGGCCACATGCTGGATCTGATTTTCATCAACAGCAAAACACTCAACTCCCCTCCCCACACCACCTCTTCTGTTCCCTGGTCTGATCACATGATAATAAAAACCAAACTCCAAGTGGACTATACCCACATCCACACTCTAAAAGACAAAAAACGTATAGTCTTCACCAAACCATGCTCCAGTGAGACCCTAGAAAAAACCTTACCAGATGCCCTAAAGCATCTAGACACCTCTAATACCATTAATGCAGTCAACTCATGGACCGCAATCAACATGGAGACAGCGAAAAAGATCTGCCCAATCATCAAAAAGGAAATCGGAACCACAGCAAGACACAAATCACCCTGGTATAACCAGGATCTAAAAAACATAAAACGCCAATTAAGACAAGCAGAAAAAGCCTGGCAAAGCAACCTTACAAGCCAACTACGTGACTGATATAGAACTCTCCTATACATATACAGAACTGATATCAACAAAGCCAAACAAAACTTCTACTCCCAAAGAATTCACAACTACCAATACAACCCGAGAGTCCTGTTCGAGTATGTAACTTAGTTGACACGACCCATCAACAAAACTTCACTAAAAGAAACTTCAACAATATCCAGTCTCAACTTTGCCCAATACCTTATAGACAAAAGACCCACCAATTAACCTGGAACCCACCACACAACCAGCCCTCACTGCTCAGACATGGTCACAATTCGAGACAGTAGCCTCCACTGAAGTGGAAAACATTGTTTGAAAGATCAACACAGCAGCACACCCACTCGACACCATCCCAACAAAAATCCTCAAACCTATTCTGAACTGCCTAGCTAGACCCATCACTGACATCACTAATCTCTCCCTCGAGCAAGGAGTACTCCCGGATTCCCTTAAATGTGCCATAGTCAAACCCATCCTAAAAAAAACCCCAACTCGACCCAACCATCCCATCCAACTACCGACCCATCTCAAACCTTCCATTCTTGGCCAAGATCATTGAGAAGATAGTCAACCACCAACTTTCAGAATTCCTGAACAACCGCAACATACTGGC
Organism: Rhinatrema bivittatum; assembly: GCF_901001135.1. Taxonomy (NCBI): domain Eukaryota; kingdom Metazoa; phylum Chordata; class Amphibia; order Gymnophiona; family Rhinatrematidae; genus Rhinatrema; species Rhinatrema bivittatum. The sequence goes on along the minus strand of NC_042616.1, from coordinate 561,732,798 downwards.
CCCTGCTCAACACAGATTCAAAAAATTCCACAGCACCGAATCACTACTACTCACCCTCACAGACACAATACTACAAGGGTTTGACAAAGGTACATCCTTCCTCCTAATTCTACTGGACATCTCCACCGCATTTGACACCATCAACCACAAGATACTAATTCACAGACTAAGAGAAAAAGGCATCAGTGGTACCACTCTCCAATAGTTTCAATCAATGCTCAACAACAAATCTTTTAAAGTAGCCCATGGAAATCAACATCAGAAAGAATCCCTCTTTCACAGGGAGTCCCACAAGGCTCATCCCTATCCCCCTCCCTCTTCAACGTCTATATGCTGCCACTATGAAAATACCTAGACAAAACAAGGCTCACCTATTTTCTTTACGCCGATGACGTATAGATCCTACTCCCCATCAGAGACAACATCAGCAATACCCTAAACCGGTGGGAAGCACACCAGTCAGCACACCAGTCAGACTTAACCTCCATCCTCTCTGAAATGGCACTTCCGCTCAACCACAGCAAGACAGAAATTCTCCACCTCTCCAGAAAAACGTCAACACCCATCTCTGACCCCACAATGCTATCCAACTACAACATGCCCTCTATGGTGAGAGACCTCAGAGTCACACTGGACCAGGAACTGAACTTCAAACATCATATCAAGGCTCTGATAAAAGAAGGATTCTACAAACTCCAAAAGCTGAACAAACTCCAACCTCTTCTTCACCCCCCAGACTACTGGACGGTACTGCAATCCCTCCTTTTCGCCAAGGTGGACTATTGCAACGCCCTCCTAACTGGCCTTCCCGCATCCACCCTCAAACCCCTCCAGCTTCTACAAAATGCCGCCGCACGGTCACTAACGAACAAGAAAAAAACAGATCACATCACACCCGCACTCAAACAACTCCACTGGCTGCCCGTCCCGTTCAGATCTCAATACAAAACACTCATGCTCATACACAAAGCAATCCATAATGACAAAGACAGCTGGTTACAAGAACCTCTGACACTCAGCAACCCCACTAGAAATCTCCGCTCAACCTACACAGGCCTACTCTCCATTCCCCCCACCAAGGAAGTACACCGAGTCTCCACTAAGGAATGCGCTGCATCCATAGCAGGCCCTCACCTGTGGAACAACCTTCCACCCGCTCTCAGAACCAACCCCTCTACACCCACCTTCCGAAAGAACCTCAAAACCTGGCTTTTCCGGAAAGCATTCACACCAGATAAATAATCCGGCCACAACCCCCCCTCCCACTAAATAATATTCCCCAGCACCCTGCCTCTCACCCCACCAGTTTCCCCCACCCTGCCTCTCACCCCACCAGTCACCCCCTCCCCTGCCACTGTACAAAGTTTATTAAACTCTTAATATATTCTGTAAAAAGTTATGCTAATATACATGTTATATTATTATACTATCCTGTAAAAGTTATATGTACTCAGATAGTTACTCATTTAAACTGTTTCACTGCATCATGTCGTTATAAGGCTAGCCTTAGACATCTTGTTAAATGTAAACCGATGTGATATGTCAAATTGAATGTCGGTATAGAAAAAACAAAATACATAAATATTTAGCAGGGCCTCCGCCTAAGTTAAAAATCATCCCATTCATGCTATTTGAGTAGAGGGAAGCTGCCCACAGAGGAGAGCAAGGTAGAGGGGGAACCAGGAACATTACAGGGCCAGTGGCCCGATAGATTGTATACAGGGCTAGCAGCCAGATAGATTGATGTCCAGACCTCTGGTGCTTTGACAGCAGCCAGGAGAGAGGAATGGAGAACGGAATGTGCAGCACTCAGACAAGGCTAACTGATATCTACAGTTGGGACCTTGGTAGGCCAGTGATCTGGCAACACTTTGGCTTCTATGGCCAGGCATATCTTGATTACCAACAGCTTGTTGGTTTATTTGTTTGGATGTTGGTCACTAGGGGATATGCTATAGTACTGTTAAGGTATTAGTGTACAATTATATTGCTAATTGCTATGAGGCTATGGCCAAATCTGTCCAATAATAAATCTTTACTCTGTTAAACTGGTGTAGTGGCGATTTATTGCAAAACATAAAGGTCGACGCGGAGAGCACAAAGGGAGGCAGGGGTAGCTATAAATGGGGTGAGGGTGGGAACAAAGTCCTAACGCCTGCCCCTATTGAGACCCTGCGACAAGACTTGAGGGAGCAGGGCACAGTAGGGGAAGGGTGGCTGGAGAGCGTCAGGATTAATACATTTGGGAGGAGGGGTTGGGATCAGGATAGGGAGATGGAGTTGGGGAAGAGGAGGGAAAAGAGAGAGGGGATGAACAGCTCACAATTGGCTGAGGTGGGGGAATTCAAAAGGGTGCCCTGCTACCAGGGGCACCTGGTAGCAGGGCACCCCCCTCTAAGTTAAAAACTCCCATTCATGTTATTTGAGTAGAGGGCAGCTGCTTGCAGAGGACAGCAAAGTGGAGTGGGGGGGGGGGGGGGTGGCAGGGACGTTACAGGTTCTGCAGCCCAATAGATTGAGATCCCGACCTCTGGCACTTCGACGGCAGTCAGGAGAGAGGAAAGAGGCATGGCAGGAGCAGTGCTCAACCAAGGCCAACTGACTTCTACGGTCGGGACCTTGGTAGGCCAGTTACCCAGCAAAGCTTTGGAGTCTACAGCTGGGCATATCTCGATTACCAACAGCTTGTTGGATTATTTGTTTGGTGATTGATCACCAGAGGATATGCTATAGTACTGTTAAGGTATTAATGTATATTTATATTGTTTGATGGTTGCTAAATTGCTGTGAGGCTGCGGCCAAATCTGCCCAATAATAAAATTTAATTTCATTCGACCCGTGCGGTGGTGATTTATCTCAAGGCATAAGGGGTGGTGCTGATAGCGCAAAATGGGGTGGGGGGCAGGGGGGCTATAAGACAGGGTGAGGTAGGGAATGAATGCCTAACCCTTGCTGTATTGTGTACTATTTGCAAATAGCGCACATTATTTGCAGACAATGAGGGTTTTTTTTGCAAATAACATGCACTATGTTGCTAATAGTGAACCCCATTTTCCAAAAAACAAAAAAAGGAATTAATTTTTTTTTTGTTTCTTTTAAAATGAAACAAAAATGATGTAATGGGGAGACAAGATAGAACCCATAAAAGATGGGACCCTGACAATTTAAATCAAATAAAAGATTTTCAGATTGATGATAATATCCGATACCCTTGAGCCTCTCCCAGCTGGCTACCTGATTGTAGGTCCAAAGGCAGCCACATTTTATAGGCGGATTTATTTGTTTTGAAAAATAATATAATCTGGACTATGAGCAGCTGCGGGATTACTTTCATTTTCTTACATTGCTCTGGCAGACAGGAAGAGAAGAGACAGTGTTTGGCTGCAGGTGAGCTCTGGTAGCATTTTCACTTCCTTCCACAGCCCTGGCGACATGTCTGAAAGAGGGAGGGCAGAGTTAGTGGTACTGGAGAGACAGTAATGCTACTGCTGCTTTCCTGACTACAGCAGCAGATCTGGAAGACTCATAATGCTGTAATTTCAATGGAAAATAAACAGCCATAGCACCGGGAGCCTTGGGGAAGCTCCCGGTGGCAAAAACAAGGGCAGGTGCGGTCAGGTGGTGATTCCAGAATGATGTCACTTCCAGGACTGTGATGCTGCTGGAAGAGAAACAAAAATAAAAGGACTAAGTAAATAAAGATGAAATAAATCCCTGACTGAAGGTCAGGGGAACAAAATAAAGGACCCTACAAGTTTTAAAAGCCCAAAGTGAATCACGGTAACCCTGGGGTAAACTTGAATAAGATATGAAAAATACATCTAAATACCTGAGAATAGTGCCCATACTCCACCCCTTTTTGGAAATTTTTCAGATGTGCATGGAGTGAGTTTTATGTACATATCTGAGCACTTTTTAAAATAAGGTCAACACGTGTCACCCTGACTTATTCGCACATCCCCAATTGATGCATGCCAGGCTTTTAAAATTCACCTCTATGGGCTGCTCTCCTCCCTACCTCTGGGAGACTAGGTTTTGGCAAGTTTAGGACCCTTACATTACAAACTCAATGGTAGCAGCTGCCACTTACTCCTTTGTCCGTCATCCGTTCGGTTTTACCTTGTCGTACTTTAACAATCATCTGTTGGTGTCCGCTCCAGTAGTAACCACACATACTCTGTCTTTGGTATAAAAATGGCCGCAGCTTTTATTTTTAAACACAACATATTAACATTTTGGTTATCTGAGCAGGTAGCATGTTTTCGCCACTGCCTGCAGCAAGAACCAAGCAAGGCAGCCATCCTCAATGAGGGCCCCCCGCCTTGTTCCTGAGCAAGGGGGCCATGCCCTTCGGCGCCTTCCGCACCCTCACCTTTCATCTCCCAGTGCTGACGGCAACCCCACCATCATGTGATGTCACCAGCACCACTTGTAATCCGGCCCAACCGGCCTGGGTACCCGCCAAAACACGAAGTAGGGAGGACCCTTGCTTCGTGTCCCCCCACTAAAATATAAGCTGCGGCCTATTAACCTTGCTGTCTTGTGCCTCAATGGCATTCTGTAGGGTATTATTGAATATGTCATATCCAATATCTGACAAGTGTATTCTGTCTGGTCTGAACAGCCCTGGGGACATATCATCAGCCCACTGATGTCTTATCTGCTGTCCCCCCATTTTTTGTATCCATATCCCGATTTGGCGATGTACCTTCTTTCTCTCACACCCCCATAATTTTGATTCTTTCCATTTTGATCTGGGTATGATATCTGACCAGCATACCATGGCGCTCGGGTATAGCTCAAATATCATGGCTAGGTCACATTTTACCTTTTTTACAAAGCGCTTACATATCCATGAACACAAGTCATTGCCCCCCAGATGCAGTATTATCACATCCAGAGCTGCCCTCACATGCCTCAGGCACCATAGAAAGGGCAATAAGTGTTCCCATTGCATGCCTGGCTTTCCCATCCATTCGACAATCCAGCCTTTTGGCGCCAGACCCAAATGTTGTCCATATGGTCATCCGTGTGCATACATAAGAGTGACCAATAATCCATGCTATAATTTGTCTCTGCCATCTGTCTGTAAGAGAAAATTAACAATTCTTGCTATCTGTATTTACTCTGTCTAAACGGACATATGTATTGACTGCCTTAGATCGCCACCATCCAATTTTCTTTATTGCGGCCGTTTCGAGGCCAGCCTGAGCCACACTTGTGGCTGCACCAATTCTGAATGAGTGGGTGGTGAATTTCTTTGTGTCCCACTTTATTTCTGTTACTGATACTTTGAGTACTGCAGCAAATTCGAATCTGGTTAGCGGAGTACCGTTCACGTGTATAAGCAGGTGCACTCCCCCTCTGGTCGACCACCAGAAACTCTCTCATGTTGTGTATAGGATAAGTGTCACATCCCAGTAGTCTCTTAAGTGACAACATAGTCCCTCGTCCTTCTTGGTCAGTCTTGGATTTTTTGTATTGCTATTGTTAGCTTCTCTTGCATCCACACCACATTCTTCTTAAGCAACACACTATTTCCTTAGTCTTCCTTATTGTTTGCCACCAATTCACTTACTCTGAATGCACTGAAGAATGCCAATGAGAATGCCAGGTGAAACACTCCTGTTTCAAAATCTGAAGAGCAAATTGCTAATAACTGTGCCCATAACTCCCTCAGCATATTGTGTGTGATAGGGTGTCTGCTGTCCCTGGTGGGATCTATTCATCTCGCCCATCTGGTCATCATGTTTTTGATGATGAATGCCTTAATGGGGTCACCCCAACCATGGGCCTTGGCAAAAAATGCTAGTCCTGCCAGGCATTTAATTACTGTGTTTCTTGATACTCCGGCCTCCTTTGCTGCGTCTATGTATTTGACGATTAGCTCATCACTTATTGGGCCTTGATGTCACCCATTGTCTCCCAGGAATTTAGTCACTTCTTCATATCACCGGCAGTAAGAGGTCCAAGTAGATGGGGTGACTGATCTGTGTACTAATTCCCATGTGGTTGCAGACCAGCTTTCCATAGGCGTGCTAGCATTGGTGTTCCCGCTTCATCCGCTGTTGGTACCTGCTTATGAAACAAATGCCATTTAGCACGAGATAATGCATCCTTAGCACCATTAAATATTCCCAGCACATGCTTAGCCCACAGTGTAGTGTTATTTCTTAATGCCTCTAACACTATTTCCCATAGCAAATTGACAACCCTCGGGCACTTGGCCGATTGAGCATTTATTACCTGCATGTCACACCAAAATGTTATGTGTTTATTTCTTATCCTGTTGCTCCACAGTACCAGTGTCACCCATATTGGGAAGAGCTCTAAAAATGTTATGTTCTTGATGAGCCCTTGCGAGATCCATTCTTCTGGCCAGCTTTACGTGCACCATGAATCTTGACAAATTGCTCCGAAACTGCAACCTCCTGATGCATCGGTGTGGATATTCAAATCCTGATTGGACAGCAGTGGTCCCTGAATTACCAATACTCCATTAAAATTGTCGAGGAATGAGTTCCATATGTTAAAATCAGCTCGGATATCTTTTGAGACATGTAGGAAATGATGCGGTCGTTGCACCTCCACTGTTGCCGCCGCTAATCTCCTCATGAATGTTCTTCCCATGGAAATGATCCGGCATGCAAAGTTCAGTGATCCCAGAATGGATTGGGCGACCCTCAGGGTTATTTTCTTAGCTGAAGTCGCTTGTTGTATAATTATGTGGAGATTGTTGACTTTTTCTTCTGGCAGCCTCGCTATCATTTTGTTAGAATCTATCTCGATGCCTAGGAAGGATATAATGGTTGCCGGACCTTCTGTTTTACTGATTGCCAGCGGAACTCCAAATTCCCCGGTTATCTTTTGGAATTCCTCTAAGTGGCTGTAGCATAAGTTTGACTCTCTAGGCCCCATGAATAGAAAGTCATCCAAGTAATGAATAATGTTGTCCAGTGCTGTTCTTTGTACCATAACCCAATGCAAGAATGAGCTAAATAGCTCAAAGTACGCGCATGAGCCTGTACATCCCATGGGCATGCATTTGTCGAAGAGGTATTGATCTTTGAATTTGAAACCCAGTAACAGAAAACTTTAGGGGTGTACTGGAAGTAACAAGAAGGCCAATTTGATGTCCGCTTTTGCCATTAGGGCCCCCTTTCCACAGGCTCGTACCAGCGCTACTGCTGAATCAAATGATGTGTATTACACTGTGCATTCCTCCTGTGGCAATTGGTCAGTCACCGACCGCCCTGGTGGGTATAATAAATTGTGTATCAGCCAGTATATGTCTTTTTCTTTTTTTGGGATGACTGCCAATGGCAAGAGGAACATGAGCTGCAATGGTTTTTCACTGAATGGACCAGCAATTCTGCCCAGTGTGAGTTCAGTTTCTAACTTTGCTTGCACTACATCCTGGTGTTGGGGTGTTGGTGGTGTGTTACTGGTATGTATTTCCTCTATGCGGCCTTGGAAAGGTATTATGAAACCTTCGCAAAATCCTTGCACTATTTTATGTGCCTTTTGTTGATTCGGGTATATGTCAGGTATATAGTTGAATTGCTTCCAATCTGACGGGTGACGGTGCTTTTTCAAACTGCCCCTTTTCAAGTTGCTTTAGACTTACTCCCCGTCGACTGTTTTTTTGGACATTTTGTCATTGGGTGCAGTGCAGCACATGCTGTGCACACATGCTTAAATTTGTAGTCCGGAAATATACATGCTGCCTTGTTATACCTCCAGCATGTGTTATCTTGTCTGTGTCCTTGTCTGGCAGCATGTCAGGCTGGCAATGTCCTCCTTATATTCCTTGGCTGCATTCCCTGCTCTGTGGATTTCCTAGTCATCTGTTGTATCCAGAGGCTCACATCCTGTGTTCCCCATATCATGAAGCAATTCTCCTCCATTTTGTCCCGGAACTTCTCATCATAGTTGAGCTGTGCCCAACTCTCGTGTTCCTGGTATGCCTATAAGATGTTAACTGCATAGCTCAACATGGGTCCATATTGTGATGGGTCCCGGTGTCTGACCATGCTCATCATGTACAGAAAAGCCTTCATCCAGTTCACTATGGTTTTGGAATTTTCCTCTCCTTGTCAGGATTGCCAATCCATCTGTTCATTTTTTTTCTCCCCTCTGATCTTCGCCGCCCTATATACTTCCTTTTCTTGATTTTCTTCCTCAATCTCCTTGGCACGCCCTCCCAAAGTTCAGACAGAGTGGTCAGAGCTGGTGGGCCCCTGGCCTCCTTTTCCACCATCTTTGTTGTTACCTGTTTCTTGCTGTCACTAGAGGACTCGGATGACGATGTTGAGGAAGAGCTACCTGAGCTAGAACTGGACCTGTGCTTGCGCTTCTATCTGCGTTTTGATTTTGCTATCATCAATACCTGTTCTGCCCCTGCAGAACCCACCTTTGGACTACTTACCCCTGACTCACCTATGTTGCTATGTTCGTTGTGTGACATTTGTTCAGCCTGGATGGTAGATGGCCTCTTGTCCTGCTGTCCTGTTGCAGCATGACATTTTTATGCCTTGCAGACTCGTCATCTTCGCCTGCCGCTGCTGCTGTGGCATAGAGATGTGCTTCGTTTTTTTCTACCAGGTCGTTTTTTGATTTGGTTTCCAGAGAACAAATAATGCAGCTAACAGAGCTTTACAGAAAACTTAAATATAACTGAGGGGGGAAGTGTATTAAAACTAAAGTTATACAGAGAGAACTATAACAGGACAAACAGGGAGAACTATAACAGGCAAGCGTCAGGTCTGTGGAATGAGCAGTAATCAGTCACGAATATCACATGTGTCAAGCGTCAAAAAGATGGAGGCGACAGGGGAGAGTGAAGGTAAGGGAGTAACTGGCCAAGGAGGAGAAATAGAAGAGGAAGGGATATACCAAGGACGAGCTAGAGCCATATTCAAGCGATGAGGGTATTTACTGTACACATGTATAATTTAATACAGTGCACAATAGAAGCTTAGTTCTTTTAAACCATTTATGTAAAGGGCTTTCTATTACGGCAATTTTTTAAATGAATTGTTTGTTTGTTTTTTTTACAGTCATGCAGCATAGAATATTTTCATTTTGCCATAACTAAATTCCACTGTGCTAGGTAGTAGGCAATGCCAGAAGGCATCCTAATATTGAGAAATCTGTTAACTTTTTAACTCTATAATCACCCATCTACCCCCCATCCAAATGCAGACCGCATGGCCGCACATCCCAAATCCCCATCCACATGGAGACCGCATGGACGGAAATTCAAACAAATCCTTGTCTGCTTGCCACTGGGTGGAGCACGGTTAGTGCACTCGATCCTGCAATCATGCTGCCTTGCCTACCAGGCCCTGCCTGTCCTCCGATGGAGAAATCAAGCCCTCAGCTGATGTGACTGTTCTCCCAGGTCCTCTCCCTCCAAATGGTGCCTCCACACTGTTTCGTTGCCTCCTCCCCATCGTATCTTCGCCGCATGCTCCTCCTGATCAGGCGATACCACCTGGTCTGCTAGATCAAGTCACGCTGCTCGTTCTTCCGATCGAGCAACGATGACCTTTTCCTGCAGTCAAGCAATCCAAAAAGGATCGCTTTGAGATTCCCATGGACATTTAAAGGTCCGCTTGTGTCGATCGCCGGCGCACCTGGCCCACCCCATTGACATCATAGCCCTGGGGCGGGGCCATGATGTAGTTTCTTCATCCTCTCCCAGCGCTTTTTACTGCCAGAACAGGTAGGGCAGGCAGGTGGGTTCATACGGATGCACCGCTCCTCCTTCATCCCCATGCCCCCCCCCCTCGGGCCTCCGTCCCAGGGATGTGTGTCCATCAAGGGTGGGCTCTGGCCATGCGGCTCAGGCCCACCTATTTCTGGGAGTGCCCCTGTGGGTAATAGCACAAGTCTCCTCTCAATGGGAGCACTGAGAGGAGAGGATCACCTTGGTGGTGGCTGAAAGGATCAGTGAGTTTTTGCTTGGAACATTGTCGTTTTTAAAAGTATTGGGGCAAAGTTAACTATTTGGGAATATTATTTAGTGTGTTTGTTTGTATGTGCTTTTAATAGTCAGTAAGGCAGCGAATAAACATAAGTTAGACTGTATTTTTAAATAGTCAGTCAGTAAGGCAACTAGTAAACAATAGTTAGTGTTTATTTTTAATAGTCTGAAAGGCAGCTAGTAAGCAGAAGTTAGAGTGTTTGTATATTAAAAACAAAAAAAAAGAAAAAGAAAAAAGTAGCCGGAAGCTAGAAATAAGCTAGGAGCAGTGCATACCTAAGTAAAAAAATTGAAAAGTTCAGTACAGTTATTCACCTTGGAAATGTGTTGAGGTTGTGTGATTTGGTCTGATTAGGTACCAACATGTGTTAATCAAGAGAGCAGTGAGTCACTCTGGCTGACTAACTGAAGTTAGACTGTTTGGATTTCCCAACCCTCCCACCCCTCACCCACCCAACCCTAGCTCATCCTTTAATTTATAGGTAGTTACCACTTTCATTAAAAAAAACAAAAACCTTATTGAGAGTTTGATCATTTCCCTGTAGGCCACTACTAGACATAGAGGGGCAGATTTTAAAAGCCCTGCGCGTGTAAATCTGGCTGGATTTACGCGCAGGGGACTTGCGCACTGGCACACCTATGTTGCATAGGCCACCGCACGCACAAAACCCCGGGATGCGCATAAGTCCTGGGGCTTTGCTTGGCGGGGCATCTTGGGGGCATGTCAGGGGCGGTGCGGCATTCGGGGGTGTTCCGGGGGAGGGGCTGTGGGCATGGTGACGGCCCGGGGGCATTCCGGGGGCATGGCCGAGGCCTCCAAACCAGCCCCGGGGCAGGTGTAACTTTCTTAACAAAGGTAGGGGGGGATTTAGTTAGGGCTGGGGATGGGTTAAGTAGGGGAAGGGAGGGGAAGGTGGGGAGGGTCGGAAAAAAAGTTCCCTCCAAGGCCGCTCCGATTTCGGAGTGGCCTCGGAGGGAACGGAGGCAGGCTGCTCGGCTCAGCTTGCACAGGTTGCACAATTGTGCACCTCCCTGCACGTGCCAACCCTGGATTTTATAACATTCGCTTGGCAGCGCACGCATGTTATAAAATTGTGTATAGATTTGTTCGTGCCGGGTTGCGCATAACTTTAAAAATACATAACTTTAAAAATCTACCCCAAAGTGAATTCACTAATACATTTAAAGGACATTAATTAGACACATTCCTACTCCCATAGCAACCTAAAACTTAAGTAGGAACTGAACAAATTTGAGATGAAGGCAGCAGTCCAGCAGCAAGAAGGGGGCTTCCCAGTCTTTTGCATCAAGTGTCACATGTATGGTTTTTTACCCACCGGTGCATGCGATGCAAACAGCTCCTGGCTCTCAGAGAACAAATCCGATCTCTGGAGGCTGGAGTGGCAGACCTGGAGGAGCTGAGGAACACAGAGAGGTATATAGATGAGACCTTCAGGGACATAGTAGCAAAGTACCAACTTCAGACTGGCAGCCCTGGAGGAAGAAGGTCTTATGATTGGAGAGCATCAACCTGGTGCAGCAGGAAAGGATCCTGTGCAAGGACCTGCTCTCCAGGTGATGCATTGTCCTTTCGCACCGAGGATATCTCCCCAAGGCCTCCTGCCCAAGAGGGAAGGGTTAGGTCGGCCGTCATAGTTGGTGATTTGATTATTAGGAATGAAGACAGCTGAGTGGCTGGTGGACATGAGGATCGCCTGGTAACATGCCTACCTGGTGCGAAGGTGGCGGACCTCACGCGTCACCTAGATAGGATTTTAGACAGTGCTGGGGAGGAGCCGGCTGTTGTGGTACATGTGGGCACCTAACGACTTAGGAAAATGTGGGAGGTAGGTTCTGGAAGCCAAATTTAGGCTCTTAGGTAGAAAGCTTAAATCCAGAACCTCCATGGTAGCATTCTCTGAAATGCTCCCTGTTCTACGTGCAGGTCAACAGAGGCAGGCAGAGCTCCGGAGTCTCAATGATTGGATGAGACGATGGTGCAAGGAAAAGGGATTCAGATTTGTTTGGGGAAGGGGGAATCTCTTCCGAAGGATGGGCTCCACCTTAACCAGGGTTGAACCAGACTGCTGGCACTAACCTTTAAAAAGGAGATAGAGCAGCTTTTAAAGTAGAACAAAGGGGAAAGCCGACAGTTGCTCAGCAGCACATGGTTCAGAGAGAGGTATCTTCAAAGGATACTAATGATGCATTAGAAATAGGGCATCCCGACAGTGAGGTTCCATAATAAGAAAAGTAGTCCAACTGCCTGTAACTAAAAACTCACCTGAGCTAAAAAATTCTAACTTATCCCTAGCAATTAAAAAGCAGAATGAAAATACAAACAAAAAACAAACTTTGAAATGTTTGTTTGCTAATTCCAGAAGTCTAAGAAGTATTTATTTTTATTTAAAAACTTTTCTATACCGTCGTTTAGTAGTGCACCATCACAATGGTTTACATTTAGGCATGAAATAGGTTTGATAGTTTTCTAAGTTATCCAAGCGGTTACATTGTTCAATAATATACTCTAATTGAAAAGTGGATTGGAGATGCTATTTACGATTACCGTGCTAATCGTATATGTGCATACTGTTTTTAAATTAATATTTAATTATGAGCAAAATAACAAAATAATAAAGACAAACAACTCTGCTTTTATGGGTGACTTTCAGCTGAATGTATTTGTTGTTTCTTCAGTGACCTTACTGTGGAATGCTTTTTTGAAGAGCCAAGTTTTTAAGCTTTTTTTGAAGAGTTTTAAATCTTTCATTAGTCTTAGCTCAAGTGGTAATGTGTTCCATAATAATGGTCCTGCCAATGATAGTGCTCTCTCTCTAACCTGGGTCAACTTTTCTGTTTTTACTGAGGGTTAGTAGTGCTTTATTGGCAGACATGAGATTCCTTTGAGGGACATGTAATCGAAGTGCGGTGTTAAGCCAGTCGGCATTTTCATCATTTATTAGTTTATGAATTGTGCATAGTGTTTTGAATTGCACTTTTTGTTCTATTGGGAGCCAGTGTAAGTAAGTAAGATGGGAGAATTAGAATGTATAGCAGTGAATGATGACATAGACTTAATTGGCATCTCAGAGCATGGTGGAAGGAGGACAACCAATGGGACAGTGCTATACCAGGGTACAAATTATATCGCAATGACAGAGGGGAGCACCTGGGAGGTGGTGTGGTGCTTTATGTCTGGTATGGCATAGAGTCCAACAGGATAAACATCTTGCATGAGACTAAATGCACAATTGAATCTTTATAGGTTGAAATCCCATGTGTGTCGGAGAAGACTTTAGTGATAGGAGTATACTACCATCCACCTGGTCAAGATGGTTAGACTGACAGTGAAATGCTAAGAGAAATTAGAGAAGCTAACCAAATTGATAGTGCGGTAATAATGGGAGATTTCAATTACCCCAATATTGACTGGGTAAAGGTATCATCGGTACATTCTAGAGATATAAAGTTCCTGGATGGAATAAATGACATTTTTATGGAGCAATTGGTTCAGGAACTGACAAGAGAGGGAGCAATTTTACATCTAATTCAAAGTGGAGCACAGGATTTGGTGAGAGATGTAATGATGGTGGGGCCACTTGGCAATAGTGATCATAATATGATCAAATTTGAATTAATGACTTGAAGGGGGACAGTAAGCAAATCCACGGCTCTCATGCTAAACTTTCAAAAGGGAAATTTTGATAAAATGAGAAAAATTGTTAGCAAAAAAACTGAAAGGAGCAGCTACAAAGGTAAACAGTTTGCAAGAGGCATGGTCATTGTTATAAAAATACCATCCTAGAAGCACAGTCCAGATGTATTCCACATATTAAGGAAGGTGGAAAGAAGGCAAAATGATTACCGGCATGGTTAAAAGGGAAGGTGAAAGAAGCTATTTTAGCCAAAAGATCTTCATTCAAAAATTGGAAGAAGGATCCAATAGAAGAAAATAGGATAATGCATAAGTGTTGGCAAGTTAAATATAAGACATTGATAAGACAGGCTAAGAGAGAATTTGAAAAGAAGTTGGCCATAGAGGCAAAAACTCACAGTAAAATTTTTTTAAATATTTCCGAAGCAGAAAGCCTGTGAGGGAGTCAGTTGGACCGTTAGATGATCAAAGGGTTAAAGGGGCACTTAGAGAAGATAAGGCCATCGTGGAAAGATTAAATTATTTGTTTGCTTCGGTGTTTACTGAAAAGGATGTTGGGGAGGTACCCGTACTGGAGAAGGTTTTCATGGGTAATGATTCAGATGGACTGAATCAAATCACGGTGAACCTAGAAGATGTGGTAGACCTGATTGACAAACTGAAGAGTAGTAAATCACCTGGACTGGATGGTATACACCCCAGAGTTCTGAATGAACTCAAAAATGAAATTTCAGACCTATTAGAAAAAATTTGTAAACTATCATTAAAATCATCCATTGTACCTGAAGACTAGAGGATAGCTAATGTAACCCCAATATTTAATAAGGGCTGTAGGGGTGATCCAGGAAACTACAGACCAGTTAGCCTGACTTCAGTGCCAGGAAAAATAGTGGAAAGTGTTCTAAACATCAAAATCACAGAAAATATAGAAAGACAAGGTATAATGGAACAAAGTCAGCATGGCTTTACCCAAGGTAAGTCTTGCCTCACAAATATTCTTCATTTATTTGAAGGAGTTAATAAAAATGTGGATAAAGGTGAACCGGTAGATGTAGTCTACTTGGATTTTCAGAAGGCATTTGACAAATTTCCTCATGAGAGGCTTCTAAGAAAAATAAAAAATCATGGGATAGGAGGCGATGTCCTTTCATGGATTACAATGGCTAAATGACAGGAAACAGAGAGCAGGATTAAATGGACAATTTTCTCAGTGGAAGGGAGTGGGCAGTGGAGTGCCTCAGGGATCTGTATTGGGACCTTTACTTTTCAATATATTTATAAATGATCTGGAAAGAAATACGATGAGTGAAATCTGCTCAATAACCTAAAATTAATACACTACCTCTATGCGAATGATGTTCAGATATTGATCCCCATAAAAGAATCACTATCAAAAACGCTCGACTACTGGGAAAATTGCCTGACATCCATAAAAAGTCTCTTTTCCAGCCTGAATCTGGTTCTCAACGCATCCAAGATGGAAATCCTTCTCATTTCCCCTGAGCACTCGACCAACACCGACATTACAGCTCCTGACACACAGATTTCTCAAACAAGAGATTTAGGAGTCATACTAGACAATCATCTGAATCTATATCACCAAGGACTGCTCCCCATTTCAGCAACAAAACCTCTACAAATGCTCCAGAACGCAGCAGCCAGAATCTTAACCAACACTAGTCGAAGAGCTCACATCACCCCCATCCTCCTTAACCTACACTGGCTGCCAATAAAATACAGAATTCTACATAAAGCACTCACCATGATTCACAAAACCATCCACAAACAGCTCACCCTGGACCTTCAGACCCCTTTCAAACACCATGCATCGGAAAGACCCATCAGTTAGAAATCTATATAATTCATTTTTCTCTTTAATTACCTTGTATAAGACTATATGGGAATGATTTTAAAAGACTTAATTTGGGTCTGTGAACATAAAATAGTATATTTTAAGATAGTATGAATGGAAATATTGTCATTGGAGACATTGTTTTTACTTTGGATATTTGTAAAATTGTAACCGTTATGATGGTTATATCCAAATAGCGGTATATAAATGTTTTTAAATAAATAAATAAATATCTACATAAGTAGTATTTATGCAGGTCAAGCATATTTATAAATGTCTGAATTGCGTGGGTTTTGGCAGTGTACACAAGTCAAGGGCATGGGGGGCGGAGGAGAGAAGTATGCACACATTGTTAAGTATTTTATAATCAAAGAACATACAATTGTTATCAAGCATGCATGAATGTTTTTACACCTACTATTTAAGCCATGGAAATTAAACCTCACTTTTAAGATCTGGTGTGTAGATTGCTGGTTTGTGGAGCGATGTGGTGATATTTTGTTAGTCTTTATAATTGTTTGTCCTTTTTGTGCTATCACCCCTGCTCATTAGATGTTTTTATTAGTTGTTTGGAATCTTCTTTGTTTTTATTTCAATTTGTGTGCCTTGTATGTGTGTTAGTTTGTGTGCCTGTATTGTTGTTAATTGGAAAGCTTTTTCTATCTGTCATTTTGTGTGCCTGAAGGTTTGGGTGGAGGGTCTGGGCGTACTGGTGGAGGAATTTGTAGGTGCCATACTGAGTGGTGTTAATGTATAAATCTTGTGGAATCTTCAGAGGAGGAAGAAGAGGCTGCAAAGCATGAGGTGCCCCTGGAGAGGGTCTACAGGCCCAGAACACAGTTCCTCTTTGTCTGAGAAGGAACTGAGATATCAGTGAAGCCATTCACTACCTCTGCCGTCAGTTAGGCAGACCTGTGACTTTCCACCCAGATAGGTCACATCTTATCAGTTTACCTCAGAATTACTATAGCCCTGGCTTTTTTTTTCACTACTGCCAAACATCACAAAGGACAAGCTATAACTACTAAAATTAGCAAAGAAAATAACAGCAAGCAAAGCCTTATTTTAAATTGTTAAACACAGTTCCTCATCAGCCGGAACTGCTGCAGGGAAACACTTTCATCATAGGAACTGTGTCTATTTGTTCAAGTCCAATATTTTTTTATATTTTTATTGCAAATAATTTTTTTTTTAAATTAATCTCTCATTTCGTTGAGTTCAAAGCTACTTAGCTCTTTTAGAGGCAAGAAGCTCAACTGACAACCCGACGCTGGCAGCATTTTGAGAGCGTGCTCAACTGCTTTCTGCTTCAGGGGAACTCGCTGTCTTCTCCAAACAAGAATTGCATAACAAAAAGAAACTAATTTCTCTGTGCTGCGTGAAAAAATCCATGAACAATAATGACTGAATGTCTGGAAGGTTTAACCTTTTAGATCCCGCTCATTGAAGGAATTATTTCCTGATGCCACTTTTTACATATCTTAGTTAACTAGACCCAAATATGGTAGAAAAAAATTTGCTAGGAAATCTGACTATGGATTTTTGAGAAAAACCCATGTCCACTAGTGGAACATTGGGATCAACAGGGGTCAAAATTTACTTATTTTTAAATTCTTTATTTTAGGTAATTCTTGTAACATGCTGCAATGCTACAGCTGATATCATATATAAGAATGAAAATTACTCAAAAAATTCAAGCATGATAATCTGGACAACATTTTTCATGTAAATGTTTACCACAAAAGTCACACCACTTTTTTGTATTTTTGGAGCAGACAGCACATCGGCCTTGGGAAGTTGAGGACAAGAAGTGAGGCTGTGATGCCTTTACATCAGCGCTTATGGGTGCTGTAGGACATCCTTTCCGGATGCGGTAGCTTGAAAGGCCACATTTCATTGCTACGGTAGATACTTCATGTAGGAAGTCCAAGTGGCTCATTGCTTCTTTTCCGAGCAGATGGCAGTGAATTTTCCAAGCTGCCACAACAGCCATGTTCAAGCCATTTGAAAATAAATTCCTCGACCACTTTTTGGAGCGAAGTGTTGGGCGGTAAGCTGCTAAAAGCCGGTCAAGTAGATCAACAATTATTTTTGGCTGCTTTATTAGAACTTTTTCTTATCTTTGAGAGAATAGCGGCTGGAATTTTGAAGTAGAAATTGCTTCATCCAGTTAGACATGACTGTGACCACACTGCTGTCATTCCAGAGGACACAGATGATGTCTTTATCACCACAATAATCAAATTCCCCACGATCTTTCTTGCGCAGTTCTTTAGGTGCCATTAGGGGACATTTCCCAGTCCTGTTTTCTCTCACAGTGCCAATTGCTCGAAATCCCTTTGCTTTCAGTTCCACCATCAAGTTGTGTGATATGAAGAAATTATCAAAGAAAAGGCTCTTGAATGACTGAAATCAAATCTGAAATTACTCTTGTATCAAGTGGAACTTTTTCAGCTTTATCAGCACTGATGTTTGGCACCTGTATAAATCTGCACTGAAAATGTAAAACCATCTGAACTGCATATCAGCATTTGTAGCTTCAGAATCGGCCAAAACTTTTTCAACTGCTTCTTTAACAGTCAAGAACTTCTGAGTTTCTATTGTATTCCAAATTAGGAAATGAGCAAGGCCATCGTGGAGCTAATCTCGTGCGGCCTGAGAAGAGGATGCCTGAGCAGGGCCGTCGCGGACCTAATCTTGCGAGGCCCGAGAAGAGGACACCTGAGCAGGGCCATCATGGAGCTAATCTCATGCGGCCCGAGAAGAGGACGCCTCAGCAGGGCCATTGCAGAGCTAATCTCGCACAGCCCGAGAAGAGGACACCTCAGCAGGGCCGTATTTTGTATCCAAATTGAATTGGTTTGCCTCGAATGAACAATTTGCAGCTGTGATGGCCATGATATGGTACCATCGATTCGTCAGTTCTCAGGCTTTCACTAAAAACACCTCCAATCTTCAAAAGCTGAGCAGATAAATGATATGGTTTTCGGCACAATGTGGTTGCTCAAATCTTCTGCTGTTGATCAGTAATGCTTTTCCTTTGGAACATGGTGATAGCCACTGAGCAAGAGGATTCCGAAGAAACGAGTGATTTTGTCAGTTTCTATCTCTCACATACCAATCATCTCCCCAACCAGTCTCTCTCTCACACACACACACACACACACACACACACACACACAAGCACACACATACCAGTCATCTCTCTGATCAGTCTCACACATACACATGTCACCTCTCTGTCCAGTCTCTCTCAATCACACAATGCTCTCGCTCCCTCTTACACACAGGATTTCAATCACACACATGCTCTCTCTATTTCCCTTACACACAAGCTCTCAATCACACACATGTTCTATCTCACTTACAAACAGGCTCAATCACACTCATGCCATCTCTCACAGCCACAAGCCAGCCAAAAACATGCTCCATCTCTCTTGCACACACACATTGACACACAGAAGCACCCTCCCTGTCTCACATACACATTACACTCTCACAGAAGCACTTTGCTTTCAGACTTGCAGCATTTTTCACTTTTACTAAAAGTGAAAGTGATGATCTCAAACATTAAATAAGAAAACCACATTCCTATCAGAAGGCGAAATGACACCCTTCCTTCAGGTTCTGTCCTCTAAAGGGACAGCCACCCACACTGTACAGCTTCTCTTGTTTTACGCTTTCAGGCAATAATGCAAGTGACTTTCTTCAAACTATCAGTCATATGATTATTCATGTGGGAGATATGGAACCGAAAGACATCCTTAGCCAACTTATTTTTTTAAATGGGAAGATTCCAGTCTTAGTCATTTAAAAATATACATTTTCTAAAGGCTTAAAAAAAAATAGCAAAACCGTTTCTGATTGGAACTATACTAGTCTTCATGCTTAAATTATGCTTAAAAAAATAAAACCAAACCCCACCTGGCATCAGTATCTTAAATTTGTGATTTTGCTGAGATGAACATTTTAAATAGTTTAATTTTTTTTTTTTTTGCTTTAGTATTTGTCTCTACCCACTTTGCTAAATTTTATTTTCCAGAAAAGGGATGCTTAAAATTCAGTAATTTCATCTTTCATCCAACTTTTCAAAAGTTGTGCTACTAGTACCAAAGTTGAGGTATATGTATTATCACATTTCATTTTTTTTAAACTGGCAGATTCCTATCTCACATACATACACACACACACACAGAGAAGCACCATTCTTTTCTCATATTTATGCATTCACACACACACAAGCACCTTTCCTTTCTCACATTCACACAGAAGCACCCTTCCGATCTAAGGCCCCCGCTGAACAGCTGGTCTCTGGCAGCGGTTAGCAGCACTGGTGTTCACTTCTTCAGCCGCCGCCGGCCTCAATTTTAATTTCTTCAGCCCCCGCTGGCCTCGGTTTTAATTTCTTCGGCTCCCCAGCTTGGTCTCCGGTGGGGGCCGAAGAAATTAAAATCGAGGCCGGCGGAGACTAGCTGTTCAGCGGGGGCCTCGATTTTAATTTCTTCGGTCCCCGCCGGCCTCGATTTTAATTTCTTCGTCCCCCCAGCTTGGTCTCCAGCGGGGGCTGAAGAAATTAAAATTGAGTCCGGCGGGGGCCAAAGAAATTAAAATTGAGGCCGGCAGAGGCTGAAGAAGATGGGCGCCGCCCAGCTAGCCCCCGCTTGAGGCTGATTGGGAGGCTCCCATCTTCTTTTCTTTGGCCTCCGCCGCCGCCGGCCTCAATTTTAATTTATTCAGCCCCCTCCAGCTTCGTCTCCGTCAGGGGCTGCTTGGGAGGCTCCCATCTTCATTTCTTCAGCTCCTGTGGGGGCTGACTGATCTTCTTTTCTTTGGCCTCCACCGGCCTCGATTTTAATTTCTTTGGCCCCTGCTGGCTTGGTCTCTGGCGGGGGATGGCTGGGAGGCACTGAGGCTGGGCTGAGGAAGAGCCACAGGGTCGAGACCATGTGACCAGCTAGACCAGCCCACCGTGGGAAGCCCGATCCCCTGATAGGCCAATCCCCCCCCCCCTGCTATGCACTAATGTAATGTGTGCGGCATGCACACACACACACAGCTTGCTTGTAAGCACAAAAGAGGCATACTGGGGATTTCACTGCACAGACTGTCCCAATAATAAAGTTCAGTCTGCTAAACTACCCACTGCCCACTGTCACAGTGCCTTCCCTAGCCCAGAGGGTGAATTAAACAAAATGGCACTGCTAGCAGCTTCTCTCCCTGGCACAGATACCATCTCAAATCACCTAAATAAACTGCTTAAAAAACAAATAGGGCTATTTTTCACTGCAGCAAAATAAAGAAATATCTTTTTCTCCTAAGTAACTAGCCTAGCTAGTAATTGAATAGAGATTTCTGAACTCAGACTAGCTCTGAGTGCAGCCACCTTCCACAGATACCACCTCCCCAGACCACCCCTGCAAAGAAAGTGCATGGCACACCTCATGCTTAACTATATATAGTGCTGGGTCATCAGGGAAATCGTCACTGAGCACTGAATGACAGCGCGATTGGCTGCATTCAGTGCATTTCACAAAATGCTATCGCTGATACGTTGCATTCCTTTATCTGTGCCAACCTATCCGACCCACTCTGTGAGGTCACTGATGACTCACAGAAAAGGGCTGGTTTTTGGCTCTGGATACACCCAAATGGTGTCCTTTGATTGCAAATGGCGGCGAAGAAAAGCACGCACTGCCAAATGTATGAAACGGATGATACGTTATATTTGTGGTGAGTCGCAATACATTTCGCTTCCCCATGAATACAACAAATAAGGACATATACATTGCGGATTGCCAATACATCGTAAACGAATGCACACCCCTACTATATTGCTCCATGGAGGGAATGAGAGGCTGCAGAGGAGAAGGACTGGGAGAACTGGTTGTCTTCTTTTCTTTAGCCATCATACTCTGTGAGGCAGAGGGTGATGATCTCACTTGAGCTCTTAGATAGGGGGATCCTCTCTCTGTGGTGGTGGCAGTGTTGCTGAATATGGCATCTGTACAGATGATGGTTGCACAAGAAGAGGTGGAACCAGAAAGGTTGGTGCAATAGGTGAAGCTACCAAAGGGGCAAATGGAACTCTGACCTGCGGAGGAACCATTCACGGTAATGGTGCTGCAAAGGCTGTGAGGAATGCATCCAGGAAGTCATCACATAGGCTGGTGAGGGCTGCAGATGGTTGGAGGGCATTTGCTGCAGCATTTACCTCCATATTGTGGTCTCGGCCTTCATTTCCTCACAAATTCCCTTAGTTCCTGCTGCATGACCTGCACCTCCATATGGACAATGTTCCGCAGGCCTTACATGTCATTCCTCTGGCCTGCAATCTTCATTACTCTAACATTTGGCTCCACATTTCACCTTTCAGCTAGTTTGGCTTGCACCTCCTCTTCTCTAGCCAAGACGAGATCCTCCTCAGCTGAGCTATTCTCAGCCTGGCTATGTGCATGCTTCTACAGGTCTCATGTGCATGAAAGAGTCACAGTAGGCTTGGTCTCCATCGCCTCCTTCTTCTCTTCCTCCATCACAGAGTGTTGATACTCTGGTAATGGATGATCCTCTTCTGTATCATCCTCCTCCTCAGCATCCTCTTATGGACTAGCAGGCAGGACCTGTGAATGCTGCCTTACCCATCATAAGCCACTGGGTCCCATTGCATCAGAGTCATCACCTGTCTCCTCCCCTGCACAAAGGAAACATAAACATACTGTCAAAATACATGCCATGTGGGATTTGTTTGTCATCCTCATTGGACCTTACTTTATTCCTAACAGAATAGTTCCATATGACATACTCTAACACCTCCTGTACACCACAAACTGTACAGAAAGCATTCCCATGATACTGAAATATATCCTTGATGCACTTGTATAGTATTAGCAAGCAAGGACAGAAATAGGCCTCATTAATTAATGTAGCTCTTGAATAGGGTTGGCAACTGGCCAGATTTGATCCAGTCCTGGATTTATGCTATTGCATTCTAAAACTTGAAGTTCTGACTTCCCTACATCATTTCCTAGAAAAGAATGGCTATACATTGTTCCTGCAGTGGGGTAAAATCAGGATTAGATCAGCCTGTTGGGAAAATCTGCAGCCAGTTAGCAATCCTACACTTGAATGCCTTCCCTATATGCCTTGTTGAGCATTTCATATTTCTAACAGGTAATATATCTCTATATTAGAAGGTGGCCATTTTCTGTCCCATGGAATATATCCCTGTCCCTTACTAATATCCTATATGTGGCTTTAGCTGGTAAAGTGACCTCTGTAGGACTGAGATTTCACTAGACCTAGCTTGTCTGCAAAATGTCCTCAGTGAGGGTACAGTACACATGTAGTAGCACTGTATGTGTACTTTTACCTAGAGATAAGGTAGACAATTTTCAAAGACCCATTTCCACCAGTAAAGAACTATTTAATCCATGGAAATGTCTTTAAAATGTGCCCTCATTGTAAAGAGTTGTAGAGGTCATGCATCCAAACAGAGTAGACAAGGTAGGGATTTCAGAAAAAAGCTACCAAATTTTACAGGGTCTATACCAAAAGCCATATGAGACTTAGAAGTCCATTTTCAAAAACCCACCAAGTAGGTAAATTTATCCAGATAACCTTGTCTGGATAACATTATCCAGATATTCAGAACTAATCCAGATAAGTGTTCCACCAAATATCCAGTTAAAGTTATCCAGATAAATTTAGGTCAGCCATTTGTGTGGACCAAGTGAGGAAAAAGCAAAGGTTAACAGTAATCTGTGGAATGCACCAGGATTTGAATTGGGCAGACTAGATGGGCCATATGGTTCTTATCTGTCATCATATTTTATTTTCCCTTATCCTTGTTACCTGCAATTCCTTGACAAATTGATCAGAATCTGATTACTGCACAATTCAAAGGAGTAAAGGTTGATCATAATGTAAAGACATCAGCTTCACTAATCTCTCTACAGGTAGTGGCAACTATTTTCACATCATTAATTATCCTACTAATAAGTTCTCTAAATTTAGATATCTGTAATCTGAGGGCCAAAGAAGGTACACGTTTATCTTCCTTATCATAAAAGATTTGTTTAGTTTGTCCGATATGATCTTTTGGTTGTTATTAATTAATGTATTTAATTCAGCCCTATTGTGTAGAGTCCTTTCCCTTATCATTTTGATTTATACTACTAATTAAGATTTTCCAGCACCTGCAAATCCTTATGTAGTTCAGACTCTATAGTCCCCATATTCCTTTTAGGCTCCATTCCTCCAAAGTAAGAGTTTAGAAACAATTTCTAGCCAAAAGATATTTGCAGAGTTGGATAATAAAAATGATCATACACAGTATGTTAAAAATGCAATTCAGAGGTACCATATAATTTCAGGAAAGTCTTGAAAACATCTTTTTATATGACTTATAGACTAGACCCCGATCAGCACATGTAAAACAGCAGTAGTTGAATTACAAAGTATCTGATTTATACTCAATACAAACATCTGGAATATAGTAAAAGATATTACCAACATGTAGAATAAAGTAAACTAAGCATGCCCCCACTTGATGTCAGCTTGTATTATGAAAAATAAATAAAAAATGCTCATCCAAAATGTAGTCACCCCACTGCATCAGTTAAATATGGTCAAAAACTACTTCTGTGCCTGTACTCTAAAAAGACCAATAGGAAAATTTGAACAATAAATTAAAAAAAGAAATGCAAACTATTCTTTCACATTTATAAAAGTAACCAGTCATTGCTTAGTAGAGCAGAGTGCTGTTAGTTCTCCCCTAACACAATGCAAATAACTTTATTCAGTTTATTTAAATGCATTCTTAAGTACTTATTTGGTATACTGTATATTATCCTTTTCTGTTGTTGTGGGGTACAGGACACCAACTTTCTGTGAGGTAATAATTAACCACCACACAAATCTTTTCCCCAGAGGTAGGGGAGAGAGAGGAGGGTGCATATTAAATTCAATTTTATTCTAAATAAAAAATGTACTATAAAATGAATAAGCAAGATTAATTTAACACATTCCAAAAATGTATTTCCAATTTAAACTGTCAAGAAAGAAATTCTTTTTTTAACAAACAGAATATGTTCTAAATCAGTTGAAAACATTAATGTCAATCCATTAAATTATCACAAACATCTAAAATACACTTTTCAGTCTGTTTCTGTTTCAGGTATTCATTCAGTACGCTTCAATTCAAAACATATAAATAACTGAAGCAGCTGGGAATATCCCCCCTCATTTCCTTCCCCAGCTTATAGCCTCAACTCCTTTATTTCAATGAGGGAAGCAATGAAGACTATTTATTATTTTAACTTTAGGGTTACATTTGCTGGAAGGCAGCAGCGGCAGGGGCAACAGTACCCCGATACACAAAGAGGGATGCAAAGCAACATCAAAAGTGGCATGCACAAACCAATAAAGGGGGAATGATGTACCAAAGATGGCAAGTTAAATCTCCAAGACATTCATAGAGGGTAAAGCAACACAAACAGCGGCAAAAGACCCACAATCACCATGAGAGGCACAAAGCAGACACTACAATGGCATGAAAACTCCAAGGCTCCGAATAAGAGGCAAAGGAGACTAATAAAAGTGGCATGAAGACCTCAAGGCACCTACAGAGGAGCAAAGGCTCCAACAATAGTGGCATTTGCACCTCCAGGCACCAAAAGAATAACAAAAGGAGGAAATTGAGAATTTCAACTCTTGACTTGATGCTAGAGCCCTGTGGTTAAAGGACCAGAAACTCAAGATATCTTCCTGAAAAATCTGAAGACCTGTGGATCATTAGGAAAGACAAGTCCCTGACCAGAAATTTTCATATGGCTGGAATACAGATCCATCTGAGTTAATCTCAACACTTCATGTAAATATTGATGCCAGGTACTCAGATATAAAATGTGATTTGCTCTTCATTTCTTCATCAACAAAGTATTTGTTGGATGAAACTTTTTTTTTGAACTCCATGATGTTGGGACTCTAGTATATAGACTAATTCTGTCAAGAATTAATTACAGAATACAGTACAAAATAGCCAATATCTTGCATACTATAATTTACAGAAAAAATGCAGAATGGCTTAATGCCGCAATACGCTTACACATTCCACAAAAGAATCTCAGTTCTGCAAATAAAGGGCTGCTTACAATACCAACAATAAAGTCAGCTAAACTTTGCCAGGTACGCAAAAGAGCATTATCAATAGCAGGCCCTAAGATCTGGAACAGACTGCCAAAAAGATATTTAAATCTGATTTGAAAATGTGGATGTTTAAATGCGCATACACAGAGAATGAATAGCAGAAAACAGCAATTCCCACTTTTGTTTTAATCTCTTGTTTTTATTTCTTGTTTTAAGAACATAAGAACATAAGAAAATGCCATACTGGGTCAGACCAAGGGTCCATCAAGCCCAGCATCCTGTTTCCAACAGTTTTAATTTTTATCTTGTCTTAATAATGTGTTTATTTAGTATACTTACTTTTTTAAAGATTAATTACCTTGGATTATTTATACTTTTAGTATAGATGTTTATGTGTAATACTTTCAATACTTTAACAGCTATTGAAGTTATGTTTTTAAATTGTAGCTGTTATTAGAGATGTGAATCGTGTGACCGATCGTCTTAACGATCGATTTCGGCTGGGAGGGGGAGGGAATCGGATCGTCGCAGTTTGGGTTTTTTAAATATCGTGTAAATCGTGTCAATCGTGTAAATCGAAAACCGGCACACTAAAACATCCCTAAAACCCACCCCGACCCTTTAAAATAAATCCCCCACCCTCCCGAACCCCCCCAAATGCCTTAAATTACCTGGGGTCCAGTGGGGGGGGAGGGGAAGGGGGAGGGCGGGAAAACCGGCACACTAAAACAACCCTAAAACCCACCCCGACCCTTTAAAATAAATCCCCCACCCTCCCGAACCCCCCCCAAAATGCCTTAAATTACCTGGGGTCCAGAGGAAGGGTCCCGGTGTGATCTTTTACTCTCGGACCTCCGTGCGTTGTAGAAATGGCGCCGGTGCTACCTTTGACCTGTCATATGACAGGTCAAATGTAGCGCCGGCGCCATTTTGTTTTTTTGTCCCCCGGCGTCAGGAGCGTAGGAGATCGCTCCCGGACCCCCGCTGGACCCTCAGGGACTTTTGGCCAGCTTGGGGGGCCTCCTGACCCCCACAAGACTTGCCAAAAGTCCAGCGGGGGTCCGGAACGACCTCCTGCAGTCGAATCGTTTTTCCGTATGGAAAAATGATTCGCGGTAGGAGATTGTTCCGGACCCCCGCTGGACTTTTGGCAAGTCTTGTGGGGGTCAGGAGGCCCCCCCAAGCTGTCCAAAAGTCCCTGGGGGTCCAGCGGGGGTCCAGAACGACCTCCTGCAGTCGAATTGTTTTTCCGTACGGAAAATGGCGCCGGCCATACGGGGTATGGCCGGTAGAGATGTGGTTCGTTTATCACCAGAATTAGAAAAACCACAACGAACTTTCCTAATTCGTTGTGGTTTCGGAGACCCCGAAACCCGAAAAGAATTTCCCCCGAATTTCGGGGAAATTTCGTTTTTCGGGTTTGCATGGGGAGAGGGACACTTTTTTTTTTTTAAATTAAAAACCACCCCAAACCACCCCAAACATTTAAATAAGCTATCATACAACACCCCCCCCCCCCCGATGCCGATCCCTCCCCAAGACTTACTAAGTACATCCCTGGTGGTCCAGCGCGGTCCCCGGTTCCATTTGCCGTGCCGTGCCCGTGCTAATTCAAGCCGTGCTCTGTAAAATGGTGCCGAATAGCCTCTGAACTACCATGTCACAGGGGCTACCGGCGCCATTGGTCAGCCCCTGTCACATGACAGGAGCACAAGATGGCGCCGAAAGCCTCTGTGACATAGTATGGGCAAAGGCTATCGGCGCCATTTTGGTTACTGGCAGCTGAGCCCCCTCCTGACCCCCCCAAGGCTTGCCAATAATCCCTGGGGGTCCAGCAGGGGTCTGAAAGCGATTTCGCTGTCAGCTGCCAGAGCACGGCTTGAATTAGCACGGGCACGGCACGGCAAATGGAATCCGGGGACCGCGCTGGACCACCAGGGATGTACTTAGTAAGTCTTGGGGAGGGATCGGGATGGGGGGTAGTTTGTATTTATGAGAAATTGGATTTTAAATGCTTGGGGTGGGTTTTTTTTAAGCTTCCTTTGCCGTTTCGTTTTTTGGCCCGGTTTCCGTTTTCCTCGTTCCGTTTTGTCAAAAAACGAAACGAGAAAACCCGAAATTTACCACGAGGTATCCGAGTCAAAAAACAACCCGGCAGAAAAAACTGAACCACATCTCTAATGGCCGGCGCCATTTTCCATACGGAAAAACGATTCACGGAAGGAGATCGCTCCCGGACCCCCGCTGGACTTTTGGCAAGTCTTGTGGGGGTCAGGAGGCCCCCCCAAGCTGTCCAAAAGTCCCTGGGGGTCCAGCGGGGGTCCGGGAGCAATCTCCTACGCTCCTGACGTCAGGGGACAAAAAAACAAAATGGCGCCGGCGCTACCTTTGACGTCAAAGGTAGCGCCGGCGCCATTTCTACAACGCACGGAGGTCCGAGAGTAAAAGATCACACCGGGACCCTTCCTCTGGACCCCAGGTAATTTAAGGCATTTTGGGGGGGTTCGGGAGGGTGGGGGATTTATTTTAAAGGGTCGGGGTGGGTTTTAGGGTTGTTTTAGTGTGCCGGTTTTCCCGCCCACCCCTTCCCCTCCCCCTTCCCCCGATTTACGATTTTTTAAAGATAAATCGGGGGAATTGTTATTGTATCGCGGCTCTAATGATTTTTGACGATTTAAAATATATCGGACGATATTTTAAATCGTCAAAAAACAATTCACATCCCTAGCTGTTACTACTATCTTAATATGTGTATTGTAGTTCTCTAATTTTATATATTGTAAACCGTTGTGATGGTCCCAACTGATGCGAAGGTATAGAAAACAAATAAAACCATAAACCATATATTATGATTTGACACTTACCTCTCTTCTATGACTTCAGATATTTCAGAACACAGCTGCCATATTGATTTTGATTTTAAAAAATTTAATCACGTTACCCAGATTTTGAAAAACTTCATTGGATTCCTGTTTAAGCAAGAAGATTTTGTGTCTTGTTATCAAAACTCTACATACTGGTAAACTAAACTATTTGGCAAATTTGTTGGCCCTGAATGCCCCAATAAGATCTCTGCAATCTTCTCAGTAGCAACTTCTTAAACTCCCTCCACCTTCTGAAATTTATCTTGAATCCACATATCATTCATCTTTTTCCTGTGAAAACAAGATTGATAGAACATTAGAGTTTTGGTCATACATTAAAGATGCAAGCTCCAATAGTTTAACATTGCATTAAAAAACAGCATTGTTTTGAACAGTTAAAGTAGACAATTATTGATAATATATCCAATAATCTTGGGGAGAGGCAATCAGGAACAACAACTTTACATCAGAGGACAATGTTTTATTTTCATCTTAAAAACAGTTGAACATGAAAGATTAAATTATTATATTGGAGAGGAGGTCACGTGATGTGGTGAACGGGATCGGACGTCTCTGACCCCGCTCCGGTCGACCAGGCTCCTCTTCTCCTCCATTAGCCGCTCAATTTTGCCTTTACGCCGCTTCTACGATCTGATACTCGTCGCATATGTCGATTACCTCCTTCATGTCAAAATCGCCATCACCAATGCCTCCTAAACTGGCAAAACGCGAAAAAGACAAAAGCAGAGGGCTGGATCCCAAGATGGCGCCCGCGGCGGCGGAAAAAGGGATGGAAGGACTCTCGCCGACTACCGCAGCGCCGACATTGACCGTAACAGAAATAAAGGATGCGGTCTTAGCGGCTTTGGACTGCAAATTCACGGGAATATCGGATCAAATTGGGGCTCTCCGTGAGGTCCTAACTGACTTTGCTCCGCGGCTCAGCCACGTGGAGGAGAGGACGTCCGCGCTGGAGGACGATTATACTGCTTTACAGGGGAAAGTGAGTACACTCGAGCAGCTACTTCAAGAACAGATTACTAAGACTGATGACCTAGAAAATAGGGCCCGACGGTCTAATATCAGATGCTTGGGGTTCCCTGAAACTGTAGATGAACATTTACTTTGGCCTTCTCTTCTAAAATGGCTGCCGGAGGCTTTAGGCCTGCCAGAGTTGGAAGGGGTGCTTGATATTGAGCGGGCGCATCGCATGGGAGCAAGGGGCCCGGACCAGTCGCGACCCAGGGTGGTCATAATGAAGATTCTTAATTTTCATCACAAGCAACTGATTATGCAAGCTGCGAGGAAAAGTGATTCGTTGCAGTTTCAGGGCGCGAACGTCTGCCTAGCGCCGGATTATTCAGCTAAAGTGGCAGCACTACGAAGGGCGTTTGCACCGGTGTGTGGCAAGTTAATTGAGAAAAACCTGCGTTTCACAATGCAATTCCTAGCAAAGCTGCGAATCAATCATGAAGGGAAATGGTGTACATGTGCGACCGTCGAGGAAGCTACAAAATTTCTGGATTCCTTGAATACCATCTCTTGAATAACAGTTTCATACAGCGGTGGTATACCTTCTGGAGGAGGAGGGGGAGTCCTGGGAGACCGAGCACTCATGTTTGACTCCACTACCCTGACCTATGTGTCTGGGAGGGTATTATGTTATAGGGGATAGGGGGGAGGGGGGAGGGGGTGGGGAGGGGGAGGGCACTGGTATCACTTGCTTGGTATATGTTTTTGTATCATCCATATTCTTTTTCTCTCTGGTGTGTTGGTGTATGGGCCTCTTCGACTTGGCGAGCCCACACACCGGTTTGGGAGGGTGAGTTAGGCTGGGAGCTTACCCTTCAGCATTTTGGCAAGATGCCTTGGTATATGGGTCTTATTGGCAGTAATGGGTAGTAAGTGCAGGATAATTTCCTGGAATGTCGACGGTCTGGGCACCCCTATTAAGAGAAAACAAATCTTCCAGCACCTGAAAAGATTAAAGGTGGGGATTGCCTGTCTTCAGGAAACCCACTTAAATATAGCGGAGAGTAGGAAGCTCTGCAGGGAGTGGGCCGCGGCCTGTTATTTTTCCGAAGCAAAAGGAAAAAAGGGTGGTGTGGCTTTATTAGTTAACAGAAATGAGCCCTTTACCCTTTTAAAAGAAGTGAAAGACCCAGAGGGTCGGTTCATCATTGTTATTGGTACCTTAGCGGGTAAAATGGTAACTATTGGTACTCTGTATGCCCCGAATGTGCCCGATCCTCTTTTTGTCACCAAAGTGGTCAACTTATTATTAACTAATGCCCAGGGTGATCTTCTTCTCTCTGGTGATTTTAACAGTGTATTTCAAGCGGACTTGGACAAATCTCACCTTCCTAAAAGTTTTAAAAAAAATACAGATTCTGGGGTCTGTCAGTTTTCCTCGCGTCTAGGCTTATTGGATGCTTGGCGGCTGCTACACCCTGTCGATAGGGAATACACACACGTCTCTAGGGCGCATGCTACCCTATCCAGGATCGATTATATTTTAATCTCCAGATCTCTGTTTGATAGGGTAGATACCGCGCATATTGAGTCTATTGTGATTGCAGATCACGCACCGGTGTGGGTAGATCTTTGGCTTTCAACCGTTAAGGGGGGACAAAAGCCGTGGCGCTTCCCTGGGTCTTTATATACAGATAAGGACTTCCAAGTTCATCTCCAACAGAAGTGGGAGTGTTTTGCACAGGATAATGAACAGCATAGAAGTAATCCCGCTCTGTTCTGGGAAACGAGCAAGGCAGTTCTCCGAGGGGAAGTGATTGCTTACTCTGTTGCGCAGCGGAAAAAGTTAAATGCTAAAATTTTGCACTTGGATTCGCAATTACAAGCTGCGCAGCGATTATTAGCGCTTTCCCCCTCTCAGTCTCATAAGGACGCCTATAAGGCATGCCTTCTCGCCTTAAATTCACATCTTCACCTTTGGGCGCAAAAATCATTAAAGGCCTCAGATCAATTTTTTTTTCACTATGGGAATAAATCGAGTAAACTACTGGCCCGTATGGTGGCGATAAAATGGAGGAAGACATTTATAGGGGGTCTTAAGAATCATCTGGGCCATTCTGTCACCTCTAGTAAGGATATCTGTGCTGTTTTGTGTAAGTTCTATGAAGCATTGTATACCGAAGACAGGCCAGGGGGAAAGGCTGAGGAAGAGGCGTTTTTCAAAGACCTCAAACTGCCTCAGGTACCGGAGGACAAATGGGATTTTCTCAGTCGGCCCATAACGGCTGGCGAGGTCCGTGGGGTTATTCAGATGGGGAGGATTCACAAATCTCCGGGGCCAGATGGGTTCACCCTAGAATACTATAAAATTCTCAGCACCTCCCTGGTAGACCCCTTAGCGGCTTTTTATAATCAGGCCTGTAAAATGAACAGTTTTCCTCCACAATTCAACACAGCGTATATTACTGTATTACCTAAACCGGGGAAAGACGCCATGTTAGCGTCATCCTACCGCCCCATATCGCTTTTAAATTGCGATTTGAAATTGTATGCTAGGATTCTGGCGCTACGAATAAACTCTGTTTTGCCTTCTATAATCTCCCCTTACCAGGCGGGCTTTGTGGGGGGCCGAAATGCTGGGGGCCATGTCATCAGATTGCTTTCTGCTATAGAAACCTCACAATATTATAATATTGAATCCCTGGCTGTGGGGTTCGATTCAGAAAAGGCCTTTGACAGGGTCTCCTGGGAATACATGTTTTCCGTCCTTCGACGCTTTGGGTTCCCCAACCAGCTTATCCAAGCGATTTCAATCTTATATAAGCAGCCGCTGTCACATATTGTGGCGAATGATACAGTATCTGAAGCGTTTGGTATTGCCCGCGGAGTGCGGCAAGGATGCCCATTGTCCCCTATCTTATATATATTGTCCTTGGATCCCCTGTTAAGGAAATTGGCAGAATCTCCGTTTATTCAAGGTCTGCACTTCAAGCAAGGGTTGTTCAAAGTCGCGGCTTTTGCTGATGACATGTTAGTCTTCCTGTGCAACCCGGCTGTCTCCCTCCCCCAGGTTTTACGTCTCCAAGCCCTGTTCGGGGAATTTGCGGGGTTAAAAATTAATGTGGAGAAATCTGAGGCCCTGGATATATTGGGGACCTTAAAATCCACCTGGACTGGGGTTTTTCCTTTAAAGTGGGTTACCACCTCGTTAAAGTATTTAGGAATTCACATCTCTGCCTCCCCTGGCCAGTTGTATGGGTTAAATGTTATTCCTATGAAGCAGAAAATGCTTAAAAACCTTATGGCCTGGCGGGATTTGCCCCTGTCCCTTTCAGGGAAACTCCTATTGGTTAAAATGATGGAAATTTCGAAATGGTTGTACTTATTTCATATGCTACCGGTTTGGCTAAGGAAGCAGGACATTAAAGATATCAACAGGGGATTGCAACAATATCTCTGGTCTGGCAAGAAGGCCCGTATACCTCTTAAAATGTTAATGTTACCTAAAGGTCAGGGGGGTCTAAACTGCCCAGACCTTGAACGCTACAATCATGCTTGTTTAGCACGCCATCTCCGAGACAGGATATGTCATACGTCGTTCTACACCCCACTAGAACACTACATAGCGTGGTTGTCGCCCCATGCTCCTGGTGCCACTTTGCATCTATCAGACTCTCTACTTCCTAAAATCATAAGTGGCAGTGTGGTAGTGCGACCAATATGTCAGCTTTGGACTTCCCTTTGTAAGAAACTTCAGGTGCCTGGGGGATCATCATCTTGTCTACCTATTCGGGGATATCAACTGTTTCCTCCAGGCATGACGCAAATTATATTTAGGCAGTGGTCATCCAAAGGCTTGAACAGTATGCTTCAATTACTTACTCAGAAGAATAATCGATATCAGATCTGCAGCTTCCAGGACCTAATGGTTCAGTTTGATATTCCCAAAAATGACTTTTACGGTTATTTACAGCTCAGACATTTTATGTTAGAAGAGCAGAAGGCGAATCCGGCTTTCCTCCAAGGCTACAAAATACAGGAGTTTCTTGTGGGGGAGGATGGGAAACGCCAGTCAGCATCGCAATATTATCTGGCCTTCACGAAGTTGCCTCAACAACAGAATCTGGATAAGGTTGTCATGCAATGGAATAAGAGTTTAC
The DNA here is from genome assembly GCF_901001135.1 of Rhinatrema bivittatum. NCBI lineage: Eukaryota > Metazoa > Chordata > Amphibia > Gymnophiona > Rhinatrematidae > Rhinatrema > Rhinatrema bivittatum. The sequence continues at coordinate 561,699,164 of NC_042616.1, read as the reverse complement.
CCCAAGATATCTTTCCTAAGGATTTGCAAGACTGTTTTCTTTCTATACCTCGCACGGTGGCGAATGTCATACTCCGAGATCAGGCTTATAAGTTTTTGCACCAAGCCTTTTATTCACAATGTCAAGCCTATTATATGGGACTTACCAAGGACAAACTTTGCATGAGATGTAAAATTGGGTATCCAGATTTTTACCACTGTTTTTGGTTATGTCCTTTGGTGCAGGTCTTTTGGTCTACTTTACAGACGCTGGCTCATTCCATGTGGGGTATCTCTCTTCCTTTGGACCCTCTCCTTTGGCTATTTGGGTTCTCCAGAGTGACGGACCCTTTACTTATTGGCCATAAAAAATGGTTTTTCCGGAAGATCATTCTCATAGCCCAGGATGCGATTTTGACACAATGGATACAACAAATTCCTGCGTACCATCAGGTGTGGAGGGCCAAATTTCATAAACTTATGCACATGGAACTGCTGATGGCGAAATCTATTTCTCCAGCAAAATTTACAAAGGTGCGCCTTTTATGGCAAGCATATATTGTTCTCCTGCCCTCAGAAGATTCAGGACTACTACCATGTTAGGGTTGTTTATTTATTTATTTATTTATTTTTAATTTTTATATACCGAAGTTCTTGTAGGGACTACAAATCACTCCGGTTTACATAAAACGAAGAACTGCTCAACAGAGAGCTGAGCTTTACATGGAACAGTAGAACATATGGAACAGTATAACTGGTTGACAATTTAACATAGAGCTAAATAAAGAAATAATAATTTAACTGGTAATAAATATTAATAAGTAAAGAAATATAATATATTATATAAGCAGTATAACTATTTAACGTAGCAATAAATATAAATATAAGCAATGCCAAATATATATATGAAATAAAGTAAATTTTTGATCTCAAAGATAATTGTCCAGTTGTAGATATTTTAGAATTAGTACTGGATACAGTGACCATAATTAGGGTAATTAGGATACTTAGTAATTAGGGAGTCTGTCTGTCACTTAAGCGTCTGGGAAAGCTTGTTGGAAGAGAAAAGTCTTCAGTCTTTTTTTGAATTCTTGATGACTGGGTTCTAGTCTAAGATCTGGGGGAAGCGTGTTGTGTACTCTTTTGCTATCCTATGGCCAGCGCTTCATCTACTTAATTTTGTACTTACTAGATATGGGTGACGTGTCTCTTTATCATATGTGTGCATATGACTTTATCTGTTAATCGCAGATACCAGTGGAATTAGAGTGGGGTGGGGGGGGGGGGGGGGGGTAGTGACAGGGTAACAGAAAAATAAAAACGGGAGACAGTCCGCTGTATGGAACACTCTGTATTTTGCTGTCTTGAAAACGTGGAGATTCTGATTGCCTATGTATCGAATATGTACTCTGGTGCTTTTTCTCCATTACTAGTTACCTGTGTTTCTTATTGTTCTTGTTCTTGTTACTGATCTTATGACTGTTCCAATAAAAATATTTACCAAAAAAAAAAAATTATTATATTGATGAGCTTGAAACACTAATACCTATCTGATATTACTGACCTGAATCAGAATAAGTCCATTTGAAAATATCACATTATTTAGTAAGGTCTGTTTCCATTTTTCAGAGACATGGGGCTGAATGAAACAAGAAACAAGTTCCCCTGATATAGGAACATGATGGCAGAAAAAGCCCACAAGACTTATCTGCTCTGCCCATATGCACAACTAATTTAGCTTTACAATTCTCATCATTCCCTCAGAGATTCCCTGTTTATCCCAAACTTTCTTGAATTCAGATACTTGATTTTATCTCCACCACCTCCACATCCACTACTGTCTTTGCAAAGAAATATTTCCTAAATTTAATCCTGAGTCTACTCACTTTCATACTCATCCCATCACCCCACATTAATGAGCCTCATTTCCATTGAAAGAGTCTTATCTCCTATGCATAGAAATCTCAGAGATATTTAAATAATATATCTGTCCTTTCCTCTAGGGTATACATGTTTAGATTTTTAATTCCATTCCCATATGCTTTAGAATGAAGACCACAGAACATTTTAGTAGCCAACCTCTGGACTGCCTGCTTCCTAATTATATCGTTTCAAAGGGGTGGTCTCCAGAATTAGAGAATGAGACCCGCCCACAAAATGACATCATCATGCTAACGGCAAAGCCGGTAAAAGACGCCGTTCCATCGGGCAGCGAGGGTGAGGGGCAGCCCACTAGCATCGGGTGCCCTGAGAGACAATCCCGGGCTGAAACAAACATAAAAAAAAATGAAAAAGAATCGCCATGAAACTGAAACTGACAACGAAGGGAGTCCTCAGAGAGAATGAGACCCGCCCACAAAATGACATCATCATGCTAATGGCAGAGCCGGTAAAAGACGCCGTTCCATCGGGCGTTGCGCGCCGAAGGGGCGCAACAAAGGGGCTTTCCCCTTTGTGCTCCCCTTCGTGCTAACTTTCGTGCTTTGTGTAAAATAAGTTTAGTTATGTTTATTATTTAATTAACCTCTATTAAGTTGTCTAAAAAGTTTGCTTTTACATTTTTAATTCTAGATGTTCTATGTATCCAACTAAGGAATTATATTTCCTGCTTGTTCAGTTTGCAATGTAAACCGGCCTGATTTGCATTTTATGCAAGAAGGTTGGTATATAAAAATTAAAAATAAATAAATAAATAAATTATACACAGTATTCCAAATGAGGTATCACTAGGGAGCTAAAAGGGGCAATATCACCTTCTTTTTCTGCTGACCACTCCACTCCCTATGCAGCCAACATAAGAACATGAGAAGAACATAAGAACATGCCATACTGGGTCAGATCAAGGGTCCATCAAGCCCAGCATCCTGTTTCCAACAGTGGCCAATCCAGGCCATAAGAACCTGGCAAGTACTCAAAAACAGTCTATTCCAAGTTACCGTTGTTAGAAATAGCAGTGGCTATTTTCTAATTCAACTTAATTAATAGCAGGTAATGGACTTCTTCAAGAACAGATCCAATCCTTTTTTAAACACAGCTACACTAACTGCACTAACCACATCCTCTGGCAACAAATTCCAAAGTTTAATGGTGCGTTGAGTAAAAAAGAACTTTCTCCAATTAGTTTTAAATGTGCCCCATGCTAACTTCATAGATTGCCCCCTAGTCTTTCTATTATCCGAAAGAGTAAATAACTGATTCACATCTACCCGTTCTAGACCTCTCATGATTTTAAACACCTCTATCATATCCCCCCTCTGCAGTCTCTTCTCCAAGCTGAAAAGTCCTAACCTCTTTAGTCTTTCCTCATAGGGGAGCTGTTCCATTCCCCTTATCATTTTGGTAGCCCTTCTCTGTACCTTCTCCATCGCAATTATATTTTTTTGGAGATGCGGCGACCAGAATTGTTCACAGTATTCAAGGTGTGGTCTCACCATGGAGCGATACAGAGGCATTATGACATTTTCTGTTTTATTCACCATTCCCTTTCTAATAATTCCCAACATTCTGTTTGCTTTTTTGACTGCCGCAGCACACTGAACCGATGATTTCAATGTGTTATCCACTAGGGATGTGAATCGTGTACCCGATCGTCTTAACGATCAAAATCGTCTGGCAGGAGAAGAAAATCATGTTTGGCACGATTTTTTAGTTAAAAAATCATTTTTTCCGATTAGTGCGCACTAAAGGGAGTTAGTGCGCGCTAACAGGAAGTTGTGCCTATCCCTGATACCGGGAGTGTTGTGATCTTCCTGCACGCAGTGCCGTATCCCTGCTCAGTGCAGGAAGATCACAACATCCCCGGTATCAGGGATAGGGCACTGCGTGCAGGAAGATCACAACACTCCCGGTATCAGGGTTAGGGCACTGTGTGCAGGAAGATCACAACACCCCTGGTATCAGGGTTAGGGCACTGCGTGCAGGAAGATCACAACACTCCCGGTATCAGGGTTAGGGAACTGTGTGCAGGAAGATCACAACACTCCCGGTATCAGGGATAGGCACAAGTTCTAGTCACATTGACTGATCACATTACTTTTTTTGTCAAGCTACCAATCGTTTCCATTTCCCATCCCCCCAACCATCACCTCAGTGGGAACCTTGGTAACATCAATAAATAAGAGGGCAGCCAGCCAATAGGAATACATATTCATTCCTAACTGACCTGAAAAGTATCAATTTGTATCATTTTCTGTTAGTGTGCACTAACTCCTGGTTAGTGCGCACTAACCCGATTAACGATTTTTTTAACGATAAATCATTAGAATTCCTATTGTATCATGTTCTTTAACGATTTAAGACGATTTTAAAATTATCGGACGATAATTTTAATCGTTGAAAAACGATTCACATCCCTATTAATATCCACTATGATGCCTAGATCTCTTTCTTGGGTTGTAGCACCTAATATGGAACCTAACATTGTGTAACTATAGCATGGGTTATTTTTCCCTATGTGCATCACCTTGCACTTATCCACTTTAAATTTCATCTGCCATTTTGATGCCCAATTTTCCAGTCTTACAAGGTCTTCCTGCAATTTATCACAATCTGCTTGTGATTTAACTACTCTGAACAATTTTGTATCATTGTATCATTGAAGAACCCCCATGGAGGGGTAAGTTTGGTCCAGGTGAGTAGGGGGGGGGGGCACAATTTAGTTTTGTTTGTTTTTTGGGGTGGGTGGCCAATACATGTAATATTTATTTCAGTTTGGAAAATGAAACAAAACAAAATAAACATTAAAAGAACTAAAACTTGATTAAAAAAAAAAAACTCTTGAAATGAAAAAAAAAAAACCCCCGCAAACTAAAGCAAAATTGAATTTCCTGCACATCCTTAGGGGTAGATTTTCAAAGGGTTACGTGCGTAATATATGCGCGTAATCCACGAAAACCTACCTCTGTGCGTGCCAAGCCTATTTTGCATAGGCTCGGCGGTGCGCGCAAGCCCCGGGATGCGCATATGTCCTGGGGCTTTCAAAAATGGGCGGTCCGGAGAATGGGGGTGGGGCGGTGGTCCTGGGGCGGTCCGGGGGTGTTCCCGAGTCCTCCGGCGGGTTAGATAGGGGAAGGGAGGGAAAGATGGGGGGGAGCTAAAAAAAAGTTCCCTCCAAGGCCGCTCCGATTTCGGGAGCCATCGGGGCTCCCCTTGGGCTTGGCGCGCACAAGGTGCACAAGTGGGCATCCCCTTGCGCGTGCCGACCCCAGATTTTATTATACGTGTGCGGCAGCGCACAAATGTACTCCGCGCACGTAGAATTTAAAATCGGCCCCTTACTGTTTACTGTGGGAGGAAAGATTTAGAAACATACAAACATAGAAAAATGATGGCAGAAAAGGCCATATGACCTATCTAGTCTTTCTTTCCACACTAACTATTCAGCTTTTCAATCCCAAACACTCCCTCAGAGCTCCTTTGTATTTATCTCATATTTTCTTTAATTTATACCGTGTCCTTGTCTCCACCTTCCTGGGGAAGCTATTACATGCACCCACTTTTTTCTTTCAGTTAAACAGACGCAACTGTCAGCAGCCACAGAACCATGTAATTGAATGCATTTAAAACAGCTTGCTCTGTGGAAGGGATCTAAACTTTGATAGCATTCACATATCTGGCAGTAAGCTTAGAGCATAGGCAGGGGGGAAGCAGCCTATTTGCCCTTTAGCGTAGCGAATGATACTGGACTGTGCCACTATGCTCATAGGCTCTGGAAACTGAAATTTATTCAACATTTGTTGTATGCTGCCTTATTTTGGTCTGAGCACATTCCAGGAATGTGCTCAGACCTTAACAACAGAGGAAAGTATAACAGGCTGTAACTTGGTCTCTCTGAGAGTACCTAATTAATGTGGAGGACCAGAGATTAGAGTCACATGAGACCCTAATCAATGACAATGGCACAACTCTTATGATCATTAGAATACTGGAACTATGAAGAGGTACTGAAAAGAATGAAAGAGAATAGCACAGCCAATCTGAGAAAATACATTCCAGGAACTTCATTTACCAAGTAAGGATCGATCTTTACAGAGTTCCCCACAATGGCTTTCAAATGACGAATGAGAATTGCAGGACTATACAAGAAACTCCCAACTATGTTAAGGCCCCCAAAAAGGAGCAGGTTTTGTTAAATGTACAAATCATAAAGCCAATACTGCAGCTTACAGTCAAAATTCATATAGTCACTGATGAAACAGACTTGACTATTATATTGGATGGTATTCAATAAGGGGTAGATTTTAAAAGAAGCGCGATCAGCCTACTTTTGCTTGCGCATCAGACTCAAGCAAAAGTACGCTGGATTTTAGTAGATACGCGCGGAGCCGCGCGTATCCACTAAAATCCTGGATCGGCGTGCGCAAGGCTATCAATTTTGTATAGCCTGCGCGCGCTGAGCCGCGCTGCCTCCCCCCGTTCCCTCCAAGGCCGCTCCGAAATCGGAGCGGCCTCGGAGGGAACTTTCCTTTGCCCTCCCCTCACCTTACCCTCCCTTCCCCCTACCTAACCCACCCACCCGGCCCTGTCTACACCCCCCCCTTACCTTTGTCGGGGGATTTACGCCTCCCGGAGGGAGACGTAAATCCCCGCGCGCCAGCGGGCCTGCTGCGCGCCGGGCCGCGACCTGGGGGCGGGTACGGAGGGCGCGGCCACGCCCCGGGCCATAGCCACGCCCCCGTACCCGCCCCCAAAACTCTGCCGACACGCCCCCGGAACGCCGCGACGACCGGGCCCGCCCCCCGACACGCCCCCGACACGCCCCCCTCCGAGAACCCCGGGACTTACGCGAGTCCCGGGGCTCTGCGCGCGCCGGGAGGCCTATGTAAAATAGGCTTCCCGGCGCGCAGGGCCCTGCTCGCGTAAATCCGCCCGGTTTTGGGCGGATTTACGCGAGCAGGGCTCTGAAAATCCGCCCCTAAACTATTGTAAACCTGCAGATCTGGTACTAAATGTTGATAAGATTAAAGCCATCTGGATTTCACATGTTTTTTATTCCTGATCTGAACTTGGCACTGACAGTTGAAGGTGTTTCCACTCCCTTTTTGAGTATGGTTAGAGACCTTCTGATTTTGATTGATAAAGATTTTTCTCTTGAATTTTAGATTAAAGCAGTGATTAAGGCAGATTTGTTTAACCTATAGAAGGACTGCCAAATAAAGTATGTTTTATCTGGAAGTAATTTTTGGACTCTTATACAAGCATTTGTTTAAATGTTTGTAGATTACTGCAATTGCTTTTATATGAGAATCTCAAAGAGTCAAATAGAATCTCTATATCTTATCTTGAATGTATTTGCCTGTCTGGTTTCTGGTTGCTCCATTTAAGAGCATGTTTCTCCAGTTTTGATGGAATTATATTGGCTGCCTTTCGCTCAAAGAATAAAGTTTAAGATCTTGACCTCAATGTATAAGGCTGTTAAGGGGGAGGATCCATCTTATTTATCTTGTTTAATGTCTTCTCATGCGCCATTTCGTCCCCTTTGTTCAGTGGATGTCAATTGATTGGTAATGTCTTCTTCTAAGGAATTCATAGAAACATAGAAACATAGAAATGACGGCAGAAGAAGACCAAACGGCCCATCCAGTCTGCCCAGCAAGCTTCACACACTTTTTTCTCTCATACTTATCTGTTTCTCTTAGCTCTTGTTCATGTTCTAAACCACTCGTTCATGGGCTCTGCTATAGTTTGTTCAGGGATACTGTTGTTTCCAAAAATGTTAAAGGTGGTGCTTTTCACTGAAGCTTTTCAGAATTAACAGCAGTCAGTTGATGTTTTAAGAAAGAAATTGTTGTTTTGCTTTTAAGTTGATGTTTTATTCATTTTATTGATTGGTTTTATTACTTATGTATATGTGGAATCCACCCAGAATGAGGCAGAATACATATTTTTTTAACTATATAAAGATATAAATAAACCATACCTAGCAAGAATTCTATACCTCCACTGACTACAATCTTACCTCCCAAAATTAAACATCACCACCCAAATCTGGCCAACAACCCCATCAAAAATCCCACTCTAGGTATCTACAATCATCAACAACTTCCTTAACAACAAAACCAAAAATCCCCTGCTTAGTCAAACTAGAAAACAACCCCTCTACCAGTACACCCATCAATCTCTAATCATTAGCAATTTACCTATAAAGAGCCGTCTTGACCAAATTCCTAAATGTCAAATAAACGATCACCAATAATGCTTCTATTGGAAACTTGTTCCACAACAATGGTGCACCACATCTGTTATTGGCTAGCTACCAACTGGTTTCCCTCTCATGTGAGCTCTGTTAACCTGGCTTTATTGTTTATATTATTCATTGGAAGTTCATTAGATCTACCAGGTATTTCTTTGACATGAAGGTTTGAATCTGGGGCAATCCTCACTATTTCATTGTTGCAGTAGTATATGTTGATTGATGAAGATGAAATTCATACCCTTTTCAAATTGTGGGGGAATAGTCAGGGGCACCATTGTTTCAGCTTATGGATTTTGGATTCATTAAGATACTATGGTATCCCAAAGACTATAGGAAGATACAGGTGGGTACTACTACTACTAGGGGTTAACTCTGCCACCTTATGTACAATAGGACAATGTATATCATATTTATGCTGCATTGGATGGATTCCTGTAAAGGCATATATGTGTATATTACCAGATGAGACAAATAGAAGTGAAAACCAAGAAAAGAAAAATGAAAGGGGCAAAAAAAAAAAGATGGAAAATGTAAAAGGAATAGATCAGATGAAGAAATCATAGCTAAGTGTATAGCAGTAGCCAAAAAAAGAGAAATAAAATACTAGGAATTGTTTTGACAGCAAAAGAAAACAAAACTGGGAATATAATATCTCTTTATAGATCCATGAAATGACAACATCTGAATATTGTGTGCAGTTCTGGTCATTGCATCTCAAAAACTGTTTAATGGAACTATAAAAGCTACAGAGAAGGGCAATAAGAATGGTTATGTGGATCAAGACAAGTTATACAAATTAGATCTCTTCTGCTTGTATAAAATAGAAGTGCTACCAATCATGAATAAATAAAAACAAATAACATATGAACATAATAATCAGTTCAAAGGCACTGAATCTTGGGATGCTTTTAAATCCTAAACCCATATTATGCCAAAATAGTAATCTTGTTTATTTTAACAATTTTCTTAATACATTAAATACCCAAAATCTTTTTTCCTATATATTTGACGTGATTAGATTATAAACTCCACAGAGCAGGGATGGAATTCACCATAACCAGGGAGGAGCCTTCCCCCATTGCAGGTAAAGGGAGGAGATCACAAATATGGAGCTGCTCTTCCTCTGGATTGGGGGGAGGTACGGAGGCTGGTGATAGGGCCGGTGGACTCAGTTTAAGTCAGGGCCAGTCTATCCACCAGACTCTTCTTCCTAACTGCAATTGCCATGGTGATTGAGCATTGAAGAAAGCCCTGAGGCATGAAGGGGTTGTTTGGGCTAGAGGTAGGGGTGGAACAAAGGGAAGCAGCCATGTGGGGAGTTGCACACCCCCTGTGCCATTTTCAGCCCCAGGAAGGATATAGCTGCACTCAGAGGCTTCTGGTACTGCAGCGGACAGAAAGCTGGTTTCAGGGGAAGACCTGTCTCAGTGGGTCATGGCGAATACCTGAGGGTATGTGGCATGTTTGGGCCTGGTCCCAATTGACTAGGTTCCCGCCCAGTGGTCATGTTTTGGGAGTATGGGAACTAGTACACATGGGATGCAGCAATTGCTTTTCTCCCCCTCCATTCCATTTCAGGGGTAGACATAGGTGGGGGTATTGTCCCACATGGGACTTGGAACCCAGTCCTATATCCAGACCTCTAGGCAATAGGCATTGAGGATGAGCTTGCCATGATATTGCTTTGCTTCTTGACCAGAATAGCACCCACAGTTTTCTCTTCCACATGGTCTCAGTGAGGCCTGGAAGGATTAACAATAACTGCTGGGTACTCATGCAAGTGCTCGGAGCATGTCCCAGCTCCACTCCTTGGATATTTATTTATTTATTTTTGGTTTTTATATACCGGAAGTTCCTGTATACAATACATATCACTCCGGTTCACAGGTAACAGATATAACTATCGCCGGTATAGCGGTTTACATGGAACATATCAAACAATTAATCTATTATAGAGTAAAAAAAAACAAACTAAGATCAACTTAGAACACATAAATGAATCACATAACTAAAGCAAATGAACTTTACATTATTGAAGTAATAACAGGAGGGTTGTTGTTGCTCTTCTTGCTCTTAGCTCTCAGGGAAGGCTTGAAGAAAGAGCCAAGTTTTGAGTTTCACTTTAAAAGTAGTATGGCACGGCTCAAGGCGGAGCTCTGGTGGTAGAGAGTTCCAGAGAGACGGGCCGGCTGTGGATAGTGCGCATTTCCTCAGGGAGGATTTTGCAGGTTGGGTGACCATTCTGTTCTGGTATGCCCTTCTAGTTGGTTTTTTAGAAGTGTGGAGTTCAAGCTGGAAGGTTAAGTTGAGTGGAGAGATGCTATGTAGGGCCTTATGAATCATCATGCTTGTTTTGAACTGTATCCTGTATTTAATGGGAAGCCAGTGGAGATTCTGGAGGATTGGGGTGATATGGTCCTTTTTTTTGGCGTTGGTGAGAATTCTTGCAGTGGCATTCAGGACCATCTGGAGGGGTTTGGTGGTGCAGGCGGGAAGGCCCAGCAGAAGTGAATTGCAGTAGTTTAATTTCGGGAGAATGATGGCTTGGAGTACTGTGCGGAAATCCCTGTAAAGTAGAAGTGGCTTTAGTTTCTTTAAAACTTGTAATTTAAAGAAGCATTCTTTTGTAGTGTTATTTACGGATTTTTTGAGGCTAAGTCTGTTGTCTAGGAGTACACCCAGATCTCTGACTTGAGGTGAGGTGGTGTATCCTGAGGTGTCTGGAGATTGCTGGAGGTGGACGGGGCAGCTTGTTCCGGTGCTATTATAAGGATTTCTGTTTTGTTGGTGTTTAGAACCAGGTTGAGGCTGGCTAGTAGATCGTTGATGGTTGAGAGGCATTTGTTCCAGTAATCCATGGTTTTATGTATAGAGTCCGTTATTGGGATGAGAATTTGTATGTCATCTGCGTATAGGAAATGGGTGAGCTTGAGGTTAGTAAGTAGATGACAGAGTGGGAGAAGATAAATGTTGAAGAGGGTGGGGGAGAGTGAGGATCCTTGTGGTACTCCCATTTTGGCTTGAATGGGGTGAGACTTCTTGTTGTTTATCTTGACTTTGTAGGTTCTATTCTCTAGGAAGGATTTAAACCAGTTGAATGCTGCTCCTATGATGCCGATGTCTGTTAGTCGTTGTAGTAGGCTAGAGTGGTTCACGGTGTCGAACACTGAGGATAAATCCAGAAGGGCGAGGAGGTAAGGTTGGCCTTTTTCAAGATTGAAGATGATGGTGTCCGATAGTGTGGCTAATAGCGATTCAGTGTTCTTTTTCTTCCGGAATCCAAATTGGTTAGTGGTGAGGATATTGTTGTCATCAAGGAATTCAGAAAGTTGTCTGTTAACAACTTTCTCCATAATTTTAGCTAACATGGGAAGGTTTGCTATGGGTCTGTAGTTAGCAGGATCTGTAGTGGGAAGGTTGGGTTTTTTGAGGAGAGGTTTGAGCATTGCCAACTTGAGTTGGTTGGGAACTTGGCCTTGGGTGAGGGAACAGTTAATGATGTCTGCAACTGGCTTGGCAATGATGTCAGGGATTGAACTCAGCAGGTTTGGTGGGATATGGTCTAGAGGATGAGAGGACGGCTTTATCTTCTTAAGGATGTTCGCTATTTCTAAGGTGGACATGGGTTCAAGAGTTTTGAGCGCTGCTGTGTATGTGTTGGGTTGGAGAACGGGTGCTATAGATGATTGCGGGCTGTGGTTGCTTGTGAGGCTAGTGTGTGGAGCTGGCCCTTTGAGAGGGGCTACGAGTGTGGTGATTTTGTTGTCAAAGAAGTCGGCTAGTTCACCTAGCCAGGGTGGCAAAAAGCTGTCCAGCAGGTAGCTGTGGAATTTTTGCATCCCTTTTTCTCCTTTGATGTCCTAATTGGCCACATCAGAGGAATGGCCATCTTGGGATCTGGGTCCTGGAAGTGTGACAACCTCCATTCTTTGGGGGGATGGCTCTCTAAGGCTGCAGCAGCCACCTTTGGTGGGGAAGGAGATTAAGATGGCAATAGCCATCTTTGTAAGGGTCAGGTAGATATGGTTGGTTTGGCATACCTAGCTAAGTGGGCACAGTTCCTGTCAGCAGCCAGCAAGTAGCTTCATGTTGGTTTGGGTACCTTTCATAGGGTTGTCATATAGGGCAGGTCACTAACTGTTTGAGCCATGGAGACAAAATAATAATACTAATAATAAAAAATAAATAAAAATATATATAGTAGCAGAAGGATCTGTGGCAGCTGCCATGCTTGTTTCCCTCTGAGAGGCATCGTTTTCTGCTAGCCATATTGCTTCTTTTCTTTCTTGGAGACCTGCATTTGGATGGTAGTACTCATATTGGAGAAGGTACACTTGTATAAGCAACTATGGATGGCTGCCAGCCATTTATATTGTAGCCAGGAATTGTGGCATGTGGCTTCCATATGTAAGATCAGATAACAGATAATGCACTCATCCAGGGCACAAAACACCGACAAGAGGAGATGGTGGTAAGGTCTGAGAAATTATAAACGGACTCCCGAAAAAACTTTCATAAAGTTGTGTAGAAGACATACCAGCAACCGGAGCATACTTTGCATAGTCCCTGAAGCAGCAGCCCATGAAACATGGACACATTGGACTCATCTCTGGACTTTGGACATTGAAAGCGCAATAGCGTCTCACCAGGCTAAACTTCAGATCCTGGACTTGGAAGCGCGACAGCGCTCCCCTACGGGAAGTACCATTTTTTATTGAAAATTAATAAAAAACTTAAAAAAAAATTCTCAGTATATGGTTATGGACCGATAATTAAATAAAAACCCGCAAGCGGTAAAAATTACAAGTTTGAAATACTTGCAAACCGTGGGAAATATGAGGGTCCAATATAAGTAATTAACATAGTTTTTTCACTAAAAATTGTAAAAATTGGCTGATACAATGTGATTGCTTTCAAGTGGATTTCAATTACCCCAATATTGACTGGCAAATGTAACATCAGGACTTGCCAGAGACATAAAGTTCCTGGATGTAATAAATGACTGCTTTATGGAGCAATTGGTTCAGGAACCACAAGAGAGGGAGCTATTTTAGATTTAATTCTTAGTGGAACGCAGGATTTGGTGAGAGAGGTAACTATGGTGGGGCCACTTGGCAATAGTGATCATAACATGATCAAATTTAAAGTAATAACTAGAAAGGGGACAATAAGAAAATCTACAGCTCTAACACTAACATTTCAAAAGGGAAACTTTGATAAAATGAGGAAAATAGTTAGAAAAAACTGAAAGGTGCAGCCACAAAGGTTAAAAGTGCTCAACTGGCATGGATAGGGATGTGAATCGTGTGCCCTATCGTCTTAATGATCAAAATCGTCTGGCAGGAGAAGAAAATCATGTTTGGCACAATTTTTTAGTTAAAAAATTGTTAAAAATCGTTTTTTCCGATTAGTGCGCACTAACGGGAGTTAGTGCGCACTAATCGGAAAAAACTAACAGAAAATGATACAATTTGACACTTTTCAGGTCAGTTAAGGTCAGTTTAGGAATGAATATGTATTCCTATTGGCTGCCCTCTTATTTATTAATGTTACCAAGGTTCCCACTGACAGTATATGGGGGATGGGAAATGGAAACAGTTGGTAGCTTGACAAAAAAAGTAATGTGATCAGTCAATGTGACTAGAACTTGTGCCCTAACCCTGATACCAGGGGTGTTGTGATCTTCCTGCACACAGTGCCCTAACCCTGGCACAAGCTGGAGTCAATGTGTGCAGTAAAGGAGACCTGCCTTTTCCACAAGCTGGAGTCAATGTGTGCAGGAAAGGAGACCTGCCTTTTCCCCAGCTGGAGTCAGTGTGTGCAGTAAAGGAGATCTGCCTTGTCCACAAGCTGGAGTCAATGTGTGCAGGAAAGGAGACCTGCCTTATCCCCAAGCTGGAATCAATGTGTGCAGTAAAGGAGACCTGCCTTTTCCCCAAGCTGGAGTCAATGTGCTGTAAAGGAGACCTGCCTTTTCCCCAAGCTGGAGTCAATGTGTGCAGGAAAGGAGACCTGCCTTGTACCCAAGCTGGAGTCAATGGGCACAGTAAAGGAGACCTGCCTTGTCCCCAAGCTGGAGTCAGTGTGCTGTAAAGGAGACCTGCCTTATCCCCAAGCTGGAATCAATGTGTGCAGTAAAGGAGATCTGCCTTGTCTACAAGCTGGAGTCAATGTGTGCAGGAAAGGAGACCTGCCTTATCCCCAAGCTGGAATCAATGTGTGCAGTAAAGGAGACCTGCCTTTTCCCCAAGCTGGAGTCAATGTGCAGTAAAGGAGACCTGCCTTGTCCCCAAGCTGGAGTCAGTGTGCTGTAAAGGAGACCTGCCTTTTCCACAAGCTGGAGTCAATGTGTGCAGTAAAGGAGACCTGCCTTATCCCCAAGCTGGAATCAATGTGTGCAGTAAAGGAGACCTGCCTTGTCCCCAAGCTGGAGTCAATGTGTGCACATAATGCAATGCACAGGAAGCAATGATGTGACTGCTGGAGTGGTGCACTGCCTGCCTACCTAGGCATTTCACGTGCCTGCTAACAAAAATAATAAACAAACAAGTTCTAGTCACATGAGTGATGATCATCACATTACTTTTTTTGTCACGCTTCCAACTGTTTCCATTTCACATCCCCCCAACCATTACCTCAGTGGGAACCTTGGTAACATCAATAGATAAGAGCACAGCCAGCCAATAGGAATACATATTCATTCCTAACTGACCTTCACTGACCTGGAAAGTGTCAATTTGTATCATTTTCTGTTAGTGCGCACTAACACGATTTAACGATTTTTAACGATAAATCGTTAGAATTTCTATTGTATTGTGTTCTATAATGATTTAAGACGATATTAAAAATATCGGACGATAATTTTAATCGTTGAAAAACGATTCAAATCCCTAGGCATGGACATTGTTTAAAAATACAATCTTAGATGCGCAGTCCATATGTATTCCACATATTAAGAAAGGTGGAAGAAAGGCAAAATGATTACCGTCATGGTTAAAAAGTGAGGTAAAAGAGGCTATTTTAGCCAAAAAACCATCCTTCAAAAATTGGAAGAAGGAACCAACTGAAGAAAATAGGATAATAGATGAGCATTGTCAAGTTAAGTGTAAAACATTGATAAGACAGGCAAAGAGAGAGTTTGAAATGAAGTTGGCCATAGAGGCAAAAACTCATAATAAAAACTTTTAAAAATATATCTGAGGCAAGAAACCTGGGAGGGAGTCGGTTGGACCATTAGAAGACCGAGAGGTTAAAGGGACTCTTAGGGAAGATAAGGCCATTACAGAAAGACTAAATTAATTCTTTGCTTCTGTGTTTACTAATGAGGATGTTGGGAAGATACCAGTGTTACGATCAGCGGGGGCCTACCCCCACCGCTGACCGCACTTATCGGCTGCGATGGCCACGGCCAGGAGCAGGCAACCCGGTCCCTGCACTGTGGCTATTTCAACTCTCCACAGCCTCCTCGGACAGCCGCAGGCGATGGCAGTATCAGCTTCCCTCGTTGCTCCCCATGCTGCCTTCTTCAATGTCAGAGCTGGAAGGGAGCTGTCAGCACGGCTTCTGCAAGGCCAGCTTCAATCCCAGCCAAACATGAGCGCTCAGCTCCTCCCCCTTCTTAAAGGAACCATGGCAGGAAGTCTACCTGAACCACTTCCTGTTCTGGACTACTTAAGGAGGCTTCTGAGGTTGCTCCAGTGCCTTGCATTAGGTCCTGCCTGGTGAAGAGATCCTATTCTCCAGGACCTTGATGATCCTGGGCGTCTGGCGGCCACCGGGTCAGACATTCTGCCTCGCTTGCCTGTCTTTGATTGCTTTGGATACTGGATTTTGCCTTGCCTGCCGTCTGCCCTTGACCCTGTTTGGATACTGGACTTGGCCTTGCCTGCCACCTGCCTTTGACCCTGCTTGGATACTGGATTTTGCCTTGTCTGCTGCCTGTCTTTGATCCTGCTTGGATACTGGACTTCGTCTCATTGCTGCCTACCTCGACTCCGGACTGTCTTTCCCACTGCCAGTCCTGAGGTCCATCTCCCACCGACGAGGAACCGTGGTAAGCATTTATACCTTCTAATTTTGGCCCAAGGGTTCACCGATTTGTTGAATCGTAACAGGTTTCAAGGCCATGAACCCGATGGACCTCTCCGGTCTGCAGGCTATTCCAGGCCTAGCATTAAAGATACAGCAGCAGCAACAATGCCTGGACTCCTGGCGGCATCCCTGCAACATCTGAACTCTCGGCTAGATGCTTCTGGGCCTTCCAGTGGACCACCTTCCGTTCCGACACACAATATCTCTCCTGTGCGGCTACCAGCCCCTCCCCAGGACAATGCCAAAGTTTTCTTAACCAATGCTCAATGCACTTTTTACTGCAACCCGCACAGTTTCCTTCAGATACAGTTAAAACCACTTTTATTCTTTCCTGGGCATCTCTGTTATGGGAAAGAAGAGATCCTATTCTCTAGGACCTTCAACATTTTCTCCAAGTTTTTAAAGGCACCTTTGATGAGCCTGGGCATCAGGCGGCCACCGGGTCAGACATTCTTCATTTATGCCAAGGTACTCATATGTTATCTGATTAGAACATTGAATTTTGGACAATGGCTACTGAGTTGAATTGGCGAGAGGACAGTTTACAAAGTATTTGTTTGGAAGGACTGGCCACCTGCATCAAAGATGAGTTAGCCGCTCAAGATCTCCCTGACTCTCTGATTGATCTAGCGGGCAAAATTGATCGACGCCTTCAGCAACGGGCAAGGGAATTGCGTGTACCATGTAGACCAATCACTCTTGCACCCTCCTTCTCTCGGCCTCTGATTGGTTCTCATCCTACGGCTATGAATCATCAGCCGGAAGAACTAATGCAACTAGGGAGGAGTCCTTTAACGACAGAAGAAAAATGGCATCGCCGAACTAAAGGTTTATGTTTATACTGTGCTGGCAAAGGACATTTCTTGGCTAATTGTCCTGAGAAAGGGGGAAACTCCAGAGCCTAGAACCAACAGGGGAGATGGTGTTGCGACCTTCGCTGCTCGTCGCCCTCACTCTGCCCTCTTTACCTCTGTGGTGACTCCCTCTGGGTCTGATGGACAGCTGGCTACTGCGGCATCTCCATGTAGTCTCCCTCCAGCATCCCGGCTAGACGTTGCAGATCTGCCATGTTGCCTGAAGACCTAGGGTGCACTAACAAATTGAGTTAGCAAGGACTCGCTTCGGCTGTCCAAGCTACTCTGCCTTGGGGATTGCTTTGGCTACATCTCTCAAGTTACTCTGCCTCCTCGGACTTACCAGAGGTACCCACTCCTCGGGGGCCTTGCTCTTTTTCTTTCTTTCAGATTACAGATAGGAACCGCTACTTGCTCCTCGAGGGCCCATATTCCTGGACACTCTGAAGATTCTCTACTGCTTGGAAGCTATCGCTGCTACAAACAATTGTGAGTTACCATCGCTCTCTCAGAGCTTTCCCTGGAACAAGGTACTCGCTCCTCGAGGGCCTAAACCTTTCCAGCTTCTGAGCTTCCTTGAGACCTTATGTGTGTTTTTTCATCTAGTTCTGTTAATGAACTCTGCCTACTCTGCCTACTCACTTTCTACAGTTTCTCAACAGCTCAGCTATTCTGGATCGCTGTTCCAGTACCTGAGGGACTACAGCTCTGCCGGGCATATCAGCTCACTACTGCCACCTCTGGTGGTTTCAAAAACCTGTTTAATAAAAGAAGTAATGTGTGTCTGTCTCCATACTCAAGGCTAGATGGTGGTCCCTCTCGGGATATCCTCCCGGCGGCGTGGTCATCTGCCACCGGCCCAGGGATTCAACTACAACTATATCAGATTCATTACAGATTTCTACTCCTTAGCAAGACAATATCTGAGACACTACAAGATTGCTGACTCCTCCTCCTTTAGGAGCCATTACATCATATTGCTACCTCACAGCTCTTTCACAGAGCTTTCCTAACAGATTACTACTCCTATCTGATTGCTCCTCCCATCAGATAGTGGAATATAACAGATTTCTAACTCCTAGCAGATTTACATCAGATGGTTCTAGGTGGTACCGGCTCTGCTCCCCAGCTCATCCTTCCGGTAACGATAATCCAAAACCAGCAATAATTTTTGACATTAGCCCTTCTGGACTCCGGGGCAGGGGGACATTTCATCATGAGTAATCTGGTCGAACATCTTGGTCTATGTACCATGCAACGAGATACACCATTGATACTTTCTTCAATATCTGGAAACCCACTTCCTGGACAAATTCTTCAGACCACTCTTCCACTGCGTCTACAGACTGGGATACTACATATGGAAGAGATTTCTCTTCATGTTATTGACAAAGCCATTCATCCGGTCATTTTGGGGATGCCTTGGCTCCAAAAACATTCCCCTGCAATCAACTGGGAAACACTTCAGTTAACCAAGTGGAGTTCACGTTGTCAACAGCAATGCCTTCTTCCAGTGACATGTCCTCTCACTGTTTGTCTTGTTACCAGCTCAGGAGATCTCCCTTCACAATATTCCAGTTTTGCTGATGTATTTTCAAAAGAAAATGTGGAAATTCTTCCTGAACATAGACAATTTGATTGTGCCATCAATCTGCTTCCTGGGACCATACCTACTCGTGGAAGGGTGTATCCGCTATCTCTTCCGGAGACTCAGGCCATGGCCCAATACATTCAGGAAAATTTAGACCAGGGATTCATTCGTCCATCTGCTTCACCAGCTGGAGCTGTTTTTTTCTTCATGGCCAAGAAAGATGGTACACTACGACCTTGTATAGACTATTGAGGATTAAATGCCATAACCAGGAATGATCGCTACCCATTGCCTCTCATTCCTGAATTACTGGACCGGTTACAGGGCACCCAGGTGTTTACAAAACTTGATCTACGAGGGTGTATAACTTAGTCTGCATCAGGCCAGGTGACGAATGGAAGACTACATTTAATACTCGGGATGGGCATTTTGAATATTTAGTAATGCTTTTCGGATTCTGTAATGCACCTGCAGTCTTCCAGTCCATGGTGAATTAAATTTTTTCGGGATCTATTATATAATAAAATAGTAGTCTATCTGGATGATGTGTTGATATTCTCCCGAGATTTGCAATCTCACCGCTGTGATGTCCAACAAGTATTACAACGCTTGCGAGCCCACAAGCTTTATGTAAAATTGGAAAAATGCATTTTTGAAACGAAGTCCTTGCCTTTTTTAGGATACATTATCTCCAATACCGGGTTCCAAATGGATCCGGATAAAGTGGCATGCATCCAGGAATGGCCCCAGCCTTCTGGTTAATGCTCCCTACAATGACTTTTGGGTTTTGCCAATTTTTATAGACAACATTCCTCATTTCTCTCAATTGGTTGCTCCATTAACCGCACTAACTTGCAAAGAAGCCAATACCAGAGAGTGGTCTGTGGAGGCATTGGATGCTTTTTCCAGGCTTAAGAAGGCCTTCCTTTCTGAAACCTGCCTCTACCACCCGGATCCTGCATGCCTTTTGTCTTGGAAGTAGATGCCTCTTCCACCGCTGTTGGAGCTGTCTTGAGTCAAGTTTCCACTAAGGGGTTTTTTCACCCCTGCTCCTATTTTTCTCTGCTGAAAAAAGGATATGGTATCAGAGATAAGGAGCTCCTGGCCATAAAACTGGCTTTTGAAGCTTGGCAACAATGGTTAGAAGGAGTTCAACACACAATTACAGTCTATACTGTCCATAAGAATTTAGAATATCTCCACCAAGCCCAACGTTTAAACCCCTGTCAAGCGCGCTGGTCCTTATTTTGCAACTGTTTCGATTTCCTGGTGAAATACAGGCCAACCGCCCAAAATGTCAGAGAAGATGCTCTCTCTTGTGCTTCTGAGGCCGAAGATCTTCCAGACCCATTGAGGTTCATTATCGACCCAGCACGAATTCTGATAGCCACTACCCATGTAGTTCCCCCAGGGAAAACTGTCATTCTGACCCAGTTATGACAACACTTGTTGAAATGGGGCCATGATTTTAAAGCAGCAGGACATGTTGCAGTCGGACACTGCTGGCGAGGTAGTGGACCCTTGGGCCGGCCCACCGAGGGTGACGGGGTAGGCCAGGAGGCGGAGCCCCAGACAGGAGGTGTTCACCCGGGAACCAGAAACCCCCCAGGAGGAGCCCGTAGGGCCCTGGGACCTCGGGACTTGGGGTATAGTCAGAGAGTCCAGAGGCAGAGGTGTGCTTAGACCGGGACCAGAGTAAACTGGAAGTATAGGAAGTCCAAGGTACCCGGGAAGCAGGAGCCGGCAGTACAGGGCCAAGGGCCAGCTGAAGACAGGGCAGCGGGCGGCAGCGGAGACTGTAGCAAACCGGAGGCTGAAGCAGGCTGTAGCTGAAGCAGAGTCTGTAGGAAACCGGAGCTGGAACAGGCTGTAGCTGTAGCAGAGTCTGTAACAAACCGGAGCTGGAGCAGGCTGTAGCTGAAGCAGAGTCTGTAGCAAACCGGGGTCAGAGGCAGGCAGCAGGCTGAAGCGGAATCGTAGGCAAACCGGGGTCAGAGGCAGGCAGCAGGCTGAAGCGGAGTCGTAGGCAAACCGAGGTCAGAGGCAGGCAGCAGGCTGAAGCGGAGTCGAAGGCAAACCGGGGTCAGAGGCAGGCAGCAGGCTGAAGCAGAGTCGTAGGCAAACCGAGTCAGAGGCAGGCAGCAGGCTGAAGCGGAGTCATAGTCAAACCAGAGTCAGAAGCAGGAAACCGTAGAGAACAACAGGAGCGCAACTCAGAACAACTATGCAGTTGTGAACTTCATTGCAAGGCGATGGGAGAGAGTTTGAACGCCGGTTATATCGGGACTTGGGCGTGACGTCAGCAGCACGGGCGGGGCCAGGCTTCTGGGAGTTGAGCGTTCAAGATGGGCGTCCTCGCGCGCGCGTGAGACTCTGGAGAAGCAGGCACGTAATGGCGGCCGCCACGTGGAGTGAGAGAAGTCCCCGGGGTCCAGAGTCAGCGGAACGCGGCGGTTCCTGAAGCGGAGGTATGCAGAGTTGAGCCCAAGGCGAAGGGAAGTGGTGGCGACCGCAACAGTACCCCCCCCCCCCTTTACGGCCCCTCTTGAGTGTACCGGACTTCTCTGGATGGTCTAGTTGGAACAGCCGCAACAACGACTTGTCCAACATGTTGCAGCTGGGTTCCCAGGTGTTGTCCTCATCGCCGCAACCTTCCCAAGCGAGTAGATACTCCCACCTGCGGTTATGATAGCGAACGTCGAGGACTTCGCGAACCTGGTAGGTGGGGTCATCATCAATGGCGGTTGGTGAAGATTCCGGAGGTTTGCGGTGGTAGCGGGAGAGGACCACGGGCTTGAGCAGGGAGACGTGGAAGACGTTGTGAATACGAAGTGAGGATGGCAGTCTTAGTCGATACGAAACTGACCCCACTCTTTCGGCGACCTGGAATGGTCCACAGAATCTGGGTGCAAATCTTCGTGAGGGAAGACGGAGACAAATGTTCTTCGTGCTAAGCCATACCCGGTCTCCTGGCTGGTAAGTAGGAGCTGGTCGTCGGTGGTGGTCAGCCGCTTGTTTGGCGGAAGAGGCTGAGCGAAGTAACTTGTTCTGGGTCCTCCGCCACAATGTTTGTAGCTGGCGCGCCATCAACTGGGCGGCTGGTGAGGCGCTGGGGGTGTCGAGTGGAAGTGGAGGCCTCAGCTGCTTTCCGTAGACTAGCTGAAAAGGTGAGAGGCCGGTGGCTGTATGGGCTTGATTGTTATAAGCGAATTCCGCCCAGGGTAATAGCTCTGACCAGTTATCTTGTTTCTCATTGGTGAAGGCTCGAAGGTATGTCTTCAGAGACCGATTCATCCTTTCGGACTGGCCATTGCTCTGTGGATGGAAAGCTGTAGAGAAACTGAGCTTCACCTTGAAACATTTGCAGAGGGCTCTCCAATAGCGTGCAACAAATTGGGGTCCTCGGTCAGACACAATGTCCTGCGGAAGGCCATGAAGCCTGAAAATGTGCTGGGCAAAGAGGAGAGCTAGTTCGGGTGCAGAAGGTAACTTAGGCAGCGGAACTAGGTGTACCATTTTAGAGAAGCGGTCAACGGTGACCCAGATAACCGTTTGACCGCGGGACGATGGTAGGTCCACCATGAAGTCTGTAGCAAGATGGGTCCAGGGCTCTGTAGGGACTGGCAGAGGCTGTAAGAGACCGCACGGGGAACCAGGACTGGGCTTTTGGCGGGCGCAGGTGGGACAGGAACTCACATAAGTGCGCATATCTTGACGGATGTTGGGCCACCAGTAGAAGCGGTTAATGAGTTCCAGAGTTCTCTCACGTCCTGCGTGCCCTCCAGTGAGGGAGTCATGAGCCCAGTGGAGTGCTTTTAAGCGATCTCGTCGAGGAACCATGGTCCTATCTTGGGAGAGGACCGTCAAGGCGGACAGGCGAACCTTACTAGGATCGAGGATATACTGAGGAGGTTCTTGGTCTTCCTCGGCGAAGGAGGTTCGAGAGAGAGCATCCGCTCGGAGATTCTTGGCCGCCGGTCGATATTGTAAGACAAAGTCAAACCGGCTGAAGAACAGGGCCCAGCGGGCTTGGCGAGGGTTTAATCATTGTGCCTGAGATAGAAACTCCACGTTTTTGTGGTCTGTGTACACGGTGGTTGTGTGTCGGGCCCCCTCGAGCCATTGCCTCCATTCTTCAAAGGCAAGTTTGATTGCCAGCAGCTCTTTATCACCAATGGAGTAATTGAACTCGGTGGGGGAGAACTTCTGGGAGAAGTAGGAACATGGCAGAAGCTGTCGGGAGTCGGAGTGTTTACTGAGGACTGCTCCGACGGCAATGCTAGAGGCGTCAACCTCAACAATAAAGGGTCTGGTGGGATCTGGATGACGGAGACAGACGTCTGAGAGAAATGCTTCTTTCAAATTGGAGAAGGCAGCAACTGCAGTGTCCGGCCAGTTCTTGGCATCGGCTCCCTTCCAAGTCAGGGCCATTAGAGGAGCAACCCAGTGCGAATATTGGGGAATAAAGTGTCTGTAAAAGTTAGCGATGCCTAGGAACCTCTGGAGGGCTTTGAGACCCTTAGGTTGTGGCCAGGTAATTATGGCAGCCACTTTTTCGGGGTCCATACGGAAGCCTGTGGAGGAGATGATGTACCCAAGGAAGGGCAGGGCCTCTGCCTCAAAAATGTATTTCTCAAGCTTGGCGTACAAGTGGTTGTCTCAGAGAGCTTGTAAGACTTGCGCGACGTGGCGACGGTGTGCCTTCAGGTCCTTAGAGAAGATGAGTACGTCATCGAGATAAACTGACATGAGAGTGGAGCATGTCGCGTAGAACCTCGTTCATGAGGTTCTGGAAGATGGCTGGGGCGTTGCAGAGTCCAAAGGGCATTGCCAGGTACTTGTAATGCCCACCCCTGGTGTTAAAGGCCGTCTTCCACTCATCCCCTGGGCAAATGCGGACAAGGTTATAAGTCCCTCTGAGGTCAAGCTTGGTGAAAATGCGTGCTCCCTGAAGGCGGTCCAACAGATCAGGGATCAAAGGAAGCGGATACCGGTCTCGCTTTGTGATGGCATTCAGGCCACGATAGTCTATACAGGGGCGGAGAGAACCGTCCTTCTTGGCCACGAAGAAGAAACCGGCTCCGGCAGGCGAGCGAGAAGGGCGAATAAAACCCTTGGCGAGGTTCTCCATCACATATTGGGACATGGCAATAGTCTCGGGCAGAGACAAAGGATACACCCGGCCACGGGGAGGCATGGTGCCTGGCAGTAGGTCAATTGGGCAGTCAAACGGCCGGTGTTGGGGGAGTATCTCAGCCATCTCTTTGGAAAAGACGTCAGCAAAACCCCGATATGGTTCAGGCAGCAGAAGCGAGGAGCAGAGGTGCAGGGGTTTCGGTGGCCGGGGGAGTTGCAGACAATGTTCGAAACAAATGGGACTCCATCGGACCAACTGAAAGTTATCCCACTGTATTACGGGCGAGTGTTGCCGCAACCAAGGTAGTCCAAGAACCAAAGGGTGCATGGCTCACTCTAGAACTAGCAGAGAGATCTCCTCCCAATGGAACAGGCCGGTTTGGAGGGTCACAGGGGCCGTGGAGCAGGTGATAATCCCGGGGAGCAGGGTGCCCTGAATGGATGAAATCCACAGAGGGGGGACCTGCTATAGCATGGGGAGAGATAACTGGTTCACCAGGTCAGCCACGATGAAATTCCCCTCAGCTCCTAAATCAATGAATGCGCAGATCTGAAGTTCCCCACCGGGGTATTTCACAGTTACTGGCAAGGTACAGAGAGGAGCTGATCCTGTAGAGCCTAGGTGTAGCTCCTCGGTATAACCTAGGCACGGTCGTTTCCCGGACGTTCCGGGCAATTAGCGAGGAAGTGCCCCTTGCCTCTGCAGTAGAGACAAAGGCCTAGCGAGCGGCATCTCCTCCTTTCCTCAGGGGTCAGTGGAGACCTGCCCAACTGCATGGGTTCCCCACTGCTGACTGAGGTCGGGGGAACCTTTGGAGCCGGGGTTCTGGAGGCAGTGGACGACTGTGGTGATGTCTTACGATGGGGACGGGTCTCCTTATCCCGCTGCTGAAGGCGTCGATCCACTCTGCCCGCAATGTCAATCAGGTCATTCAAGTCCTCCGGGAGGTCCCGGCCTGCTAACACTTCCTTGATGCGGCTGGCAAGCCCCTCCAGGAAGATTCCCTTAAGGCAGAGATCGCGCCAACCAACTTCCATGGCCAGCGTGCGAAAGTCTATGGTGTAATCGGCCACCGAGCGTGTCCCTTGCCTGAGGTGCAAGAGATCTGAGGCCGCTGTGGTCTGGCATGTAGGATTGTCAAAGGCGAGATGGAAGTTGAGGACAAATTGTTCTAGATTCTGTAGCAAGGGATCCTTACGCTCCCACATGGGTGAAGCCCAGTCGAGGGCCTTACCGTCCAGTAGGGAGAAGATATACGCTACTTTAACTGCGTCCGAGGGAAACTGCGCAGGCAGGAGGGCAAAACGGACGTAGCACTGATTTAAAAAGCCACGGCAGGTCCTGATATCTCCGGCATAGCGAGTAGGTGCCGGTAACTGAGTCACTGAAGCTGAACTGGGTGCCGGGGCTGGAGGAGGAACTGGAGGTGGCTCAGTAGAAGGAGCCTCCAGACGGGAGACCAGCTGTTCCACGGTAGCAGCGAGTGTGTCGATACAGTGCTGTTGCTGCTGGAGGCACTGTGCCATCCCTGGAATGGCCCGCAGGCTTGGGGCCTCCGCCGAGTCCAGCGCCTTGCAAACTGTTGCAGTCGGACACTGCTGGCGAGGTAGTGGACCCTTGGGCCGGCCCACCGAGGGTGACGGGGTAGGCCGGGAGGCGGAGTCCCAGACAGGAGGTGTTCACCCGGGAACCAGGAACCCCACAGGAGGAGCCCGTAGGGCCCTGGGACCTCGGGACTTGAGGTATAGTCAGAGAGTCCAGAGGCAGAGGTGTGCTTAGACCGGGACCAGAGTAAACTGGAAGTATAGGAAGTCCAAGGTACCCGGGAAGCAGGAGCCGGCAGTACAGGGCCGAGGGCCAGCTTAAGACAGGGCAGCGGGCGGAAGCGGAGACTGTAGCAAACCGAAGGCTGAAGCAGGCTGTAGCTGAAGCAGAGTCTGTAGGAAACCGGAGCTGGAACAGGCTGTAGCTGTAGCAGAGTCTGTAGCAAACTGGAGCTGGAGCAGGCTGTAGCTGAAGCAGAGTCTGTAGCAAACCGGGGTCAGATGCAGGCAGCAGACTGAAGCGGAATCGTAGGCAAACCGGGGTCAGAGGCAGGCAGCAGGCTGAAGCGGAGTCGAAGGCAAACCGGGGTCAGAGGCAGGCAGCAGGCTGAAGCGGAGTCGTAGTCAAACCAGAGTCAGAAGCAGGAAACCGTAGAGAACAACAGGAGCGCAACTCAGAACAACTATGCAATTGTGAACCTTGTTGCAAGGCGATGAGAGAGAGTTTGAGCACCGGTTATATCGGGACTTGGGCGTGACGTCAGCAGCACGGGCGGGGCCAGGCTTCCGGGAGTTGAGCGTTCAAGATGGGCATCCTCACGCGCGCACGAGACTGAGAAGCAGGCACGTAATGGCGGCCGCCACGTGGAGTGAGAGAAGTCCCCGGGGTCCAGAGTCGGCGGAACGCGGCGGTTCCTGAAGCGGAGGTATGCAGGGTTGAGCCCAAGGCGAGGGGAAGCGGTAGCGACAGGAACAGGACATCCAGGCTGAGCTCAAACTTTTTCTTTTTTTTTTTAATTCTTTATTTATTGCTTTTACAGTTTTGCAATAAACAAAACATATTCTGAAAACATTATCTTTGACAGATCTTATCTGTAAAAAACAACCAAGAATTGTCATAGGAATTACATTTTCTTAATTTTCTGTCAAAAATAATACATAAGGAAATATTAGCAAAATCCTCAAATTTGAACGGAATTATAGAAATTATAGAAGATAAAAAGGAAATAATACACAATTAGAACCCAATTATTAATCAAGATCCAGCCTTTTCTTCTTCGAGGAGATATTTAAGACCATCTGGCTCTAAGAAGGAATAGGTTTTACCATCAAATTTTACAGTACATTTACAAGGATATTTTAAACTAAAATATCCTCCCTTATCCACTACTATCTTCCTATATTGTAAGAAATTTTTCCTTCGTATTTGAGTGGATCTTATTAAGTCAGGGAAAATCCAGATTTTTTGACCATAAAAAGTAAATGATCTATTTCAAAAGAAAGACCTCATTATATTATCCCTATCTGTGGAAAAGGCGAACTGAACCAAAAGGGTTGCCCTGGAAGTTATCTCTATTTCATCCTGCGATTTATGTAGGAGATCAGATAAGTCTATGGAATCCTCACCAATTGATTTACCTTTCACATTTCCTGTTTTATCTACTAAATCCAACTCACTCTTTTTACTTCCCAAATAATACACTTTTACTATCACTGGCAATGTTTTTCAGGTATTTTCAAAATTTGCAACGTATAGTTCCTAAATAATTCCAGTGGATCTATCTTCTTAATTAAGGGGAAGTTATTTACTCTGAAATTCAACGATCTAACTGCATTTTCAAGATTTTCTAATCTTTTACACATTTCATTTTCATTTTTAATCTGATGGTTCTGGATTTTTTCAAGATGACATACACGTTTTTCCATTACATTACATTACATTTTGTTTCCCCAATTCAGTAGTATTTGTTGCTAATTAATTGGAGGTCTTAATCACTACTTCAGTTAGATTATTAATAGAAACATCTATCTTTGCCATGTAATTCCACAAAATTTCCATAGTGATATTCACAGGTTTCTTGGGTAAATTATCAGATTTAATTATTACACTAATATTTTCCTGGTCACCTAACAGTGAATCAAGACTCCTTGGTGTACTCGTCTCCTTTGGTAAAATAGTGAGATTTTCCACTTTACTTAATTGCAAAGATTCTTCCTTCTTATTTTGTTGGATATTTCCCAATTTCTTAACAGCTTGATCAGAATTTACTTGATAGTCCAAAACGGTCTCAATCCCCTCATTTATACCACCTGAATTCTCTGGGGAGAACCCCCTGCCTTTTCCAGGTGGTGATGGTGGTGCCGGTGCGCCAGGGCTAAGTAATGTCTCAATGGCCAAAGGAGAATCATTCTGTTCCAATGATTCACTTACAGCGGCCAGCTCATCTGGGTTATTTTGTGGGTCCAACCACTGTAATACAGTCTTTTGTCCGGTTTCCAATAAAGCCACATCACTGGAAGGCTTTAGTTTAGCCTTCCTTTTTGTGTGTGGCATATTTCAAAAAGGAAAAATAATGCTAATAAGGAAATAACCAGACTCTAAGCTTGTATCATAGTGCAGTGTATTAATTAAGTGAGGATTTTGCTACTGAAGACAGTGGTAGGAGAGAACATTAAATCCTACCTGGAGAAATGAATAAGCAAGAAAATTCCAAGCAAGGTCCAAGCGAAATCCCGGCAGAGTCCCGGTGGAAGCCCGGCGAAGCCTGGCAAAGCCTGCAAAGCGCGCGCCCCTTGAGCGCACGCGGCTTAAGCAGCGCGCCGGCATCAGCTGCGCGCCGCAGGGTGAAAAACGTTTATAGGTACTTCCGGGTCCCGCCTCCAGTAGACGCCCCGGGTAGGCAAAGTCAGCGTCCCAAGTTGGAATTAACGTCGGGGGCAGCCAAGACACCCCCGGGCTCTGCTGATAAAGATTACCAGGTAAAGAAAAGCAGTTCTCTCCTCTCTGCCTCAGAAAAACCGGGTACAGGTTCAGCTTTTATAGGTACTTCCGGGTCCCGCCTCCAGTAGACACCCCGGGTAGGAAAACTCAGCATCCCAAGTTGGAATTAACGTCAGGGGCAGCCAAGACACCCCCGGGCTCTGCTGATAAAGATTATCAGGTAAAGAAAAGCAGTTCTCTCCTCTCTGCCTCCTGAGCTCGAACCTTTTCACTACTTAGAAGATATTATTGGTGGCCACAGATGTACCAGGATGTGAAAGCCTATGTAGACTCGTGCCCAACTTGTGCCCAGCATAAAACTCCAGTTGGATGTCCTTCGGGCTTGTTACAGCCCCTACCGGCACCCAAGGAGCCTTGGTCTCACATAGCCACAGATTTTGTGGTGGAACTACCTGCTTCCAAAGGTAATTGAGTAGGTGGCCATTGACCAATTTTCTAAAATGGCTCATTTTATCGCTCTCCCAGCACTACCTTCTGCTCAAGAACTGCCAAATTGTTTACAAAACACATTTTTCGATTACATAGACTACCTCCAACATTCCAAACCCTTTTGGACCTGCTTCTGGATAACGGAAATAAGCAGCAGGCTGGACGGAGGCCATGGACAGATGAAGGTCTTGAAACATGGAAGACTCAGACGAGGAACTTGGAATGTGGAGACTCAGAAGAGGAACTTGGAATGAGGAAGACTCAGGATGAAGGTTCAGGATCAAGGACTAGGTTGAGGATGCGACGCAGCATGCCCTACACAACCCACAATAGGGCAGACCCACAGGACTGGACACAGACCACGCTTGAGTGCAAGGCAGACTCCAGACGAATATGTAGAAGTTGAAGCTGGAACAAGGCGAAGATTCAGAAGAAGCCTGAACTGAGACGCGCCATACACAGCCACGTATGGCTGGTCACGGACCACGCTGGTGTGGAGCAGGTTCTAACAGAGTCTTAGGCATGGATGGAGCAGCCACAAGGGAATCTGAGGTCTAGAACAAACCTCAGAGAACAGGACCAAGACGGGGCTTGGCTACAGGGAAGGATGACCCTCCGGAGGCTTGTGCTGTGGATGAGGAGGTGGCCTTGTGCCAGGATATGGCATGCCAGGAAAGGTGATGAAAAGGAACCAGAGGCTCAGGACATCAAAGCAGGATCATCACAGAACTTCAGGATTGGATCACAGATCATCAGGAACGTGAAGCCTGGATCACGGACATGAGGACAAGAAACAAGGAATCAAAGACCAGGAAAGGACATGGACCTCCAATGAAAAAATGAAGACCTGACGGAGCGCTGGAAGATGGGACTTCCAGGAACATGAAACTCTGATGCAAGGCAAAGCAGGAGTGAAAGTAAAGCCCTTTTATAGGGCTGGAACAGAAGACGCCCAGGATGACATCATCAGGTGTGGCCCGGGGCATATCCGGCTGCAGGCCCTTTAAATCTTGTAAGGAGGCACAGGCAGGCAGAAGCAGGGACAGCCCGGTGGTGGTTTCCATGCCACGAGGGACAGGCAGGGAAGGCACTAGGCCACAGAGCAAGGCTTTAGCGATGGCGGCTCTCTGCCGCTGAAAGACTAACTTGCAGCTCCCTGCCGCAAATGAAGGCCCCAAACGCGGTGGTCCAGGCCGCACGGGTGCGGCTGAAGTAGCGGCCTCCTGCTGCTTGGGTGGTCAGCAGCACGTTATGTTCTTAAAATAACCAGCGCTATACTATCTACTATTAAGGCTTGTGTGTGTGTGTGTATATATATATATATATATATATATATATATATATATATATATATAGTATATATCTAGTATATAATACTTATATACTAATCTTACATACTACTTATTTTTTATCCAAAAGCAGCATTTGACACTGTTGACCATGCTCTTCTCTGCGATCAATGAATATTGGAATTGGCAAAATGTTTATAACTGGTTCTCTTCCTTCCTAGAAAATAGATCCTTCCAAGTCAAATGAGTCTATCAAACCTCAGACCTCTTTAAAATTGACACAGGAGTTCCTCAATGATTAGCCCTGTCAGCAATTTTATTTTACATTTATGGTATCTCTTTCCAATTTGCACTCTATTATCAAATTTAAACACAAAATTCTTTATATATGTGGATTATATTCAATTTTACATTTTTTTAAAAGCCTTTGAAAGAACAACAGCAATCCTAACAAAATAAATGAAATCCATCAGAAAAAAGCTCTCTCTACTGAAATTGATTCTTAACACTAAGAAAACTGAAATAATTTGGCTAAGAAAAGAAAATACATCTCCAAAAACATCCATACTAATCTTAGAAATAGCCAATATATCAACTGCCGATGAAGTATGTGACCTAGGAATCCAAATTGATGAAACCTCAAAATGAAAAAAATATTTTTAAAGATAATCAAATCTGGTTATGCCAAACTCAGAATGTTTCACCATCTGAAACCTTTACTATCCTTCCAGGACTTCCGCACAGTATTACAAACTCTAATTTTTTCTAATCAAGACTACTGCAATTCATTATTACTAGGCCTTAATGCAAACTTAGTTAAATCTCTTCAACTACTCCAAAATGCTTCTGCCAGAATTCTCACCAGAACTAGAAAATTTGACTATATCACTCCCACCCTGAAAGATCTTAATTCGCTTCCAGTAAATAGAGATGTGAATCGTGTCCTCGATCGTCTTAACGATCGATTTCGGCTGGGAGGGGGAGGGAATCGTATTGTTGCCGTTTGGGTGTGTAAACTATCGTGAAAATCGTTAAAATCGTGAGCCGACACACTAAAACCCCCTAAAACCCACCCCCGACCCTTTAAATTAAATCCCCCACCCTCCCGAACCCCCCCCCAATGCTTTAAATTACCTGGGGATCCAGCGGTGGTCCAGAACGGTGGCGGTCCGGAACAGCCCCCTCAATTGAATCCTGTTGTCTTCAGCCGGCGCCATTTTGCAAAATGGCCGCCGCAAAATGGCGGCGGCCATAGACAAAAACGATTCGACGCAGGAGGTCGTTCCGGACCCCCGCTGGACTTTTGGCAAGTCTTGTGGGGGTCAGGAGGCCCCCCCAAGCTGGCCAAAAGTTCCTGGGAGTCCAGCGGGGTTCAGGAAGCGATTTCTTGCCGTGAATCGTTTTCCGTACGGAAAATGGCGCCGGCAGGAGATCGACTGCAGGAGGTCGTTCAGCGGGGGTTCCGGACCGCCGCTGAACGACCTCCTGCAGTCGATCTCCTGCCGGCGCCATTTTCCGTACGGAAAACGATTTGCGGCAAGAAATCGCTTCCTGAACCTTGCTGGACTCCCAGAAACTTTTGGCCAGCTTGGGGGGGCCTCCTGACCCCCACAAGACTTGCCAAAAGTCCAGCGGGGGTCCAGAACGACCTCCTGCGTCGAATCATTTTTGTCTATGGCCGCCGCCATTTTGCGGCGGCCATTTTGCAAAATGGCGCCGGCTGAAGACAACAGGATTCAATTGAGGGGGCCGTTCCGGACCACCGCCGTTCTGGACCACCGCTGGATCCCCAGGTAATTTAAAGCATTTGGGGGGGGGTTCGGGAGGGTGGGGGATTTAATTTAAAGGGTCAGGGGTGGGTTTTAGGGGGTTTTAGTGTGCCGGTTTTCCTGCCCTCCCCCTTCCCCCAATTTACGATTTTTTAACGATACATCGGGGGAATTGGTATTGTATCGTGGCCCTAACGATTTTTGACGATTTAAAATATATCGGACGATATTTTAAATCGTCAAAAAACGATTCACATCCCTACCAGTAAACATCCGAATCCAATACAAAGTATTATCAATTATCTTCAATATCAACAATAATATTGACTCATCTCCTCCTGGAATTTCAGTACAAATCTACAATCCAACAAGAGACCTAAGATCCCAAAACAAAGGCATTCTTTCAATACCTTCCAACAATATTGCTCATCGTACCCAAATCAGAGATTGTTTGTTTTCAATTACTGGTCCCAAACTTTGGAACTCCCTACTTAACCCACTAAGACTAACAACTGAAAAAAAGAAATTCAAAAAAGATCTAAAAACATGGCTCTTCAAAAAAGCCTATGAACTCACCTGAATTTATTCTAATATACTTAGCAATAAGACTGATCTCACTCTTAACTTTATTTGATTTGTTTACTTTCTTAAACTTTCTGTTTAAATAATTCCTTGGAATTATTCTCCACTGTTGTAGTAATTAATAACTCTCTTATTCTTATATCTTTTTCATACTTCTATATTAATACAGTTTGAAATGTATTTTCTTTCTAAAAGTAATTCAAAGCGATATTTGTAAACCGTTGTGATCTACTTTTGGAATAATGGTGTATAAAAGGCACAAATAAAGAAAGAAAGAAAGAAAGAAAGAAAGAAAGAAAAAAAGAAAAAAAGAAAGAATAAATATTCATTGAAGTTGGGCATCTTGCCAGAAATAGAAGTCTCACTTCTACTCCTGTAGCAATTCAGGAGTGATTTGGTATGCTATTTTAAAGTTCTCATCTGTTGAGATTACTGTTCCCTTTGTTCAGCAATAATTGTCCCTTTTAAATTAATATATGTGTTATTGTGGGTGAGGGCAACAAAGTTCTGACTTGCTGGGGGTGGGGATTGCAGACAGCATACTACTGGTTTAGGGCAGGTACATGGCTCTGTATTGAGTGTATCTGAGACAGTTTTCAGCACTATCTATTTCAAGCCACCATTTCCAGTTTAGTATTGCATTTGCTAATTGCCAGGTTCACTGTGACTTCCACTTTTCTCTCAGTTTCTGATGGATGCTATCACATTTCCACACCAAACACTGGCACGTGCATCACCTATAGTACTCATATTCAGCTTTTCTTACATTTGCTCTTCTTCAGCTGGTCATTAATGGCATAAAGAAATCTATTACCTCCTGCTCCTTGTGTATCACAGGGCAGTCAGTATTAAACAAACAGGCCATATTCCCATTTGTAGGACTCTTGAGTTAATATTTGTAGTTCCCACACAGTTTTTCTTCTACTTATTCTCTATTCTCTTGTTCCACTAGTCTTCTCAAATCTATTAAAGCAGAAATTTCTATCACCAATATTGTCAATTCCTCTCTATCTACAGGTTCATTCCCTAGCTCTCTAAAGCAAGCTGTGATCTCTCCATTCCAAAAAATCATAATACTATTACACCTGAATTCAGCAGTTTTTGTCCAATTTCTGCACTTCCATTCATTGACAAAATTATCAAATCTGCTGTCTTAAAACAACTTTCTGAACATATTGATAAACACTCCATTTCAGATCAATACCAATTTGGATTCAGACCTCACCACAGTACTGAAACACTTCTTCTTTCCTGCACTGACATTGTACATCATGACTTTGACTCTGGATCTTCTTATATTTACATATTTCTAGATTAATCAGCTGGATTTGACACCATCAACCATGATATACTTCTCTCTCATTTATCCAACATCGGATTAACCAGAACTGACTTCCAATGATTTAAATCATTTCTTCTCAATAGAACTCAAGCTGTCATAGTCAACAACATCCCCTCCTCATGGTTTCCACAAAAAAACTGGTATTCCTCAAGGATATGCACTCTATTCAGTATTGTTTAACATCTATCTTTCTCCCCTGTGTCAACTCATCCACTTTGGGTGTCTGCTACCATATATATGTGGATGATATACAGTTTTTCTTTCTCACATGTCATGACTGGTCCACAACTGAACAATTCCTCATCATGCGTTTATCATATATCAAAACTTAGTTATTTCATCATAAACTTAGCCTAAATTTATCCAAAACTGAAATCATGATCTTAGGAAACCTCTCATTTACTTCCATTCTGACTCATATTGCTGTTGACAATATTAATATTAACATCACCAACAAAGCACAAAATCTATGCGTATATTTCAATCCAAAACTCAATATGCAATCACATATTCAAACAATTGTTAAATCCTCTTTCTACAAGATCCGCCTACTAAAACACATTAAGCCCCTACTGGAAGACAATGCATTCTGCACTCTCCTACAATTTCTTGCGCTAACCTGTTTAGATTACTGCAACTCCCTCTATACTGGTCTTCCAGGTTCAACCTTACGTCCTCTTCAACTTGCTCAAAGCTCTGCTCCTCGATTACTTTCTGGTTCCAAATTTTCTGATCACATTACCCCTGTATTATACAGTCTTCATTGGCTACCCATCAGTTGGCGCATACATTATAAACTGTTTACCATCATTCACAACTTAATCCATAATAAAAACTGCTGGCTCTCTTCCACCCTACATCTATATACTCCTTCTCATGTCTTACATTCCCAGAATCAAATGCTCCTGCAGATACCCTCTCCAAAATCTACTAGATTAGTTAACATCCATGAAAGATCCTTTACCATAGCAGGCCCCATTGTTTGGAACTCTCTCGCCGTTAACATTCAACTTATAACTGATTCCAAGGAATTCAAGAAGGCACTAAAAACCCATCTTTTCAAATGCGCCTTCATGGATTAATATATTTTTAAATTTCCTGCCCTCCCCCCTACCGTACCATTTTTTCCCTTCTTTTTGTCCAGTACATCTATTTCTTAGTGTAGAGTTATAGATTATTTTAATATTTAATTTCATGTTGTATTTTAATCTTGTTATTTTTATATTTTTGTTTAGTTTGAATTCCGCCTTGTTACCATTTATTTTTATCTTTATGTATGATTCCATTTTAAATCGCCCCAAACCCTGGAGTGCAGAGTATCTAAGTAATTGAAATAAATAAATAAATAAATAAATAAATAAATGCTATTGCAGCTGTTATTGCATATAATGATGATATAACTAGCAGATGTTCACTCAAAACTGCATTTAAAGCATCACCTCCAGTCATCATATGTCTGCTCGGCTTACATGTCATTTTCTTTCCCTGCTTCAGCTGATCAGTTATAACAATTAGGCTTCCATTACTTGCTGCAGTTTGCCTCAAGGCTGTTGGGTACACTCCCATCTACTTTCAAGCAGCACACGCATGTCAGTATTCCTTTATGACAAGAGGGCTTTTACACATTAAACACAGCTAAGGAGTTATCGGATTATGGTGGACACATTTTTTGAGATAAGTCTTTTGAAGTTTTGAGCTCTTTGAGATGCAATTATAATAGCTTATAAATTTGCCAGTATTTTGTGAACCAGCAAATGTCCAAATGAATGCTGTTTTCTGATACGGTTTGCAGCCCATTGCAAACCGTATCAGAAAACAGCAGCCCATTGCAAGGCAAGAAATGGTAGATTGAACTACAAAGCATCACAAGTAATGTCTAATGCTGTGTTCATTAATGTAAATTTGAAAACTGTTCTTTGAAATTAATTTGTGGAATAAGTATCAGTTGAACCACTTTTTGTTGATATTTACTACAGTAGGTTATGTGATCCATTCTAATTTTGTGGTAACATAGCGACATAGTAACATAATGATGATGGCAGAAATGACCAAATGGCCCAACCAGTCTGCCCAGCAAGCATCTTCTGTTAATAGTAGTAATATTAAAACTCTAAGAAAGCAACTGGGAAACCTATTACAAAATTACTGCTAGCAACATTTTTTCAGAGTGAGCAGCTTTCCTGATACTTCAGCACTGCTGCTGTTTGAATGTGCTTTGCTTATGGACTTGGCCGTAGAAATAGTCCTGCACTTTTTCCTTAAAGCATGCATATCAGATAGGGATGGGAATTCAGGAAAAATGAAATAGGAAACAAAACAAAGTCTCTCACTTTGTTTCAGATCAAAACAGAATGAGTTAAATTCTTATGAAATTTCATTGCAATCTTGTTTTGCTTTCGTAAGACATTATTGCATTTGGACATTAGGTCTTCAGACAAAATCCAGGAGGCATTTGGTCAGCTATTTTCTAGTTTCCTCTTCTTTGGAAGAAACCCAGGCATCTTCTTTTTTCTCTGAACATTCCCCATTCAGAGTTCAGCTAGTATGCTGCAGTTATTGACAGTGAAGCTCTGGCTTCTTAGGCATGTTGCTAACACCACGTTAACTGTATAACACTGGACCATATGGTGTACCATTACTGAGATTTTGCAATGACCTCTGGTAGTAGTTGCTCTCACAAGCTCTTCTGTGCTTGTCAAGGAATGTGATTTTTCCCTCTGCTATGATTGCTTTGCCTCCTGTGAGCTCTTGCCCCAGTGGCTTCCAGGTGTAACATTTTTTCTTTGAATATATCAACTCATAGCTTTGACATCATGGATTGGGTGGCAGTGGCTAAGTATCATCATTGGCTAAGTATCATACTCACAGTTTCCCCTCATTCCTTTAGTTACTTATTCCTGCATATAGATTCAGGTGTAGATAGCTTGTGCTCCTGGTTTAGTATCTAGTGTGCATAGACTGTAAAGGTCTTCAAGCAGTAATAGTTATTTCCTTCCCATGATCTGTAAGTTCAGTGAATGTCTGGTTGGTTTTCCATGGATAGTAGATTCCCTCAGGATCTTACAGCAGTCAATTCAGCTAGTGCAATGCTTTCTGTTGAGATGCAACATATAGAGGCTTTCCCCTTCCTGGCACTCAAGGAAACAACTTCACATCCAGTGCACTAGAAAGGTTTTCTTGAGGTTTGGCAGGTCTGTTTGGCAGATCTGTCCTATCATTTACATAATGCAGCATGACCATTTCACAGGGTATTGCCTTTGCAAGATTTTTTTCCAGCTTCCATCTGACTGCACAATACCATTTAGGTAATATTCCTCTTTGCTACATCACCACTTCCTCAAGCTCAATGCTACAGCAGTATTCTAAGCTTCTGCTATACACCAGAATTAGCTCATTGCTTTGGTTCTTTGTGTTCTCACTAAGCATTTTTGGTTATTAATCATATTTGGGCATTTGGCCACTAATATAGGCCTAGGCCTGTCATCTACTTATACGATGCTGTCTGGTTTCTCTCCCAATGCAATAGCGTCTTCACACTGTTTCCAGTAAGCTCAGTCTAAGCTCTGGACCTATCATAGAGCAGGTGGAAAGCCTTAGAGATCCTGGAAGAAGAGCAATAGCATGGCACATGTATCAATGCCTCAAAGGACTCCCATCATGTATTCCAGACTATCAGCCTGAAAATGTAATGGCCGGGACATCTTCCTGCAATATTCTGTAGCTATTGCAGCCTCACACTTCATCTCCCTATATGGGAGTGCTATGCTTGCCTCCCACATAATCAATGCATACTTATCTCAGAACTTGAACAGTTGATAGGGGTGAAGAGGGCTTGACTACAAGTCTGGTGTTATGAGTGAAGGGCATCCCTGCAGTAGTCAAAGGTGGATTTCTGATGCCTAGGCTCTGCCCTCCTCCCATCACCCTGCAGCAGCACCATTAGCATGGAGTGAGTAATGCACAGGCCCAGGGCAATCATATATCTTATACTGCCGAATGTGGGCAAGCATGTACAAGGGTGCCAGTTAGCATTATTATTATCCAATTGTAGGTGGGGCTTAATTGCCCCTGCTGCAACATATGGTATTTGTACAGTGATATAGTGGCTGCAAAAACACATACTACTATGGGCAGCAGCAGCACTGATGCTTTTGGGATATGGGCACAGATAGGTTGGAAGGGATACCATGGCAAGCGAGGTGTCACTACCATGAGCTTGTGATGGAGTTAATGATGCCCTAAGGGTGCACAGCAAATGCTAATTTAAAAAATTGGATCAGATGGGGAATACCAAGTGGGTGTTCTGGCTGCTGTGTTGAGCATAGCAAGTGCAATGTGTAAACTGGCCAGGCAGTGAATATTAAGTGGATATTCCAGCTACTGCATTTCATGAATGGATGAGGGTGTAGATGAGTTGCCAGTCAAGTCTTCAGCTTTGATGGCTGGGATTGGCCTGCTCAACTCCAATAACTGTGCTGTATCCAAGTGAATTTTGCTCTTGCTGTGGGCCAAGATGTCATTGGAGGGACAAGGCTTCTGTGGCCCGGTAGGCCCAATGATAGAATATTGCATTAGCATGATACAAAAAGAGCCTTTGTGGACTGCAATTCAGGTTAGGGTGTGGTCACCCTATAGGGATTTTGTAGGGCTCTTGTTCATTACTGTTTGACTCCAATTCCCCCCCCCCCCCCCGCTGTTGAATCAGAGAGCAATGTGCAATGTTGGAATTGCATCAGAAGTGTAGTATCAGGCTTTTGCTTAAGGGTAGTATGCCATATCAAGCAAGTTACCCTCACCAAGCAAGTTACCCCCATGCTTATATGTTTTCCCAGACCATACAGTTCAATGTCTTTGTTGGTTGTTGTCTAAATCCAATTCCTCTTTTCCCCCTACCATTGAAGCAGCAAGCATTGATGAAGTTGCATTACATTTTGAAGGCTATTTGCTAAGGGTAGTATCTGCCACACCAGCAAATTACCCCCATGTGACAGCTTGTTGTTAAGGGTAGTATCCACCACACTAGCAAGATATCCCCATGACTTACTTAATTCCCCTCCCCTTTTAGGGATCTACAGTCCATGCCCCTTTGAAATCTTGCACAATTTTTGTCTTCACCACCTCCTCTGGCAGGGCATTCCAAGCCTCCACCATCCTCTCCATGACAAAATATTTCATGATATTGCTTCTGAGTTGTCCTCCCCGGAGTTTCATTTCATGACCGCTAGTTCTGTTGGCTTCATTCTCTGTGGAAAAGGTTTGTTTTTGTTCATGCAACATTAAAACCTTTCACGTATATGAAGGTCTGTATCATTTATTTATTTATTTATTTATTTATTTTGGATTCTTATATACCGACATTCTTGTATGATATACAAATCATATCGGTTTACAATACAACAGAACAATCGCGGCAGAGGCGTTACATTGAAACATAAAAGACATAGTGTCTGACAACATATAATATAATAATACAATCGAACAATCGCTGCTAAGGCGTAACATGAACCTTAGTGTCTAAAAGAATATAAATATGCAAACATATGTACAAATGCTAATATAGCATAAGGGGGGTCCTAACGAACAGTGGCACTTTTGCATACATTTCCTTAGGATTGCCACATCCCAGATGCATGACTCTACACTTCCTGGCATTAAATACCAGCTGCCATATCTTTGACCATTCTTCAAGCTTTCTCAAATCATGTCTCATTCTCTCCACTCCTTCCAGCATGTCCACTCTGTTGCAGGTCTTCATATCATCCGCAAATAGACAAACTTGACCTTCTATCCCTTCAGCGATGTCACCCATGAACACATTGAACAGAACCGGTCCCAACACCGATCCCTGTGGCATTCCACTTATCTCCATTCTTCCTTCTCTGTAATCTGTCTGTCAACAAGTTTTCAATCCATGCCACCACCATGGTGCTCACTCCCAAGCTTCTCATTTTCTTCACAAATCTTCTATGTGGGACAGTATCAAAGGCTTTACTAAAATCCAAGTAAATCACATCAAGCGCTCTTCCCTGATCCATCTAGTCATCCAATCAAAGGAATCAATCAGATTAGTTAGACAGGATCTTCTCCTGGTGAATCCGTGCTGACATGGATTGAGAAAGCCACCATATTATAGGTAGTTCACTATCCTTTCTTTCAGCAGTCTCCATTAATTTTCCTGCCACCGAGGAGAGGCTAACCAGCCTGTAATTTCCTGCCTTATAAGAACATAAAAACATAAGAACATGCCATACTGGGTCACATCAAGGTCCATCAAACCCAACAGTGTCCAATCCAGGCCATAAGAACCTGGCAAGTACCCCAAAACCAAGTCTATTCCATGTTACCATTGCTAATGGCAGAGGCTATCCTTTAAGTGAACTTAATAGCAGGTAATGGACTTCTCCTCAAAGAACTTATCCAATCCTTTTTTAAACACAGCTATACTAACTGCACTAACCACATCCTCTGGCAACAAATTCCAGAGTTTAATTGTGCGTTGAGTAAAAAAGAACTTTCTCCTATTAGTTTTAAATGTGCCCCATGCTAACTTCATGGAGTGCCCCCTAGTCTTTCTACTATCCGAAAGAGTAAATAACCGATTCACATCTACCCATTCTAGACCTCTCATGATTTTAAATACGTCTATCATATCCCCCCCAG
Organism: Rhinatrema bivittatum; assembly: GCF_901001135.1. NCBI lineage: Eukaryota > Metazoa > Chordata > Amphibia > Gymnophiona > Rhinatrematidae > Rhinatrema > Rhinatrema bivittatum. The sequence goes on along the minus strand of NC_042616.1, from coordinate 561,658,703 downwards.
TCATCTCTTCTCCAAGCTGAAAAGTCCTAACCTCTTTAGTCTTTCCTCATAGTGGAGTTGTTCCATTCCCCTTATCATTTTGGTAGCCCTTCTCTGTACCTTCTCCATCGCAATTATATATTTTTTGAGATGCGGCGACCAGAATTGTACACAGTATTCAAGGTGCGGTCTCACCATGGAGCGATACAGAGGCATTATGACATTTTCCGTTTTATTTACCATTCCCTTTCTAATAATTCCCAATATTCTGTTTGCTTTTTTGACTGCTGCAGCACACTGAACAGATGATTTCAATGTGTTATCCACTATGACACCTAGATCTCTTTCTTGGGTTGTAGCACCTAATACAGAACCCAACATTGAGTAATTATAGTATGGGTTATTTTTCTCTATATGCATCACCTTGCACTTATCCACATTAAATTTCATCTGCCATTTGGATGCCCAATTTTCCAGTCTCACAAGTCTTCCTGCAATTTATCACAATCCGCTTGTGATTTAACTACTCTGAACAATTTTGTGTCATCTGCAAATTTGATTATCTCACTCGTCGTATTTCTTTCCAGATCATTTATAAACATATTGAAAAGTAAGGGTCCCAATACAGATTCCTGAGGCACTCCACTGTCCACTCCCTTCCACTGAGAAAATTGTCCATTTAATCCTACTCTCTGTTTCCTGTCTTTTAGCCAGTTTGCAATCCACGAAAGGACATCGCCACCTATCCCATGACTTTTTACTTTTCCTAGAAGCCTCTCGAGGAACTTTGTCAAATGCCTTCTGAAAATCCAAATATACTATATCTACCTGTTCACCTTTATCCACATGTTTATTAACTCCTTCAAAAAAGTGAAGCAGATTTGTGAGGCAAGACTTGCCCTGGGTAAAGCCATGCTGAGTTTGTTCCATTAAACCATGTCTTTCTATATGTTCTGTGATTTTGATGTTTAGAACACTTTCCACTATTTTTCCTGTCACTGAAGTCAGGCTAACCGGTCTGTAGTTTCCCGGATCGCCCCTGGAGCACTTTTTAAATATTGGGGTTACATTTGCTATCCTCCAGTCTTCAGGTACAATGGATGATTTTAATGATAAGTTACACATTTTAACTAATAGGTCTGAAATTTCATTTTTTAGTTCCTTCAGAACTCTGGGGTGTATACCATCCTGTCTGGGTGATTTACTACTCTTCAGTTTGTCAATCAGGCCTACCACATCTTCTAGGTTCACCATGATTTGATTCAGTCCATCTGAATCATTACCCATGAAAACCTTCTCCATTACGGGTACCTCCCCAACATCCTCTTCAGTAAACACCGAAGCAAAGAAATCATTTAATCTTTCCGCAATGGCCTTATCTTCTCTAAGTGCCCCTTTAACCCCTCGATCATCGAACGGTCCAACTGACTCCCTCACAGGCTTTCTGCTTCGGATATATTTAAAAAAGTTTTACTGTGAGTTTTTGCCTCTACAGCCAACTTCTTTTCAAATTCTCTCTTAGCCTGTCTTATCAATGTCTTACATTTAACTTGTCAATATTTATGCTTTATCCTATTTTCTTCTGTTGGATCCTTCTTCCAATTTTTGAATGAAGATCTTTTGGCTAAAATAGCTTCTTTCACCTCCCCTTTTAACCATGCCGGTAATCGTTTTGCCTTCTTTCCACCTTTCTTAATGTGTGGAATACATCTGGACTGTGCTTCTAGAATGGTATTTTTTAACAATGACCACGCCTCTTGGACATTTTTTTTTTTACTTTTGTAGCTGCTCCTTTCAGTTTTTTTCTAACAATTTTTTTCTAACAATTTTTCTCCTCTCTGCTCCCACTCTTTTCTCCTTTCTGCTCCCACTCCTGTGAAGCTAGACCACCACTGCTCTTTTCCAGTCAATCAGCACCACTCCTGTTTCCAGGGATCTATTAAATAGGTCACTCAGTATCCCCCCCCCCCCTCCACCCAGCACATCTCTGAGCTCCCTAAATAGCCTTGTATGAATCTCATCAGGCCCCCATCAGGCCCTAAGGTTTTGCCCACTTTCAGTTTTCCTAGCTTTCCCATGCATTCTCTTCCGTAAATGGGGTTTCATCAAATCCACTACCATTCACAGCCTTATTAACCAGTGACAATCCTTCTCCAGGGTATTTCTTAGTCAACACCAAACTGAAGAATTTCTTTAATATTTCAGCAATTTCTTGGTCTCTTTCCACACATTGATCATTTTCACCTTTCAGTTCCACTATACCACTTCAGACCTTTCTCCTTTCTCTAGTGTATCTGAAAAAAGTTTTGTCACCTCTCTTTAACTCTTTGGCAATCCTTTCTTGCACCAGACATTTGCTTTACTGATTACTTTTTTTTTTCCTATGTCTTTTTTATTAAGTTGAAATGCATACATAGTTTAATGTGCGTATTGTATAAACAGTAACAGTAGCATAACAAACTATTTTAGAGAGGCATTGAATTACAGAAAAGAGTCATTAAGTGTTGCCAGCCCAATGTGAAAGCTGAACCTTCTCTGAGCCAGTTTCTTTTTCTACCCTTCCCCTCTTCCCCCTTCATTTAGCCCCCCCCCCCCCCATCCCTCCTCTCCCACCCCGTCCTGCTGGTATGTTGCTAGTCTGTTTTGTAGGCTATGTTTATGACTATATTTAAACTGTATTTAGACTCTATGTAGACTGTATTGCGACTGTCTTTAAATTCCAGTTATTTATACTATGATCTGTTACGGTGTGATATTGCCTCTGCACGTGTATCCCCTCAAAGTACAACAGTACAGCAGTGAGCAAATGGTAACATAGTGGTAAACAGGAAGAAACAAGTAAAAAGATAGATATAGAGATAGGAGTACGCTCTATCATTTACATTAGACTGTGGTTAGTACCTCACTTCTTTGTAGCTTAGCAGTTAGGCCAAGAAAGTCCTAAACATTTGTTGAATCTCCGTGGTATGGCTTTGTATATATGGGGTCCATATCTCCCTTGTGATTTTCCAACGAAGTCCATGAGCTGGGTTAATTGTCTTGCTTTCGAAAATAGCCATTTTCAACATCTTGTTTGTCCAGTGTTGAAATTCCGGGGCTTTGTCCGATAGCCATTGGGATAGTATAGTCTGTTTAGCTAACAGGGCAGCCTTGCACAGAAATAGTTTTTGTGAATTTCCAGATCTTGATTGGTCCACCACAAACTGCCCCAACAACCATACCTTGGGGTCTGCCGAAATAGAGTGAGGATACAGAGTAGAACATAAAGCTATAATTTTTGACCAGAAGGAACATATCACTGGACAATACCAAAAACAGTGGAGGTAATCTCCCTCAGATATTTTACATTTAAGACAAAGTGCTGATTGACATATTTTCATCTTAAAAGCAGTGGCAGGATCGTAGTAAAGTTGCCAAATGAATTTAAATAGTAATTCTCTATGGTTTGCATTAACAGACACCTTGTGAATGTGTCGTATGTATTGTTTAACATCATGTTCTGAGAGGTCGAATTGTGGATAGTGTGCCCATCGTGCTACAACCTCTGAATAAAGTTTATTTGGTATATTGTCCCTAAACATTTTAGCATAGTGCGAACAAGATATCTTACCTAAGCGTGTATTTGAGAAAATGCTTGTTAACTTGGTAAGGTGATTTTCAGGGAAAGTATGCAAATTCCAAGTGATCACATAATGTCTAAGTTGCAAATAAGCATAAAAGTCTCTGCTGGATAATTGGTACCTATTCTGTAATTCCTGAAAAGTGTATAGAGCCGCTGGTGAGTGCGTGAGAATCTGACTGATGGTAACTAACCCCTTCTGTGCCCATTGACGAAATATTGCTGAATCTGATCCGGGAGCAAATTGGGGGTTTCCCTGAATGGTTAATAAGGGGGTAAGTGTGGACCTTAGCCCGAAGAGCTTGCACACGAATTTCCACGCTAGTCTTCCAGATAGGGATGTGAATCGTTTTAGGACGATTAAAATTATCGTCCGATAATTTTAATATCGTCTTAAACCGTTATGGAACACAATACAATACAGATTCTAACGATTTATCGTTATAAATCGTTAGAATCGTGAGCCGGCACACTAAAACCCCCTAAAACCCACCCCCGACCCTTTAAATTAAATCCCCCACCCTCCCGAATAACTTAAATAACCTGCGGGTCCAGCGGCGGTCCGGAACGGCAGCGGTCCGGAACGGGCTCCTGCTCTGAATCTTGTCGTCTTCAGCCAGCGCCATTTTCCAAAATGGCGCCGAAAGTGGCGGCGGCCATAGACAAAAAAGATTGGACGGCAGGAGGTCCTTCTGGACCCCCGCTGGACTTTTGGCAAGTCTCGTGGGGGTCAGGAGGCCCCCCACAAGCTGGCCAAAAGTTCCTGGAGGTCCAGCGGGGGTCAGGGAGCGATTTCCCGCCGCGAATCGTTTTCGTACGGAAAATGGCGCCGGCCATACGCGTATGGCCGGCGCCATTTTCCATACGGAAAATGGCGCCGGCAGGAGATCGACTGCAGGAGGTCGTTCAGCGAGGGTTCCGGCGCCTCGCTGAACGACCTCCTGCAGTCGATCTCCTGCCGGCGCCATTTTCCGTACGAAAACGATTCGCGACGGGAAATTGCTCCCTGACCCCCGCTGGACCTCCAGGAACTTTTGGCCAGCTTGTGGGGGGCCTCCTGACCCCCACGAGACTTGCCAAAAGTCCAGCGGGGGTCCGGAAGGACCTCCTGCCGTCCAATCTTTTTTGTCTATGGCCGCCGCCATTTTCGGCGCCAGGAGGCCCTCCACAAGCTGGCCAAAAGTTTCTGGAGGTCCAGCGGGGGTCAGGGAGCGATTTCCCGCCGCGAATCGTTTTCGTACGGAAAATGGCGCCGGCAGGAGATCGACTGCAGGAGGTCGTTCAGCGAGGGTTCCGGCGCCTCGCTGAACGACCTCCTGCAGTCGATCTCCTGCCGGCGCCTTTTTCCGTACGAAAACGATTCGCGGCGGGAAATCGCTCCCTGACCCCCGCTGGACCTCCAGGAACTTTTGGCCAGCTTGTGGGGGGCCTCCTGACCCCCACGAGACTTGCCAAAAGTCCAGCGGGGGTCCGGAAGGACCTCCTGCCGTCCAATCTTTTTTGTCTATGGCCGCCGCCATTTTCGGCGCCAGGAGGCCCCCCACAAGCTGGCCAAAAGTTCCTGGAGGTCCAGCGGGGGTCAGGGAGCGATTTCCCGCCGCGAATCGTTTTCGTACGGAAAATGGCGCCGGCAGGAGATCGACTGCAGGAGGTTGTTCAGCGAGGGTTCCGGCGCCTCGCTGAACGACCTCCTGCAGTCGATCTCCTGCCGGCGCCATTTTCCGTACGAAAACGATTTGCGGCGGGAAATCGCTCCCTGACCCCCGCTGGACCTCCAGGAACTTTTGGCCAGCTTGTGGGGGGCCTCCTGACCCCCACGAGACTTGCCAAAAGTCCAGCGGGGGTCCGGAAGGACCTCCTGCCGTCCAATCTTTTTTGTCTATGGCCGCCGCCATTTTCGGCGCCATTTTGGAAAATGGTGCCGACTGAAGACGACAAGATTCAGAGCAGGAGCCCGTTCCGGACCGCTGCCGTTCCGGACCGCCGCTGGACCCGCAGGTTATTTAAGTTATTTGGTGGGGGATTTAATTTAAAGGGTCGGGGGTGGGTTTTAGGGGGTTTTAATGTGCCGGTTTTTCGATTTTTCGATTTTTCGATTTTTAACGATTTTTAACGATTTTTCACGATATTTTACCCCCCCAAACGGCAACAATACGATTCCCTCCCCCTCCCAGCCGAAATCGATCGTTAAGACGATCGAGGACACGATTCACATCCCTACTTCCAGATTCCAAAATCATGTAATTCCTAAGTTCGCTAGGTACCGAGGAGGGTGGTATCTGAACTAAAGTAGCCAGTTCATAGCCCTGGAACCAAGTCTGTAGATGGGTATGTGGTGAGCAGTATGTCGTGCCTGTGAACCAGTCTTTCAGATGTCCCATTAGACATGTAACATTATATTTCCTAAAATCTGGACATGCCAAACCTCCCTCTTGAGAGGGTGCTCCTAACCAATGAAATGCCAGCCTAGCCCTCCTTCCTCCCCATATAAAGTGACGAAGGCATTTATGGATTTCTTGGAGGTCCTTCTTATGCAACCATAGAGGAAGCATCTGCATTACGTACAACCATCTGGGCAGCTCAATCATTTTGAAAAGATGTATTCTTCCCGTCAGAGATAAGGGCAGTGATGCCCATTGTTGTAAGTGAGATTTAAGTTTCTTCAGCATTGGGAGTATATTACTATGGTAAAGTTTGTCAACTTCTGTAGGGATGATCACCCCCAAATATTTGAGGTGAGTAGTTGACCATCTAAGCAGGAAGTGCGTGCCCCAATTTTGCTGGAGGTTACCGTGCACTGACATGGCCTCTGACTTCTCCCTATTTATTTTGAGCCCGGAAAAACTACCAAATTTATGCTGATGTTCTAAGACTTTAGGCAATGAGTGTTGGGGGGTAGTAAGAAAAATTAAGACGTCATCAGCAAACGCCGCTACACGAAAAGAGTGTATTCCCATTTACAAGCCTTGGATGTCATTATCCTCAGCAATAGCCCGCAATAACGGGTCGATGGATAATATGTAGAGGAGTGGTGAAAGAGGGCAGCCCTGCCGCACTCCTCTTCCAGGAAGAAAGGCATCTGTGATCATGCCGTTAACCAACAAATGTGACGTAGGGTCTGAATAGAGAAGAGACCGATATTGAATAATTGCCCCTGAAAAGCCATAGCGTTCTAAAACTGAAAAAAGGTAAGGCCATGAAACCCGGTCGAAGGCTTTTTCAGAGTCGAAACTGACCACTAATGATGGTATCTTATGTTTGTTACAATAAGCCATGGCTGTGATAAGTTTATTAATATGTAGACTTGCCGATCTGCCTTTGACAAAACCCACTTGATGATTAGATATCAAATGAGGAAGGATAGCACTCAACCGAGTGGCCAAAATGTTAGCTAACAGTTTCAAATCACAGTTAAGTAAGGATATTGGACGGTAAGATGCTGGTTGGGTCAAATCCTTCCCCGGTTTAGGAAGTATTGTTATATATGCTTTATTAAAGTCTGGGGGGAAAAACCCTTGGGCTAGGCCAGCTTGGAAGAATTGACATAAAGGCTCTTGTACTTGGTTCTCAAGTATTTTATAATAGTCATAGGAGAATCCATCTGGGCCCGGGGATTTGCCTACCTTGCAGTTTTTAATGACCTGTGAAACCTCTGAAGGCATGATGGATTGATTCAAGATTACTAGTTGTTGGGGAGTTAAATGAGGTAACTGAATATTTTTAAAGAACTCATTTTCCTCTAGTTTCCCCCCTCCCCTGTCATGTATATAAGGCAGCATAAAAAGCACGGAGAGTCTCCCCTATTTCCACCTCCCGAGTCACCCAAGTACCCATAGGGGTTCGTAGTTTCTGTATAAATGTCTTGCTACTGCGTGATCTGACCAGATTTGCAAGTAACCTTCCGGATTTGTTGCCGTACTGAAAGAAACTATGTTCAGCAAATTGGAGTTTCTTAACTGCTCTCTGATGTAAATAATTTTGTAATGTACTAAGAATGGTATGATATTGCGTCATATGGATTTCAGAAGGGCGTTGGATCATCAGCTTTTTGGCTTGTACTAATTCTCCTTCTAATTGTAAAATGTTTTCATTTAGTTTCTTATTTCTTTGTCGCAGGTAAGATATTATTTCCCCCCGTAGCACTGTTTTGCTGGTTTCCCAAAAAAGCTGGTCATTTTCCAGGTGTTGTGCATTACTCTCCTTAAAAAGAAGCCATTTAGAGTGGAGGAATTGATGAAAATCTGGGTCATTTTTCATATATGCGGGGAAACGCCACCAGCGCGTTTGCTGTGCCCGAACCCCTATATTGAGGTCCATCCATATCAAGGAATGATCCGAGACACTCGCATGCCCTATGCTGGCATCGGAAACAAATGGAAAAATCTCCTGGGCCCCCAAAATGTAATCAATACGGGAGGAGGTTTTATGGACCTTAGAAAGGTGTGTGTAATCCCTTTCTTCTGGGTGTAGGAGCCGCCAGGGGTCCAGAACCTGTAGGTCCTTGCAGAGGTTTGCTAGACAAGTATTGGATGGGCATACCGTTCCCTGATATGGTGTTGTGGATCTGTCTAGTAGGGGATCCAAAACTGTGTTAAAATCCCCTGCAATAATTAGCCAGCCTTGTCTGTGGGTCAGCAAGAGGTTTCTTATATTTTGGAAGAAACTCGGAGACATGGAGTTAGGACCATATAGATTACATATCGTAACTTCTTTCCCCTCTAATGTTCCTACGAGTATGGTATATCTGCCTTCTGGGTCTGCAATTTCGGTAACAAGTTGAAAACTTACATTTTTGTGAAATAAAATTGCAACCCCAGCTTTCTTCCCTTGTGCCGGAGAAAAGTATACTTGACCTACCCATTCACGGTGCAATTTTTTACTCTCGACTGAATTCAGATGGGTCTCTTGTAAGCATGTTATATCTGCTTTCACCCTCCGGAGAGCCTGTAAAACTTTTGCTCTTTTAATAGGTGTCCCCAACCCATTGACATTTAAGCTTGCTAATCGTATCTTAACTTACCTAAGATTACAAACAATTGTAATACCTAGTGTGATGTCTGCTATAATGAGTCTATGAGCCCCCCAGCCTAGGCTCACAGACTTGGAGATCCATCTCCATACTATGTTATGACAGTTTAAATAATAGTGAAGCAATACCTGAACAGCCAGACCAGTTTCTCTCCATTCTCCAGCTAGGACTCCCACCCCCTCTCTCCTGAACCCCCCCTTCTGCCCTCCCTTCTCTCCCCCTCCCCCTCCCCCCTCCTCCCATTTCCCATCCCTTCTAAAACACATTAGTAAAGTTACTACCTCTAAAATTAGGGGTAGTTAAGAGGACACGTTCTGATGTGTTTCAGCACCATCCACCAGGTAAAAAAACATTATTACAACTTTTAACAGGAAAAAACCCCCACAAACAACATTTTACCAGACTTTAAGAGAAGAAAGAGAGGATCCCTTCAGCACTGAAAATGTTACCAAAGCTGCAACTGTTCGGATGCTGCTTGAGGGTATAAACAAAACAAATGCTTGGACACTCCCTCTATTCTCACTCCTCGATGAGTCACTGATTAGATACCAGGTGGCTGGGGTCCCGTCCTCAGTGTCAAGCTCTTGTATTCAGCCAGCCTGAAGAAAAAAGCAGTGCATAAACCTCTCTATCGCAGGATCCCAGAATGCTCTCAAATTACATGGTTCTCCCTTTATCTGCAACGTGCTGACATCATAGGGAAAAAAAACAAACAAACCACTGAAACTTTATTCTGCGTGGTTAATGAACAGGAAACAACATTTTCTTTATCAGAATTAAACTTTCATAACTTGAAATCTTCCTGACGGTTAATTCTACTGTGACCTGCTGAGGAGTCCCTGGTGGTGTTTCCTTTCCTTCAAAGTTTTGTTTAAGGTAAACTGCCAGTATTAGCATATATATTATTCAATTCCTTCTGCAAAGGCTTTTGCTGCTTCTACCTCGGAGAAAAAATGAGCTTTTCCAGCGTGCCATATTTTCAGCGTGGCAGGGTACTGAAGTTGGAATCTGATGTTTTTCTGATAGAGTGCTGTACAGATCGGACTGAAGATTTTCCGCTTTAGAGTAAGGGGTGCAGAAAAGTCTTGAAACAAGCGCACTTGGGATGTTTGATACTTAAGATTCCCCTGAGTTCTGAAGGTTTGTAGTATTTTTTGTTTGTGGGACCAATTTATGATCCTTGCAATAACCATTCTTGGTCGGGGTTCCCCATCCTTTTTTTTACCTAAGCGGTGCGCACGTTCAACTCGTAGTTTTCCTTCTAATTCTGCTAAACTCAGTGCCTCTGGTAACCATTTTTCAAGAAACTGTTCCATAGTTTGCTCTTCTATGGACTCTGGTAAGCCTGTTAGCCTGATATTATTTCTTCTGGACCTGTTTTCAAGGTCATCAAGTTTATTTGTTTGTTCCTCTACTTTCTTTTCCAGTGTGAGGATTTTTGTAGTCAGGGAAAGATTGTCATCTTCTAAACTGGAAATACGAGCCTCTGCATGGTCTAAGCGAGGTGGAAGTTCGCTGATGGTGTTTTTAAGTTCCTGAAACTGAGAGGCCAACTCAGCAAATCGGGAGTCTAAAGCCTTCACCACTGCTTCTGTAACTTGAGTTGTTAAATCTGGCATAATGTCTCTATGCTGCTCTGTGGCTTGGGGGGAGGGGGGATTTCGGCCTGGTGCCAGCGCCATCTTGTCTGAGATTTCCTTAGCTTTATCTCTTTCTTTTTTTCCCCCTCTCAAGGGCATGCTAGTTGCCGATTTAAGCATAAATTTATCGATAGACATGTACAGCACTTATCTGTTGCAGAAAGAATAGTTTTTTCCAGTCTATGGAGGAGATTACGGTGGATTAAGGTGGATGGTGCTTAGAGCTGGCACGAAGCACGTCCTTCCAGCTTCACCACATCACATGACCCCCATTTACTGATTACTTTATTTGTCTCTCTCAGTTTAGCCAGACAATCTTCCCTGTGTTTCTCTTATAATTCTCAAATGCTGTTCTTCTTATGTTTATTTTACTAGCCACCTCCTTTGGTAACCATATAGGTTTTCTATTTCTCTTGCTTTGGTTTACTTTTCTAACGTAAAGATTAGTTGCCTTTGTGTTTGCTCCTTTAAGTTTGGCCCACAGTTGTTCTACCTATCACATTTTCTTCCAGTCTTCAAATTCCATCTCCAGGAATTTTCCCATTTCAGCAAAGAACATATTTTTGAAGTTCAAAACACAGGTCTTGGTGTGATTTTTCCTTATCCTATTTGCAATATCAAACCATACCGTTTGATGATCCCTGGTGCTAAGGTGAGCCCCTTCCTGGACATTTGAGATGCTATCTCCATTTCTGAGCACCAAATTGACAATAGCTCCCTCCATTGTGGGTTCCATTACCATTTGTTTGAACAGAGTCTCTTGCAGGGCATCCACTGTCTCTACTCCTGATAGATTCCACAGAAGGGATCCTCCAGTCTACGTCCAGCAGATTAAAATCTCCAACAATCAATATATCTCCCTTTCTTCCTACCTTTTGGATGTCTTCAATCAGCTCTTTGTCTAGTTCTTCATTTGCGTTGGAGGCCTGTAAACCACTCCAGTAAAAATGGATGCACCATCCACTTTTTTTTAGAATGGCTCATAAAGCTTCTTCTCTACCCCCTATTCCTTGCGGTTCAGATGCTTGGATATTGTTTTTGACATAAAGAGCTACTCCTCCCCCTTTTCTTTCTTCTCTGCCCTTCCTTAACAAGATATAGCCCAGTATGGTCATATCCCAATCATGATATTCTGTGAACCAAGCCTTTGTTACAGCAACAACATCCAAGAATGCCTCCACCATTAGGGCTTGCAGGTCTGGGATTTTATTGCACAGATTACGATCATTTGTGTTCATAGCTCTCCAGTTTTTCTTGTTTTGTTTACTGCTTTTTTTTGGACTTGTTTTTTGCCTTTTTCAGCTGACTTTTGTTATCCCCGTCACCCTTTTCCTTTGTTTTTGCATTTGTTTTTGTTTTTTTGTTTTGGGGGTGATGCTCCACTGTCCTCCTGCCACTCCCATTGTTTAGTTTAAATGCCTTATGGCACAGGATTTGAATTTATCCCTTAGTATCCTTTTTCCTGCCACAGATGGATGTAAGCCATCTTTGACATAGAGTCCTTTTCTATTCCATACATTGCCCCAGCCTCCAATATAATCAAAACTTTGTTCCTTGCACCAAGTTTTGAGTCATGCATTGAATTTATGTATATTGCTTAGTCTCTCTTTCCCCTTTCCATGAACAGGTAAGACTTCTGCAAAGGCAATAGTCTTCACCATGTGACTACTCTGCTTTGCCAGAGACTGGAAGTCTTTCTGGACCACTTGGATGCTGTTTCTAGCAAGGTCATTTGTTCCCAGATGGATAAGCATAAACATATTTTTCACTTTCTTCCTTTTTTTTACTAGTAATCTTTCTCCCCGTACACTATAACATTTCTCCAGCTACCTTCACTGCCATATCAAAATAGTTTGTTATCTTGCAATATCCAAGCATGATCATCCCTGAGGAATACCTCTCCTAATCTGTACACATAAGTATTTCTTCCTCCATTGTGTACTTTTTTCTTGGATTATTATGTCTCAATAATAAAACTCAGCACTTTTTGAATTAAGAAACCTCTGTACTAAAGCTTAGCATCATACTATAAACATAAAGAGTTAAAATTGTAAAATCTAATCAGCAAAGTCCATGAGTACAAATGGCACTGCAGATTTTAATTTGTGTGGGGTGAGTTCATGAGGAAAGGTTTGTGTGGAGAATTAAAAATCATATCTCTATGTATATCTTGCCTCCCTTGACTTTACCCCATCCTCAGAAATGTCCTCTTTTCCCCATGGATAAAGTGTATACATTGTTAAATCATGCACACACTTTTAAGCACTTAGGGGAGGGCAATTTACATCTTTCAGACTCTGCCTAGGTAAATACCTTTAGAAAATTATTCTCTCCATGCCTGATTCAATTGGTTCCAGTTCCATGTTCCCAAGGCACAGAAAGACAACCGAAACATTATTAAAAAAAAACAAAAGCAGCGCAACAAGTAACAATAATTTTTTGCTTGGTACACCTATTGTCAGCTTTAAGGCCAAAACCTTCTTATGGAACAGAACACAATCTGAGCACTAATTAGCTTTTCCTACACTAAATGTTAACAGTCTATGAATGAATGGAACAAATAATTCCCACGAATGTAACATTTTAAGATTTATGCCATTCTTAAATGCTTTGTTTGTGCCATAGATAACTAGGAATTAGAAAGTATTTTAAGACTACTTGTCTTTTTCTGAGAATATTAAGCAGACTTTGTGGAACACGATATTCTTATCTTCACCCTCCATTTGAAAAGGACACTGAACCAAGGGTAAATCCTCATATTTGAATGTTACCAAAGTTTGAGATTTGACTGACACAGCAATATATAAAACACTTTGATCTTTCCACTCACTTACAAAGCCATCAATCCTAGTACAAAATGGACATTGAGATGAAGCATCCAGGCAAGCGTGGAAAATGGCACCTTGTCCCTGTCATAGCTGCAAGAAGCAGATAACTCCGTGAGATGTTTTTCTCTGGTGAATAAAACAGTTTGGAAAAAGATATAAGTAACAGAGAGATAACAAGGAAACAAGAATCAAAACTAGGTAATGTATTTTTTATGATTTTGTTTTTGGCTGTAGTGACTGTTACCACTAACATTTGTAAGCCACCTTGATTGCATTCAGAAAGATGGCATATTATAAATACAGTTAAATAAAGAAATTTACACATTCATTTTTAATTGCATAGGATCAGGGCTGAGCTTTGATTTACTGTACTGTAAAATTACTCAAAGGGTTTAACTCCTTTTCTAATTAATAAATTAGATGTTGATCAAAATAGAGATTTGATTTTTGTAGAGTTTTTGCACAGTTATACTTAAAAATATGTTTTTATTCACAAATAATTTAATAATTATTCACTTATTCAACTATTAATTTATAAACACTTAGGTGCCTGATAATTTCTAAAACTATACACACACAGGAAATAGAGGTTAGGGAATCTAAGGTTTCCTCTTTTATATGTATCTATAGATCCCACTCTGTAATGTGTAATTTTTCTGCGTCTTTCCCTTGCCTTTTCTTTAAAACATTCTTTCTTTTGCATTTATATATCTTATTATATTCAAAGTGAAATCAAGTACCTGCCCTTCTCATATGGAGCCTCACTGTTTCCCTGCAAGTTTTCTCCTCTCTTTTAATTGCTGGTAACACTGCAGAGGAGCTCACTTCACCCACTGGTGACATCATTTCTGGACCGGTGATGCCAAAGACCAGCCCGGTAGAATGTTCTGGGATTCTCTTGGGGGTCAGCCACATGAGGGATGGTTGCTGATGACCTTCTTTTCTGAATCCTCACTAGGCTCCTACAAGGTCCATATTCAAATGCCATTTAGATGGATAACATAATAATTATCCATCTAAATGGCTTACCTGGCTATATTCAGCTCTAATCCAGCTAAATTCTAACCATGTAACTAGCTACCTGGCCAGAATATAGCTGGATAATTCAGGGGGTTTCCAGGACTTGGTGGGAGGCATTACAGGGAAGAGTGGAGTTAGCCGGTTAGGTTAACCAGGTATAATTCTAGTCAGGCTGTAGTGCTATTCTAAAGTTAGCCCATTATACATAATTTTTGTGACTCAGCACTTCTAATGACCCCTATCAATTAAGTATATTTGTTTGAATCTAATTAGATTGGTTAAGGTTTTAGGTGTTCTTCTGAACCATGATCTGCCATTTCTTTGGTTCTTTGGAGAATTTTAGCCACTCTGTGTGTTATTTGTCCACTCCATTTCATTCTGCTAAAAATGATTTTGCTGTTATATTACATTCTTTCCTTAAAAACTAATTATACTATTCTAATAGTTTGGTACATAGTATCAAAATAATGTCTATACTTGCTGCTTTTATCATGCTATTCTTTTGTTAAAGGAGCTTCACTGGCTGCTTATAGAGTTAAGGATGGAACTTAAAATTCTCTGCTTAGTATGTCAATCACTTCACCAGACTAGCAGCTATTGGACCATCTACTGGCTTATGTGCCAACTGGGGCTCTAAGCTTATCTCAGCAATCATTTTTAAGGGTCTCAGGTCTGGCAGATGTTAACATTTACAAAGTAGAGAGAATTTGCTTCTTATATCCCCATATTGTAGAATGGGATTCCTGTAGATCTGTGTCAGGAATTTAGCTATTTGTCCTTTTTTAAGAAAGTGATGTCACTGTTATATAGCCTCACTTTTATGAAAACATAGATTTCTACCAAATTTATCTGGAAGGTCTAATTTTGGTGTAATGCAATATCTCACTTTTGCTTAATAGAGTTGTCCCATCTGTACTGCCCACTTAGGTAGACGGACATACAAATCCCCATATACTGTCATTGCTCTTCACTGCCAGAGCTGGCTGTCTGATTCAACAAACAGTGATCTCACTTCTCCTGCTAGTTCCTCAGGACTGATGCACAGGTCTTACAAGCCATGTTGGACTGGTTCCTGAAAACAGTCTTGACTTTCTCAGCTAAGTCTGCTCTTCTATTTCTGTTTAGGAAGGGACAACACAAAACTCCCACTGTCTCCACTCACAGGTTGAGTATGTTTGGGCCCTAGCCTCAGTATAGTATTTTGCCCCACTGCATCTAGATCAGTATAAGGAAAAATGGGAAAAACCAAACAAAATCCTTCACAGTATCAGTTTAAATGTGGAGTCTAGCTTCTGGCAGCTTCCACTCCTGTACTGAGAACTCTTCATCCTCTTCATCCTCAATAGAATTCACTCAACCACTTTCAACTCCCAGAAGCAGCTCATTATGTCAGAACTAGAAGTGACTGGGCTTGTCAGTAATAGCATGTAGCTCTTACTTAGGTATAACTCCAGATCCTTGAAGAAACATTGACATTTTCCTTCCTTGAAATTGCTTGCCAAGGACTGTAAAACGAGCAATCTATCTCTCTGAATTGCTGAGCATGTGAAATCCTATCTCTAAAAGGGCAACCCCCTTTGGGAAGCCCCTTTGGAAATGTCCTGCCTGAAGGCATCCCCACCCAATCATCACAGGCCATACTCCAGATTGTCTGAGCTGTGCCAGCAGCAAGAAAAAGATTCATGGACATCTCACAGCATGGAGGATACAAGGCAGCAAATGTTTATCTTCTGTTGTGCTTCAGGTCTACTCTGTTTATTCCTTATCCTGTGGGAAAACTTTTCATATCAGTTTGTAATGATGTTGGTTGTAGCAAAATAAATTCATCTCTTCAGTTGATCTGGGCAGCAGCAGTGGTAAGGAAAGGTCTGGGGACATCTTATAGCAGGGGCAACAAGAAGGCAAAAGCTCTTCTATTATGCTTCAGGCTTGCACTGTCTTTTCCTTCTGCAGACCGCCTTTTCATGTTGGCCCACAATAACTTTGGTTGGGGGAGGGATCAAGTTGTCCTTCCAGATGGTTTGTATAGTTGCAGTAAAAAGTAGGGATGTGAATCGTGTCCTCGATCGTCTTAACGATCGATTTCGGCTGGGAGGGGGAGGGAATCGTACTGTTGCCGTTTGGGGGGGTAAAATATCGTGAAAAATCGTAAAAAATCGAAAAATCGAAAAATCGCAAAACCGGCACATTAAAACCCCCTAAAACCCACCCCGACCCTTTAAATTAAATCCCCCACCCTCCCGAACCCCCCCCCCAAATGACTTAAATAACCTGCGGGTCCAGCGGCGGTCCGGAACGGCAGAGGTCCGGAACGGGCTCCTGCTCCTCAATCTTGTTGTCTTCAGCCGGCGCCATTTTCCAAAATGGCGGCGAAAAATGGCGGCGGCCATAGACGAACACGATTGGACGGCAGGAGGTCCTTCCGGACCCCTGCTGGACTTTTGGCAAGTCTCGTGGGGGTCAGGAGGCCCCCCACAAGCTGGCCAAAAGTTCCTGGAGGTCCAGCGGGGATCAGGGAGCGATTTCCCGCCGCGAATCATTTTCGTACGGAAAATGGCGCCGGCAGGAGATCGACTGCAGGAGGTCGTTCAGCGAGGCGCCGGAACCCTCGCTGAATGACCTCCTGCAGTCGATCTCCTGCCGGTGCCATTTTCCGTACGAAAACGATTCGCGGCGGGAAATCGCTCCCTGACCCCCGCTGGACCTCCAGGAACTTTTGGCCAGCTTGTGGGGGGCCTCCTGACCCCCACGAGACTTGCCAAAAGTCCAGCGGGGGTCCGGAAGGACCTCCTGCCGTCCAATTGTGTTCGTCTATGGCCGCCGCCATTTTTCGCCGCCATTTTGGAAAATGGCGCCGGCTGAAGACAACAAGATTGAGGAGCAGGAGCCCGTTCCGGACCGCTGCCGTTCCGGACCGCCGCTGGACCCGCAGGTTATTTAACTCATTTGGGGGGGGTTCGGGAGGGTGGGGGATTTAATTTAAAGGGTCGGGGGTGGGTTTTAGGGGGTTTTAGTGTGCCGGCTCACGATTCTAACGATTTATAACGATAAATCGTTAGAATCTCTATTGTATTGTGTTCCATAACGGTTTAAGACGATATTAAAATTATCGGACGATAATTTTAATCGTCCTAAAACGATTCACATCCCTAGTAAAAAGGTCTAGGGACATCTCATAGCAAGAGGAACAAGGCGGCATATATTCCTCTTCTGCTATGCTTCAGTATTAAGAACTTTTCTTAGTCATGGCTTGGCTTACTTGTTGACTGGCGAATACCTTGAACTAAATGCTTGAACTAAACTCAGACCTGAAGCTCAGGATGGGAGTCCTACCTTCAGACCAGTTAGGAATCTGAAGCAACTGATTGCACTGGAGGAGAAGATTGCTTCAGATAGTTCTCGAGGCCACACCTGTATGCATCATGGATTTTGCCAGGGCTCATTTAAGAGGAGCTGTTGAGAAGCAGAAAGTTGTTTCCAGCCATCTTGCCATCAAATTCCTTAAAAGCAGAATCTTTACTTTTAAATCTCTTTGCTTTCTAGCTTTCATTTCAAAGGGGAAAGTCGACAGTCGCTCAGCAGTGCATGGTTCGGCAGGAGGTATCTACAAAGGATACTAATGACTAGGGATGTGAATCGTTTTTTGATGATTTAAAATATCGTCCGATATATTTTAAATCGTCAAAAATCATTAGAGGCGATATATAATAGGAATTCCCCTGATTTATCGTCAAAAATCGTAAATCGGGGGAAGGGGGAGGGGAAGGGGGAGGGCGGAAAAACCGGCACACTAAAACAACCCTAAAACCCACCCCAACCCTTTAAAATAAATCCCCCACCCTCCCGAACCCCCCCAAAATGCTTTAAATTACCTGGGATCCAGTGGGGAGATCCTGGTGTGATCTTCCACTCTCGGGCCACGTCTGTGTTAATGGCGCCGGCGCTATTTCGGTTCCTGTCCCCCGACGTGAAGAGCACAGAAGATCGCTCCCGGACCTCCGCTGGACCCCCAGGGACTTTTGGCCAGCTTGGGGGGGCCTCTTGACCCCCACAAGACTTGCCAAAAGTCCAGCAGGGGTCCGGAACGACCTCCTGCAGTCGAATCGTGTTGCTGTACGGCCGGCGCCATTTTGTGAAAAATTTGTGAAAAATTTGTGAAAAATTTTGTGAAATTTTGTGAAAAATTTTGTGAAAAATGGCGCCGGCCGTACGGCAACACGATTCGACTGCAGGAGGTCGTTCCGGACCCCCGCTGGACGTTTGGCAAGTCTTGTGGGGGTCAGGAGGCCCCCCCAAGCTGGCCAAAATTCCCTGGGGGTCCAGCGGGGGTCCGGGAGCGATCTCCTACGCTCCTGATGTCGGGGGACAAAAAAAACAAAATGGCGCCGGCGCTACCTTTGCCCTGTCATACAACGCACCGGAGGCCCGAGAGTAAAAGATCACACCGGGACCCCCCCCCCTTCTGGACCCCAGGTAATTTAAGGCATTTTGGGGGGGTTCGGGAGGGTGGGGGATTTATTTTAAAGGGGCGGGGTGGGTTTTAGGGTTGTTTTAGTGTGCCGGTTTTCCCGGCACACTAAAACACGATTTAAACAATATTTACAAACCTAAAACCGCGACGATCCGATTCCCTCTCCCCCCCAGCCAAAATCGATCGTTAAGACGATCGATGACACGATTCACATCTCTACTAATGATGCATTAGAATTAGGGCATTCTGACAGTGAGGTTTTACACATGCTGGGGTCCCACCCCGAGACAAAACAACAGGACTGATCATCTGGGTTGATACCCACCCACGGTCTGTCGTCTGGATGGAGGAATTGATCGAAGGACCCCGTGTCTGTTTTTTTTTTTTTTTTAAGTTGTGCAGTGGACGATATCTCTATATCTGAATTGCACTGCATGCATGGTTGGCTCTCAAGAGATACTTGTCCCTACCTAACCACGGACCTTCCCCATGAGAATGGACAACACTGCCACTGTGCCATTTGGCCAATTTCCATAGCAGAATGAAGAGCAATGGCACTCACTCCTGGGTTTCTCCACTCTTCACATCCTCGAACCCTGATATTATCCCTTCCCCCCTGGGGCTGGACCCGCTTCTGAACAGGGAGAGTGATCTCGCTTGGAAGGGGCTCAGCAGCAAAGCCTCCTCTAGACTCCAATTCCAGGCCTCCCAATTCTGACCCAGAGGTGTGGCAGCAACTCCGAACCCCCATCCGAAGCATTGCCCCACGGTCCCTGCTACAGATCCAGCCAGCATGCCCACGGAGATTGTGGCACCCAAGAGGAGCACTTTTGAGCCAGTGTTACCTTCTAAGGCCTCCCCGTGCCGCCACTCCTATCTCCCGGCCTGGTCTCCCCTCCTGTTGTATGGGGATGGAAACTCATCTCCCACTCCATTTTGCTCATGGCCCGAGATGCCGGTATGGCAAGAATCACTTGCAGGGGATGGGGGCTCCACCTATGGTCCTGCATGGAGCACTTCGGGGCCCATGGACGTGGGTATGCTGGCAGCTGCTCCACCTGATGTGCTCCTGGTCATACACAGAGCCCCAAAAAACTGACCTGATGGGGAACGAGAGAGCAGGAGCTATTTTATTTATGCACCACTTTCGACACTTCAAAGCAGATTATATTCAGTTACTGTAGTTATTTCTATGTCCCAAGAGGGCTCATTCTAATTTTGTACCTGTGGCAAGGGAGGGTAAATCACATGTAGTGCCATGGGATTTGACCTCTTATCTCCCTGATTTAAATCCAGCTACTCTGGCCACCCGGCTACCCCTGGGCCACAGACCCCCGCGCCAGAAGGAAGAATGAATTAGACACACTGGCAGCAAAGGCATATGACCCCATGAACAAAGACTCTCAGCCCGTATCAGAGTCCCCAACTGAGCTGTGAGGAGTAGAAGGAGTAACTAGGAAGAAACATCTCACAACCATCCCGGCCTGGCCCCCCTCCCCCCCCCCCATGTCCCCTGGGTATGAGGGTCTCCGGCACATGCCTCTCCTCGCCCGTTGTGGGGGATGCGCCGCTCCCATCCAACTCTCTCCTGCTGCAAGATGTTCTGGCTCCCACCTGCCCTGCCCATGGCTGAAAGGGAAGGTCTCTCATCTACCAGCCGTGCTTTCTGGTTCACCATGTTGTCAGCCAGACCCAGCGGCCTGGTAGGCCTCAGCCCGGGCTTCTCCAGATGCTGCCTGGAAGGAAAGAGGCTGGCAGTGCCTCGGTCGTGGCCCTTTATATGGGCTGTGACATCATCGATCAACAAGCGTTCCTCCCATCCCCTCGTATGGCTGAGCCGTCGATGAGCTGGCCAAGGAAGGCGAAGGGAAGCCACACTACGGCTCCACCCACCGCAAACAGATCCTACCTGATCGTACTCAGCCGGGCCGCCCAGCACGGCACGTGGTTTCAGGTGAGCTCCAGGCACGGGGGTGTGGGCCCACTTATGAAGGGAAGTAGGCATAAATGTAAACATTGGCTCCTAGACTCCAGAGGCTCTTTGTATGACTCTGCCTTAGTGCCTTTCATGTGCCTCCTAATTCCAGTTTCAGACATGCATCTCAGCTCCAACTTCAGCTCCACTCTAGCTCTTGTTGCCTGCAAGTTCAAGCTCTGCTTCAGTTGCTGCTACCTGCAAGTTCCAGATCTAGGCCTCTGCCTACAGGAATACAGCTCCAGACTTCTGGTTTCCCTCCACCCTATATAAAGAACAGTTTGCCTGGCCCAGCCAAGCATGGACACCTGGGGCTCAGGCTGTGCTCTGAGCCCTGTAATTATTCAGAAGAGTGGGAATATGACAGTTTTTCTGTGAATCTTGTTCCATCTGCTGCACTCTCTAGCTAAGCAGTATGGTGGAGCCTACCCACACACCTCTGATTGAATCCCTGCAGCAGAAGATTACCTCACTAGCTGTGGAGATTCAGGTCTTGCACACATAACTAGTCAAGCTGCAGGCATTGATTGCTGTTCCACTGTCACATTGGTCCAGGTATCATTCTCAAGTATGTGTAAAAACCCTTGGGCACAAAACTATTTCAGGCACTGTTATTTGGGAAGCCAGATGGTAAGGCTATTGAGGTTTTCTGCTTTAAAAGATGTTATAAAAATAGTTTGCTCAACCAGAGTATTTTTAATAGGAAATAAATAAAAATAGAAATATGATATCAAAGGTATTTTTACAATCAAATTAATGTCTTATTTAGCTGAGAAATGGAAATTTTTTTTCAGATTCTTCACCTCTAGAAACAAATGTAATTATTGAATACAATAAACATTTCAATATTGTCAATATTTTTAATGAGAAATGATTTACTTCTGAAGTACAAAACAATTTTGCATATTTGACTCTCACCCTAATTCTTAACACAGTGTTTTGAATAGAAACCGGTTCCTATACAAGGATGAACTTCTCACCAAGATACTATCAGATAAGTATTTTTCTCAGCTACATTTTCTTAATGAGAACAAATGTTCAATTCTTAACTTTAATTCAAGAAATCTGATCCTTTTTATTAACTTTTTATCATTACAGACACTTCAGGATATTCTGGAATCTCCAGGTTTCCCTTCAGGTAAATATGAACCGTTTTTGTCTTTAACCTTCAGTGAAAAACTATGATTTTTTTTTGTCTGCACATGTGTGTTTTGCACTAGCACAATTTACACAATTGATGTGCATTTATCTTTAATTTATTTCTGGGTAATACATTTTGAGAGTGCAGAAGTGAACAGTGGATAGAGAATGCTGACCCAGGAATGATGTGAAGCTTCGCTGGTTTGTTATCAAGGACTAGCTTATGCTGCTTGATGGCACAAACTGAACCTGGACTACCACTCTTGAACATGAAGTCTCAGGATACAGTGGTTTACCTACTACGCTAACTCAAACTAGACAAAAAATAAAGACTGACTTCCTCACACCACCAGTGTTCCGCAGCCTACAGAGTTGCTAGTGTGTGTCTCAACATCTAATTGAGACTAGATAACAGAAATCAAAAGATAATTATATCAGCACTGTCTAATTATGCAGGCTTTGTGAGAGCTTATAGATTAAGACAAATATTTAACATTTCTCTCATATTCCACACTTATTGCTTTGCCAGTAAAGTCAGGAACAAGTAATGGGATTTTTTTACATTCCAAATTATTTCAAAGATTTATCTTCTAAGGAAACAACACAGAAGTACCTTTATCTGCAGCTCCTGTGATCAACATTGCAACACCTTAATCTAAAAGTGAAATGTATACAATGAGAATTATGTGGGACTTTCTGAAAAATTTTTTCTCTGAGGTAGAATATACTTCAATTAAATCATCTCAGAATTAGATAATCAATAATCCACTTTTCTCACATTCAACTGACTATCAAAGCTGACTAATATCATTGGTCAGCTGTAGAGCAACACCACTTTCACACACTGTCATAGACAAAACAAGTGTTTCCTAAGGAGTTTAAATGCTCTTCCACTTAATCTAGGCCTCTGTCACAGAGCCTGCGACCTGATCTCTCCCCTTCAGTCTCCAGCTCAGCTCTGCTCTCAGTTTCAAATAGAACTCTCTGAAAATCCTCAGTAGGGAACCTTACCCTTCTGATGTCCTTTTAGGAAATACTACTTATCTACTTCAGGAAACCTACTTATTCTTCTATAAACCACTTAAAAAGCCTTGGCTAAGAAAAACAGTTTCCAAAAGAATTTTTAGTAAGCTCAAAGCATTCTTTTTATGTAATTTATTTCTTTAATCTTCCTGTGCTTTGTCGTAATTGAGTATTGTTACACAGATCTGATCACTTAACTACTTTGCATAAACACTAGAGGTGGTCTAGCATTGCTATAGTGTTGCCACAGCATTGCCTATAGGATGGCTTAAGGAGTTTTATTTTCCTCTCTGAGAGCTGGACGGATGTTATTTTTGACCACTTTTAACATTGCCCATTAAAATGAATAGGGAAAATTAAATGAAACCAAACAAAAACTCCACTAACACAGTTTCAAACCACACCAAATTTTCAGGATAGCTTCTAAGTAAATGTGACAAGTATCCTGTGTCTTTTAATGACCATATTAATTATTTTAAAAACTCTTAAAGCTAATTACATTTAAAATGTTGTGGTTGGTGGTCAGCGTTCCACCCCACAGACTGTCATTAGGTGATACGGTAAGATACCACTGATTATTCATGTGTAATGCATGTTTCCTAGACACACATGCACGTCTCTTCTCCTCTTTAAAAGGACCACCATGGAAAGGTACCTGCAGTCTCTAGAGATGAAGTCATCAATGGATGACTTCATCAATGTAAAGCCTGTTGCTAAGTTATTGTTAAATGTAAACCGCGGTGATGTATTTCTTTACGTACTGCGGTATATAAAAACCCTTAAATAAATAAATAAATAAATAAATAAATGCTGGCCTATAAAATGGCAGACTTCCAATAGCAAGATACCTCGGAAAAGGGTCTATCTACTGTTCAGTAGTATGATTTGTTCCAGTGTGCTTTGTTCTTCAGTCTCTCTGTCTTTATTCTTCAGTCCCAGTGTCTTCGTTCTTCAGGTCCAGTGTCTTTATTCCTCAGATGCAGTGTCTTCCTTGGAGATGGATTTTGAAGCTGATGGCAATATTGTGAATGCAGACCTCTAGCTAATGATTTCATATGAAGCCTTTGAACCATGAGAGGTGGGCCAATCCCATGCAAGATCTTAAATATAAGTAAAAGCACTTTACATTTACATTGTAACCTTATGGGCAACCAATGCAGTTTCATTAGAAGAGGAACTGCAGATTCATGTCTAGAGTAGAGATGTGCTTTGGGTAAAAATTTTGTGTCGGGTTTCATTTTGCCCCCCCCACAGGAATTTTGTTTTTCCCCTGGTTCAGGTTTTTTTTTTTTTCAGGGACCCCAATTTTCGGGTTAGTGCGCACTAACTCAAAAAGGAATTTTTCCTGAAATTTTGCAAAAAAATATCATTTTTTTTTCTCCCAAACCATTCCAAATTAGGCAATTTCATTGACATTCCCTAATTTGGGAAAAACGATTGCACATCCCTAGTCTTGCTGCCATGTTTTGAACCATTTGAAGCCTTCTAGTTAAAATACCTGAAAGGCCCTAGTTTATGGCATTACAATAATCGAGAACTGCAAATACTAAAGCATACACCACCGATTTCAAAACTGCAAAAGTAAAAAATGGTTTTAATTGTCATACCAGTCATAGACATCCATATACTGTTCTTAAAACTGCACCAACCTGATTTTCCATAGTCCAGCTAGAATCTAACTTAACTCCCAAGGACCTGATCTCTTCTATAATAGTCACTGGATCTCCATCAATGGAAACTGGAATTTTTCCAAATTATTACCAATCTGTATAATTTCTGTTTTTTTAGAATTTGAAAATAAACAATCCTCTTTTAACCATCTACTAACTGCAATCATACACTTTTCCAATTGAGAGATAGTGGTCATTGGATACAATCATTTGTACATCATCAGGATATATGAAGAGATATGGATCCTGTACACCAGACTTCAGCCAGCCTATACTTCTGTCCAGTCCTACCACTCCAGAACCTGAAAAGGAGGCAGACGTCTCCACTCATGTGATGGTGGCTGTCATCAGTCAAAACAGCCCAGAAGAGACCATCCCTTCATTTATTACTCAGCTTCTTACCCAGGAATCACATGAGCTATTAGAAAAAAACAATCATTTGGTTATAGAAGCTACCACCAAAGCTATGACACATGTAGGAATCCATAAAAATTTGTGTTGCTGGTACCCCTGCAAGGCTTCAAGAGGGGGACATAAGAGAGGGTTTACTGTTGCACGGAAGAGCCGGGGTTTTGAAAAGGGCGGGGCAGGGTTCAGTTGGTACAGCGCCATTTTGTGCTTTCCTGGTGAAGTGTGCACCAGCAGCTGGCCAGTGCATGGAACTTACTTCACCTCTTCAGATGAAATAAGTTCCACGACAAAAAAAGATAGGTCACCCCATGAACTGTTGCTCTTACCTCCGAGTCAGCCCAAGTTGTGGCAAGAAGCCGCCAGCACATGAGGCATGATGCCTTCACCGACTTCTGCAAAGCTGACTGCCATTCTGTGACATGGTGAGATGCTGTTGGTGATTCCTGTGTGGTGTACCCTCCGATCACTTCTCCCCCTTTAAAGGAACCATTGCAGAAATATTCCTGTGACCCCTAGAGATGATGTTGCTGATGCGACCCTATAAAAAGGCAGGTGCCCCATAGCAAGACACCTCAGCAACAGGTCTCCCTACTATTCAGTAGTGTAAGTAGCTCCAGCATTATTCATTCTACAGTTCCAGTGTCTTCAGTTCTTCATCTCCTGGTTACCTGCCTGTTCTTCCCCTCATCATCCTACTTGCAGAACTATCCCTCCTTCCCTTCAGACAGATACCCAGTATTGACCTTGGCCTGACTTCTTGATTCTCTTGACCACCACCTGCCACTGACTTCTACTCTGTTCCCAGATTCACCTATCCTAAGTCATCTCCAACCCAAAAACCTCGATGAATATCTCTGCCATCAGCAGAGGCACCCATCTTAGAACTGCCAGCCCTCGGCACTCAAAGGCTCAGCTGAGGGGAATGTGGGCTGGTAAAGGCAAAACTCCAGTTAGGCCTCTGCCTCTTCCGGGATCTCATGCCAACGGTGGGAACCTACAAGTCTCTTCCCTGCAGGTTGTGCCAACGCCACGTTGGCCTAAGGGTCCACAAATTCAAGATAGAACTTGCAACTAAAATATTTTATCCCAAAACCAAGGGCCAAAACCATGTTTTTATAATCCCTTCTGGTGACCACCACTACCAAACCCTAGTTTCTGATGAGCTGTTACCATTTTTAATCACAGAGACCCCCTGGGGAAAATGGGTTGTATAATTCTATTAATATTAACTTTTGACCTCAAATTCTAGATATGGTCAGGTCACTGTAACCCCTAAATGAAACCAAAACTGTCAAGGAAATGAACTTTATTAATTTTGTGAAGTTTATTACATTTATTGGTGTCAGATTTCCAGGGGCTGTACATAAGGTTAGAGCCTCTCTTAATGCTCCCCACCAAAATTGCAACTGTTTTAAACCTCTAAAATGTGTTGGTTTTATTTGTATTCATTTTTAAAACTCTAAATTTTCTTCAAGCACTTCCTGGGGTAGCCTCTCACTTACGTCATCGCTTGCACTACTAATGGTTGGGGCTTTGGTTTCAGCCTTGACACTGTCTGTTCCTTTAATTTCACAGCGGCAGCATTCCCAGTGTTCTGGCCCCAGCTGCATCTTCGCAGCACAGATTTAGTTTAAAAAAATTATTGTGCACTTCTTCAGGCCACTGGAAGCTGCCAAGGCTCTTGCAGCCCCATCTGCCTGGATCGAGGCTGACCACCTCATTTACTTTAATCACAGCTCTCTGCCGTGTTGGGGGGAATCCCTGGCGCGACCAGCCTCTTCTTGTTCACAGTTTACCGCTGTGTTCAGTTTTAATGCGGCTGCAGTGCCACTGGAAGCAGGGTCATGCTGCTCTTCCTGGGCCTCTCCAAAAATAAAAAAAAACATTGGGACACTCTCCAATTGGCCGACCCTGCCCCACCAGCCATCGGGCCATGATTTCATGGGCTTCCCTAAGCCCACCAATGAATGGATCATGGACTTCATTGCCCCAACACCCACTGATCGGGTAAATATATTTACCTATTTTACCCCCATTTACATATGCTTGACTACTTTGCCATTGGCAGAATGCTTTGATGTTTATTCAGGACATTTTGGGCAGTTTATTAATCAGTGTTGTGATGTATTCCCAGGAGTTCTACAATGACAAATTCAAGGTAGGATTTGTGCTAAGTTATTCTTGAGTAAAACATTAAACTAGGCCTCCCTGCTACTGAAACATAAAAGCCACCTATTGGAAAACTGGAAGGTTTACTACTAGTCCTTGTCACAGATGTTGATAATTCCCATTGTGCTCACACTACAGAGCTGAGGCTCTTGCACTTGAAAGAAGGCTCAAAATCTATTGCTATTTATGTTTCTTGGTTTCAACACTTAGGGGTACATTTTCAAAGATGCACCAATTTTATAACATGCGCATGTCACCATTTGCATATTATAAAATCCAATACCCGTGCACACAAGTGCCCGGCTTTGTATTGGTGTGAGCATGTGCATGCGGCTGCCCACTTGCATACATGAGGGGGGGGGGGGGATTGGGCCTTTGCCAAGTTCCCTCCCATTCCGCACCAACAAAGGAGTGGACTAGGAGGGAACTTCCCTGTCCCCGAAACTAACTTTCCTCCCTTTTACCCTCTTCACCCTGACCCCTAAACTGACCCTAACTAGCCTATCTTTTCTTGCTGTGGAACTTACTTCATCTGAAGAGGTGACATAAGTTCCATGCACTGGCTGGCTGCTGGCGCACTCTTCACCAGGACATCACAAAATGGCGCTGTCCCAACTGAAATCTGCCCCACCCTCACCCCTTTTCAAAACCCAGGCTCTTCCATGCATACTGGGAGATACGCGCGTGGCCGGGCCATTTTGAAAATATGCCCAGCACACGCTTGGCCCGGCCACGCGCGTATCTCCCAGGATTTTCATGCCCCTGGTTTTGAAAATGTACTTGTTAGTCACAGACATGATATGGAACATATGACTTCCAGAGATTACTGAGAAAGGACATAGTAAAATACATAATATCACAGTAATGATGGCAGAAAAAGACCAAATGGTCCAGCCAGTCTGCCCAGCAAATGTTTATGGTAGTAATAGCCCCTCTGTGCTGCTTACTCCAAAGCCTTATGTTAAGGGTAGCAACATTTTTATGGGGTGAACAGTCTTCTTGATAATTTAGACAATGCTGCTTGAACATGCTTTGCTTTTGGAATTGGCAATAGAAGCATTACTATGCTTTTTCCCTGATGTTTGCCTATCAATACGCTAGACCTTAAAAATCGGGGATTGGTGTTGGCTGTCTTTGAATCCAATTCCTTGTTTTCCCTCCATCAGAGAGAGAAAGGCTGCAGTTACATCAAAAACAATCTGTTGCAGACCCGGGCCGTGCCCTGGGACCTTCACTCACCTCTGCCCTGGCCCGGGCCGCTGGCGCCTCGTTCGGGCCTGCTCGGGCCTCCGACGTGGTGCCCCTCTCTCGAGGGAGACGCCGGCGTCCTGCCGCAGCTAACCCCGCACCCTACGCACGCTCGCGCATCGGAGCTCCCAATTTAAAGGGGCCAGTGTGGGGAAACTCCAGCACCACCCTCCAGCTGATATCAGACACTGCAGGGTATTTAAACCCTGCAGCCACACTCCTACCTCACCTTGCAACGAGGTTGACTCTTTGGAGTGATTAGTTGTGCTTCCTGTTCCTGGTTCCTGCTTCTTCTCGACATCTAATTCCTGGCTCCTGACCTTGCTTCATTCTCCGACTCCGGCTTCTGATTCCATCCCTGGTTTTGGCATCCGACATCTGACTTCTGGCTCCTGACCTTGGCTTGCTCCTGGACTTCGGCTTCGTCTCTTCCACTGCCGCAGGTATTTGTTCGTCATCCGCCCGGTGGGTTCTCCTAAGTCCCAGCTGCTCGGGTCCTCAGGGACTCCTCCCAGGGGGACCATGGGCTTCCAAGGGTGAAGTCTCTCTGACCTCCTGGGCGCCATCTCTTCATTGGATTACCTCGGCAGGCTGTTCTTCTGATCCTTGGTTGCATAGGATCCACCTAAGACCAAGAGGTCTGGGTCCCTACGGGCTCCTCCTGGGAGGACCTCGGGCTTCCAGTGGTGAAGCCGTCTCTGAAGCCTCTTCTCAGTGCCGCCTGCTGGCTGCTACACCCACTGTGGGCATCCACAGCATGATACCCACAGCCACAGCCGGCCCAAGGGTTCACGATCTTAACACAATCAGGCCGATTGGTCTGCAAGTGTGCATGTATGTCATAAATAATTGTCGCCAAACCTTTGACCACTCTTCAAGCTTTCTTAAATTGTTTTTCATTCTCTTTACTCCTTCAGGTATGTCCACTGTGTTGCAGATTTTAGTATCATCTACAAAAAGACAAACTTTTCCCTCTAACTTTGAACAGAACAGGTCCCAGAACTGATCCTTAAGGAACTCCACTTAACACAGTTATCTCTTCAGAGTAAGTTCCATTAAATGTTGTGAGATTTTTTTCTATTCAGCTCAGGTGGGAATTTTATGTAGCATAGTTGACTGCAGCTACTAGAAGAGTTGGCTGTCTTTATACATAGGATTCTGTCATTGGAGATCGTAAAAGGTCAATGGAATGTTACAATTTTATGCACTAAAAGATTTCTGATATTTTCTCTGTAGGCCACAAAATATATTTGGTAGAAGTGAATACATTTTTTTCAGTAGATTCACAACTGGGAGCTCAATTGAAAAAGTGGAAAAGCAATCATTTGATGTTTTTTAGTCATTTGTTTAACTCAATAATCTCAGTGCGTGTATTTTGTAAATTACTTATTAGTTGTAGTAAATGTGGTTAAATAATTTACAGTTTCATTTAAATTAAGTGCTTTACAATCAAACACTGTTTATTCATTAAGAATGACAATTTACAAAAGTTTGACATTATCAGGAAATACAACTGTACACACTGCTTTTTGTACAAATTGGTATATGTCGTAAAGGATTCAGCATTATGTGTTTTCAAATTGATTATTAACATTTATGTAATCTGTGATTTCAATGTGATTGTCATCTTTATACTAACACTAACCTCAACCCAGAAGGATGGGATTCCCTGGTAAGGCAGAAAGGTGAGAGACTTTAGAAATTGTAACCTGTAAATTTGTTACGATTCCTCCTGTAGCTGTGCCACAGGAGGCATCTCACCTTCTTTGGAGGCCGCTCCGAAGCCAGGGCCTCGCCTGAGCAACTGTCTGGATCCTGCTCCATGGCCTGGGAGGCCTTCGGTGTTGTTTGGGGCCTACTCAAGGCCAACTATTGTGGGCGGGGAGGGAGGCAGGGGCAGCCGAAGGCCACCCCACCCCCTTAAAGAAAAAGGAGAAAAGGGGCAACAGAGGGAAGGAAATTTCGCATTACTCCAGTGCCTACTCAAGGCCTGTTCCACTACAGCCTGGATGCTCTGGTATGGGCCACGCCCTTCTCCTAAGGGGCAGGCCCGCGGCTCCTCTCCACTCTTATGGAGCCAGCAAGGGGCAGACCATCTGGACTCCTCCATGCGAGTTGCCTGCTTCTAGGCTATAAAAGCCTTGCTCCAGCACTCATGCTTTGCCTTGCATTGGAGTTACATGATTCTGGATGTCTCCTCTTCCGGAGCTCTGTCAGGCCTCCGTATTTGCTTCAGCTTAGTGTCCGTGTCTTGCATGCCCTGATGTTTCACGATGTCCCTTGGTTTTTGTTCCTGACCCTGGTGTTTTAATCTTCCTTTTGACTGCCAGGAGTGCAGTAACCTGCTTCAGACTGCCAGGAGTACAGTACCTTCCCTGGACTGCTTTGTGCAGCATTTCCTTCCCTGCCTGGATCCGCTCCCGCAGATGTGGGACAGGGTGGTCTGTGACCATACCAGACGTACTGGCTGTGTAGTGCGCCCTGAGGGACAGTCCCGTCACCCTTCCTGCTTGTTTCAGAGTCTATGTCTACAGTATCCTGTTTCAGAGTCTACGTCTACAGTATTCTGCTTTAGAGTCTATGTCTACAGTATCTTGCTTTAGAGTCTATGTCCACAGTACCTTGCTTCAGAGTCTACGTCTACAGTCTTTGGTTCCTGAGTTTTTCTCGTCTATTTTTGAACCTTCGTCTGCCCACGCCCTGAGTCCGGCCTGCTGCCTCTTGCCATCTCAGTGGCAGGTCCGAAAGGGCCGGGAATGGTCGGAGGACTGTTCATCACCAACACTCCACATGTTGGTTCCAGAGGCATGCAGGTCCGGCTGGGGGTCGGGCTCATGCTACACCTACCCTTGGTGCAGGATCGTGCCAGGGGCCCAAGGGCACACTCTCTCTAATGGGGACCGCTCTCCTAGCGCTCCCCGGTAACAAAATTACAGGGGTTCAGAGGCACTTTATACATCCAGGTTTGTGCATGTGTGTCTGTGAACAAGTGTGTGCATATATGCAAAACCTCATTACTGGTATGACTTTTTTCTAATTATAATGTACAATTTCCACAGGACCCAGATAAGGGTGAAAACTGGCTCCAGATATTCAGGACAGGTTGATCCAGGCATGATTTTATCCCATTATATGTCAAGATTTATTCTGATTTCCCTATTGCATTCCCTAAGAAAAGCAAGACTATAAGTACCTGCATGCAGGTGAGTAAAAGCAGGACTGGATCAAACTACCCTGAAAATCTGGAACCAGTTGGCAACCCTAGTCTCTAGCTTGTTTGAAGCTAGGTAGAGAGGGCATTTTACAAATCAACTCCTCTTGTACCTTTCATCGATTCAAACAGCAGAAAATCTTCAGTGTTGTCAACTTTGCTGTTGATACCGCCTACTGTTTATATAAAGCCGTACCTCCAACTCAATACCGAGTTAAAAGTTCCCCCTCTTACAGTGGTATAAATAGTAAAGTGACATATTAGTCTTTATTTCTCCCTCCCTCTCCCTCTCTCTCCCTCACCCCCAATGGCATGTGCAATAAAACCCTTTTTGCTGAAACGCCCCCTACAATGGATTAATCAGTGTGTGAAGCAAAAACTAGGGCAGGTGCGATAAATGTATTCCACCTTGTGGAAATTACCTATGTGATGTGGGAGCATGGAAATTAGCCTAACCATGCCCCTTTTTATCTCAGGTGCTGTTTCTGCCATAAATATAGCATTTTGATAAATCTAGGGGCTAGGAACATAAATCAAGGCAAATATATAGCAAGCCTGATTTACTAAGACTTTTCTTCCATTATGTGTCTATAGGAAATATGCTTAGTAAATGAGGAACTTAAGTACATAACCCCTAGAGTCATCGAAATGCTATAAATATATCAGAAATAGCACCTGCAATAAAAAAATGGACATGGTTAGGCTATTTTCCCATGTTACTACAGTCACTAGCTAGGGACTGCATTGTACAAATCGACAACTCCTCTTGTTGTACCTTTCATCGATTCAAATGACAGAAAATCTCCAGTGATTTCAAATTTGTAGTTAATTCCTCTGACTATGTATCTAACACCACGCCTCAAACCCACCGTGAGTTGAATGTGCTCATCTATAGTGCTAGATATATAGAGAGTCCTTATCTCCCTATTAAAGTGTTCTCTCTCTAAAAACAGCTTTCCCCCACTGCAAAAAAAGGTGTAATTATTTCTGACATTAAATCCCATGTTACTGTACATTAATCTACTGCATTCTGTGATAGAAGACCACAATTTACAATAATTTCTCCCACTTGCATACTAAATTGCATAATGACATTTATTGCATGCGTAGACCCATTTAACACACATTCTGGTTCTAATGCATTTTGATGAATGACCCAGTAAGATAGGTGTCTAAGTCTAGGAGCTCAGCTTTTTTTGAATATTGATTACTGGACACCACAGAAGACCTTCTAGACTGACCCTTTGATTCTCCTTGTTTTCAGGAATAATTGTTGCTGCAGAAATGAATACTGTAACAATTGGAGTGGGGGTGGGTGAAAGATAAGACGGTTTATAGTCTGGCCTTCTGTAAGGCCCAGATGAGGTTGTATAAAACATCTGTTAGGAAAGCTAACAAGTAATGTATATTGAGTCAGCTGAATGTAGGAAAGAATTTCCCTGCTACATTCTTCCAAGTGGTAATTAACTTAGTAACTATAAAATCTATTGAAGGCTTAAAAGGGCTTGCGTTTCTATTATGCAGGATGATTGCTGACATTTTGAGGGAAAATTTAGGACAGATTACTTTGAGAATGGGGAATGATAAGGCCTGAAAGGTGAAGGCACCTGTAAAGACTCTACCTGTTGCAGACCAGGATGTTGTTGATGCTTTGCTCCAAGAGCAAAGCATCAACAACATCAATAGATTAAGCATGTAGCATGGAAGCTTTGGGAAGCTTTATAGAATTTAGGTAAATTAGAATTCTAGAATTGGTTTAGCTTTTCAGTAATATCAAACCTTTGTGTTATGGATCCAATTATTTCCTTCTTATTGAAGAAAATGGGATCAAACTTGTTCTCTTGACTGGTGTAGCTGACAAACAATTCTTCTGAATAGGATTAATTACCTGGGGCAATGAAGAAGGCAGTGGTTAGCCCAGTCTACTACTACCCGGACTCTCATCTCTCTTTCCCTAGTGAAGCAGATTGAAAGCATTGCTTGTTAACAGTTATTAGAGTTTGCAGAAGCTCACAATGTTCTCCATCATTGCTAATTGGGTTTCTGAGCCAATCATGGTACAGAAACCATGTTGGTATTAATTAGGGATGTGAATCGTTTTAGGACGATTAAAATTATCGTCCGATAATTTTAATATCGTCTTAAACCGTTATGGAACACAATACAATACAGATTCTAACGATTTATCGTTATAAATCGTTAGAATCGTGAGCCGGCACACTAAAACCCCCTAAAACCCCCCCCCGACCCTTTAAATTAAATCCCCCACCCTCCCGAACCCCCCCCAAATAACTTAAATAACCTGCGGGTCCAGCGGCGGTCCGGAACGGCAGCGGTCCGGAACGGGCTCCTGCTCCTGCATCTTGTCGTCTTCGGCCGGCGCCATTTTCCAAAATGGCGCCGAAAATGGCGGCGGCCATAGACGAACACGATTGGACAGCAGGAGGTCCTTCCGGACCCCCGCTGGACTTTTGGCAAGTCTCGTGGGGGTCAGGAGGCCCCCCACAAGCTGGCCAAAAGTTCCTGGAGGTCCAGCGGGGGTCAGGGAGCGATTTCCCGCCGCGAATTGTTTTCGTACGGAAAATGGCGCCGGCAGGAGATCGACTGCAGGAGGTCGTTCAGCGAGGGTTCCGGCGCCTCGCTGAACGACCTCCTGCAGTCGATCTCCTGCCGGCGCCATTTTCCGTACGGAAAATGGCGCCGGCCATACGCGTATGGCCGGCGCCATTTTCCGTACGAAAACGATTCGCGGCGGGAAATCGCTCCCTGACCCCCGCTGGACCTCCAGGAACTTTTGGCCAGCTTGTGGGGGGCCTCCTGACCCCCACGAGACTTGCCAAAAGTCCAGCGGGGGTCCGGAAGGACCTCCTGCCGTCCAATCTTTTTCGTCTATGGCCGCCGCCATTTTTCGGCGCCATTTTGGAAAATGGCGCCGGCCGAAGACGACAAGATGCAGGAGCAGGAGCCCGTTCCGGACCGCTGCCGTTCCGGACCGCCGCTGGACCCGCAGGTTATTTAAGTTATTTGGGGGTGGGGGATTTAATTTAAAGGGTTGGGGGTGGGTTTTAGGGGGTTTTAATGTGCCGGTTTTTCGATTTTTCGATTTTTTCGATTTTTTAACGATTTTTCACGATTTTTTCACGATATTTTACCCCCCCCAAACGGCAACAATACGATTCCCTCCCCCTCCCAGCCGAAATCGATCGTTAAGACGATCGAGGACACGATTCACATCCCTAGTATTAATAGGTGATAGTATTTAGATACAAGCAGAAGGGAGAGTTGATTCTTGTTTCATTCTATTTGACTTCTCTGCTGCATTTGATACACTACATTCTGTTAGATTGAACTTTTGTGATGGGGTAAAAGGCCTGACACTCGACTCTCTGTCTTCATTCCTTTCCAATTAAGTATAAATTGTCCTGTGGAATGGCCAGAAGTATCTTTCTCCTACAGGGCACTGGGTTATCACTCCTTCATTTTGTAAGAGTGATCCAGAAGGATGAGATGATTTGTCAAATATTTGGTGATGAAATCTACCTTATGACAGTTATAAAAGAAGACCAGGTCTCCAGCATGACAGATCTTTCTACTTATTTAGAAACAGTGATACAATGGTTTGAAGATTCAAATCTAAAACCCAGTTTCTTTAAGATTGATGTGCTCTGAGTAAATAGAATGAAAGATGGATATTGTAGTCTTTCCCATAGTATTGGGTGTTAAGTTAGAGCCTAGACCAGGGGTCAGGAACCTTTTTGGCTGAGAGAGCCATAAACGCCACATATTTTAAAATGTAATTCCATGAGAGCCATACAATATGTTTAAAACTAAATACAAGTAAATGTGTGCATTTTATGTAAGATCACACTTTTAAAGTACAATAAGTCTCTGAAAATATTACACCAGGCCTTAAGACACCAATACATCTCCTATTAGGAAAACGGACCAAGTCAGGCTGCTATAGAGTCCTACACAGAAACTACACGCCAGCAGAAAACCTCACCTGAATCACGTGCTGTCCCTCACCTAACATAGAATAAAGAGACCAAAACGCATAACAAGAAGCATGCAGACAAAAACTGAATTGGAAACTGCAACAAGCCAGAGTCTCTGTATGCAGTGTAACAAAGGAAAAAAAGAAACATCACACATCCTTATAAAACAAATCAAGAAATATAAAATCATCAGCAGTAAAACTGTACTAACAAAAGAACATATTTCGAAACAGCTGATGAGTGGAATATCCAATAATTAAAAACTCATATAAAACATTTCCAGATACCAACAAATATTTCAAAATAGCAGACACAAAGATCCAGTAATGAAAATAATAAGGATACAAAAATTTTTTGCTCTGCATACCTGGGAACGTTTGATATCCAGGTGTCCTGAGATTGTTCTGAATTAGCAGGAGGTGGGATGGTTTGCTTGGAACTTTCTCCTCTCTCAGTCACATACCAGCGCTCTCTCTCACACTGGCTCTCAATGACACACCTATACACACATGCTCTCAGTCACTCACATATACAAATGTTTTTTCTCTCTCACTTATATAGGCTCTTAATTACACATTTACACACATGCTGTCTATCTTTTCACGCTTACACACACACAGGCTTTCAATCACATAAATACATGCTGTCTTTTTCTCTCACACACAGACTCTCATTCACATGCTTACAAACATGTCCTCTCTTTCTCTCATTTACACACAGGCTCTCAATCACATACTCACATGCTCCCTCACCTAAATCAGCTCTCAATCACACACAGACACACATGGTCTCTCTCTCTCATTTAAACACAGGCTCTCAATCACATACTCACATGCTCCATCACCTAAACCAGCTGTCAATCAGACACAGACACACATGATCTCTCTCTTACTTATACACACAGGCTCTTAATCATACATACACATGATCTCTCTCACACACAAAGGATCTCAATCATACACACATACTCTTTCAAACAAACAGGTTTTCAATTACAAACTTACACATACAGGGTCCCAATGGTAAACTTACATTCATGCTCTCTCTCTCACAGGCAGGATCTCAATCACAGACATACTCTCTTTCACATATACAGGCTCTCAATCATTCACATACATGCAATCTCTCACTCACACACACAGGATCTCAAACACACATGCTTGCTCGCTCATTCACTCTCTCTCTCCCCCTTCCCCCCCCCCCCCCCCGGGAACTCGCGGCAGCAGCAGCCACCTCCCAACGCTAACCTCCTTCATTTTCAGCCCTCGCGGAGGCGAAGGCGGAGTCCCATCGGCCGCGGTTGAAGATTTTCATTTTCCTCCGAGCCGCGCTGCAGTCTTCTTCCCGTCGGACACTAGCGTGCCTGCGCGGGTCTTCCCGCGCAGGCACCCGATGCTCTCCACTTCCTCTTCCGGGCCGCGGGAAGAAGAGAGCACCGGCGTGCTCTCTTCTTCCCGCGGCCCGGAAGAGGAAGTGGAGAGCATCGGGTGCCTGCGCGGGAAGACCCGCACAGGCACCCGATGACTCCAGCGCTGGCACCCGGCTGACACCCGATGACTCCCGCGCAGGCACCCGGATGACTCCAGTCGGCGTGCTCTCTTCTCCTCCCCCCCGCGGCCCGGAAGAGGAAGTGGTGAGCATCGGGTGCCTGCGCGGAAGAAGAGACCACGCTAGTGTGGTTTCTTCTTCCTGCGCAGGCACCCGATGCTCTCCACTTCCTCTTCCGGGCCGCGGGGGGGAGGAGAAGAGAGCACGCCGGTGCCGCTGACTCCAGCTGTCCTGCCGCGTTCCGCCCGGGCTGACAGCATTTTAAGCCCGGGCGGCGGAGGACCGGGGAGCAGCTGGGTCAGCGGGGAACCGCGAAGTATGGCGACACTTGTCTGCGAGCCAGATGC
This sequence comes from Rhinatrema bivittatum, assembly GCF_901001135.1. NCBI lineage: Eukaryota > Metazoa > Chordata > Amphibia > Gymnophiona > Rhinatrematidae > Rhinatrema > Rhinatrema bivittatum. The sequence goes on along the minus strand of NC_042616.1, from coordinate 561,621,380 downwards.
AGCCCTCAAAAGAGCCATATCTGGCTCGCGAGCCATGGGTTCCCGACCCCTGGCCTAGATGTACTATCCATAGCCTTAGGGTGCTTTTAAATTTTCAGTTGCAAATAGATGTCTAGGTTTTGCAGGTTATCTAGAGAGTGTTTATGTCTTTGAGATATATTTGTAAGATTCTCAAGTTTCTAGAAAGAAAATATCTATTGCTTGTACTCAATGCTTTATTCCTTGGTAAGGCTGATTATTGTAATGCTTTGTTTCAAGGCCTTCCAGTCTTGAGGCTTAAATGCCTGAAATTACTCAAGAGCATAGCTGCTCATCTTATTGATGATGGAAAGAAGCACTCAAATCATGTGATTCTCTATTCTTAAGACACTTCACTGGCTTCCAATTGAAGAGTTTAAGATAATTATGCTTATCTTTAAATGTCTGACTGAGCTGCTTTCCAGATATATGATGCAGAGAATGCTGAAGTCTTCATAACAAATACTATTAGCCGTACCTTACCTTGCATGCAGAAATTTCCATTTCCTTCTTCTGGCTGACAGCTTTCGACTGCATGGACAAGATTATCATAACCCAAAACTGCTATTTCAGGTATAACCAGGCTGTTTTTGGTTTGTCTCCTTACTTCTGTCTGTGCAAGAGATACAAACGTGATAATCTGATTTATAAAAAAAAAAAATGATGATCATAAAAGTAAAGGAAAAGTGATCAGACCATAATACCCTCTCAGCATCAATATTTAAAGAATGTTGAGTTTGCAGTGCCTGTCTCAGAAAACTTAAATCAAGAATATGACCCTTTTCAAGTGAAGGTTCAAAACTATTTATTCAAATCCCAAGCTGGATATTGTTTCTAGAAACCTGGCACAATGAGGCAGAAGAGGGTCCTAAACCATATGAAAATTGAAATCCACTGCAAGAAACAGATAATTCAAGTTGATATTGCTCATCCCAAGGGTTTCAATCAAAGGTGAGATATTACATGCCAGAAGGCCAGGTGGACAATAACACACCTCAAGATTCAGATTTTTGGTGGACAGTAGTAACAATTCATATGGCTGAGGAAATATTAATTTTGAATTAATTGAACCAAAACAAATTTTGTATATACAGAAAGCACATCACCATCTCATCTACCACATCATGGTTTTGAGGTCACAAAATGAGTAGGAGGACAGAGTTGATTAAGTAACACAGTATCAGTATCCAATAACCATTATTCTGTTGCACATAGTATATCAAGAAAATTATCCCTTATAAGGTCAAAAGCAAATACAGGTTTCTCCCAAATAGACCAGCATTAATAAGTATTACCATTAATATAATCTTACAGAAATCAGGGTAGACAGAAGCCCTCAAAACCGAACAAGATGTCTATACAGAAGAGCATTGGAAGAATCCAGCACAGCTCATTGAGCTGGGCAATATGCCCAAAACATCCATAAGCAATTTGTGATCAAAATTGCATTTTGGACTTATGAGAGAGAAGAAGAGGGAGAGGGAGAGCCTCTGTGGAGATCTTTACAATATTCAACAATTTATATTAGGGATGTGCAGCAGGGATGGATTTGTCCCATTCGGGATTTGGATTTGTAGGGGCCCAAATCCATTGCATCCATTCTTGGGGGGCCCCCGATCCATTCATATGTCAAAAATACATTTGTTCCCCCCAAAAAATAACCCCATCCCAACCCTTTAAAGTTATTTATCTACAACCCCCCACCCTCCTGACCCCCACCAAGACTTGACAAAAGTACCTGGTGGTCCAGCGGGGGTCCTGGAGTGATCTCCTGCACTCGGGCTGTCGGCTGCCGGTATTCAAAATGGCACCGATAACCCCTGTGACATAGTAAGGGCAAAGGCTATCAGCGCCCGACATGCAGGAGATCACTCCAGGACCCCCGCTGGACCCCCAGGTACTTTTGGAAAGTCTTGGGAGTAGGGTCAGGAGGGTCAGGGTCAGGAGGGTGGGGGGCCTATTCGTTGGTGATCTGTTGTATTCGTGGGGGTTCGCCATACGTTTCAGAACCCCCACGAATACAACGAATATGGCATATACGTCGTGGATTCACAATATGTCGAAAACGAATGCACACCCCTAATTTATATCACTATTGGAGGGCCAGCTAATAACTCGAGGTGAGGTTTTGGTGATGGTTTACGGTTTTGGGGCCAGTTTGACATGCAGAGTGAGATGTATGAACAGCACAGTACACCTCAGTGAAGATCTGACGTCTCACAAAGATGGACTCTATAACAGGGTACCATCAAACTAGAGCAAGAGAATATTGTAGAAATCTAATCTTTGTGAGATTTTTCTCACTCCAAATGACATCAAATCTTCACCGATGTGTACTGTGCTTTTTGTATGTCTCACTCTGCATGTCAAACTGGCTCCAAAACCCTAAACCACCACTAAAATCTCACCTTGAGTTATGAGCTGGCCCTCCTATAGTGATATAAATAGCTGACTACTATAAAGGCCTTATAAAGTGTCTCTCTCTCGTTCTCTCTGTCTCTCTCTCTTACATGAAAATCTTTTTGTTGCATTAAAATACCTTTGTGAAGCACCTAAGAGCAGATTTTAAAAGCCCTATGCACATAAATCCAGGAGGATTTACGTGTGTAGGGGGGTTTTGCATGCCGGGCCTATTTTCAAAAGGCCTAGTGGCACGCGAAAATCCCCGGGACGCGCATATGTCCCGGGGCTTGAAAAAAGGGCTGGGGTGTGGGTGGCACGGAGTGTGGCGGGGCGTGGCTAGAGGCTATGACTGGCAGGCACAACTTATAAAATAAAAGTTAGAGGGGAGTTTAGGTAGGGCTGGGGGGCTGGTTAGATAGGCAAAGGGAGGGTTTGGTGTGGGGGCCAGAGGGAACAGGGAAAGCTATCGGGGCTCCCCTAGGGCTCAGTGTGCGCAAGGTGCACTAGTGTGCACCCCCTTGCGCATGCTGACCCCGGATTTTATAACATGCGCGCTGCTGCACGCGCATGTTATAAAATTGGGCGAACATTTGTGCACGCCGGGTAGCACGCAGAGATGTAGGTTGTGCACGTAGGTTTTAAAATCTGCTCCATAGTGTGCTTACTCTAAAATTAACATAGTCATGCTCTTTTTCATGCAATATTTATAGCATTTTGATGAATCTTGGCCATGAACAGACAAAATATCATAGTCACTGAAGAGTTAAACTAGTTTAAAGAGAAAACCTGCTCATACTTACCTGAAGGGAATCTTGCAGAATTCTAAACTATTCTAAAGAGACTGTAATGATAAAATGTTGACACAAAGAAACAGATTTCTTGAATTAAAGTTAAGAATTCAACATTTGTTCTCCTTAAGAAGTAACTCACTGAGAAAAATACGTATCTGATAGTATTTTGGTGAGAAGTAATCTGTGTAAAGGAACCAGTTTCTATTCAAAAAACTGTGTTCAAGAATTACAGTAACAATAAAACATAAACATTGTTTTGCCTATCAGAAGCAAAATATTCTCATTGAAAATATTGACACTTTTGAAATGTTTATTTGATTCAATAATTACATTTGTTTCTAGAAGTGATGAACCTGAAACTATCAATTTTCCAGCAAAATAACAATAATAATTTGATTATATAAGTGCTTTTGAGTTTATTTTTCTCTTTTAATTCATGGTGAAAATACCCTAGGTGAACAAACCATTTCCATAACATCTTTTAAAGCAGAAACCCCAATCTGGCTGCCCACATGACAGTGCCTAAAATAGTTTAGTGTCCAAGGGCATTTACAGCAAATTGGCCCTTAAGTGAAGACATAACTGAAGCAAATCTAACTAAAACATGCATTCCTTTAAAAAAAATGGCCAAAGAAGTAAAGGTTCTGTTTGGGTGGGTAAAGGGAAACTGCTACGTAGGGAAGAAAAGATCATAGGTATCTGGGAAAGAAAAAGAAGAAGAAAAAATAAAGTTCCAAAAATCTAACTAGGAGAAGACTAGGGTTCTGAGGCCAAAATATTAAGAAAAACAATTTAAGATGAGGAACCACTTTTAGTGGAATTTCAGAAAGCACCACTAGCCAAACCTTCTTGATGCCTGTCAAACTATCTCACTTTCTGTCCAAGAAGCAGGTTGTTCCTGTGCCAAAAGAAAAACATAGTGGGCCAGATTTTCAAAGGGGTGCGCGCGTAAGATATGCGCATACCCCCCGAAAACCTGGCCCAAACTCCCCCTGCACGCGCCGAGCCTATGTTGAGTAGGCTTGGCGGCGCGCGCAAGCCCTGGGACGTACGCAAGTCCCGGGGCTTTCCTGGGGGGGGGTGTGTCAGGAGACTTGTTGGGGGGGCGTGTCGTGGATGGCGCGTCATTGGGGGCATTCCGGGGGCATGGCTGCGGCCTCCGGACCAGCCCCCGGACCGGACCCTGATGCGCCGGCAGCCGGCCCAACTTGCGCAAGTTACGCCTGCTTCGAGCAGTCGTAACTTGTACAACAAAGGTAGGGGGGTAGATAGGGGGGTAGATATGGCCGGGGGGGGGGGGGGGGGTTAGGTAGGGGAAGGGAGTGGAAGGGAGTGGAAGGGAATGGAAGGTGGGGGGAGGCCAGAGGGAATGGAGGCAGGCTGCCGATTTTGGGCAGCCTTGCACGCGCTGACCCCGATTTTAATGGATACACGCGGCTACTCGCGGATCTATTGAAATCCTGCATACTCTTGTTCACGCCCGGTGTGCGAACAAAAGTACACGTGTGCGCACATTTATAAAATCTACCCCATTGAGTCTGTTTTTTTGTCCATTTCTAAAGCAAATGGGATCCAATACACTTTCACTCACATGGACAATTTGGTTTAATTTCATAAGACTAGATCTATGACAGGGACCATGCAGACCTCTCTTATGATAACTAACAAGCAGAAATGTGCATTTCTTTCTTTCTTTCTTTCTTTCTTTCTTTCTTTAATTAATTTATATCCTGCTTTTCAGCACTTTAAAGTGGATTACATTCAGGTACTATGGGTATTTCCCTGTTCCCAGAGGATTTATGTAAGTTTGTACTGGAGGCAAAGGAGGGTGGAGTGACTTGCCCAAGGTCACAGGGAGCAGCAGTGGGATTTGAATGCTGGTTTCCCTGATTTGTAGCCCATTGATCTCACCATTATTCTCCTCTTCCTCTATAGAGAAAGTTGGATGGTGGTGTAATATCGTCTATTGTAACACATAATTAGCAGTCTACTGGGGTCCCATACGATTAATATAATTATTCGTAGTATGTAATGATTTTTATAATATTCCTCCTCTCCCCACTCTTCTTTGTGGCTTGATTAGACTCAGTGCAGTTAGGTGCTTTATTATGATTGTATAGAAATGTTTTTTATTTAAGTACTAACTGGTGCAACATAATTATTATTCAGGATTTTCATGTTGTTTGAATTACAAAATAAAAAAATTTAGGAACTGAATTGAATCAACTAAAATAAATGAAAACCAAATCTGATGGCTTGTCAAATGAAAAGAAATCGAGGGGAGTTTGTGGTGGCACCTAGCATCGCCGGCATGGGAGCCGCCATTCATGAGCAGTATAATCTTTACGCTTTTTCAGGTGGCTCTGGAAGAAATGTATGTAATTATTTATAACTATTTATATTCTGCCTAATATAGAAACCCATTCTAGGCAGATTTGATCATTTGGCACCAAGAGACCCAAATGTGTAACCAAAGGGGCCTTTTTAGTCACAAAACTGGGTCAATTGTGTGGTCAGTTTGTTTATGCAATGTTGAAACTGCATACTTTGAGTCAAAGTCAAAAAGAAAAATATATTTCAAAAATCTGCAAGAACAAATCTGGTCAAATCCTGCAATGCAGAGTTTTTGCAATATGTTTAAATCCAGCCCATAGTGATATTTAAAGGATGGCAAAATAATAGCCATCTTTGCACTCCACCCCATTTTTATAAAAGGTTCAATGTTTATTTCACTGAACTATTTAGTTGTGTTTCTTCTTAGGTGTGCAGCTCTCACCATATTCTGCACAGCAAGGAGCTTCAGTTAATCCTGACTGAGGCAAAAATGTGAACTATTAGTTATGAGATACATTTTGCAGAAATAGCAGTTTTACAGTTATAATAGGATTTAATGATCTCACATAGCACAAAATTACCATGTTCAGTCCTGCTATAATGGGCAGTCTTGCAATTTTGTAATGAGGTCAGCTGCTTATTCCATCATGTTTCAGCAGGAGGTGGATTCATTTCATTGAAAACTGCAAAGGACATATTTCTAGTGTATATCCTTGATAAATATAATTATGCCATGATTTGTTTATTTATATTGGGAAGTATCCCCACATGGTGCCACACAGCTATTGACACAAGCATTAATAAATCTGATATGCCATTAGAACCATTACATAATTATGTTAGTGGTGAGTGGGGATTTTGCCAATTTTGCAAGTTGTGGGTGAAGGTTATCTAAATTCAGACCTGTTAGAAATGAATGGTATGCAATGATACATGATCATCTCTATATGTTGCTACAATATTTTTCTAGCTTTAAGACATGTACTCCCTCCCAAAATACCATCTAAAATAAAATATGCCAGAGAAATATGAGCCAGTTATATAGTACATCGGTTTTCAATGTGAAAAAGATATGAAATATCTACAATATAAAATCAATAATTGAGATATTTTTATCAGAAGGGTCAACTCAACCTCAGTTATCATTGCATTCCAAGTGCTAGTCTAATAGGTAGGTGACTCACAAGCATTATACTTATGTGAGAAAATAACTATATTTGCTTTTGTAATATTCAGGAATTCTTTTTTAATAATCTGCCTTTGCTAAAAGCAGTAGTACACTGGGGACCTTCATTTGGACATGACCTACACTGGATCTGAAATAATGCCTAAGGCTGATTTCATAGTAGAGATGACTTATTGTGCCTCCATAGGCAAGATATAAAGTTCACCTTTTAAAACCTTTCTGGTGACCCATCTCTCATAGCTTCCTATGCTGCTGTATGTTGCTGCTCCAGTTATGACAGCTCAAAGTAGAAATAAAATGAGGAAAGAATGCCCAAAATACCAATAAATGTTAAGACCCTTTCAGATCCACAGAACTGAACAAAACTCAATCTTGTTTCACCAACCCTGATGCAAGTCATGTGCATGAAGTTGTTAAATATTTAACTAACCCTGACTAGTGGAAACACTCCATAAGAGAGTAGTAATTTTTTGATAATTCAGTACTAATCCTGAACTTTAATTACTATTGTTGCTAATCTAGGATTAACCTCTACCAGAGAAAACATCAGGGTCGGGAATGACGGGGATCCAAGACTAGAATTTTACTTAGATATAGCCTGAGTAATCCTGAGTACTGGAAGTAGGGATGTGTAAACTATTTAAAATCAAACTGAAACCAGAAAGATTTTAGTCTGCTTCAAGGTGGAAAAATTCTTCAGATATCCCTAGAATCCACTGGATTTTATTTTCCACAAATATCAGTAAGATCCAAGAAATCTGACGCCCATGAGATAAAATGCATGAAAATCTGATGAAGATTTTATGGGGCTTTATGGTGGATTTCTGAAGACCCACTGTGAATTTTCCTAGCAAAAAGGACTATTATCTTTAAAAAAAAGATTCAAAAACCAATGTCATGAACCTGCATATTTTAAAGGGGAGAGTCAAATTAGTTCACCAATTTTTTACAAAAAAGGAAGGACTTATCCTCCCTCTAATCTCTGAGATCTGGCAGAAGTATGGGAATATCAAATTGTTTCCTGTAATTGAGGATAGTGAAACAAATTAGTGGATCATTGATTAATAACACTGCTGAAGGCAGATTACTTATTAGACACAATTACAATGACAATATGTAAGAAAAGCTTTAGCATGGGTATAGTACACTATGGGACAAATATTCAGAAAACCCAAATAAGAAACCCAAAATGGTGCCTAAATTAGGCACCTATTTTCAGCCAAACATAGGTGCCTAGAATGTCAGCTAAAAATTCACATACATTTAGGGGCCAGTTTTCAAAGGGGTGGATATTCAAAGCTAAACATTTAAGTAAAATAGCAAGATAAAAGTCATCCAGCTAACTTATAAGGGATAATACCAGCAGCATGATTATACTGCTTAATATCCCCAAATAAGTCACTAGGTAGCTAACTTTAGACTTGCTATTGGGCAAGTCTAACTTATTCAGTTAATATAGCTAGAATATTGTTACTTATCCAGCAATTTAACTGGATAAGTATCTCCTCCCCAAAACACCCATTTCCATCTACCACTTAGCAGAAAAAGAACTTATCTGGCTAAATACTTATATAGATAAATGGTGGCAGCTTTACTCAGTTCCCTCCACTTTTCTCGATAAGTCCTTTTTTAGCTGGCTAAGGCCTGGATTTTCTCAGGTAACAGACCTGAGAAAATCCGGCGGTAACGGGGGGTGGGGGGGGAGCAAAGCGGGGGCAGGTCTGCGAAAGCTGGCAGCCATCGCACCACTGCGGTGCGCTGGCTGCATGTCCCTGACTTGGCACCCTCCCCCTATTACATGTGATGCACATGCACAAATAATGCAAAATGCATGCAAAGAAGGTCATTAATAGGCAATTTGATGTAAATATTTTATCACAGCTGACTGAGAAAGTGGTCAGCTGCAAAAAAACAACAACACCTATTTGAAATATGGTTAATGTGAGGCGGGAGGTCTGGGATCTTTACATGAGTCCCCAGGCTCCTGCCTCAAATTTAAAGAGCCAGTCAAAAAAGAAAAATCCCATGGGAAAATGGGGAAGTTGAGCGGAGGTGAGTACTGACCCCCAGTTCAACCCAAGGCTGCTACTCGAGGCTTCCCTAACTCCGCAAAAATAATAAATCACAACAATGAGCCCATGCAGCGATGACCCCGTCCCATCCCTCCTCAGAAAGGTATATTAATAGTGTTATTGCGATTCAGTGGCCCCCACCCCACTCTTCTTCCCATTTTCCACTAACACTCAGTTCAGTACCCTGCTTTCCCCCAAATGAAATTAACCTCATTGTGGGTTCAGTTTCACCCACCCCTTGACCCACTCCTGCACTCCCAAACCTTACCAAGCCATTTTGCGCAAAATGGCGCCGGCCGTACGGCAACACGATTCAACTGCAGGAGGTCATTCCGGACCCCCGCTGGACTTTTGGCAAGTCTTGTGGGGTCAGGAGGCCCCCACAAGCTGGCCAAAAGCCCCTGGGGGTCCAGCAGGTGTCCGGGAGCGATCTCCAACCGCGAATCGTTTTTCCGTACGGAAAATCGATTCGCGTGCAGGAAGTCGTTCCCGGACCCCCGCTGGACTTTTGGCAAGTCTTGTGGGGGTCAGGAGGCCCCCCCAAGCTGGCCAAAAGTCCCTGGGGGTCCAGCGGGGGTCCGGGAGTGATCTCCTACGCTCCTGACAGGTCAAAGGTAGCGCCGGCGCCCCAATGGCGCCGGCGCTACCTTTGACCTGTCATATGACAGGTCAAAGGTAGCGCCGGCGCCATTTCTACAACGCACAGAGGTCCGAGAGTAAAAGATCACACCGGGACCCTTCCTCTGGACCCCAGGTAATTTAAGGCATTTTGGGGGGGGTTCAGGAGGGTGGGGAATTTATTTTAAAGGGTCGGGTGGGTTTTAGGGTTGTTTTAGTGTGCCGGTTTTCCCGCCTTCCCCCTTCCTCTCCCCCTTCCCCCGATTTATGATTTTTTGACAATAAATCGGGGGAATTGTTATTGTATCGCGGCTCTAATGATTTTTGATGATTTAAAATATATCGGACGATATTTTAAATCGTCAAAAAACGATTCACATCCCTACTACGTTCTTTTGTCCTGTGGGTTTGGTCATGAGACAAGAGAATGCACCACAACGCCACAGTGTTTTTTAAGGAGAGGGGCCCCACTATTGCAGCAACACCCACCCTGAGTAGTGGGTCCCCTCCCGTGAAAATACATTGCAGCTTAATGGCTGTAGGTGCCTAAACTTAATAGTTCACCTTTTTTGAATATTAGTGCATTAGGAGCCTAAAAGTTAGGATTCTATAATTAGGGTTTTTGCTACTCATTTGCCTAGATTTAGGTTCCCAGGTTAGGTGCTTTGTTTTTAAAATCAGTGCTAAACTTCTATCTTTGTTTCCCCATTCTTACTCAGCCCTCATAAATGTAGAGTCTTAAGGAAATTAGGAAACTAAATATAAGAACTGAGCCCTAGCAAATTTTCAAAAGGGACAATTCAGAATCATAACTCTAAAAGTTAGGGGCTAAACTCCTTGGGGCCAATTTTTAAAAATGGTAAGTTTAAAATGAGCACGTGCTTATCCACATACATGTGAATCTGGGCGTGAGCACACGTGCTAGAATTATAAATTATCCATGCAGATGCATGCATAAAATATAAAATATGCCTACCAAGTGTATGTGTGCACCTAATTTTAAGTGGTTACGTGAGGAAATGTTATTCGTGCATCTTTCCTTAGGGCTTGGCTTTTCCATGCGCAAGTGAGCAGATTTTAAAACATGCGCACATGAAGGAAATATTGTTTGACCACTTAATCCACCAGTTTACCCAGCCTATCTCTAGGTCATCAACACCCTCTGTTTCTTCAACCTGCACTCCCTCCAGTTATCTCAGACCCCTCACCTACGGGCCGATTCAGTAAAGTCCGCGGGAGAACAGGGGAAAGCCCGCTCTCCTGGCGCGCACACAGGCCACTCGCTTGTGCACACGATTCAGTATTTAAATTAGGTCCGGCAGTAGAAACGGGCAAAAGGAGACGCTAGGGACACTAGTGTGTCCCTAGCGCCTCCTTTTGGCCCGGAGCGGCGGCTGTCAGCGGGTTTGACAGCCGATGCTCAATTTTGCCGGCATTGGTTCTCGAGCCCGCTGACAGCCACGGGCTTGGAAACCGGACACCGGCAAAATTGAGCGTCTGGTTTTCGACCCGACAGCCACCGTCCAACTTCAACATTTTTTTTTTTTTACTTTTTTTACCCTTCGGGACCTCCGACTTAATATCGCCATGATATTAAGTCGGAGGGTGCACACTTTCCAGGTGCCTGAAGAAATTAGCGCCTACCTTTGGGTAGGCGCTAATTTCTGAAAGTAAAATGTGTGGCTTGGCTGCACATTTTACTTACTGAATCACACGCGAATACCTAATAGGGCCATCAACATGCATTTGCATGTTGAGGGCGCTATTAGGTTCGGCGGGTTGGACACGCATTTTCTGCCCCTTACTGATAAGGGGTAAGGGAAAACGCACGTCCCGTCGGAGCGCACTGTACTGTATCGGCCCGCTAGTCAGTTATTGGCTATTACAATTTTTATTCTGACTACACCTGAAAAAGAGAAGTAAATAAGTGCAGGTAACAGCTCGATGCCCACTGCATTTGTCAGTTTTAAAATTGGGATTTACTTGTGTAAATATTGGCTCCACCCCGCAATGCCCCTGACCCACCCCAAATCTGCTCCTTTTCGTCCTGCAGTCTATTGCTCATTCACACTCATATATAAGTTGGAATTGTATGGTTTTAAATTAAGAGATGCTCGCAATAGGCCCATATATTCTTGTATATTGACCTTTTAACAAGAGTAGTTTTTTTTAAATTCATCCCAAAGAGTTTAGGCTTCTGGTTTACACCAAAAAAACCCAAAAAAACCCTAACTTTTTCTCATTAACTTGAAATTTATGTTTTTCTTTTCTGCAGAAGCAAAGGGACTTAATGAAAATTAATGAAAATTAATGGATGTAGAAATGGTTCTGTTTGCTCATCCTACATTTATTTTTATCAGAAAAGTTAATGGATTTTAGAGGAGGTAAGAAAGATGGGATTTTAGAAAGGTTGTGCATGTTTAAAGTGGCGAGATTACTAATGAAAGAACCTGAGTGAGAGGTTCAGGTGTCTATTTTGAATCCAGTGGTGTTGGTTGTAGCATAGTGGGGTAGGAGAGAGCAAGAGTGTGGTTGTGTGTGTGTGTGTGTTTGTGTATGTGGTAGTGTTTTATGGGTTATGTTTCATATGTGACAATGTGACTTATGTAAAATTCAGAGAAAGATGGTACCAGACAAAATGAGCAAGAAAAGCAGGAGTGGAAGAAATATGTCAGAGTGTGATATATAAAAACCAGGAAGCTAGTGTAGGAAGAACTTTTGTAAAAATGTATGTCTGCTATCAATGAAGTACTTAAATAGGTTTTCTTGTACTTCACTTACAGGGTCATTCATCAATCTGTGATAGGCTGCTATCGTGTGTGTTGTGGCGGTATTGCATGCGATACTACTGCAAATCATGCTAAAATGGCCTATCGCAAATTGCGTATGCAAATGAAAAATTAATATTCAAGTAGAAGGAGTTGGGGCGGGATAAATGTAAAGTAGGAGCTGGTAGCTGGTATGCGATAGGTATTGCACATTTTCACTGGTTAGTAATGTGGGTATTAGCTACATCTTTATTCTTGGCAGTACTGAAGGTTGTGGTATTATCAAGGTGTATATCATGCATGATAAAAACTGTAAACAATCCACACATATCTACCAAGCATTCCTGGACCAATAAAAATGCCTGTTTGTACCAGGTCAACATTCCTATACCATTTTGTCACTGTCAAGTGTACTTGTACAAGAACACTTCATGTATCGCAGGCTCGTCGCAGATGACAACATGTGAAAGAAGGACAACTAGAGCAACAGCCAAGGCCACTTCCAAGATGCCTGAGGGAAGAACCAGCAGTACAGGAAGAGGGTTCACTGCCATGGGCTCAGTGCCAGGCCCAGTGGCGGTCATGCACCCATCCACGGGCCAGGAGATACAGGGAACGTATCTTTCCTCCATGAACATAAATGCTTGACACGTCTGAGGACTTTGTGGTTAGCAGCTATCATCTCAGCTCTCAGGCAATCCTGGAATTATATGAAGACATCTGAGGAGATCTGGACCCCATCAACACAAGGTCCCATGCTGTCCCCAGCCTCACCAAACTCTTGGCTGCCCTCCATTTCATGGTAAGCGGCTCCTTCCAAACCACAGCAGAGGTTATGGGGGGAATGTCCCAAACCACATTCTTATGCTGTCTGGAGCAGGTCATCGAAGCTGTCACTGACCGCATTAATCAATACATAAAATTTCCTCACAACAGGCAGGACTTGATGGATTTGAAGAGAGGTTTCTATGCCTTCATAAACTTTCCAATTGTTGTCGGAGCTATCGACTGCACTCACGGGGTCAACATCCCACCCCGTCAAAGGGAGGAAATGTACTGCAACAGAAAGCTCTTCCACTCTCCAAAAGCGCAAGTGGTCTGTGATGCTCGAATGTGCATCTTGGACGTGGTAGCCAGGTATTCAGGAGCAACGCATGATTCCTTTATACTTAGGCAATCGGGACTCTTTGTCAATTTTGAGGTCAGCCTCTACGGTGACGCTTGGCTCTAGGGTAAGACACACTTTTCTTTCTCAGTTCCATCTCTGCCTATGGGTATGTGGCTAATGGCACCCAAATTGGGGGGGGGGGGGGGGGGGGGGGAGGGCTGTGGGGGAGGACACGATTGGTGGCATTACAACAGGCTTGTGCAGTTGTGTATGAAGGTTATTGTTCAAGGGCATGCTTTTTTCTGCCCATGTTTCAGAGGCCTGCCAAAGTAGTGCAGTCTAACAAGGCACAGGGCCTAAAGTGAGGATCCACTATATATGTAGCACGTATTTATAACCTAAAAGGCCCATTCCCTATTCCCCCCTTGAGAGCTGTTGCAATGTCTCAGGTGAATCTGAACTGTGCACTGTGCACACTGCTAGCACAGCATCTTCACATGTAGGCCATTACTGAGGTGTCAGGAAGATAGTCACTTACACTTTCTGTACAGCTTCACACACCTGTACCACGAGCAGTCTGCAGTGCATGTTGCAGGCCTGCTGTATTCCCTGTGTGGGTTTCTATGCAGGAAAGACTGCACAACTGCCACAGACATTCGCCTGAACAGCATGAGGTATGTCATTTTATGGCACCACAGGTATCTCACCTCTTACGTATGCCTTGAAGGTTGGCAGGCAACTACAACCAGTAGCCTTCTCTGGGCTGTGAGAGCCTGTCATGCAATACTTCCAATAGGCACATCAGATGCTGTAGTAATTAAAAGATCAGCTCCTTTTGGCTACAGTTTGCCTATACATATAGTGGCCAACAACAATGCTAAATGCTTTCAGGCAATGCTAATCAGGTTTAAAGGCTCAGCAAAGGTACAGGCTACTTTATACAGTCTTACTGGATGTTGTTGTTAGCCAGTCACATCTGCCAGTAACAATGCAAACATTCATGCCTTTTTTCTGTCATTGCCGCAGGAGACTCAGAGTTGCAGGCCCTGGCTTCTCACCCCCATACACATGCCAAACACACCAGCAAAGATGAGATACAATGAGGCCTTATGTGTTACCTGCTTTGTCAGCCTTCTGAAAAGTTGCTTTCGCTGTTTGGATAAGACAGGTGGACATTTAATATAAGCCCTACCCAAAGTGCAAAGATTATCTTGCTGTGCTGCATTTTCCATAATGTGGCTGTATGCCATGGACTACCAATCGACCTATGCCCAGATCTCCCACAGGATCTCCCATGTCTCCCTGCACAAGCCCAGGAGAACAAGTTGAGTGCAGCCAGATTCGGCAAAACCTTATACTAACACACTTTGGCTGATAGGCTTCAAGTAACAATTACCCTTCCAGGGGAGGTCTGCCTGAAGCCTGTAAGCTGCTCCTCTACTCCTTATCCCTTTTCTTTCTATCACTTCATAAGAACAAATGAACATAAGAACATGCCATACTGGGTCAGAACAAGGATCCATCAAGCCCAGCATCCTGTTTCCAACAGTGGCCAATCCAGGCCATAAGAACTTTGCAAGTACCAAAAAGCTAAGTCTATCCCATGTTACCGTTGCGAGTAATAGCAGTGGCTATTTTCTAAGTCAACTTAATTAATAGCAGGTAATGGATGTTTCCTCCAAGAACTTATCCAATACTTTTTTAAACACAGCTATACTAACTGCACTAACCACATCCTCCGGCAACAAATTCCAGAGTTTAATTGTGCGTTGAGTGAAAAATAACTTTCTCTAATTAGTTTTAAATGTGCCACATGCTAACTTCATGGAGTGCCCCCTAGTCTTTCTAATATCCGAAAGAGTAAATAACTGATTCACATCTACCCGTTCTAGACCTCTCATGATTTTAAATACCTCTATCATATCCCCCCCTCAGTCTTCTCTTCTCCAAGCTGAAAAGTCCTAACCTCTTTAGTCTTTCCTCATAGGGGAGCTGTTCCATTCCGCTTATCATTTTGGTCACACTTCTCTGTACCTTCTCCATCGCAACTATATCTTTTTTGAGATGGGACGACCAGAATTGTACACAGTATTCAAGGTACGGTCTCACCATGGAGCGATACAGAGGCATTATGACATTTTCCATTTTATTCACTATTCCCTTTCTAATAATTCCCAATATTCTGTTTGCTTTTTTGACTGCCGCAGCACCCTGAACCGACAATTTCAATGTGTTATCCACTATGACGCCTAGATCTCTTTCTTTGGTGGTAGCTCCTAATATGGAACCCAACATTGGTAATTAAAGCATGGGTTATTTTTCCCTATATGCATTACCTTGCACTTATCCACATTACATTTCATCTGCCATTTGGATGCCCAATTTTCCAGTCTCACAAGGTCTTCCTGCAATTTATCACAATCTGCTTGTGATTTAGCTACTCTGAACAATTTTGTGTCATCTGCAAATTTGATTATCTCACTCGTCATATTTCTTTCCAGATCATTTATAAATATATTGAAAAGTAAGGGTCCCAATACAGATCCCTGAGGCACTCCACTGCCCACTCCCTTCCACTGAGAAAATGGTCCATTTAATCTGACTCTCTGTTTCCTGTCTTTTAGCCAGTTGCAATCCATGAAAGGACATCGCCACCTATCACATGACTTTTTACTTTTCCTAGAAGCCTCTCATGAGGAACTTTGTCAAACGCTTTCTGAAAATCCAAGTATACTACATCTACCGGTTCACCTTTATCCACATGTTTATTAACTCCTTCAAAAAAGTGAAGCAGATTTGTGAGGCAAGACTTGCCTTGGGTAAAGCCATGCTGACTTTGTTCCATTAAACCATGTCTTTCTATATGTTCTGTGATTTTGATGTTTAGAACACTTTCCAATATTTTTCCTGGCACTCAAGTCAAGCTAACCAATCTGTAGTTTCCCGGATCGCCTCTGGAGCCCTTTTTAAATATTGGGGTTACATTTGCTATCCTCCAGTCTTCAGGTACAATGGATGATTTTAATGATAGGTTACAAATTTTTACAAATAGGTCTGAAATTTCATTTTTTAGGTCCTTCAGATCTCTGGGGAGTATACCATCCAGTCCAGGTGATTTACTACTCTTCAGTTTGTCAATCAGGTCTACCCACATCTTCTAGGTTCACCGTGATTGATTCAGTCCCTTAGAATCATTACCCATGAAAACCTTCTCCATTACGGGTACCTCCCCAACATCCTCTTCAGTAAACACCGATGCAAAGAAATCATTTAATCTTTCCGCGATGGCCTTATCTTCTCTAAGTACCCCTTTAACCCCTCAATCATCTGACAGTCCAACTGACTCCCTCACAGGCTTTCTGCTTCAGATATATTTAAAAAAGGTTTTTACTGTGAGTTTTTGCCTCTACAGCCAACTTCTTTTCAAATTCTCTCTTAGCCTGTCTTATCAATGTCTTACATTTAACGTGCCAATGTGTATGCTTTATCCCATTTTCTTTTGTTGGATCCTTCTTCCAATTTTTGAATGAAGATCTTTTGGCTAAAATAGCTTCTTTCACCTCCCCTTTTAACCATGCCAGTAATCGTTTGGCTTTCTTTCCACCTTTCTTAATGTGTGGAATACATCTGGACTGTGCTTCTAGAATGGTATTTTTTAACAATGACCACGCCTCCTGGACATTTTTTACTTTTGTAGCTGCTCCTTTCAGTTTTTTCTAACAACTTTTCTCATTTTATCAAAGTTTCCCTTTTGAAAGTTTGGTACGAGAGCTGTGGATTTGCACACTGTTCCTCTTCCAGTCATTAAACCAAATTGGATCATATTATGATCACTATTGCCAAGCGGCCCCACCACCGTTACCTCTCTCTCACCAAGTCCTGTGCTCCACTGAGAATTAGATCTAAAATTGCTCCCTCTCTCGTTGGTTCCTGAACCAATTGCTCCATAAAGCTATCATTTATTCCATCCAGGAACGCTATCTCTCTAGCGTGTCCTGATGATACATTTATCCAGTCAATATTGGGGTAATTGAAGTCTCCCATTATTACTGCACTACCAATTTGGTTAACTTCCCTAATTTCTCTTAGCATTTCACTGTCCGTCTCACCATCTTGACCAGGTGGACGGTAGTATACTCCTATCACTATAGTCTTCCCCGACATACAAGGGATTTCTACCCATAAAGATTCAATTTTGTATTTAGTCTCATGCAGGATGTTTATCCTGTTGGACTTTATGCCATCCCAGACATAAAGCACCACACCTCCTCCTGGGTGCTCCTCTCTGTCTTTGCGATATAATTTGTACCCCGGTATAGCACTGTCCCATTGGTTATCCTCTTTCTACCATGTCTCTGAGATGCCAATTAAGTCTATGTGATCATTCACTGCTTTACATTCTAATTCTCCCATCTTACTTCTTAGACTTCTGGTATTAGCATACAAACATTTCAAAGTTTGCTTTTTGTTTGTATTTTCATCCTGCTTTTTAATTGATAGGGATAAGTTAGAATTTTTTAGCTCAGGTGAGTTTTTAGTTACAGGCACTTGCACTATTTTTCTAATTATTGGAACCTCACTGTCAGGATGCCCTAATTCTATTGCCTCATTAGTATCCTTTGAAGATACCTCTTTCCGAACCATGCACTGTTGAGCGACTGTCGGCTTTCCCCTTTGTTCTAGTTTAAAAGCTGCTCTATCTCCTTTTTAAAGGTTAGTGCCAGCTGTCTGGTTCCACCCTGGTTAAGGTGGAGCACATCCCTTCAAAAGAGACTTCCCCTTCCCCAAAAGGTTCCCCAGTTCCTAACAAAACTGAATCCCTCTTCCTTGCACCATCGTCTCATCCATGCATTGAGACTCCAGAGCTCTTCCTGCCTCTGGTGACCTGCGCATGGAACAGGGAGCATTTCAGAGAATGCTACCCTAGAGGTTCTGGATTTAAGCTTTCTACCTAAGAGACTAAATTTGGCTTCCAGAACCTCCCTCCCACATTTTACTATGTCGTTGGTGCCCACATGTACCACGATAGCCGGCTCATCCCCAGCACTGTCTAAAATCCTATCTAGGTGACGCGTGAGGTCCGCCACCTTCACACCAGGTAGGCATGTTACCAGGCAATCCTCATGCCCACCAGCCACCCAGCTATCTACATTCCTAATAATCGAATCACCAAGTATGACGGCCAACCTAACCCTTCCCTCCTGGGCAATAGGCCTTGGGGAGATATCCTCATTGCGAAAGGACAATGCATCACCTGGAGAGCAGGTCCTTGCTACAGGATCCTTTCCTGCTGCACCTGGTTGATGCTCTCCCATCATGAGACTTTCTTCCTCCAAGGCACCACCAAGGCTGCCAGTCTGATGTTGGGACTTGACTACTATGTCCCTGAAGGTCTCATCTATATACCTCTCTGTCTGCCTCAGCTCCTCCAGGTCTGCCACTCTAGTCTCCAGAGATCGGACTCATTCTCTGAGAGCCAGGAGCTCTTTGCATTGCATGCACATGTACAACTTCTCACCGGTGGGTAAAAAGTCATACATGTGACACTCTATGCAAAAGACTGGGAAGCCCCCCTCTTGCTGCTGGACTGCTGCCTTCATCTCAATTTTGATCTGTTCCTAGTGAAGTTTTAGGTTGCTATGGGAGTACAAATGTGTCTAACGTCCTTTAAATGTACTAGTGAATTCATTATGTGTCTGGTAGTGGCCTACCGAGGTCTGATTGATGCCAATTGTTGTGCTTGTACAAGAAATTCCTCTTTTTCTGAACATAGATAATGGCGATGCAAGAATTGACCCACTGATAGATTCCTTTTCAATGAATATGAATGGTAGCTAGAAAAATGCAGTAAAGTATTTTTATCTGTGGGTTTTTTGTATAGTGTTGTAGAAAAATTATTATTGTCCAGGGTGATAAGGATATCCAAAAAAATTAATCTGGGAGTGATGAAAATGCATCGTAAAAAAAAGATTGGGATTCAAGGAGTTAATCCATGCCAAAAATTGCTGTAACTCAGGGATATCACTGTGCCATATAAAGAAAATGTCATCGATGTAATGTGTCCAATGCGATATCTGTTTGAAAAATAAAGCTGGATACAGATGCTGTTCTTCAAAATGGGACATGAAAAGATTTGCCAAACTAGGAGCCATGGTGGCACCCATCGCAGTCCATGTATCTGTTGATATAATTGTTTATTAAATAAAAAATAATTCACACACAGTGCTATTTGGGCTAAATTGACCAAAAATGTAGTGGGAACATGATGTGGGTGTGGACGAGTCTCAAAGGCTGATTCCAACATCTGTAACAATTTTACTTGAGGTATACTCGTATAGAGAGATCAAATGTCCGGAGTAACCATAATAGACACAGAATTCAATTGTATCGAAGACAGTAAATTCAACATAGATTTTGTGTCCTTGATAAAGGAAGTCATATTGGGAATTAATGGTTGTAAAAATTTGTCCAAGAACATGGAAAGGGGTTCCAGGAGTGACCCAATCGTGCTCACAATGAGTCTGCAGGGTGGGTTTTCAATACTTTTGTGAATCTTAGGTATAATATTGGAGATCTATAAGATTTTTTAATCAAAAAGAATGTTCTTTCTTAGATAGAAAACCAGTAATAAGACCATCTTCAACAATTTCCTCAATACGGGTAAGCAAAGAAGGACTGGGGTCTTGTGATAAAGGATCATAATTATTGACATCAGACACATGATTTAATACAGTGTTAACATAAAACACTTTATCCATGATCACGGAGGCTCCACCTTTATCGGCTTGTTTGATAATTAAGGATGAAGATGACTTTAATTATTTTACGGCTAGATGTTCAGACTTTGTTAAATTATATTGGGAGCAATCCCAGTTGGATTCAATTTCCTCTAAATCAAACAACACAAGATCCATGAAGGTTTTGATGTGTGGATCAACGGGATCCGGAGGTAACCAACAGGATTTTGGAAATACAACAGAACAATCAATGATTGGAGCTTGAAGTGAAAAAACAATTTAAGTTGCAATTTGCGAAAAAATCAGTAGAGGTCACATCTAGTAAGGAAGGGATCATAGAAGTAATATGGCATGAAGGAAAGCCCTTTTTCCAGCAAAGAAATTTGTGAAGATGTAAGTTGGTGGGATTATATGTTGACTACCGTAGATGGAAGGCACTCTGTGACATGGTTTGAGGATGACCTCCCATGTCTGCCCAATTGGTATCGCGATTGCGAAAAAAACGACGTCCGAATCTACGGGTAGCAGATTTATAATTGTTGTATCGGGAATCAGAGGTGGGAGGTTGCTGGTTGATGGAAACTTCCTCATCGGAACCAGATGAAGATTCATCCAATCTGGCAAAAGCCACTTTTCTTGGTCTGTTATTTTGGCGACGTTGCCATGGATAGATGGTGCCAGCGGCATAATCCTTTTCATCGTGCTTATACTTAGAAATCTTAGATTGTCAAATTTCAGCGTGGAATTTGTCCATAGATTGATTAAATTCATGTAGTTTTTTATTGTATTCTTCCAAACTCTCTGAACTTTGTAATGAAGTTTTTATATCATCACATGTGACTTTAATAGTATCAGCCAACTTATTAGTAGTCTCAACAATCAACAACATAATGTCAAGAGAGCACTTGTTAAGAATCACTATCCATTTGTGTACAAAGTCATCATCATTGCCATAGATGGAAGGCTCTAAATTTAAGCGCAGACCACGGAGGATCATCTCTTTTTTAATGTACTGTAACAGAGTGGATACGTGTAATTCCGATCTGATATATCGTTTATAAGAATCTTTCAAAGTGGTCCACGATTTGGTATCAGATGTTAATGGTTCATCCATCCAATGGTTTTTGCCATCAATGCCATGCTTTAACAAATGGACATTCATAGTACTATTTTAACAATTATATGGCATGACATTGCATTTTTTAACAATCATACTCACTTTAACACAATTGTGCAAATTGAAAATGAAAATGAAAAAAAAGGACCTATGATTATACTAATGGTATACTCATATCTTGTGCTAACTAGCATGGAAATGTGTGCCTTTGTATGAGGTCTTCACTAAAAAAAATGTGTTATCTGTATTCACACGGAATATATGGGTTATCACAATGGGTTGGTAGCTTTTGTCTATGTTGAATATTCAGTTGCCTATTACCCTTCATTGATATTTTGTGAGAGAGTATTTCCACGTATTTGTAATCCGAAACTTATTTGTCCTATCTGTTAAATACGTGGGGAGGTGAAACGCATCGCGACTCCCCACGTATTTAACAGATTTCTGTTTTATTCGGCCTCCTAAATAAACAATCTACCAGCGTTTAAAAAAAGGTTAAAAACCTGGCTTTTCAGGCAAGCGTTCCAATTCCCAGAGTGTAACTAGGCACCTCCTCCTGACTCTCAAATCCAACCACTGCAGGGTATCACTAACACATTGACACTTAATTTCATACCCGCACTTACTTATTCTCATGTCTATTTAACAGTCGTTATTCACCTTTATATAGCCGCTTTTTGCAGACCATATTCGATACTAAAATTCCTTGTAAAAAGATGAACTCACACATACTATTCATTACACGGTTAAGGTTTTGTTAATTGTTAAATTTGTTAAATATAATTATTATTACTTTCAATGTTCATTGTAATAAGGTTAAATAGTTGTAATAAGGTTCAATGGCTGATTGTTATTGTTCAATGTTCCATGTAAAAAAAAAACCCCGGTCTAACCTCCCAGACCAGGGCAACCTTTTTGTTACTTGTAAACCGGATTGATTTGTATTGTATACAGGAATTCTGGTATATAAAAATTAAAAATTAAAAATAAATAAATAAATAAATTTAACCCCCCCCCCCCACCCTCCTGACCCCCCCAAGACTTACCAAAACTCCCTGGTGGTCCAGCGGGGACTCCAGAAGCCACCCCTGCATTCCCACACCCTCGTTTGCCGGTTTCATCATGGCGCCGATAGCCTGTGTCATAGGGGCTACCGGTGCCATTGGTCAGCCCCTGTCACATGGTCACCGACGCCATCTTGTGCTCCTACCATGTAACAGGGGCTGACCAATGGCACCGGTAGCCCCTGTGACATAGTATGGGCAAAGGCTATCGGCGCCATTTTGAGTCCTGGCATCGGACGGCCGGCGTGCACGAGGTCACTCCGGGACCCTCGTTGGACCCACAGGGACTTTTGGCCAGCTTGGGGGGGCCTCCTGACCCCCACAAGACTTGCCAAAATTCAAGCGGGGGTCCGGGAGCAACCTCCTGCACGCCGGCCCTCCGATGCCAATACTCAAAATGGCGCTGATCGCCTTTGCCCTCACTATGTGTGACATAGTGAGGGCAAAGGCGATCGGCGCCATTTTGAGACGCAAAGGAGATCGGCGCCATTTTGAGTATTGGCATCGGACGGCCGGCATGCAGGAGGTCGCTCCCGGACCCCCGCTGGACTTTTGGCAAGTCTTGAGGGGGTCAGGAGGCCCCCCAAGCTGGCCAAAAGTCCCTGTGGGTCCAACGGGGGTCCCGGAGCGACCTCCTGCACGCTGGCCGTCCGATGCCAGGACTCAAAATGGCGCCGATCGCCTTTGCCCTCACTATGTCACACATAGTGAGGGCAAAGGCGATCAGCGCCATTTTGAGATGCAAAGGCGATCGGCGCCATTTTGAGTATTGGCATCGGATGGCCGGCATGCAGGAGGTCGCTCCCTGACCCCCGCTGGACTTTTGGCAAGTCTTGTGCGGGTCAGGAGGCCCCCCTAAGCTGGCCAAAAGTCCCTGTGGATCCAACGGGGGTCCCGGAGTGACCTCCTGCACGCCAGCCGTCCGATGCCAGGATTCAAAATGGCGCCGATAGCCTTTAACCATACTATGTCACAGGGGCTACCGGTGCCATTGATCAGCCCCTGTCACATGGTAGGAGCACAAGATGGCGCCGGTGACCATGTGACAGGGGCTGACCAATGGCACCGGTAGCCCCTGTGACACAGGCTATCGGCGCCATGATGAAACCGGCAAACGAGGGTGTGAGAATGCAGAGATGGCTTCTGGAGTCCCCGCTGGACCACCAGGGAGTTTTGGTAAGTCTTGGGGGGGTCAGGAGGGTGGGGGGTTGTAGTTAATTTTAATTTTAGCTGAGACACAAATTTAACTCGCCGTATTAACGCATCGGAGCGCCATACGGCCAAATGTAACGCATTTGCGCCCCAACGAATCCGAATCACGAATGCAATGAAAACTTTTTGGCTGCACATCCCTAGTATTTTGAATTTTTGTTTTCTTTGCCATAATATTGAATACCACTGTACTACTTTTAATTACCACTTCCGTGATAGATTTTTTGTTTGAATTCCCATCTCTCTCTATTTCATCTCCTAGAGCCTTTTTTATAGCCTTTGACAGGTTAACTAATTGCTCCAGAATTTGCCATATTATTTGTTCGAGATTTGTATATAATTGAAAGCCAAACTCAAACCAGTAGAATTCAATTGTGTTGAGTTTTTCTGAAGTTTCCATATATGGGGCAGAATGATTTTTCCCAGTGGATCTGAGAAAGATCTAAAGCAGATCCCGCTCCATTCATGCTCCATCCCTTCATCTCTACCCTCTTCTAATACCACAAAACCTGCCCCTGTCCACCTTCCCCTTTCTCACTCACTGATGCCACTTCCCCTCTTTCCAAATCTCTCTGATGTCACAAAGCCTCCTTTATTTGTTTCCTCATCCCCTAATATTGATATGCCTCACCTGTTCATTCCCCCCTCCCCCATTGCCTTTTGACATCACAAGACTCTTTCCTTCATACCTCCCACTGACATTTCTAAGCCACATATCATCTTACTGCTTTTGCTGGTGGGGAATGAAAGGAAGGAAACCAATTTTAGTGACAGCTGGTGTGGAAGTGAGGGGCAGGGCTTGGTGGCTTCATTGAGATGGAAAGAAAGGGGTACAACTGGAAGATCAAATGAGAGTGGAAGGAATAAAGTGTGGTTTAGCATCCTCATAGGGGTGGGATTCAAAGGGAGGGACTTGTGATTAGGGAAGGGAAGGGGCAAATCTAGGCAGAAGGGCAAGGACATGGAAGGAAGAAGGGGCATGGTTCATTGGCATCAGTCAATGAGTGGGAGTGGCTTTGTTGATAATGATATAATGGATATAATGGGGAGGGAAGAGGGTTCAAATGGGAGCACTGGGGGTGGGGGGACAGAGAAGCCATTGGAGTGGGAATCTTTTTATGTTTAAAAGTAGTCCATCAAGCTGATTTGACAAACTTTCAGAACTTTTCCAAGGTTCACCAAATTGCTTATGAATCTCTTTTGAAGAAGTTTGCACATCTCTGAGTAGCATATAAACTTCTGATGTACAAACCTGACAACTGGTGTGCAAAGAAGGATTTGAGAGAAACAGAAGTTTCCTTCTCTCAAACATGCTGTTCCCCTGAGTATGGCGGGCAGAAGAAAGCAATCATTGAAACTAGATTTAACCAGCTGAAATGCAGGTAGGTATTGAAGTTATGAAGAAACGATTGAAACTTGTTGTATTAGTTTGTGTAGAACAAGCTTTTGGTTATGGTTTGTGAGAAGGAAAAAAACAACAACAAAAACATCTCCAGCCATGAAACAAGTGTTCATCAAATATTTCATTCAGTGATCTCTGTGTCAGTATAATGTTCTGTTTTGTAACCTGAAATGAGACCAAGGGCATGATATCCTAAGCTCCCCCCCCCCACCCCCCATAAACATTAAATTAGAAAAAAAGCCGTAGTTAATCAGACCCAAAATGTTTGACCTTAATTACATTAGTATTTTTTAAAACAGGGATCTATGTGAGTTTGTACCTCAAAATATTAACCATTGTCTTTCAATGGGGTAATGGTCTTACCTGGATTGCCTTATTTCATTCTTATTTCTTTTTCAGAGCACATGGTTACAGTGGAAATGGATAGAAGTTCTCTTTTATTTGGATGACAGCTGATTATAGCATTATACCATCAGTGCAAAAATGGCTTTCGGTGACTAGTGTTTACTTACTGAATGTATGTACATAATGATTTTTCTTCACGTGGAACAGTTTTAGAAACGATAGGACCTGATTTTCAAAAGCATTTATTTACATGCTTAAAACTGGGCATGACATATATACATGCACTTTACCCATATAAGTGGTCTTTTGAAAATTGCTACATTGTATACCATTGAATTGTTCATAGCATTTACCTGTGTAAATGAACTTTCAGGTACATTTTAAAAGGCATGTGAGTGCACACATAAATGAACATTTTGGGCATGTGAGCAAAAATATGCTTGATTTTATATTGTGTGTGCAAGGACATGCATATCATTTTAAAATATCCCCAATAAATATGTGTGGAGCCTTTATGTGTATACTCACAAGTGAGCATGAGAAGGGAGAGAGTGAGATCAAGAAGGAGAGTCTCTGATAGAGAAACAATCTGACACTCTATATATCTCCCCATGTAAGAGGGACATTTTCAACTCAGTGTGGTTTTTTTTTTTTTGGGGGGGGGGGGTGTTACAAGGGTCTATAGATCCTTGTGCCCTAGGCAGACCAATGTAATACTGCTCCCTCAAAAACCCACCCTGAATTGAAAGTGTCACTCTTTCAGTCGGAGATATATAGAGTGTCAGATTATCTCTCTATCTCTCTCTCCCCTCCCCCCCCCCCCCAATATTCAGGATCCCTCTAGCTCAAAATCTCCAGACTTGTGACTCATCAGGACTAGTAGTAAAATTATGCAGGTAACATGTCCTGCATTGCCATGTTCAGCCTTGCAAAATTTGGGTGTTATCTGCATAAGCCTTGGCCTTACCCTGAAATGCCTATTAGGGATGTGCAAGCATTTTCCCTGAATTAGGCAATGTCAACGAAATTGCCTAATTCGGAATGGCTCAGGAGAACCGAAAAACGATTGAATTTTTTCTGAAATTTCTGGAAAAGTTCATTTTTGAGTTAGTGCACGCTAACAGGAGTTAGTGCGTGCTAACTCCCATTAGTGCACACTAACTCCTGATAGTGCACACTAAGTCTGTCAGGTTAGTGCACACTATCAGGAGTTAGTGTGCACTAACTCCTAATAGTGCACACTAACCCGAAAATCGGGGCACCCGAAAAAATAAACCCTGAACCACAGGAAAAAAGAAATTCCCACGGGGGGGCCCCGAAATGAAGCCCGACACAACATTTTTACCCGAAGCACATTTCTAATGCCTATGCGTGTCCTTCCCAGCTTCTAAAAATGTACATTGATCGTGCATGTATGGGGCCATTTTTGTGCGAGCAATGCTTTTAAAATTTACCTGTTTATGTACAAATGGCTTTTGAAAGTTGCAACGATAGTATGTTACATTTACATATATAACTCCTATGAAAATTCACTTGAATCTTTGTCCTCATGGAGGAATTAATCCACATTCATTCCCAGGAAGAGAGAGTAAGGGGAGTGAAGTGGAAAAAAGACTATTGGTACCACTCAGGTGTATCCTTGCCAGGTGTATTTCATGACCTTGGGCAGTTCACGTCACCCTTCATTGCATCAGATACAAACTTAAAGGGTAATTCATCAAGCTGTGTTAGGACTTTATGTCGCGGTAAATGGTGTCTAATGTGCGAAAAATCATGAGTTAGCTTTCAAAAATGATAATGAGTATGCAAAAGCTAAAAAAATATGCAAATGAGGGAATCCTACCAAATTTTGCAGTAAAATAGCACTGAATAATAGAGATGTGAATCAGAACCAGAATCTGATCGGTTCCGGTTCCGATCCAAATCTTAAAATTTTTATCGCCCAGCCCGATTTGAATTTTGATTATCGGCTGCGCCCGATCCGATAATCAAAAACCCCTCCCCCACCCTCCCGAACCCCTAAAAAAGGTTTTTAAATTACCTGGTGGTCTAGTGGTGGCACGGGGAGCGAGCTCCCGCTCTCGGGCCATCGGCTGCATTAATAAAAATGGTGCCGATTGCCCTTTGCCCTTACCATGTGACAGGGTATCCGTGCCATTGGCCGGCCCCTGTCACATGGTATTAGCACTGGATGGCCAGCGCCATCAGGCAGCTTAAAAGTACTAGTGAAGAAAAGTGTTAAGGACTTTTTAAAATTCTTTAATGTCCATTGATGCAGTGGATTTGTAAAGGAAGAGAGTTCCACAATAGGGACCCAGTTATTAAGTAGGCTCTTCCACATGTGGTGAAGAGGTAGGCATATTGAGGGGATGGAATGTCAAGGAGTTGCTGAATAGAGGATGGAGGGTTCTGTTTGGGGTATATAGTCTTAGTGTGGAGCTTAATCAGGAGGAAGTGATATGAAAGAGATTAGATTATGCATGATGGTGGCCAACTTGTATTGAATGTGCCTCTGTACTGGGAAACATTACATGGAATGTAATACTGGGATAATATGGCACAAATATTCAAACCAACAGGCATGAGGGCCAAAGAATTTATGTGCACAAACTGGGAGAGAAACCTCAGGGTGAGTGTCTGATAATCTGAAGCTGCCAATACAATGTGACAAGATGGTGACTAAGTCCAGAGCAATGCTAGGAGGCTGATTTGAAATAGGTATAACCAGAGGAAAAGGAAGGTGATAATGCCACTGTACTGATCCTTGGTAAGCCCTCTCCTGACATACTCTTTTCATTTCTGGAGATCTCATCTTAAAAATGATAAGAATAGAATATAACAGACCAGAGAAAGGCAACCAAAATTGCATGGTCTCAATACAGAAATTCATATGAGATGAGACTGAAAGACCTAAATATGAATATCCTGAAAGAGAGAAGACACAGGGGAGATATGATACAGACCTTCAAATGCCTGAAAGGAATTAATGATTCACAAAAATAAAGTCATTTTGGATGGAAAGGAAGCTGGTAAACTAGGAGTAATGATATCAAACTCATCGGCGATGACACAGAAACAATATCAAGAAATATTTCTTCATGGAGAGGGTAGTAGATGTATGGAATGCTCTTCAAGAAGAGGTGGTGAAGACAAGAACGGTCATGGGATTCAAAAGACCATGGGACAAACACAGAGGATTCCTGCTGACTAGAATATGGAAATGAACAAATAGGTAAACTTTAATCTTACACCTAAAGGTTACCTTTCTGCTTCGGGTAGCTTGCACAAAGTGGCAGTTGCTACTAACCTTTAAAAAAAATTGCTCAGCAGTCTAAATAGAACATTTTAGTATTATTTAACTGCTGTCATTCACTCTGTCTCTTATTAACTCTCAACTATACTTCACTTCTTTAAAATTAATCTACTGACAGCATCCATCAGCCATCTGAAGAATTAGCCAGCAAATCCTTTGAAAACCATTAAATCTCAACGTGCCAAATTGTGAAGTAAATTCCATTTTGGTGAATTTGTGTTGTCCTGATGAAAAATGTGTGCATGTTCCATCAAACAAATCTTTTTAAAGCTTTTTACATCTTTACTCTTATTTAAATTGAAAAAGCTTAGATGAAA
This sequence comes from Rhinatrema bivittatum, assembly GCF_901001135.1. Lineage (NCBI taxonomy): Eukaryota > Metazoa > Chordata > Amphibia > Gymnophiona > Rhinatrematidae > Rhinatrema > Rhinatrema bivittatum. Next base: position 561,592,575 of record NC_042616.1, on the reverse strand, counting down.
CATGGATTTGTAATTTGTCTTGATTTTTGTTTTAGTTTATCTCCTAGGCAATACTAATATATAGAATAGAAAGGGTGCTGCTGGTTCAGCGGCATTGATGAGCACAGCCAGGCAGAAAGTCCTTGAACATAAGATATGCTATACTGGTCAGACCAAGGGTCCATCAAGCCCAGTATACTGTTTCCAACAGTGGCCAATCCATAAATACCTGGCAAGTTCCCAAACATTAAATAGATCCCATGTTACTAATGCTGGCAACTAGGGATATGCAAAGCCCAAACCTTTCGGTACAGACTTCGTTTTCGGCCCACTGGGAGAAATATCATATTTCCCATGGTTCAGGCCTTTGAAATTAGGGGCTTAGTGCGCGCTAACGGAGGTTAGCGCGCAGTAATTCCTGTTAGTGCGTGCTAACCTGAAACCAAATTTTTCCTGAAATTTCGCAAAAAATGTGTTTGGGTCCCCGAACCAGGACGAATTAGGCAATTTCGTTGAAATTGCCAAATTCATCCGGAATGAATGCACATCCCATCTGGCAACATGCAGTAGCTATTGTCTATTGATTAATGTCAGTTTATCGACTTCTCCTCTGGGAACTCCTTGAGGTAAACAAGAAGACGTTTATTAGAGTAGTCTTACTCCAATTAGTTTTAAATGAACCACATGTTAACTTCTTGGTGTGCCCCCTAGTCTTTCTATTATCTGAAAGGCTAAACAACCGATTCACATCTACCCATTCTAGATCTCTCATGATTTTAAACACCTCTATCATATCCCCCCTCAGCCATCTCTTCTCCAAGCTGAGAAGTCCTAACCTCTTTAGTCTTTCCTCATAGGGGAGCTGTTCCATTCCCCTTATCATTTTGGTCGCCCTTCTCTGTATCTTCTCCATTGCAATTATATATTTTTTGAGATGCGGCGACCAGAATTGTACACAGTATTCAAGGTGGGGTCACACCATGGAGCGATACAGAGGCATTATAACATTTTCTGTTTTATTCACCATTCTCTTCCTAATAATTTCCAACATTTTCTTTGCTTTTTTGACTGCTGCAGCATACTGAACCAATGATTTCAATGTGTTATCCACTATGACGCCTAGATCTCTTTCTTGGGTGGTAGCACCTAATATGGAACCTAACATTGTGTAACTATAGCATGGGTTATTTTTCCCTATATGCATCACCTTGCACTTATCCACATTAAATTTCATCTGCCATTTTGATGTCCAATTTTCCAGTCTCACAAGGTCTTCCTGCAATTTATCACAATCTGCTTGTGATTTAACAACTCTGAACAATTTTGTATCATCTGCAAATTTGATTACCTCACTCATCATATTTCTTTCCAGATCATTTATAAATATATTGAAAATTAAGGGTCCCAATACAGATCCCTGAGGCACTACACTGCCCATTCCCTTCCACTGAGAAAATTGTAAATTTAATCCTACTCTCTGTTTCCTGACTTTTAGCTAGTTTGTAATCCACAAAAGGTCATCGTCACCTATACCATGACTTTTTACTTTTCCTAGAACCCTCATATGAGGAACTTTATCAAACGCCTTCTGAAAATCTAAGTACACTACATCTACCCATTCACTTTTATCCACATGTTTGTTAACTCCTTCAAAAAAGTGAAGCAGATTTGTGAGGCAAGACTTGCCCTGGGTAAAGCCATGATAACTGTGTTCCATTAAACCATGTCTTTCAATATGTTATGTGATTTTGATGCTTAGAACACTTTCCATTATTTTTCCTTGTACTGAAGTCAGGCTAACCGGTGGTCGTTAGTTTCCTGGATCACCCCTGGAGCCCTTTTTAAATATTGGGGTTACATTAGCTATCATCCAGTCTTCAGGTATAATGGATGATTTTAATGATAGGTTACAAATTTTTACAAATAGGTCTGAAATTTCATTTTTTAGTTCCATTAGAACCCTGGGGTGTATACCATCTGGTCCAGGTGATTTACTACTCTTCAGTTTATCAATCAGGTCTACCACATCTTTTACGTTCACCGTGATTTGGTTCAGTCCTTCTGAATTATTAACCATGAAAACCTTCTCCGGAATGGGTATCTCCCCAACATACTCTTTAGTAAACACCGAAGCAAAGAAATCATTTAATCTTTCCACGATGGCCTTATCTTCTCTAAGTTCCCCTTTAAAACCTCGATCATCTAACTGTCCAACTGACTCCCTCACAGGCTTTCTTCTTCAGATATATTTTAAAAAGTTTTTATTGTGAGTTTTTGCCTCTACGGCCAACTTCTTTTCAAATTCTCTCTTAGCCTGTCTATCAGTGTCTTACATTTAACTTGCCAACGCTTATGCATTATTCTATTTTCTACTGTTGGATCCTTCTTCCAATTTTTTAATGAAGATTTTTTGGCTAAAATAGCTTCTTTCACCTCCCCTTTTAACCATGCCGGTAATCGTTTTGCCTTCTTTCCACTTTTTTTATGCAGAGAGAGTTCATTTTGAATTTATCTCAAAGTATATATCTGTTCAGACATCTCAAGTCCAAAATTGGCTGTATTCCTCCCAAGGTCACATGCTTCAGTGGTGTCTGAGAATCAATCATTGAGTGCATCATGCATTGAGTGCATCAGTGCATCATGCATCAAGTGGATCAGAGCTCCATGTGTCAAGTGCATTGGCAGATTGTACATCGAGCACTTAGATGCACCATATATCAAATGCATTTGTGGAAGATGCATGGAGTGAGTTGATGCATCATTCATCAGGAATACAAATGCTACTTGTGCAGATGGCACTGACGATGGATACATTGTCGGTGCCTGTGCCAATGAATCCCATTTAGCGTGTTTGTACTCTTCAGCACCAGGCTATAATGACTCCAGTGACTGATGCAACTGTCTTTGATTCAGGGTGGTTGGTAGAACTCAACTGCATGGCTTCAGTCTGAGCAGATGGTGCAGTTTTAAAGGAGCTCCTGCTCAGCTCTTTTCCTGGCAAGGTAGATGAAGCTGCACTGTGGGAAGAGGACTACCTGCAACTCTCAAGATATTTATGCAGTTTTTCAATGTGAAGTGCTCTAGAACGCTGTGGATTCAGGGACATCCATCCACAGGCATAGCAGTTCTTCTGGTTGTAGTCTGGGACAAACAATTGGTGCTTATCATTATAAGAAATAATCTTTCCACAGAGGCAACTTTTGAAATCACTTGCCATTGTTGAATTTTTCTTCTGGCCATACATGATAGAAGAGAAGGCCATACTTCATTGTGTTTAGTTTTCTTTTTGGTAGCACTGAAAAGTGGTGTTGAGAGGTTTCAAAGGCAGCTAGACAACTTAATAATAAGAAACTGAAGAAAAAATATCAAATATAAAGACTTTAGAGTAAAATTATTAGGCGAGACAGAGTTCCCTACTGTTCTGTCTCCGACAAAACTAAACTGAGGAAACTCATGAGGCAATGCCCTTGTGGGAACTTTCACTCATGGCTAGTAAAGTTCAAAGCTCTACTAGATTGGAGAGGTGAGTTTATTCGATGCCACTGGATGATGACACCCACTTGTAATTCATAATTAAGCCTGCTTATTAACAGAAAAATGTTTATTGAAACGTATTGAAACAAAACCATCTCGGGAAGGGATAATTTAAGGGTTTAGAAATTTTCTATAGGAGGTGGGTATTTAAACAGGATATGAGTGGTTCACTACACTTGAGCAAAAAGCCTCTGCCTTCTATTTAAAAAAGGGCGATGCAACCATGGTACAGAATACAGGTACAGAAAAAGTTTAGTACCTTGGGTTTATGGAGTAATTTTGCAACATTTCACAAAAACTAGCCAGCAAATACATATATCTACAAGTATGCAGGGAAATCCAAACCTCTCTTCAACCTCATCCACAGGAATGTCTCTCCTTATTCCATATAAACATATATTTTTTAACTTTATATTTATTATATTTAAATGTTTTCAAAGCACAAATAACTCGATATAGAAACATGACTGGAAACACATTGCCAAGGAAATATCACCCCACAGAAGAAAAAACAAACTCTTCAATCTGAATAGTCCATTAGTAATGAAAGCACATGGGAGGAGAAACTGAGGAGAAAAAAAAATAAAATTTAACATGAGAAAACTACCCTGCATGAGAATTATCAATACATGCTGCAAATTACAAAACTAGACCAACTGTGAGACTAAAGAGTTAGAATCAATAATCAATTTCTTTGAATCAATAAATGCTTTAAGATATTTAGGCGTGAAAAAAATACAAATTTTGTTGAAACTTAACCACACACTTACAAGAATAACAATAAAAAAAATGTAGCTCTAAGGGCAAGGGTTTCCTGATACAAGGTCAGGAAACCCGTTCTCCTTTCCTGAGTAACATGAGGTAGATCAGGAAAAATTCTAACATTCTGCCCCATAAACTCTTTATTCATATATTGAAAATAGGCCTTCATCACATTACTCATTAGGGATGTGAATCGTGTCCTCGATCGTCTTAACGATCGATTTCGGCTGGGAGGGGGAGGGAATCGTATTGTTGCCGTTTGGGGGGGTAAAATATCGTGAAAAATCGTGAAAAATCGTTAAAAAATCGAAAAATCGAAAAACCGGCACATTAAAACCCCCTAAAACCCACCCCCAACCCTTTAAATTAAATCCCCCACCCCCAAATAACTTAAATAACCTGCGGGTCCAGCGGCGGTCCGGAACGGCAGCGGTCCGGAACGGGCTCCTGCTCCTGCATCTTGTCGTCTTCGGCCGGCGCCATTTTCCAAAATGGCGCCGAAAAATGGCGGCGGCCATAGACGAAAAAGATTGGACGGCAGGAGGTCCTTCCGGACCCCCGCTGGACTTTTGGCAAGTCTCGTGGGGGTCAGGAGGCCCCCCACAAGCTGGCCAAAAGTTCCTGGAGGTCCAGCGGGGGTCAGGGAGTGATTTCCCGCCGCGAATCGTTTTCGTACGGAAAATGGCGCCGGCAGGAGATCGACTGCAGGAGGTCGTTCAGCGAGGCGCCGGAACCCTCGCTGAACGACCTCCTGCAGTCGATCTCCTGCCGGCGCCATTTTCCATACGGAAAATGGCGCCGGCCATACGCGTATGGCCGGCGCCATTTTCCGTACGAAAACGATTCGCGGCGGGAAATCGCTCCCTGACCCCCGCTGGACCTCCAGGAACTTTTGGCCAGCTTGTGGGGGGCCTCCTGACCCCCACGAGACTTGCCAAAAGTCCAGCGGGGGTCCGGAAGGACCTCCTGCCGTCCAATCTTTTTCGTCTATGGCCGCCGCCATTTTTCGGCGCCATTTTGGAAAATGGCGCCGGCCGAAGACGACAAGATGCAGGAGCAGGAGCCCGTTCCGGACCGCTGCCGTTCCGGACCGCCGCTGGACCCGCAGGTTATTTAAGTTATTTGGGGGGGGTTCGGGAGGGTGGGGGATTTAATTTAAAGGGTCGGGGGTGGGTTTTAGGGGGTTTTAGTGTGCCGGCTCACAATTCTAACGATTTATAACGATAAATCGTTAGAATCTGTATTGTATTGTGTTCCATAACGGTTTAAGACGATATTAAAATTATCGGACGATAATTTTAATCGTCCTAAAACGATTCACATCCCTATTACTCATATCATTTTCAGAGAAGAAGGACACTAACATTGTTGATATTTACACCACCTCATATTGAGATGATTCTAAAAAATCAGGTAACTCAAAATTAGCTGGGATCAAACGATTAACTTTACCAGGTAGAAAATAGTCTTTTATAAGAGAAGAAACCAAATCTGAGGAAATATTTAAAACCTCCCGAAAATATTTGTGGAATGTTAATCACAGCAATTTACCTATAACATAAGGAAAATTTAAAAGATGGAGTTTTAAATATCTAAAGCTATTTTCAATTAGCTCAACTCTCCTGGATATACTGCTGTTTTCTTGTATGAGTGAAGCTTGAACTGTTTTTACAGTCTTAACTTCTTCATCCTGCAGAGCGGTGATCTTTCCTGTAATATTCTGGTGCTGAGAATCATAACATGTTGGATTCGTGGACCCTTGAGCTGACTAGGACAGATGATGACGCACTGTGGAAGGTACACAGTGGGTGTTGAAGCCGGGAGGCGGCACAGGCAGGAGACCAGGAGTTTCTTCACCACTGGAGACCCGAGGTCTCCCTAGGAGGAGCCCGTGAGGACCTGGGCCACTTGGACTTACAAGCGGTCTCCTGTGGGTCGGTTTCCAGAGGATAGAGATGAGTAGAGCTGGAGTCAGGAGGCCTATCAGAACTTTACCACTGGAAGCCCACGGTCCCCCCTGAGAGGAGCTCATGAGGAACCAAGCCACTTGGACTTAGGCGAGACCTCCTGGACGAAAGCTGGAGTCAGGAACCAGTGGACAAGAGCTGAAGTTGGAAACCAGTGGACGAAAGCTGAAGTCAGAAGCCAGTGGATGAAAGCCAGAGTCAGGAACAGCAACTAGCAACTCTTAGAGTGAACCTCAATGCAAGGCTTGTCAAGCCAGTTTAAGTACTGGCAGCGTCTGACGTCACATGCCGAGGCAGAGCAGGGTTTTCCTGCACTGGTCCCTTTAAAGAGCAGAGTCCCTGCACCTGCACATGCGTGCCTAGGGGCAGGGCCAGCCCAGATGTCGGCAGCGTCTCCCTCTCCGAGGGAATGCCGTGAAGAAGTTTGCCGGCTGGACTAGGCCTCAGAAACGCCGCGGCTGCCAAGAGACGTCCCGGGGTAGGTGGGGGACCGGCCCTCAACCTCCATGGGTCGGGCACTGGTAAACACATTTCTGGGAACATTTTATTTCCTTCACAACCTTCGGTGAAATAAGTAGATATTAACAGAGATGGGATTCGGCCAAAACTTTTGGTTTGGCCTTTGTTATCGGCCCGCCGCGGGAAATTTCATTTTCTCGCAGTTTGGGCCGATTTTAGTTCAGCTGCCCCCCCCCCCCCCCCCCCGAAATGATATCCGAAACCCACCCCGACCCTACCAATTTAATTAATTAGAATAGGGTTATAAAAAAACCAAAACCCTCCCCCCCAAACCCACCTCAACCCTTCAAATTTAATTAATTGCAACCCCCCCCCACCCTCCCGGCCCCCAAAAAACTTGCCAAAATTGTCTGGTGGTCCAGCGGGGGTCCCAGGAGCAATCTCCCATTCTCAGGACGTCGGCTGCCAGTGATCAAAATGATGCCAATGGCACTTTGCCCTTACCATGTGACAGTCTATCAGTGCCATTGACCAGCCTCTGTCACATGGTAGGAGCAATGGATGGCCGGCACCATCTTAAAAAATAGCATGGGCCATCCATTGCTCCTACCATGTGACAGGAGCCAACCAATGGCACTGATAGCCCCTGTCACATGGTAAAGGCAAAGGGCCATCAGTGCCATTTTGATTAGTGGCAGCAGATGGCCTGAGAGGGGAGATCGCTCCTGGGACCCTGCTGGACCACCATGGACTTTCAGTAAGTCTTGTGGGGGTCAGGCAAGTCTTGGTGGGGGGGTCAGGAGAGTGGGGGGTTGCAATTAATACAATTTGAAGGGTTGGGATAGGTTTGGGTTTTTTTTAAGGTGCCCTTTCTCCCCCCAAAAAAACAATAAAAACACCACATGAAATTTTGTGTTTTCTTATCATTTTGTTGCCCCCCCAAAACATGACAAAATAGGAAATATCATTTCTATTTCCTATTTCGTCGCAAACAAATGCACATCCCTAGATTTTAACAAGCTGAACACAAATATGCATTATTATATCTGTATCACATACCGTTTGCCAGAAAAGTGCAATATACATTAAGCATTGTTATGTGTCTGTAGCGGCATAAGCTATAATGGCAATGTTGGCACCAGAAAACAAAACCAAAAATGTTTTGCCGCAGATTTTCATTTGTAATCACTGTCCGACGCTTCGCGGATGAGAGTCCAGCTATAGTCTCCCAGCATGGAGGGGTTCCACTTGCCTTGATACAGTTTCTCCATTTTGACAATGTTTTGATGAAACCTTTTACCATGTTTGACATTCACAGCGCCAAGGTTGTCTGGAAAGAGGTCCAAGTGGGAATGAAGAAAACGTATCTTCAATGACATGTTGCACTTCATCATTTTGTATGCCTGAAGCAGATTTTCAACCTGTTTGACATAGTCTGCTGCCTTATAGTTGCCTAGAAAGTATATGAAATTAAATCCACAAGCTTTAAACTCAACAGTTTAGCGATACAATTTGCTCATTCTCACAGACATTGCATATGAGACTACTCATTTCTGCTGCTTATATAAGGCTGTATCATAATGGAAACAAGTTGGAATCTTGCAGCCGAGCTGGAGCTTGCCCAAGCAAGTTCTGCCATGATCAGACAGAGTTTCTTGGTGAATTTTTAAAAGTTAGTCTCTGTTACATGTTATGTTGCTTATGGCCATCAAAAATATGACATGAATTTTAAAAATCATAAAAACTATTGTCCAGCAAGAAAATATATGTATGCGAGATTATGTTTTAAAATTTCACAATGATTGTAACACAAAATTGGCCGTTTCTCAAACCTTACATGATGTACAAATTTCAAAATAATATCTGTGATCAGCATCAAAAAATCTATTTGGAACACCAAAAAGCCTGAAGGAAACAAAAACTTTGTTTACCAGTGTAATCAGCAGATGGACCCCAGCTTGTTTGCAATAGAGTCAACTCTTAAGAAGCATTGAGAAAAAGCTAATCTAAACTGGGCCATTAAGTCCCATAAAGTCACCAAAGTCACTATCTCTGGACTGGGAAGCACAATGCAAATGCCGCTGAAAAAGTACCTGGAACAACTTGAGAAGGATACAGTCCTGCTCAAAGATGTAAACATTCAGTGACCACTGGCAAAGCCATCTCCCCTGATGCACATACAAAGTCGATGCCAAGCTCCTTTTCTTCTGAAGTTACCCCCTCACTACCAGCTACCACAATGTCATCAGACAGGGAAGCTAGTGCTTCAGGGGTGGAAAGTGGTGGGACCAGAAGAAGGCGATCATTGAGGAGGTTGAGAGATGCCCCTTCCATAGTCAATTCTGGTTCTCCTTCATCACAAATGACAATGGGGATGCTCCTGTTGTATTCTACGTAAACTTATGTGCACATATGCTATATGCAAATAAGTTTACCTGAAGATCAGGCGGACAATTTTGCAAAAAAACATTTCTATACATAAAACACTGTTTTATCTGCAGAAGTCGTTTGGAAAATTACCCTCTAATAAGTCTATATGCAAAGGGGTTTGTCCTGGTAACTTTTATATAAATTTTCCCTACATCACTGACTAAATTTTACCTCGGTAAATTTAGCTAGGAAAAAGAAGGAGGATGGGGTGATGTATTCTGAGGGGTGGGCCTTAAGTTTAGTGTTGCAGAATACATTTTGCATTACCCAGCTAAACTTACTTCATAATGTCTTGTCAGACAAAACACAGTCCTACATTATCCAAATAATGCTATCTGGGTAACTTTAGAGGAGAATTGATCTGGGTAAGTTCCACTGAGTATCCTGCTCAATATGGGCCGGATTTTAAGAATTATGCCCAGGCGTAGATTTGTGTGTGCAACCCGGCGAGCACAAATCCGGGGTTGGCGCGCGCAAGGGGGTGCACACTTGCACACCTTGCGTGGGCCGAGCCCTAGGGGCGCCCCAATGGCTTTCCCTGTTCGGGTATTGCGTAAAACTAGTCCCTGCACCTTACAACTCGGAGATCACCGCTGCACAGGTTCATTCGTATTTGCACCTCACTGTCCTGTCAACCTGCTAGGTCGTGAACTCTTATCCGAATTCCAGATTCAGATAGACTTTTCTCATCGCCAGCCATCTCTCCTTATGGCTGTGCTTGACCAATTTGACGCTCGTCGGTCTTTTGCTTTAGATTCATTGCCCAATGATTTGCGGTCCACAGAAGGAAATTAATTTGGCCTCTCTAAATCCACCCAACCCCACCTTATTTGTCTCAAAGATCCATCATGTGGCCCTTACCAGGAGCAGTACCCCCTCCCCGATGACGCTCGTTCTTCTATTGCACAAGAAGTTGCTTCATTAGTTGCTGCGGGTGTTTTGGAACCCAGCTCTTCTCCTTTTAATACTCCCCTTTTCCCAGTCCGTAAGCAAGATGGAAGATGGCGTTTAGTCCAAGCCCTCAGACTGTTGAATGACCTTACCATCCCCATTTTCCCAAATGTTCCTAATCCTGTTACTCTACTTAATTCCACGCCCATTCATCTTTTTAAGATATGTATTGACCTCTCCAATGCATTTTTCTGCATTCCTCTACATCCTGATTGTCGCCCCCTTACTTCCTTTCAGCTTGGTCCTCGTAGCTTCCAATGGACGAGACTTCCACAAGGATTTCGTGATAGCCCTACTATATTCAGTACCCAATTACACCGTGATCTAGAGTTGTTTGAAGCCACTTTACCCGAGGATGAAAGTTTATGCCATTACGTTGATGATCTGTTACTCATCGCCACTACTGAAGATTTATGTATCCAGCTGTCCATTGATCTCTTGAATAGGTTATACCACCTTGGTTACAAGGTTAACCATAAGAAATTTCTGTTAGCACAAACTTTGGTTTCCTTTCTCGGCATTGATTTAGGAAATGGTGTTCGTTCCATCAATGATTATTTAGTACGATCCCTGATGGCTCTTCCTGTTCCACCCACCACAGTGACCCAGACTCATGCAGTCTTGGGTTTATTCAACTTCTGCCGTCTATGGATTCCGGCTTTTAGTGAAAAGGCCCTTTTCTTGTATGCCCATACTCAGGGCTCCGTCAAAGGCTCTCACCCCGTTTCTCTCACAGATCTTGAGACATCCCGTTTAAAGGCTCTTGTTGAAGAAGCCTTGTAGGCTAACACCTTACTTGCTTATCAGCACTCGCAACCTTTACATCTGTGGGTAGTTGCAGGCACCCACACCTGGTCAGCTGTTGGCACACAGGACCAGTTGGAAGCTGTCATTTTCCTTTCTGGCAAATTTTCCCCTGTTGAGCTCGGTATGACTACTTGTGAAAGAGGAGTTGTCGCTTGCGCCACTGCACACGAAAAACTGAACCATTACATTCCCTTTGCTACGGTGATTCTTCACACCCGTCACGACGTCAATTTTCTTCTTTCACCTTCCCAAATGTCTTTAACGGCTTCTCGTACCGGTAAATACCAGGCCATCCTTACGTAATCAGCCACTTCGCTACAACCTTGGGGTAAAGCTGTACCTGCCCCTGCTGTTTCCTTAGACAGAATTCTGTCTATTATCGGATCTCTAGACGCCTTGTCGAATGACTGCACTCGCCAGCTTCCCGAAATGGATGACTTACCTCTGTCTGTTATTCCGCTGGACAAGGGAGAATTTTGGTTCACTGATGCTGGAGGTACTCTCCTTACCTCCACTGGCTTTGCCGCCCTTCGGCTTCTAACATTCACGGACACTGTGGTTGAAAAACACGTGTTCTCTCTACCCCCTGACACTGGTGTACAGGAGGGTGAACTCATTGCCGTCACATGGGTTCTAGACTTCATGCTAGAACACCGCTCTCCTCTTTTCTCTTTGACCATCTATACTGATTCCCATTATGTGTTCTCGTCAGTACATCAACATCGTCATAAATGGAAAAAGAGAGGGATGACTACGAGTACTGGAGCCACTCTCAACAGTATACATATTTGGCAGAAATTGTTTACATCCCTTGAAGAATTCGGTGTAAGAGGCGAACAAGTCGCCATCACTTGGGTGAAAGGCCATCAGAAACCCTCCTCATCTTGGGAAGCCTATGGCAACCACATGGTTGATAACGAACTTCAAGACCTGAAACCACAACGATGTAACGAGTCGCCCGACCCGGATGGCATTATTGTGACGACTCGCTCCCAGACTAAAGCACAAGGTACCATGCGGATAGAGGAAGACACCCCTCCATGGCACCAAGAGAATGATGTCCCCTCACCCATTCAGACTGCCTACAAGCTTCAACAAGATGCTACAGGAGCCGAGATACAAGAATGGTTATATGCTGGAGCCACACCTGTTAGTCACCCCAGTGAAGATTGCTTTTTGTATACCCATCCCTCAGGGAAACCCTGTTTGCCCTTGACGGCTGCTAGAACCATGGCTACTAGTCTACATCTACCTGCTCATAGGCCAGCCACCCAGCTCATTGAAGATTTATCTGTATGGTGGAACCCCAAAATTCAGACCATATGCCACGAAACAGTCCAGTTGTACCACATTTGTACTGGTAATATTCCCCACAGAGGTCCTTCAGTTATCCCTGGTCACATCCCGAGACCTCAAGGTCCCGGTATTGAATGGCATTGTGATTTTACCGATATGGGAAGTAGATAACGACATTTGAGATATCTTTTGGTCTGTGTGGACAGATATTCCCATTGGAATATCTGTCCACACAGATAATGTCTCCGATGTCCAGGTGGGCACCCACCTCAGCACCAGTGATCATCAAACGGTATGGTTTAATATCACTAAAAGAATAGGGAAAAGAACCACAAAGACCCGAGTTTTACAGTTCAAAAACACGGACTTTGAGGAAATGGGTAAGTACCTGGAGGAAGAACTAAAAGGATGGGAGGACGAGAGAGATGTGGAGCAGCAGTGGACCAATCTAAAACGAGCAATCACCAAGGCAACTACTCTATATGTTAGAAATGTAAAGAAAAGCAAAAGAAAATTGAAACCTATCTGGTTCTCAAAGGAGGTGGCTGACAAAATTAAAGCTAAAAGAACAGCATTCAAGAAATATAAAAGATCCCAAAGGGAGGAACACAAAGAAGAATATTTGATTCAACTGAGGGAGACAAAGAAATTAATCAAGTTGGCAAAAAGTCAAGCGGAAGAGAGGATTGCCAAGGAGATAAAAAATGGTGACAAAACATTTTTCAGATACATCAGCGAAAAGAGAAAGGTCCAAAGTGGTATAGTGAAATTGAAAGGTGATAATGATCAATGTGTGGAGAGAGACGAAGAAATGGCAGAAATATTAAACGAATACTTCAGCTCTGTGTTCACTAAAGAAGACCCTGGAGAAGGACCATCTCTACACAACAAGAAACTGGAAGGAAATGGAATAGATGAAAATCCTTTTACAGTAGAAAATGTGTGGGAAGAGCTAAAGAACCTGAAAGTGGACAAAGCCATGGGGCCTGATGGGATTCATCCAAGGATATTGAGGGAGCTCAGAGATGTTCTGGCGGGTCCGCTGTGTGACCTGTTCAATAGATCCCTTGAAACGGGAGTGGTGCCGAGTGATTGGAGAAGAGCGGTGGTGGTCCCGCTTCACAAGAGTGGGAACAGGGAGGAGGCTGGCAACTACAGACCGGTTAGCCTCACTTCGGTGGTGGGAAAAGTAATGGAGTCACTGCTGAAAGAGAGAATAGTGAACTATCTACAGTCCGGAGAATTGATGGACCAGAGGCAACATGGATTCACCAGGGGAAGATCCTGTCAAACAAATCTGATTGACTTTTTTGACTGGGTAACCAAGGAATTGGATCAAGGAAGAGCACTCGATATCATATACTTGGATTTCAGCAAAGCTTTTGATACGGTTCCGCACAGGAGACTGGTGAATAAAACGAGAAGCTTAGGAGTGAGTGCCGAGGTGGTGACCTGGATTGCAACTTGGTTGACGGACAGAAGACAATGTGTGATGGTAAATGGAACCTTCTCTGAAGAGAGAGCGGTTTTAAGTGGTGTACCGCAAGGATCGGTGTTGGGACCGGTCCTGTTCAATATCTTTGTGAGCGACATTGCGGACGGGATAGAAGGTAAGGTTTGTCTTTTTGCGGATGACACTAAGATCTGCAACAGAGTGGACACGCCGGAAGGAGTGGAGAGAATGAGACGGGATCTAAGGAAACTGGAAGAGTGGTCGAAGATATGGCAGCTGAGATTCAATGCCAAGAAGTGCAAACTCATGCATATGGGGAGTGGAAATCCGAATGAACTGTACTCGATGGGGGGGGAAAGGCTGATGTGCACGGAGCAGGAGAGGGACCTTGGGGTGATAGTGTCTAATGATATGAAGTCTGCGAAACAATGCGACAAGGCGATAGCAAAAGCCAGAAGAATGCTGGGCTGCATAGAGAGAGGAATATCGAGTAAGAAAAGGGAAGTGATTATTCCCTTGTACAGGTCCTTGGTGAGGCCTCACCTGGAGTACTGTGTTCAGTTCTGGAGACCGTATCTACAAAAAGACAAAGACAAGATGGAAGCGGTACAGAGAAGGGCGACCAGGAAGGTGGAGGATCTTCATCGGATGACGTACGAGGAGAGATTGAAGAATCTAAATATGTACATCCTGGAGGAAAGGAGGAGCAGAGGAGATATGATACAGACTTTCAGATACTTGAAAGGTTTTAATGATCCAAAGGCAACGACAAACCTTTACCATAAGAAAAAAATCAGCAGAACCAGGGGTCACGATTTGAAGCTCCAGGGAGGAAGATTCAGAACCAATGTCAGGAAGTATTTCTTCACGGAGAGGGTGGTGGATGCCTGGAATGCCCTTCCGGAGGAAGTGGTGAAGACCAGAACTGTGAAGGACTTCAAAGGGGCGTGGGATAAACACTGTGGATCCATAAAGTCAAGAGGCCGCCAATGAAGAGTGGGTGACTCGCCAGAATGATGGCTACTGCCTGGACACAATACCCTTATTCAATAAACATACACATGGTTACTGTGACTCCAACATCACTCTAAACTTCAACAGCAAGAGGAAATGTGGAAAAAAGGATTTGCACTCACAAAGCCGGGAGTAGCTGGCTTGTTACGGCGGTTACTACCCCAAACCAAATGTGCCTGATACTTCACTTTCGATGCACATCCAGCATAGCTCTCTGCTCCAACGGCAGGGGAGAAGAAAAACTGATACTTCACGCATATCCAGCATAGCTCTCTGCTTCAACGGCAGGGGAAAAGAAAAACTGATACTTCATGCATATCCAGCATAGCTTCAACGGCAGGGGAGAAGAAAAAAGGATTCACACTCACAAAGCGGGGAGTAGCTGGCTTGTTACGGCGGTTACTACCCCAAACCAAATGTGCCTGATACTTCACTTTCGATGCATATCCAGCATAGCTCTCTGCTTCAACGGCAGGGGAGAAGACTGATACTTCACACATATCCAGCATAGCTCTCTGCTTCAACGGCAGGGGAGAAGAAAAACAACCAATAAGGGCTGTATAACATAGTCTGGGTTAAAACAAATAAGCATGGGTGTAGCTTGCTTATTGCGGCGGTTACTACCCCTACTACCCCTAACTAATCAAGCTAGATATTTCACTTGGATGCAGCTCCATCACTGCTCTCTACATTAATGGTGGGGGAGGAAGGGAAATAGAACCAAGAGCTAAAAGAAACAGATAAGTATGAGAGAAAAAATGTGTGAAGCTTGCTGGGCAGACTGGATGGGCCATTTGGTCTTCTTCTGCCGTCATTTCTATGTTTCTATGTTTCTATGGATTGAAGCCTTCCCCTGCAGAAGTGAGTCCAGTGATGTCATGGCACGTGCGTTGTCAGGAACTCATACCTAGACATGGATTTCCTCACTGCATCGTCACCGATAACGGTACCCACTTCGTCAATAGATGGTGGACACCATTATGCAAATGCTAGGATGCACCATCATCATGTGGCTGTCTATAGGCCCCAGAGCAATGGTCTTGTCGAACGGTACAATGGTCTGTTGAAAACTCGTTTACAGTTACTTATGGCAGAGACGCAAGGCTCCTGGCTGAACTGTCTGCCATGGGCCTTACTTTATCTGCAGAATGCTCCCATCACCAACTTACGTTTATCTCCGTTTCAGCTACAAACCGGAAGGTTCATGCCTTGGGTTACCCCTAGCACTGCTATGGTGGATTGCCTCCCCACATATTGGAAGAATTTATGTGCTGCACTAACCTATGTTCATTCTTTTGCAGGATTCCCCAGTGATCGGTCCGGAGACGACGAATGCACCCCTCCCGTGAAAGTCGGTGATCTAGTGTGGAGAAAGAACTACACACACAAGAGCTGGAAGGACCCCATGTACGTGGGACCCTTCCCTGTTACTGCCGTCACTCCTACCACAGTTAAACTTGGCAAAGATACGGAGTGGACTCATCTTAAAGACATACGTCCAGAGCCCAAGTTGACAGATATGGACTGCCGCACAGATACTTAAGGACAATTACCCTCATTTAAGGACTTGACCAATATGTTTCAAATGTTCCAAAGACCCCTTTTCTTTAGCTTTGATACCTGGATGTGTATTTTTGCTGTCTTGTTTATCATCTTTGTTACTATCAGTTTGCTTTTGTATTTCCATGGTATTGACTTTTTGCATTAACATGTTTATCCTTTTTTGTGTGTTGTCCCTTTGGAGTGGCATACTCCCTGTATGCACCACTGACCCGAATTGTAATGCTTGCATCTCAGTCACTATAGATGGTACGACTAAAACTTCCACTTTGCTATACAAATTCCATTACGAATGTGAAGGGACAGTTACATACTGTTCCCATAATTCTACACGATACAGCGTATGTACCGTGCAGACAACCATTACCTGTTTTGACCCGACTGAAGCCCCCACCCAACAATGGATACAAGTCCACAAAGGAGACACTCCTCAGGGTCCAGTTATGGCATCTGTCCTTTTGCTCCCTACCGAAAGGTCGGTTTCCCTCATTTTCGAAGTATGTACCCTGCCCACATCTTGGGATTTGACTTATAGATGCGGTAATGATTTGGCTTGGCACCATACCTATATGCATAACCATAAGTATGTGTGCCCCAAAAGATGGCCATACACTCGTTCCCCTAAATCTCACTGTGCTGAAAGTAAGGCTGACTCTTATTGGGGTAGATTTTAAAAAGCATTTACTCGAGCAAAACTGGTTTTTGCTCGAGTAAATACACTTTACTCAAGTAAGTGGGCTTTTCAAAATTGCTACAATATATGCCAATGAATTGTCCATAGGATTTACTCAAGTAAGTGCACTTTACTCGAGTAAATAGCTTTTGAAAATTGCTACGATAGTATGTCACATTTACATGCGTAACTCCTTTGAAAATGACCCCCATTGTGCCTATTGGGATTGCATGGCCTTTGCCACCTGGCATAACAACCCCAAGTCTGCTTCATTGACTTTGGTCCCGAGCTTGTCAAACTGTGCCTTAAATACTTGTAACAAAGTCAATTTCACCCTTTTCAACCCATCTGAATTCCTTGATAAATGGGGAAACGTTTTCGGTATCCAAATTCATGCCTCAGGAACTGATCCTGGAGGACTCTTCTATATTCAGAAGGTTGTAACTCGTAAGAGTCCATTAGATCACTCTGCCATTATTAAACAATTTTACCAGCATGTTACTGAGCCCTTTCCCATATCCCAAACTGCACGAAATTTGTTTGTTGACCTTGCTAACGCCATTACTACTTCACTTAATGTTTCCAACTGTTATGTTTCTGGTGGTACCAATATGGGAGATAACTGGCCATGGGAAGCCAAAGAATGGAATTGGTCCATATCCTATAATGTTTCCTCTCTTGTTCTACCCCCACAATTTAACAAAGCCCGATGAATATTGGCTCACTCCATAATACCTACCTGGTGTATCCATTAGGGATGTGAATCGTGTCCTCGATCGTCTTAACGATCGATTTCGGCTGGGAGGGGGAGGGAATCGTATTGTTGCCGTTTGGGGGGGTAAAATATCGTGAAAAATCGTGAAAAATCGTTAAAAAATCGAAAAATCGAAAAACCGGCACATTAAAACCCCCTAAAACCCACCCCCCGACCCTTTAAATTAAATCCCCCACCCTCCCGAACCCCCCCCCAAATAACTTAAATAACCTGCGGGTCCAGCGGCGGTCCGGAACGGCAGCGGTCCGGAACGGGCTCCTGCTCCTGCATCTTGTCGTCTTCGGCCGGCGCCATTTTCCAAAATGGCGCCGAAAAATGGCGGCGGCCATAGACGAAAAAGATTGGACGGCAGGAGGTCCTTCCGGACCCCCGCTGGACTTTTGGCAAGTCTCGTGGGGGTCAGGAGGCCCCCCACAAGCTGGCCAAAAGTTCCTGGAGGTCCAGCGGGGGTCAGGGAGCGATTTCCCGCCGCAAATCGTTTTCGTACGGAAAATGGCGCCGGCAGGAGATCGACTGCAGGAGGTCGTTCAGCGAGGCGCCGGAACCCTCGCTGAACGACCTCCTGCAGTCGATCTCCTGCCGGCGCCATTTTCCGTACGAAAACGATTCGCGGCGGGAAATCGCTCCCTGACCCCCGCTGGACCTCCAGGAACTTTTGGCCAGCTTGTGGGGGGCCTCCTGACCCCCACGAGACTTGCCAAAAGTCCAGCGGGGGTCCGGAAGGACCTCCTGCCGTCCAATCTTTTTCGTCTATGGCCGCCGCCATTTTTCGGTGCCATTTTGGAAAATGGCGCCGGCCGAAGACGACAAGATGCAGGAGCAGGAGCCCGTTCCGGACCGCTGCCGTTCCGGACCGCCGCTGGACCCGCAGGTTATTTAAGTTATTTGGGGGGGGTTCGGGAGGGTGGGGGATTTAATTTAAAGGGTCGGGGGTGGGTTTTAGGGGGTTTTAGTGTGCCGGCTCACGATTCTAACGATTTATAATGATAAATCGTTAGAATCTGTATTGTATTGTGTTCCATAACGGTTTAAGACGATATTAAAATTATCGGACGATAATTTTAATCGTCCTAAAATGATTCACATCCCTAGTATCCATAGACCTTATACCATGGATCATGTCACAGCAGTAGGCAATTCCTCTTGCATGTCTCAGACTACCCTTAACTACACCTCCTCTACCACTATCCTGTACACCCATTGGCCTAACTCGTCTGTGATCCCAAACCTAACTCTTTGGACTACAGAACCCCTTCTTTCGATAGGTACCCATAAGATCCCTACCCTTTGGCCTGCCCCACGAGGTCTATACTGGATATGTGGACGATATGCACATGCCTCTTTACCGACTGATTGGTTTGGAACCTGTACCATGGGTACTATACGCCCCTCGTTTTTCCTAATCCCCCTACAGATGGGTCAACAACTAGGGATGCCCGTGTATAGTACATACTCAGATGTACGTAAGAAGAGAGACCTTAGAATAGGTAACTGGAAAGATGACGAATGGCCCCCAGAATGTATTATAGCATATTATGATCCAGCCTCCTGGGCTCAGGATGGCTCTTGGGGTTATAGAACTCCAATTTATATGTTGAATCGTATTATAAGATTGCAAGCTGTTGTTGAAATAATTACTAATGAAACTGCTAAAGCACTGAGAATATTAGCCACTCAGCAAAAGGGTTTTCTGAATGCTATTTACCAGAATCATCTAGCCTTAGATTACATACTAGCTGCAGAAGGAGGATTATGTGGTAAATTTAACCTCAGTAACTGTTGTCTTCAAATAGATGACAAGGGTGAAGTGATTGAGGAAATCACCCGCAACATGATGTCAATTGCACATGTACCAGTGCAAACCTGGAAAGGACTTGATGTCAGTGATCCATTCGGATCCCTTGGCTCATGGTTTTCTAGTTTAGGTTCAGGATTCAAAATTCTAATTGGCTCCATGTGTACGATTGCCTTACTTGGGCTTGTAGTCTGCCTCCGCCTACCATGCCTCTGTATCTGCCTACGAAGATGCCGTGATCAAGTCTCTGAAATGCTGATAACACAGACCAGCACTCGGATCATGCTCAATCAAGCTGAAACCTTGAACCTGATGCTTCTGGATTCCAACGATGACACTGAACTATTCCCCACCACCTGTAATGACTATCTGTGAAAAATGAGCATATTGGCACGAAGACGGTTAATGTCTCTAGCCAGTAAGGATTAGCTTTAACTAGACGGGACAACCTAAGACAGGCGATATGCGACGCAGATAGGTGTGAAGGGTTCCTAGCTGTCACCCTTCAAAGGGGGAAATGTAGAATAGTGAATTGCATATATCCTGCACATGTAGCTATAGCGCTATGAAGCACTATGATCACTTAGCTTATCAGAGAATCATCCAGCACGGATGATATCATTCCTGGGAGGATGGAACTAACTTCGCTTATTCTACTGATAACAAGAGGCCTGTGGCTTATAGTAAGAGCACGCAAATGTACACATGCTAAAATATATATCGATTGGCTATTAAAGGTAATGGGTGTGGATTATGCAGATGTCTGGTATCAGCAAACCCAGGACCCTTATAAGTCTGAGCACATACATTAGAGCACTGGGAAGATTCTGAATTATACACCATTTGCTTTGTATTCATTTCTTCCCCGGGGAAACCACGCCTTTCCCCTTTTCCCCATTAATAAACCTTTCACTGCATAACTTCTTTGGAGCTGGTATTCATTGAATTATTGGTCAGAGGTTATCACCATTAACAACCCCCCCACCTTCCCCTCCTTTCCCCTATCTAACCCACCCCCCAGCCCTACCTAAATCCCCCCCTACCTTTACTTTTTTATTTACACCTGCCTCTGGGCAGGCGTAGGTTGCGCGCGCCGGCCAAATGCTGGCACGTGATCTCCCGGCACAGTCGCTGTGCCAGAGGCCTCGGTCCCACCCTTGCCCTGTCCCCAGACCGCCCCACCCCTCCCACTCCCACCCCTTTTTGCAAGCCCCAGGACATACATGCGTCCTGGGGCTTGCGCGTGTTCACCAGGCCTATGCAAAATAAGCTCGGCGTGTGCAGGAACAGGTTTTAAAGGGTTACGAGCATATCTTACACGCAAAACCCTTTTAAAATCATCCCTTATGGGTCTCTTAGTGTGAAGGTTCTAATATAAGTACCAGAGTGGTACAAATTAATAAAAATATCAGAAAGTACTCTAGCTGTGTCAGAAAAATGTGTTTGCAGATCAAAATATATTAAAAAATGGACATTTATATTTTTTCAGCAGCAACCTTGTGAGACTGAATGATTGGGCATCCAAATGGCAGATGAAATTTATTGTGGACAAGTGCAAGGTGATGCATTTAGGGAAAAATAACCTATGCTGTAGTTACAAGAGGTTAAGTTCAATATTATGAGCTACCATCCAGGAAAAAGATCTAGGTGTCATAGTGGATAATACATTGAAATTGTTGGCTCAGTGTGCTGTGGCTATCAAGAAAGCAAACATAATGATAGGAATTAGTAGGAAGGGTATGGTGAATAAAACAGAAAATGACATAATACCTCTGTATCACTCTACCGTGAGACCGCACCTTGAGTACCATGTACAATTTTGGTTGCCACATCTCAAAAAAGATATAGTTGTACAGAAGAAGATACAGAGAAGGGCGACCAGAATGATAAAGGGGATGGAACAGTTCCCTTATGAGGAAAGGTTAAAGAGGTTAGGGCTGTTCAGCTTAGAGAAGAGATGGCTGAGGGGGGATATGATAGAGGTCTTTCAAATCATAAGAGGTCTAGAATGGGTAAATGTGAATCAGTTATTTACTCTTTCAGATAATAGAAGGACTAGGGGGCACTGCATGAATTTAGCAAGTCACACATTTTAAACTAATCAGAGAACATTCTTTTTCACTCAGAGGTAGATTTTAAAAGGGTTACATGCATAAGTTATGTGCGTAACCCTTTCAAAACCCCCCTGCACGCGCCAAGTCTATTTTGCATAGGCACGGTGGTGCGCAAAAGCCCCGGGATGTGCGTAAGTCCCAGGGCTTTGCCAGGGGTATGTGTCGGGGGCGTGTAGGGGTGTGTCGGGGGGGCGGTGCGACATTCGGGGCGTTCCGGGGGGCATGTCGTGGGTGTGGTGCAGGCCCAGGGGCATTTTGGGGGCGTGGCCGAGGCCTCCAAAATTGCTCGCGGGCCAGGGAATCACGCGGCTGTGGCCGATCGGCGCAGGCGTAACTTTCAAGATAAAGGTAGGGAGGGTGTAGATAGGGCTGGGGGGGGGGGGGTTAGGTAGGTGAAGGGGGGGGAAGGTGGGGGAGGCCAAAGGAAGGTTCACTCTGAGGCCGCTCCAATTTTGGAGCAGCCTCGGAGGGAACGGGCAGCGCACGCAGGACTCGGCACACGCAAGGTGCACAAATGTGCACCCCCTTGCACGCGCCGACCCCGGATTTTATAAGATACATGTGGCTACGCATGTATCTTATAAAATCCGGCGTAGTTTTGTTTGTGCCTGGTGCGCGAACAAAAGTACGCACGGGCGTACATTTATAAAATCTACCCCTGTGTGTGCACAGTTAAGCTCTGGAATTTATTGCCAGAGGATATGGGTAGTGCAGTTAGTGTAGCTGGGTTTAAAAAAGGTTTGGATACGTTCTTGGAGAAGAAGTTCATTAATTGCTATTAATCAAGTTGACTTAGAGAATAACCACTGCTATTACTGGCATCAGTAGCATGGGATCTACTTAGTGTTTGGGTACTTGCCAGGTACTTGTAGCCTGGATTGGCTACTGTTGGAAACAGGATGCTGGGCTTGATTAACCCAGTATGGCAATTTCTTATGTTCTTATATTCTTAACCTTGTACTTCCCTAGCTGTAGCCAGACTGTCAAAAGTGACACATTCATTGTAGTCTAATTTGCTCATACGCTGTACTATATGATTTTTGGTGGTCATCTCTGTTGGTGTGCATGTTTCAAATTTTGTCTATGACTATAACATATAGTTCCTTCAACCTCAACTGTCAATTTAACAAATTGAAAATGTCGTTTATGGATTTTTGCCAGAATTAGTGCAGCTAAGGTATACTTCGAAAAGGATCCTTTAAAATGAACTTTAAATTCACATTATTTTACAGTATACAAATTTGCAGAAGGAATGCTGTAAGCTTGGTTGGGTTTGAAAGTTTTTCTCATAATGTATCAGGGGACAGCAACTAGTATAATAGTCTGTAAAAGAACACCATTTCTGGTGCTGTGCTGCTTTAGATCTGTGGGTGATATATTAATCTCTGATATTTTTTCTTCTTTTATTGACAAACTCAGCTTCACATGACAAGCTCAGATTCTTCATATCACTGGTATGCGTGCATATGTCAATTTCTTCAGTGAATAATAAAGATCGGTCAATCTGGCAGCTATGAGTCAAGTGCTAAATTGATTGTACCTGCTTTCAGTCTTCTTATCCCTTCATGAACATTAAACTACTTTTCAGGTTCATGCCAGTTCGATGTTCCGTATGGCTCTGTCAACCGTTGTTTTCAGTTTCACTCAATTGAATGTCTCACAGGAGCTAAACAGAAAAATACAAGCCTCGGTGGTAGTAAGTCAATATCCCATGGTTATGTATTTCCTATAAAACAACATATTGTGTTTTAATGAGCAGTAGTTACTATAGTCATTGAGGAACTGTTCTCCTGCTATCATTCTGTGAATAACAAAAAATACTGGTATTTTGTAAAATCATCATTCCTTCATTTATCTTTTCTTCTGGAATAGACAAGCAATTTGTATTCTAGTCAGACAACTCTTAATGCAATTCACTCAGAGGTAAAATGCTAGATACCAGATATTTAGCTGTATCTTTAAAAAAATAAATATGTCCTATGACAAACTTAGAGACAAAAAACAGTTTTATACTGAAAATATTGTTACTACTGCTATGCAAAAAAAAGATATGAGGAGGAGCGGTGGAAGGGGTGGGAAGCGGCTTGGAACATCAGAGACATAAGGAAGATACAATTATGTTATAAATAAAGCAAGAGGCTTGCGGTGCACTGTGACTGACAAGTTGGAAAAAGGCTCAGGGGTCAAGAATCTTGGATGACTGGCATGGAAGAGAGTCATGGCAAAAGGAAAACAGCAACAAGGAATGGACAGAAATGGGAAGAAACAGAACATCTCTGGCACATTTCCGAAAGCAACAAGACTCCCACACCTTCTCTATTTCACATAATTGTGTTATCATGTTATAAAAAGTATTTGATATTTAATTTATATTGTAATGGCAGTATAGTTTGGTAATAAGGAGAGTCTAATATTCTGAATTTATACACTTTTTGTTCCTGCATATTAGAACCACATTATTCCTCTAACATAAGTGAATTTCCAAGTGTTTGTTTTCATTATCTACCTCTTAGATGATGCTTATTGTTTCAAGCTCCCTCAGAATAGAGATGGTGTATTGATTCAGCAGAAACAAGCCACATGACAAGCAATAAAGATTTGTTCAGACATTGATTATAGTGTGAAAGATAAAGTGCATCTAGAAGGTGGAAGATTCATTTCTATAACTGAAAAAGGAGAATAGCTTAAATACACCACTATTGTTGGACACATGTGAAGGATTCTCATATAAGATATGCCGTATGTTCGAGACTTGAAGCTTGCCATCAGTGAAACACGTGACACACAAGGGCCTCATTGTGCATATGCATGATTGAAAAGGCTGCAACCATAGTGTTAAAAAGGGCTGCAGATGACAAGCTGTAAAGAATTATTTGCACAAATAAGGAAGCTAAAGCTTCTGTCCAATCCCCACACCAGAACTGCATAATCAAATGACATTAGGGTAAAGCACAGGACTGCTTCAATGGCCAAGCCCACAAGCAAAGCACATCCAAGCCACATTGTCTGAATTATCAGGAAGGCTGCTCATCATGTAAAAATGTTGCTAGCAGTAAATTTGTTATGGGTTAGATATTTGCTTGGTTTTGATTGTAAATATTATTATCCTTAACATTAGGCATAGGATAATTTGCATGGAACAGCAGTTTCTACACTTAACAGACACATGGGGGTAACCTAGGCAAAGTAGCAGTTACTACCTTAAGAAACTTGCTGGGCAGACTGGATGGACCATTTGGTCTTTTTCTGCCATCAATACTATGTTACTATATAACTATGCTAAACCAAGTGGAACATGTGATTTGGTGCAAGAGATAATAATAGTTGTCCACTTGACATAAGAACGTAAACATTGTCATATCGGGTCAGACTGAGAGTCAATCAAGCCCAGAATCCTGTTTCCAATAGTGACCAATCCAGGTAACAAGTACCTGGAAAGATACCATACAGTAAATAGATTTGATGCTGCTCACACCCAGTGATAATTAGTGATCACACTGCAATCAAATTATTGCCCTAACACTTAACTTTCAAAAGGGAGACTATAATAAAATGATGAAAATAGACAAAATCTAAATGGTACATCTTCAAAAGTTAGCAGTTTATATCAAGTATAGACATTGTTTAAAATACCATCTTGGAAGTCCATACCAAATGTATGCTATGCAATAAAAAAAATTCAGATGGAAGGACAAATGACAGCTGGCATTAGGCGAAGAGGTGAATGAGGTTATTATAGCCAAAAGGACATCTTTCAAAAAATGTAAAGAGGATTCAAATGAAGAAAATTTGTAAAAAAGAATAAGCACAAGCAAGTTTGATGCAAAACATTGATAAGGTAGGCAAAATGATAACTTGAAAATAAACTTGCTGGGGACACAAAAACTAATAATAAAACTTTTTCAAAATTATTCAAAGAAGAAAGCCTGTGAAGGAGTCAATTAGACTGTAAGATGATTGAGGGGTAAAAGTGGCAATTAGGAAAGACAAGGCCATAGCAGAAGACTAAATGAATTCTTTGCATTGACATTTACTGAAAAGGATTTGGAGAGAGACCCATGCCAAAAACAGTAGTTAATGGTGATGATTTGAAGGAACTGAAACAAATCATGATGAACCTGGAAGATGTAAAAAGACAAAATGACAAACTGAAGAATATCAAATCCCCTGGAGCAAATTATATGCACCCCAAAGTTCTGAAAAAAATGAATTGTACACTTTTTAGTAGTAATTTATAACCTATCATTAAAAATGTCTATTATACATGGAGTAAAGTAGTAACATAATAATGATGGCAGAAAAAGACCAGATGGTCCATCCAGTCTGCCCAGTAGACTTATGGTAGTAACTGCCATGTTATACCTATGTTTCTGTTGAGGGTACTAATTGCACTCTGTGCTGGTTACTCCCAAGTCTTATTTTAAGGGTGGCAATATTTAAAATCTAAACCAAGCAACTGGCAAACCCATTTCACAATTGTTTTTACAGTATGAGCAGTCTTCTTAGAAATAAAGAAATGATGGTAGAAAATAACCAAATGATTGATTCAGTCTGACCAACAATGTTATGCTAGTATCTGCCACATCAGCAAGTTACCCCATGCTTATTTGTTTATGTATTTAATTTATTTAATTAAAAATATATTAACCACCTATCAACATTTCTAGGCTGTTTCCAATAAAACATCCAACATTTTCCTTACAAATATGTAATACAAAAGCCAGTTATAAACAATAAAACCAATATACTTTAGCGCAAATTATCAAATGTACATATCATTATACAATAGGCAGTCCACTTGTTTCTTTCAAGGTACAGTAAAATTCTACAACTACAGTAATTGTACTGTGGGCCTTCACCCTTTCTGTTCATGACAAATGTCAAATGCTTGCTGAAACTAAAATGCCTTTACCATTTTCCTAAATTTTTGCAGCCCAATTTCAGGTTTCAAAAATCCTGGCAAGCTATTCCAAAACATGGGTGCTTGTATTTAGAAGAGTTTCGTCCAGTCAAATTAATCTAAATAATGGAACATTTAATAGCATTTGAGAGCCAGATCTCAAAGCCCTTAATGGTTGTTATAGTTTTAAGGCTGAATTGAAACTAGTTTTATAACCTAAAGGCCAACACCACTACTTTAAATGTACTTCTCCATACCATGGGCAACCAATGGTACTTTGATGTATTTAAATTCCTACCACAACTCACACTGCAGAGTTTTGTACATATTGCAAGACCCACGTTGTATTCTGAGATAAGCCGATATACTACGTATTGCAATAATCAACAGAAGACTACCAAAGGATGAGAGACTGTCTTCAAATTATTTTCCTTTAGAAAAGAGCATCAATAAAGTAGCATTTGCAACTTAAAATATGATGCTCATACTACTTGTTTTATTTGTGGATAAAATGAAAACTTATTACTTAAAGTCAACACCCAAATTCCACACTTCCTGAGAAATTTAAATTAGCAAAATTTAAATTGCCATGTGCTTAGTCATATCATCTGAAGAAAACCTAGACAGAGTATTTCAGTTTTGGCCAATTTTCCCAAACTGTAAAATGTGGGGCCCTAATTGGTTGCTGTTTGAATCCAATTTCCCTTTACCCTTACTTGGAAACAGAGAGCAATGTTGATGTTGCATCAAAATTATCAGGCTTATTGGTTAAGGGTAGTAAAAGCTGCATGAGCTTGTTACGCCTATGTTTATTTGTTCCCCAAACCATATAAGACAGGTCTCTTGTTGGTTGCTCTCTAGAATCCAATTCTTCTTTTACCACTGATAATGTAGACAATGCTGCTTGAATGTGTTTCGCTTTTTAGACTTGGCCATAGAAACAGTCCTGTGCTTTATCCCTAAAGTCTGCATATCAGTATCTGGACCATTAAAGTTGGGGGTTAATGCTGACTGTCTTCATAATCTAATTCCCCCTTTTCCCCTTCCCATCAAAGCAGAGAACAGTATTGCAGTTGTGCCACATACATCCTGCTAATGAGTTAAAGGCTGTAATCCCCATGCCTTCTGATCAAGATAGTAGCTGCCATGTTACCCCCATGTTACCCCTAAGATAGTAGCTGCCATGTTACCCCCATGCATCCTTTTCTTCATTTCTAACTTCTAGTCTTTAGGGATCCACAATGTGTTTCCCATGTCTTTTTTAATTTGTTTATTGTTTTTGTCCTCATCACCTCTTCTGGAAGGGCATTCTAGGAATCCACCACCCTCTCTTTGAAGAAATATTTCCTGATGTTCTTTCTAAGTCATCTCCCTAGAGTTTTATTTATTTATTTTTATTTAAAATTGTTTATTTACCACCTTTACAACAAATGTTGGTCAAAATGGTTTACAAAGTAAAATACACATAATAAAACTATATAAAAGTCAGTCATATCATGGAGAACTAAAAAGTAATATGCCAATAAAAAGAGACAGACTCAATAATACAAACAAGAGTGGTAATAGCTAGATGGTCACAGCTAGTGTGTGCCTAGAGCTGATTTGAGAGTAATTTAAGAGGTGGAAGGTGATTCAAATGCAATAAAAATAAGTACTTTTTAAAGCTTTTCTTAATTCTTTGTGGTTAGTGATCTGCCTTCAGTAGTCTGGAAAGGAGCTCCAGAACAAGGGGCCTGCTACTGAGAAAGCACATCTCCTGGTTATATCAAGCCTCACTAGATGGATGGTAGAGACTTCAAGTAGATTTTTGTTTAAGGACCGTAAGTTGTGCTGGAGGTAAACCCTTGGCCTTGTGCAGGATTGGTACGGCCCTCTGGTCGGACCCAGAGAGCGCCTGCCACCAGGAGGCAGAGCACAGGAGGAGACGGAGGCTAGCTGGAGCTTCGCCAATGGCAACCCGGGGTTTCCACAGGTTGAGCCCTTGGGTACCCAAGCCACCTGGTCTTAGGTGGGCCTCACAGGGTCTCCTTGTTGTGACCATCGGTCTTCGACGGCTTCGCCCCACCTACTTCTCACTACTTGAGGTTCCTCCCGCTCACCTCGGACTACTGGCTGCTGCAGCATCTGTTTGCTATCTTCTCCAGCGTCCCCGGACCAGCTTTGGTGCTGCTTCCCACCATGCTCCTCCATGGTACCTTAGGGCACGCGTGCACACACTGGGGGTAATTTTCAAAAGGAGTTACATGCATAAATGTAGCTACTAATGTAGCAATTTTCAAAAGCCATTTACTCAAGTAAAGTGCACTTATGTGAGTAAATCCTATAGACAAGTCAATGGCATATATTGTAGCAATTTTCAAAAACCCACTTACTCAAGTAAAGTGAATTTACCCCAGTAAACCTGGTTTTTACTCGAGTAAATGCTTTTTAAAATCAGGCCCACTGCCCTCATCTTTATTTCCACGTTGGTGCAAACCTCAGGGGCATTCCCCTGATATGACATCACGCTGCCTGGATATTTAAGCCTACAGTATTTGCTAGCTCATCGAGTTAGCATTGGTAACTTTACGGATGGGATTCGCTCTCCATACCGAAGCTGCTCTGCCACTCCAGCGCTATCTGGAACTCTTACACCCTTTGGGGTTGCTAATGGGGTACCCACTCCTCGGGGGCCTCTTCTGCTTCTTTCAGGTGCTATTAGAAAACCGGTACTCGATCCTCGAGGGCCCATGTTCCCTGAGTCGCTGCCTGCATCTTCAAACTTTTCTACTTGGAAGACTTCACTAAAGTATCCATCTGTGAGTACAACTACCATCTATTCCACAGTTCTGCTTCACTGGAACCAGGTACTCGCTCCTCGAGGGCCTGCCCTCTGTTCCGGTGCCAGATCTCTCGTCTAGTGGAATCTCTGTTACTGCTAAATTAGTACAATACAACTGAGTCTCTCTGCTCTAAGGGATCAGGTACTCGCTCCTCGACGGTCTGCTGTCCCTGTCTCGGAGCTTCTCCTAATTCTACCTGGAACTCTGAATGCTTCTCATTGTGTACTCATAACTTTCAGTCTCTTTCCACTACAGCACAGCCAGCAGAGAATTCGCTGTTCCAGCGTTCTGTGGGAGACCTGCCCAGCCGGGCTTAACATCCACTACTCACTACTGCCACCTTTGGTGGTTTCCAAGACTGTTTAATAAAAGATTAAAATCTGCGTTTGTGTGTTCAGAGTCTAGCCTGACACTGTGGTCCCTCCCGGGACTGCCCCCTGTGGGAATGGTCAGCTCCCACAGTGTCCAAGGATCCACCCAAACATCAATAACCATAACATTCCTAGAGAGGAAGCACAGGGGCGTGCACACCAAGAACAAGGGTGTGCGGTCGATGTCCAGGCAAGAATGTTCAGAAGTCACAGGAGGCCAAAATAGAGTGTCAGAGTGGATAGCGAGGATCAAGGCCAGAGTATCAATCCAGAATGGTCAGCTAAAGCAGGGGTCAATACCTTTAGTCAATCCAAGAGTAGTCAGCTCAGGCAGAGGTCGTTCCAGGCAGTGATCAGATTCAGATGTGGTCAGTGAACAGGCAGAGGTCAAGATCCAGGAAGCAGCCAGACGAGGTCAGGAGCAAGCAAAGGTCAGTACTGTGAGATCAGTCTGAAGGGTACTACCAGGAATGGAGAGACGAAGGAGCAGGAGATGCTGGAACAGGAGACGCTGGAACAGGAGACACTGGAATAGTCAAACTAGACCACACTGGAGTGTATGACCCGATTGCCAAGGCAGTGATCATTAGGGATGTGAATCGGGCTTCGGACGATTGAAAATATTGTGCGATATTTTCAAAATCGTCAGAAATCGGGGGCCATCCAGTGCTCCTACCATGTGACAGGGGCCGGCCAATGGCACGGATGCCATGTCACATGGTAAGGGCAAAGGCTATTGGTGCCATTTTTATTAGTGGCAGCTGACGGCCCGAGAGCGGGAGATCACTCCCGGGACCCCCACTGGACCACCAGGGGTTTCTTTTGGGGGTCTGGAGGGCGGGGGAAGCTAAGGGATTAGTTTTAAAGGGTTGGGGTGGGATTTTAATGACAGGTTACACATTTTTACTAATATGTCTGACATTTCATTTTTTAGTTCCTTCAGAACTCTGGGGTATATACCATCCGGTCCAGGTGATTTACTACTATTTACTACTAATTTTTCTTTTTACTAATTTTTACTATTTACTACTATTTTTCGCACCTCCAACAGACCAATTAGAAATATTCACCAAGCGAAATTAGCTGTCCATCCACTAAAACACATCAAACACGTTTCCACCATAGACCGATCATTCTCCATAGCGGGTATCAAAATCTGGAACAACATGCCGTTAGACCTGCGTCTTGAATCCTGTCACAAAACCTTCAAACAAAACCTTAAAACATGGTTGTTTGAACAAGCATTCACTCTATGAATCTCATCTAACCTAAAAATTCAGCTATCCCTTATTATTCCTCGCTGGCTCCAAATTCTTTTCCTCGCATTTTGTATTTACATTCTGCTATTCCATACCCCCCCCCCACTGTTATTCAATTTAGGCTATTGTATGCAATGTGACATTGGTCTCGCTGCTGACAGTTAATTTGCTCCTGCGAATACATGGTTATTTATATTTTATTGTTTGATATTTTAATGATGTATGCATATTAACCTTAAAACCCTTGTTTCTGTAAAACCTGTTGCTGTCAAATGTTTTACTGTTTTTTAAACTGTTACATGTAAAGCCTGTTGCTAATTTATTGTTTCACTGTAAACCGAGGTGATGTATGTCTATACGTACCGCGGTATAAAAGAATCTATAAATAAATAAATACATAAATAAATAAATAAATACTCTTCAGTTTGTCAATCAGGTCTACCACATCTTCTAGGTTCACCATGATTTGGTTCAGTCCATCTGAATCATTGCCCATGAAAACCTTCTCCAGTTCGGGTACCTCAACCAACATCTTCTTCAGTAAACACCGAAGAAAAGAAATCATTTCTTTCCACGATGGCCTTATCTTCTCTAAGTGCCCCTTTAACCCCTCGATCATCTAACGGTCCAACTGACTCCCTCACAGGCATGCTGCTTTGGATATATTTTAAAAAGTTTTTACTGTGAGTTTTTGCCTCTACGGCCAACTTCTTTTCAAATTCTCTCTTAGCCTGTCTTATCAATGTCTTACATTTAACTTGCCAACGTTTATGCATTATCCTATTTTCTTCTGTTCGATCCTTCTTCCAATTTTTGAATGAAGATCTTTTGGCTAAAATAGCTTCTTTCACCTCCCATTTTAACCATGCCGGTAATCGTTTTGCCTTCTTTCCACCTTTCTTAATGTGTGGAATACATCTGGCTTGTGCTTCTAGGATGGTATTTTTTAACAATGACCATGCCTCTTGCA
This sequence comes from Rhinatrema bivittatum, assembly GCF_901001135.1. Classification (NCBI taxonomy): domain Eukaryota; kingdom Metazoa; phylum Chordata; class Amphibia; order Gymnophiona; family Rhinatrematidae; genus Rhinatrema; species Rhinatrema bivittatum. The sequence goes on along the minus strand of NC_042616.1, from coordinate 561,560,684 downwards.
CACTTTTTACTTTTGTAGCTGCTCCTTTCAGTTTTTTTCTATTTTTCTCATTTTATCAAAGTTTTCCTATTGAAAGTTTAGCACGAGAGCCGTGGATTTGCTTACTATCCCCTTCCAGTCATTAAATCAAATTTGATCATATTATGATCACTATTGCCAAGCAGCCCCACCAGCATTACCTCTCTCACCAAATCCTGTTCTCCACTGAGAATTAGATCTAAAATTGCTCCCTCTCTCATCGGTTCCTGAACCAATTGCTCCATAAGCTATCATTTATTCCATCCAGGAACTTTATCTCTCTAGCATGTCCTGATGATACATTTACCCAATCAATATTGGGGTAATTGAAGTCTACACACTATAAACAGTTATGATCGAACACAACGAATACAAATCTTCACTAGAAAGACGTCATGTAGATATGTTTTTGCTTAATGTGCTGTTTACTTACAGAGCCATCATAACACCTGCAGGCATACCAGCGCTTTGTGCTTTGATTTGTAATTCTGATTTGTGCTTTGATTTGTAATTCTGACATTGAGAGTCACTCTAAGGAAGATCCAACCCCGATACAGAATTTTATAAAAAATTCAAAAAATTTAAAAATTCAATTAAATACATGCAGTAGAATAAAGGACTAGAGCCAATGATTAAACGTGACCTGAAGTGGCAAAACCTCAAAGCACAAAGTGCTGGTATGCCTGCAGGTGTTATGATGGCTCTGTAAGTAAACAGCACATTAAGCAAAAACATATCTACATGACGTCTTTCTAGTGAAGGGTAATTGAAGTCTCTCATTATTACCGCACTACCAATCTGGTTAGCTTCCCTAATTTCTCTTAGCACCAGCCCAAGTACAGATCCCCGTGGCACTCCACTGGTTACCTTAATCCACTATGAAAAAAGACCATTTAATCCTCTCCTCTGTTTCCTGTCTTTTAACCAGTTTGCAATCCACAAAAGGACATCATCTCCTATCCCATGACTTTTAGTTTTCTTCAAAGCCTCTTATGAGGGACTTTGTCGAATGCCTTCTGAAAATGCAAACACACCACATCTACTGGTTCACGTTTGTCCACATGTTTATTCACCCCTTCAAAAAAAATGGAGATTTGTGAGGCAAAACTTCCCTTGGGTAAACCCATGCTGGCTATTTCCCATTAAACCATGTCTATCTAAATGCTTTGTGATTTTATTTTTTACAACAGTTCCCATGATTTTTCACAGCACTGAAGTCAGGTTTACCATTCTCTAGTTTCCCGGATCATTCCTGGAGCCATTTTTAAATATCGGTGTAATATTGGTAACCTTCCAGTCTACAAGGACAATGAACAATTTTTTTAAAATAACTTTTTATTTAACACATTTTCAAATTACACACAAAGGAAAGACAAAATGGCATAGTGCTTCAATAAAGGCAATGAGTGACATTATAATCCACAATAAGGCCCACCCATCTATAAACAAGAAAGCTTTAATCCACTTTATAATAGTAAGGGCCCCATATAGGTTGATACTTGGAACTTTAATTTTGTAAGGCAAAATGTAAGCACTCAATATCAGCTATCCTTTGAATCTTGTCCTGCCTATGGGGCATCCCGGGGCTAGTTTTCCAGAATGTGGCAATGGTGAAATGAATAGACAGCAAGAGCTGGCTTACCAATGACCTATATTTTTGAAGAATCACTGAACCAAACTACCTACCAAGAAGATTTAATGGGTGGGGTGGGGAGGGAGGGAGGTATAATACCAACAGGAATTTTCAAGTTGACAGCAATTTCTTGTGTGACACTTTCACATCGCTACCACATATGCATGTACATGCCTAACTCACCATAACTCCGCCAATATGTGGCAAATGTGTCCCCATAAATTTTACTGTGATAGAGAGGCATTCTATGAGTGCAATGCAGCAGTCAAATCATTAGCTCAACCCGTTTAAAACAGATCAAACTGTGATGAGCCTCAAGCCAGATATGATTACAGACCTTAAAGACATAGGTATTAGGGATATGAATAGTTTTTGAACGATTAAAATTATCGTCAGATAATTTTAAAATCGTCCAAAATCGTTAGAGTGCACGATACAATACAAATGCCCCCGATTTATCGTCAGGGGCATTTGTATTGTATCGTTAAATAGGGCGCGGGAAAACCGGCATACCAAAAAAACCCCTAAAACCCACCCCGAACCTTTAGAACAAATCCCCCACCCTCCCGAACCCCCCCAAAATGTATTAAATTACCTGGGGTCCACTGGGGGGGGGGGTCCCGACGCGATCTCTTTCTCTCCGGCCACGACTGCATTCAGAGAAATGGCGACGGTCACCCGTATGACATAGTGAGGGCAAAGGTAGCACCGGCGCCATTTTGAAGATTGGCAATACGGCCCGCGTGCAGGAGGTCGCTCCTGGACCTCCGCTGGACTTTTGGCAAGTCTTGTGGGGGTCAGGAGGCCCCCCCCCAAGCTGGCCAAAAGTCCCTGGGGGTCCAGCGGGGGTCCGGGGGTGATCTCCTGCACGCGTGACGTCGGGACCCAGGAACAAAAATGGCGCTGGCGCTACCTTTGCCCTGTCACATGATAAGGCCATTTCTCTCAACGCAGTCGTGGCCGGAGATAGGGAGATCGCGTCGGGACCCCCCCACTGGACCCCAGGTAATTTAAAACATTTTGGGGGAGTTCGGGAGGGTGGGGGATTTGTTCTAAAGGTTCGGGGTGGGTTTTTTTGGTGTGCCGGTTTTCCCGCCCTCCCCCGATTTACGATTTTTAACGATTTAAAAAAAAAAAAAAAAACACGACGATAAGATTTCCTTCCCCCCAGCCAAAATCGATCGTTAAGATGATCGATCACACGATTCACACCCCTAATAGGTAGTACCCACATCATCATTTCATTGCTTGATCAATTTCTGAGATGTTACTTCATCATACCTATGAACTGGAATACCACAGTAAATAACAATTATCCGCTTGACAGAGGCATCAGGATCTCCCAAGTACCTTTCCATTTTACATAGCATTCCGAGCAGCGAGGATACATCAAATCAAAGGGCTAAATAATCATGCAACTGCAGGTAATGAACCCCCGTATGGTCAGGCAAGTCATATTCCTTACACAGATCCTCAAGGAATTGGCGACTATCTTCATCCCAGAGTAGCATTATCATATATAAACTCAAGTTACTCCAAATTTTAAATTCAGAGGAGAAAGTGTACCTTGAAATACAAGTGTTCCCATAAATTGGGGCAAGAGGCAACATCTGTTCACTAGACACCTTGAGAAATTGAGAAACCTGAGACCAAACTTTAAGGCTGGGTGAAATAATGGGATGGCACCTACTAGATCTAAGTTGCACAGGGAAGACATCAGGAAGTAATGGCTAGGGATGTGAATCGTTTTAGGACGATTAAAATTATCGTCCGATAATTTTAATATCGTCTTAAACCGTTATGGAACACAATACAATACAGATTCTAACGATTTATCGTTATAAATCGTTAGAATCGTGAGCCGGCACACTAAAACCCCCTAAAACCCACCCCCGACCCTTTAAATTAAATCCCCCACCCTCCCGAACCCCCCCCCAAATAACTTAAATAACCTGCGGGTCCAGCGGCGGTCCGGAACGGCAGCGGTCCGGAACGGGCTCCTGCTCTGAATCTTGTCGTCTTCAGCCGGCTCCATTTTCCAAAATGGCGCCGAAAATGGCGGCGGCCATAGACGAAAAAGATTGGACGGCAGGAGGTCCTTCTGGACCCCCGCTGGACTTTTGGCAAGTCTCGTGGGGGTCAGGAGGCCCCCCACAAGCTGGCCAAAAGTTCCTGGAGGTCCAGCGGGGGTCAGGGAGCGATTTCCCGCCGCAAATCGTTTTCGTACGGAAAATGGCGCCGGCAGGAGATCGACTGCAGGAGGTCGTTCAGCGAGGGTTCCGGCGCCTCGCTGAACGACCTCCTGCAGTCGATCTCCCCCCGGCGCCATTTTCCGTACGGAAAATGGCGCCGGCCATACGCGTATGGCCGGCGCCATTTTCCGTACGAAAACGATTCGCGGCGGGAAATCGCTCCCTGACCCCCGCTGGACCTCCAGGAACTTTTGGCCAGCTTGTGGGGGGCCTCCTGACCCCCACGAGACTTGCCAAAAGTCCAGCGGGGGTCCGGAAGGACCTCCTGCCGTCCAATCTTTTTCGTCTATGGCCGCCGCCATTTTCGGCGCCATTTTGGAAAATGGAGCCGGCTGAAGACGACAAGATTCAGAGCAGGAGCCCGTTCCGGACCGCTGCCGTTCCGGACCGCCGCTGGACCCGCAGGTTATTTAAGGTATTTGGTGGGGGATTTAATTTAAAGGGTCGGGGGTGGGTTTAGGGGGTTTTAATGTGCCGGTTTTTTCGATTTTTCGATTTTTAACGATTTTTAACGATTTTTCACGATATTTTACCCCCCCAAACGGCAACAATACGATTCCCTCCCCCTCCCAGCCGAAATCGATCGTTAAGACGATCGAGGACACGATTCACATCCCTAGTAATGGCAGCATAGAGATAGCCACCCTCCAGTTGTACACACTCTAATGCTACCCGTGGGGCAGTATTATGACCAGACCAACACTTAAGACAAACCAAGCAAGCAGCCCAATAATAAACTTTTAAATTTGGCTGAGCCATCCCACTCTGTCACTTTCGCATGCATTGCTGAGCAAAACTGATCTGGGCTTTTTTATGATTCCAAATATATTTCCTCATACAACTATGAAGATCATCAAACACTTGCAATGGGATGTTACACCAGACATGTTGGAATAAATATAAGAACTTTGGTAGTACATTCATTTTATTCAAATTTATATTCCCGGCCCAGGAAACCAGGAGGTCAGCCCATTCCAACAAGGTTTTCTTAATTTTACCAAAATGGCCCACAAATTTATGGATATAAAGCCCAGCCCAATCCCTAGGAACATAAACACCAAGGTACATAAATCTCTTAGTAACCACCCGAAAGATCCCAGACAGTCTGGAAGACAACCCCTCAGGAAAACACCTTAGACTTGTCCCAGTTAATCTTATAGCCTGCAAGATCCCTGTTCCTATTCAAAAGTCCCAGCAAGGCAGGAGCAGTGAACCATAGTGAGGTGAGGTAAATCAGCATGTCATCAGCATAAAGAAAAATTGTGTGCTCAGAGCTCCCAATCCGGGCCCTGCAGATGCCAAGGGTTCAATGGCCAAATCAAAAAGTAGGGGCAAAAGGGGCAGTCCTGTTGGGTACCATGCACTATGGAAAAAGAGGGAGAAAGTGAGCCATTGATTAAAAGCCAAGCTCTTGGGTTGGTATTCATAGCCTGAACCCAAACTACAAACCGATCAGCCAAACTGATATGTCACAAAACTGCATATAAAAATGGCCATGAAATCTGGTCGAAGGTCTTCTCTGCATCTAAAGACAAAACAACCATGGAAAGGCCCCAAATTTTAACCAAATGGAGAATGTTGAAGAACTACCAGGTATTGCAGATGGAAACCTGCCCCTTAACAAAACCAGTCTGGACCCTGTGCACCAAGAAGGGCAGGACCGATTCCAGACGAAGCTGCAGTACCTTTGCTAAGATCTTCAAGTCAGAATTAAGTAGGGAGATGGGCCTATAAGACCCACACTCAGATATTATGCCCAGATTTGAAAATGAGAGATATAGTGCATCAGCCAGAGTCCCCAAGCTAGCATCCGGGTTCCCAGCAAGATTGAACACAGGCACCAAAAAGGGAGAAATTTCTAGCAAATATTATTTTTTTAATCAATGGAATAGCCATAGGGACATTTACAACTAGGAAACAACTTAATCACATTATGAACTTTGAGGGAGGTGATAGGGGCCATCAGCATGGCCTGCTGGGTTGCTGAAACCTGTGGGAGTCCTAGAGGCTCTAAAAACTGATTAATATCTACAGGGAAAGCAGGAGCTGAGTCAGTGTATAATTTAGAGAAATTGTACAAAAAAACTTGCTTTATGTCAATGGTCTAGTTAAATCCGTACCACTGCCCCCTTTTGTTTGCAAATTGGCAGTCTTCCCTGCCCTTTTTCATACTACCTATGCCAAAGAAGTCCCCACCCTATTCGTATGCTGATAAAATTTTAATTTCACAAATTTGAGAGCCCATTCCACCTTATCCAATTCCAAAGTGCGTAGCTCATTCTGACAAGCCTCTAGCAGTTCGTATGTGCAAGGTAAACAGTCATGTTTATGCTGATCTTCCAGCTGATTAATCATGGCTGTTAAATCCCGAACCCTAGCTTGGTGTCTCTTTTTAAGGAAACTCTCAAAACTAATCAGTTTACCTCAAAACCAGGCCTTGTTTCCTATTGAAGAACGGGGGAATAGCTCTTAACAGGGTTATGTAAATTAAACTCAGAAATAGCATCTGTCAACAAGACAGGAAGAATGTGAAGGTGCCCTAGTAAAGCGGTATTCAGCCTCCAAGTAGATACCTAAGGAGACCCCGCACCAAGATCCAATGTAATCTCCACAGGCAAATGATCAGTGATATTGCTGCTTTTAACTTTGGGAACAAAAGCAGGAGAACATAGAAAATATTCCAACCAACTATACATATTGTGTCTCAGGGAATAAAAAGTGTAACTTCCAGACGTCCATGAGCACAAAGGTCTCCGTCAAACCCCTCATGACCACCATCCCTGGAGCACTGGAGTCATGGACAGATGTCTTATCTAAGAGAGGGTATGGATTAACATTCAAATCACCGTCATACATAGATGATTGGGTCCAAATGCTGCTATAGTGTCTGTCAAAGCCTGAAAGAATTCAACCTGATCACTGTTGGACCTGTAAACATTCACAAGAGCACTATTAAAAAGTGCACAGTCAAGAATTATATACCATCCCTCTACATCTTTATGCCGACGTTGTACCGCTAGAGGCAAGGTTTTGTCTACCAGGACACAAACCCCCCTGCTGTGAGAGTTAAATGAAGAATAATAGACAGCCCCTACCAACCCTGGTTCAATTTATCAAGCTCCACGTTCATAAGATGGATTTCCTGAAGGTTGAAGATCTGGGCCTCCTGTCAGCGCACAAACTGCAAGATGCATTTTCTTTTGACGGGAAATGAAATACCCCAAACATTCAATGAGATGCATTTAACTAAGTAAGCCATAATATAGACTAGTAGTAATACATGAAACACATGCGGAGCCAAGAGGTAATGGAAAAAGAAACAAGAAAAACAAAGATAATGGCTCCTGTCCTTGAAGAGGGCAGCTTCCTATGCCCATAACCAAGCCTAACCATGTGGCTCCCATTGTGGAAATATAAAACAGAAGCACAATAAGAAGGTTCAAAAAACCTGGAATCCTGCATCACCCTTGCAAGGCCCAGACTGGGAGGATGGGCATCCAAAATATCAGATTAAATTTAATGTTGACAAGTGCAAAGTAATGCCCATAGGGAAAAATAAACCAAATTGTAGTTACACATACAAGGTTTTATATTAGAGCTCAGCTTCCAGGAAAAGGATATAGATTTCATCATGGACCATACATTAAAATTCTCATCACAGTATGTATTAATTGTCAAAAAAGGAAACAGAATGTTAAGAATTATTTGGAAAAGAATGGAGAAAAAAAATAGAGAATATTATAAAACCTCTACATTGCTCCATGGTGTAGCCACACTGAGAGCACTATGTGCCATCCTGGTCACCAAATCCAAAAAAGATGTATTGGTACTAAAAATGTTACCAAGAAGGGTGACCAAAATTGTAAAAGTGATGGAATGACTCCCCTATGAGGAAAGGTTAAGGAGGTTAAGGCTTTTCAGCTTGGAGAAGAGACAGCTGAGAGGAAATGTAAATGAGATTTATAAAATCTTTAGTGCAATGGAACAGGTTAATGCAAATCAGTTATTTTCTCTTTCAAAAAATAAAAAGAGTAAGGTACACTCCATGAAGATGCTAGGAAGCAAATTTAAGACTAATCAGGTAAAATATATTTTTTCAGTTAATGCAAAACTAAGCTTTGAAATTCATGGCTGGTGGAAGTGATAAACGCAGTTAGTGTACCTGGGTTTAAAAAAAGGTTCAGACAAGTTCTTGGAGGAAAAATCTGTAAACAATTAACCAAGTAGACTTGAGGAAAGCCACTGCTTATCCCTCGGTGAAAGCCACAAAGAAACTATCAACTATTTGGGATTCTGCCAGTTACCTGGATTAATCACTGTTGGAAACCTGGATCTGGATTAATCACTGTTGGAAACAGGATACTGGACTTAATGGACCCTTGATCTGACCCATAATGGCAGCTCTTATGTTCTTACGCTCTTATATTTTGTGGTAGTATACTCGCAAATATGTATTAATTCACTATTTTCCACAAGAAAAGATAACATAATCTTTGCTGGCATTTATAGTCGGTCTGTCCATGAATATTGCATCCCATAATGTATCCTTATAAATGAGCATTTCCATTTTTACTTTCATAGGGGCGGATTTTCAGAGCCCTGCTCGCCTAAATCCGCCCAAAACCGGGCGGATTTAGGCGAGCAGGGCCCTGCGCGCCGGGAAGCCTATTTTACATAGGCCTACCGGCGCGCGCAGAGCCCCGGGACTCGCGTAAGTCCCGGGGTTCTCCGAGGGGGGGCGTGTCGGGGGCGGTCCCGGTCGTCGCGGCGTTTTCGGGGCGTGTCGGCAGCGTTTTGGGGGGCGGGTACGGGGGCGTGGCTACGGCCCGGGGCGGTCCGGGGGCGTGGCCGCGCCCTCCGTACCCGCCCCCAGGTCGCGGCCCGGCACACAGGAGGCCCGCTGGCGCGCGGGGATTTACGCCTCCCTCCGGGAGGCGTAAATCCCCCAACAAAGGTAAGGGGGGGGGTGGTAGACAGGGCCGGGCGGGTGGGTTAGGTAGAGGAAGGGAGGGGAAGGTGAGGAGAGGGCGTTAGAGGATTCCCTCCGAGGCCGCTCCGATTTCGGAGCGGCCTTGGAGGGAACGGGGGTAGGCTGCGCGGCTCGGCGCGCGCCGGCTATACAAAATCCATAGCCTTGCGCGCGCCGATCCAGGTTTTTACAGATACGCGCGGCTCCGCGCGTATCTACTAAAATCCAGCGTACTTTTGTTTGCGCCTGGAGCGCAAACAAAAGTAGGCTATTTGCGCTCCTTTTAAAATCCGCCCCTCAGTGTATAATTACTTGATTTCATTTTTGTTACAGCTACTCTGAGCTCTGCACTGGAAGTTAACTCTCTTTTGTTGTACTCACAGTTTCTTGATCAGAGCAGCAAGATGTCTGCTTTAGTCCTTTTTCTCAGCTTTCACTGTTTCCCTGGATTATCACCACTTGGTTCACAATCTCTTCTCTGGGTCCACAGCCTTCTCTGACCCTTTAAGCAGCAGTATTTTTTGGTACCATTCTGGCTTAATCTTGATGTTCAGGGTCAAAACTGGGTGTGTGCAACAGGGAGCACCAGGAGAAACACTTACTATGATGCAGAACTGACTCAGCACTCTTCTGTGGCAGCATGCAAGGACAATTTACCTGGGAAACTGGGGTAGACAAATAATAAATATGATTTACATGGTTCTGACATTTGGATTGTGCTGGTGTGACTGGACATAATAGGCAGGAAGGAAAATGGAGACTTAGACTGACTAAGATGATATCTTTTACATAGGCAGGTGGGTGCATATTATAAAATAGCCTGAACTTGCACACATGTACACGCAATTTTATGTGGATATGCACCTGTGCACAAAAATGCCATTTCTACCGCATAAGTGGGGGGATTTTAGTAGACATGCACGCTGACACCATTACCAGTTTTCCCAGTTTGTTCCCAGTTTAATTAGGTAAGGGACAGGTCTTCAAACTCCCCCTAGTTTAATAGCCTCCCTTCTCTCTTGTTAGCTCCATCCCTTAAAACCGCACTGATCTGCCTATATATTTTTGTTTTACTAATTATATGCCGTCCATAGCCGAAGTAAAGTTACACAGCAGGAGACCCCGGTATGTGCCTATGTGCATAAATATTTATGCGCAAATTTCAAGGTGAAATCTAGGAACTCCTATTCCCTGCCCAGTCCACGCAGATGATCTGCCCCTTTTTTAGAACTTTTAATTTGTATATGTAGCAGAAGATACGTTCGTACACGGACAACTTTTAAATCTGCTCAGCACACTGCCCTGACTTGTGCACATATCTCCCGGTTTTGGCACACACCGGGCTTTTAAAATTCCCCTTTAAGTTTGTTTTTGTATCTAAACAGGAATCATCCTGAATTTGGAAGTCTATTTGAGAAAGAAGGTATTGTCACCAACTGTGGAAGATGCAGCAGCTTCTCATCTCAGAATACACTGAATACAGTTACAGGGCTATCCTATCTAGGAAACTCTAACATTTCCACCCCTTCCCATGTAGGGTTAGATGAAATAGCTAGGGAATGTTAACCCCTTGAATTTTAGTTTTTAGGATGATCTTTTTCTATTGGTCCTCCGCTGAACGACCTCCTGCAGTCGATCTCCTGCCGGCGCCATTTTCCGTACGAAAACGATTTGCGGCAAGAAATCGCTCCCGGAACCCCGCTGGACTCCCAGGAAAATTTTGGCCAGCTTGGGGGGGCCTCCTGACCCCCACAAGACTTGCCAAAAGTCCAGCGGGGGTCCGGAACGACCTCCTGCGTCAAATCATTTTTGTCTATGGTCGCCGCCATATTGCGGCGGCCATTTTGAAAAATGGCGCCGGCTGAAGACAACACAATTCTATTGAGGGGGCCGTTCCGGACCGCCGCCGTTCTGGACCACCGCCGGATCCCCAGGTAATTTAAAGCATTTGGGGGGGGGGGTTCGGGAGGGTGGGGGATTTAATTTAAAGGGTCGGGGTGGGTTTTAGGGGGGTTTAGTGTGCCGGCTCACGATTTTAACGATTTTTCATGATAGTTTACACACCCAAACGGCAACAATACGATTCCCTCCCCCTCCCAGCCGAAATCGATCGTTAAGACGATCGAGGACACGATTCACATCTCTAATAATGACATCAAATAGTGTGTTATGTGTGCCGTCCGCAGCAGACCTGCGGCACAGCCCCCTAACCTCTCTTCAGTAACTCCAGCACCTGGTCCCTCATCTCTAGTGGTAGTAGGCCACCAGCTTGGTCCTCGGGCTGGTGGCCTACCGCTGGTGGCCTCGGGCTGGTGGCCTACCTCCGGGTGGCCTACCTCCGGCTCAGCTACAGACCCTGGTATCTCCAATTCAGCTACCACTTCTACTGCTCCACTTCGGGTTTCTCCTTGTGGCCCGCGGAGAGATGCTGCTACCTGGTGGCATGCCCCTCCCTAGGCACGCGTGCGTGCATCACTGAACCTTAAGTAGGGCCTGCAGCGGGAACCGAGCCCCGGCCCCGGATGATGATGTCAGCAGAGCATTGGTATTTAAGCCCAGGTTCCGCTCCCTAGCTGGTCGAGTACTCATTGCCTCCTGAGAGATTTGTCTCGTTCCTGTGTTCCTGTTCCTCGTTGACCCCTGTTCCTGATTTCCTCATTGACCCCTGTTCCTGATTTCCTTTATTTCTGCGATCCTGCTCTTCAACCCTTCCTCATATTGCCTACATGGACTTTGACTCTGCTTTGCCTGACTACGTCATTGACTCTCTCCAAGCCCGGACCTCTGCTTTGCCTGACCACGTCGTTGACTCTCTCCAAGCTTGGACCTCTGCTTTTCCTGACCACATCGTTGACTCTTTCCAAGCCTGGACCTCTGCATTGCCTGACTACTCCGTTGCCTCTCTCCAGACCCAGACCTCTGCATCGCCTGACTACTCAATTGCCTTTCTCCAGACCTAGACCTCTGCATCGCCTGACTACTCCGTTGCCTCTCCAGACCCAGACTACTGCATAGCCTGACTACACTGTTGCCTCTCTCCAGACACAGTCCTCTGCATTGACTGACTACTCCGTTGCCTCTCTCCAGACCCAGACCTCTGCATTGCCTGACTACTCCATTGCCTCTCTCCAGACCCAGACCACTGCATCGCCTGACTACTCTGTTGCCTCTCTCCAGACCCAGACCTCTGCATTGCCTGACTACTCCATTGCCTCTCTTTTAGCCCAGACCTCTGCTTTGCCTGACTATGTTTGACTATCTCCATGATCAGACTTCAGCCTTGCTTGCCACCACTTCCAGATTGCCTCCAGCCTTGACTCAAGCTTCCTCTATGATGCCTCTTCAGCCTACGTCCTGGACTTGGCCTATTCAGGCTTTGGCCTGCACTTTCTTGGGCGCCCCCTGTCTGACTTTGTTCCTTTGGCACCAGGGTCTCCGGGACACTACCTTGTCCAATACTAGACTGTATCATCTCTCTACTGCTGTCTCTGGGCTGACCTCTATCACTCCATCGACAATGACATACGGAGGCCCACCTAAGTCCTGCCGGCCCTGGCACCAAAGGCTCAACCCACTGGGAATGAAAGCTGGTATTGGTGAAGCGCCAGCTGGCCTCCATCCATCAGCCCACTTCATCTGCCAACGGTGGGGACCCATAGGTCCCTATCTACGGGTTGCATCAACCCTGCCTCGGCCCAAGGGTCCACCTCCGGCGCAACATAGTGGACAGTAAGTATACCTGCATGTTATCATGAATCGCAAAGTTGTTTTGCAAACACCTTTATTTATTTGTTATTTATTTATTAAACATTTATTTCATACCCATATCAAGCCTGTTTTACTGGGCAGGTCCAACAATAAAATAATGCATTGACTTATTCATAATTTTAAACAAAAATTCAAAAATGTAATTACTAAATAAAGATATATGCACCAAAAACTAATAAAATCACGGAAACAAACTACGGATCAAAAGCTTCTAAAATAAATAAGCTTTCAATTGTTTACAAAATAATTTCAAATCAGAGATCTTATGTAACTCAATGGGCAATTAGCTCCATGCAGTAGGCGTCATAACAGAAAAAGCTCAATTCTTGTCTCTAATAAATGACCATCCTTCTCCAAAGGCACCTCTAAATGATTCTTTTCCTGGGGAAAAAAGGCACTAATAGGCAAATAGTTAAAAGATTTGGCAAATAAGAGGTACTCTCCATCTTTAATCCTTTGAAAACCAAAATCAGTTGGGGAGGCAACCAATACAATTCATGCAAGAGGGGAGAAATCTGATCACAGGATCGACTGCATAATATCAATCTTGCAGCAGAATTCCGAAGTATCTGCAAAACATGAATGCCAGATGAATATAGACTATTGCAGTAATCGATTGATGAAAGAACAAAAGATTGTACTAAAGTGTGGAAGTCAGTACGATCCAAAATATCTCATATGATGCAGCATCCATAACTTAAAAATAATTCCTGCTCTTAATATCAATTTTAATTGAGGCATACATTTTAGATTCTCATCAAAAAATACCCCCAAATTCTCTGTAACGGATTTTACAGGTATTTATATTCCATTCATGTTAATCAGATGGTGACTCAAGTCTAGAGGAGACAGTCCTACGATGGAAACACACCACTTCAGTCTTCAATAGATTTAAACATAAATTGTTTTCTTGTATCCACATATTAACCTCTGTGACACAATCAGCAATGTAATGTGACTTATAAGTAAAGAGTCAATAACTGGGAAAAATAACTGTAAATCATCAGCATAAATCTTAAACTCTATGCTGAATTTATCAACAGCTGACATTTGGGCCGATACAGTAAAGTCCGCGGGAGAGCGGGACTTTACCGTTGGGAGAGAGGGTTAACAGTGCACTCCGTTGGAACGCACTGTATTATATCGGCCTGAAAGAGGGTCAAATAAACATTAAAAAGAGCAGTAAACAAAATTGAACCTTTAGGGACCCCATGATTTAATACATACCAATCAGAATAATTCCCTTGGATCCTAACCTGTAGTTTTCTATCGTTTAAATATGATTTATGATTTAAACCAACTATAAATAGACCCTGAAATACCCAACTTCCTTATGCACCAAAGAAGCACCTCATGGCTGTTTGTATCATGAGCAGCTAAAATATCTAGAAAAATGGCATTAACTTGTCCTTTCTTATCCAGTTACTGCAAGAGATAATCCAAAACTGAGACCAACAATGTCTCAGAACTGATGTTTCTATGGAAACCACATTGAAACTTGGGTAAAACTGTATTATCAGTCAAGAACTCATCTAATTATTTGTACACCACTCTCTCTAGTAATTTCTCCAAAGAAATTAAATTAGAAATCGGTCTGTAACTCGTTGGAACATTTAATGGTATTTCCACCTTCTTATATACTTGAAAAACTGAAGATAGGGTCTGATTACATAGAACAGTTATTCTTTCCAAGTTTTCTTTTGGTAAATAATCAATCATTCAAAAAGGACATGGGTCCAAAGGTGTAACATTTTATAACACCCCCATATAATCTTCCACCTCTGTTATCCCAATTAACTTGAATTGGCACTAAAGGTATACCATTGGGTTTAGAGATAAAATTTGCACTTGATATGGAAATCAGGACCCTTTACTGGGAATATATCTGTCAATGTAGATACCTTTGATGTACATTCCACAGCAATCTTCTCTGGAGAAAATTGAAAAACTTCATGTTTAGCATCTGAGTCTTGAATATGTTAATGTGTCACCACAAATAGCTCCTTTGGTTGATTAAGAGATTCAGACAGATGGGAATGAAAATATGCCCTTCTTGCAGATTCAAACAATAGTTTATATTCCTGATGCATATCTGCATCTAATAATTTTCTTTTATCAGTCTTACATTTTTACCACAAACTTTCTACCCGATGCAAATCCCGTTTCTTATGCCAGAGATCTCAAGTACACCAAGGAAAATGAGGTCTTGACCAACTGAAAGCTTTTAATGTTTGAAGGGCCAGCTTATTTGTCAAATCAGATAATATTTGACACAAGGAACCAGCCAAAGATGTAGCCGAGTCCTTGTTTACAAAATTTGAATTCAACTGCCATTCATCCCTAAATTTAGATAGATCAGTTGGACAGGGAACTAATTTAGAATCTGGCTCCCTTACATAATACATATGATTAACATCCAGAGAAAAAATAAAGGATATAAAATTATGATCTGACCATAAAACTGGCTGCACCAGCATATCATTAATAGCATCTCTACAAAAACCAGAAACAATTTATAAAATATTACCTCCTTTATGAGTGGCTGTTTCAATTAATTGTAATAACTGTAACCCACTCGGACCATCCAAGAACTCTTAAAAACTAGTTGATGGTTTACTAGCATTATGGATATTTAAATCTCCCAGAATCAAAACCCTATCACAGTGCAAGTGTAATTAAACCAAAAAATCAAGAATGATTGTTGGATCTTTACATAATATGCCCATAGGGCAGAAAAGAATTGCTATTAGCCAATTGTGGAGAAGTACTATTACACTCTCATAACTCTTGCCCAAAGATAATGTTGTCTTTTCTACAGAAAAACAGGATTTATAAAATAAAATCATCATCCCCTCCTTTTTTCAATTGCACATCCTAAACAAATGAGTAACCGTATTTGTAGTTAATATATTTAATATGTATAATATGTTATTTTAATATTACGTTAATTTGTTACTCCCCAGTTCTCCTTTTCTCTGTTCTCTTTTCCTAAGGCTCACCCTTACAGCCTTCTTTTAATTGCAGCACTCCTGTTGCTATTTGTTCCTTCGTGTTATCCCCTGCCCTGCCCCTGTTCAATGTACTTTCCATCTTTTGTTTGATGTAAACCGATATGATGTGTCTACTAATATCTGTATAGAAAAGCTGTTAAATAAATAAATAAACAAAATAACCTTTAGGGCACAATAAATTTAGAAAAAGGAAGGCCATTCAAAGTTAACCGAATCTCACTGAGACATAAAAGATCAAGGTGTCCTTCTTGAACTAATTCTGATATAATTTCAGACTTGTTGCACAAAGAATGTAGATTTATATATGTGACAGATAAAAATAATTTTAACGGATACGTATTTTGAATAGGAATATGTTTAGGACAAAGGAGAGATCTCTCAAATCTACCACAGTTATTCTGACTTGGGAATATATGATGGCCTCTTCAATTACCATAATCATATTTCCCCTTTCCATAAATTACTGGCATACAATTATCACTCAATCCTAACAAATCTCCCAAAACCACTACCCCAAGTAAACTAACCCAAAGTCAATGTATAGGCATGAAAAAAGCCCACATTACAACAAGCAATCTTAAAAGCTACCAAATTGAACAAAATCACACAAAAACACACCCAAAGGAGTGAAGAAAGGAGCCTGTTCCTTAAACGTGCTCCTTCGTGTGCAAGACACCTCTAGCATCACTGCGGAGATGAAATTGGATCATGGATGATGACAGGATGGGGCGGGGCTAGGTTCATATTGGGCAGGGGAAGGAAACAGAGAATTAGGTCCACCTGAACAAAAAGAGACAGCAAACATCCATAATTACAGGGATAAAAACGATCAGGAGCTGGTCACAGGTAATAATCAAGCATCAGC